>NC_140493.1:56949633-57549633 GCF_964271855.1 Acomys minous | reverse complement strand
TCCTGTCTTGGTCCCTCGGTCTAAGCCTGCAAGGGTGGGTGGACGTCCTGACTATATATTGGAAGACTCATTTAGAGCCGAGTTGTCCCTAAAGCCACATAGCATCTGACTACAGAGCCACATGAGTGATTACATTTATTGTTTTGCTTGACTTGGTTTCAATCGTTCATTCTATGACCAAAAAAAAAAATCTAATATAGTTGGTCTCCTGGAGAGTTTACATCTAATGCTGAACCTACTGCCATCGGAATAGAGTCTTTCCTGAATTATGAAGACTCTAAACAGCAGACCCGATGGCCACCTGTGGTTCCTGTTCATGATGGAAATGAGAAGAATTCTAAGCTAAGGACATCCCCGCAGTCCAACAGTGGGGACCAAGGTGTACAGCGATCTGACTATCAGCTGTGAACGCTCCAGGTAAATGTCATAGGCTCATTTGAGATCAGAACTTTAACCAAACCATTTCTGGAACCCTTTCCAGCTCCTTCATTCTATGCAGACGCTGTAGAAAATCAGGTGTCTTTGGAGCTTTACTGCAGTGCTAGTTCAGGGGAAAACTGCCTACTTCTGGCTCAAGTGGAGAATACAATCATTTACAACATAGACACAAATCTCTGGGAAGAAGGTTGAGGTTTTTTGTTTTTTGTTTTTGTTTTTTTTTTATAATGCATAGCACTAAAATGGCATATGCTGTATTGATTTCACTACTGAGGGGGCTGTTTTGTGTCTTCAAACATTTTGTCATGTGAATTATAGATGGCATCAAGTATTTGCTAGGTCACAGCTGACATTTGTTTCTTTCAATGGGACCCTAACTTTTTGTTTAAAGATGTATGTTTTGGCGATTTTAAAAATCATAACTTTTTCTCAGTAATGCTGTTAGTTTTAATAAGCAGTAGCCAGAGCTGGCTTCTATGCCCAGATGTCTGATGTCGAACAACAGTGGACAGTGTTATGGATAATGGATTACTTGTCAGATGCCTCCTCTGGGAAGTTGCAAATTAACCACACTTCTCACTTCCCCTTCGGCATCCCAAAGGGAGTAAGTACACAGACTCACTATTAGCCTCATAGCATTGGTTTAACATCCCATTTCTTCTAATCTGCGGTTCACTCAAGGATGTGAGTACAAGCCCTGTGAACACTGACCTCACTTCATCAGGGATTCACACTAGGAAGCCTTGCCTGGACATGCTGAGAGCAGAGGTGAAGGGGAGCTGCCAGGAGCCCCCGCCCCTCATCCCCCACCACCCAACCCCGCCCGGGGCCCCAGCACCGCAAGGCACCTGCAACATCAAAGGCGCTCCGCACAGGCTTGTGAGTTAAGCGAAAGAGAGATATAATTGTCCGGCTCAGTGTTTCTATTCACAAAGTGTCTTCTAAATCGATGCCACCCGAGGAAGCTTGAAAGCAATGCTGTGTACGAGGAAACATGATTCCGGGCCTGTTCACTGTTGGTAAGTTTTTTTGAAGTACCTTTCAGGATCAGGTCCACCGGGACTCTACAGCTCAGCAGCGGGACGTTTCCCTGGATGGTGAGATGGCGAGGAGCTCCCCGGAGACCTGTATTCTTTGAGGCTTGACTCCATTCCATGTTATTACCCAACCCCCATCATCCTTTCCTTGCTAATCTGTTTGTCTGTCTTACTTGATTCCTGTGGTTCTCTCATTTTCTTAGCACAAAAATCTCAGGTATTTAAATTTTCATGGGAAGCCCCACAAGGATGCATTAAAAAACATGATGCTGAGCCTCTCTCTCTTACATCTGTTCAGTTGCACAGATTTGCCGTTTGTATTCAGATGGATCGCGAGTCTGCGCTCTGGGGTGGCTGCCACCGCTGACCAGCTTATGTTGTGTTGGGTTGTTTGTATGAATTGCTATTTCCACTAATGCAGGTGTGCAGAAAAAAGTCCTTCCACCTAAGGACAGTGTTTTTATCTTTAACGTAGAAGGAAGGAGACAGTCCGCAAAGAGGAGGCCGAACGTTCTCTCCCAGCCAAATACTTGAGTACTGGACATACTTTTATGGTCAACTTTCCTTTTACGGCGTAAGGTAATGCACTATGAATATGTTACAGTGCATTGCTTTAGCATCATATGAGCATCTCCAAACCACCCAAGGTCTTCTTTAATGGCTTTTCATGTAATTTCACCTCTCTTTGGTTTAAAAATAATTTTTGTTATATTTATTTATCTTGTGTATGTGGTTGTGTATGTGGGAAAATAGGTCAATTTCTCTTTCCACCGTGCTTCTGGGGGGGGGGGGCGTGTCAAACCTTCATTTTCAGGCTGGCTAGCCAGCCCCTTTATCTGTTAAGCCATCTTGCCAGCCTTGTGATTTGGTCTTTTAATGGCTGTCTCTCCAGCCTCATGATCCTATCTTTTTATTTGTGTGAACTATCTAGAACGGGGGGGGGGGGGGGGCACTTAGGAGAATTGTTCTCATTTGTCTTATTTACGTATGGCTTCCCAGTCGTGGAAACAGTGTTTGGATAAACGACTGGACATTTTTCTAGACTCAGACTAAGGCAAATGGCAGGCCTGGATGGCAGGCCGAGGAGACTGGCAAGGGCAAGAGACGCGTGGGCTCGGTGGCAGGTAGACGGGAGATGCGTGACAGCACTTGCTTTGCCAGCTCTTGGTGCAGCCTTCCAGTTCAGTGACTAGGAGGGTGTGATGAATTCGGCTCTGTCTGAACAAATGCCCAAAACTCAGTAGAAGTCAGCCTCTGTCTGGGCCCTGATTGCTGTTGCTGGGCTGTACAAAACCAGAGCTGCCTCAGTGAGTACTCCCAGTGCCTCTAACACCAGGTGACTTTGCTTACCCTGACGTCCTCTGTCCTAACCTGTAGGATGTTGCAGACGGCTTTGTAAGTGTCCCAGCTCTCATCTATCTGTGTTTTACTGAGTTCCCAAAGTTAATATGTACTCATGGAACTGTGATGTCGTATTGTACCATAGTCTGTGTATGACCTTTGAGCAATTTGTGTTAACCTGCCATGAATGAGTACTCACTGGATGGGGGCAGACTAAGAAACACTGAAAAAAAATCTTAGTTTGAAAGTTACCAAAGAACTCAATTTTAAAATAGTTTAAGTCTTGGGAAAAAAAAAAAAAAGAAAGTCCTATGTGAATAACGTTTTGAAAAATTAATCTTAATTAGTGAATATTTATACTCACAATGTTTTACACACACACACACACACACACACACACACACACACACACACACACACTTTGGAAGCACATGCGTTTGGGTTCGAAGCTCAACAGTTATTTACTAGCTAGGTAACCTTCAACACATTTGTTATCTTCCCCAGACTTGATATGGGTTCCAATACCTGTCTCGCAAAGTCTGTGCAAGGAGAACACCCAGTGCAGTGCTTGGCGCAGGCCGGGATGCCAAGCATCACTTGTGTTTAATTATTACAGCTGGAGGTCTTTCAGCTGAGAAGAGGATTCATTTGTTTCCTAAACGTTCTGTCCTCCCCGTCATGTTAACATTTTATTTCTCTGCTCTTTCATTCCTTGCCTCTGGTGCAGTTGAAAGGTCTTAATTTCCTTCCTATGATGTGTACTTCACTGCTCTGGAAAATCTCTTGGCCTTGGCTGGTAAGGCTCACTGCCTTCCCTCAGACCTCTCCTAGACCTTATCCCCGGCCAAAGCCTTTGTTTAATGGCTTACACTTTGCCTTGCTTAACCATTCATGAAGTGTGTGGCACAGCTTCTTCTTGACATTGTCCTAACACTGTCCCCTCTTCACCCTTTGGGGGGCATCATCAGAGGCTAGTACTGTCAGGAGAGTGGTATTATTGGTCCCTGAGATTACATTGGGAAGAATGAATTGCTCTGGATAACTTATGGCTTTTTTTTTTAAAAAAGTAACTTTTGTAGAAAGAAGTAAAAATGCAAGTATGCAGTGTCTTATCCGTGGCCTATAGCCGCAACAGAAGCAGAACAGTGCTAAATCAGTTGGAACATATGGATCTCAGAGCGTAGTTATTCAGACAAATATAGCCGACTATGAATTTAAACAAAGCGAGAAACCACCTCCAACATGAGAAAGACAATGTAAAAATAAATAAATTGGCAACTGCTGGATAATTGCCAACACCCTTTTTTTTTGAATAAACATCAACTTCTTTACACATGACAGGGTGCATTTTTAATGTTTTCTCTGTTCTGAAGGTAGAACGCACTTGATAATTTGCATTTTGTTGTTTATACATTAGCACACATGTATAAAATTATCATAGGTATGTTTTTCTTTTTTCTTTTTTTTTTTTTTTTTACTGATATCTGTCTTTTCCTTTGTCTCCAAAGCATCTTGCCTTCTAGGCCCATTGTAGGCTCTGTTCAGGTCACTCCTCACTTAGAAGGGCAAAAGGCTGTCATCACTGCCAGGGGCCAGCGGTCACACTCCTGGTTCTTAGAGTTTTGTTCCTCACCGGCTCACTCTGTGCTCCATCTTAGTCCTGCTGTAGTTGAAGCTGGCTCTGATCCCATCCCCCAGAGCAGTGAAAGAGCTGTGCTACCACAAAGCATTTCTGCCTTCCTATTGGTGGCGGGTAAGCGCTATTTCCCCCTCTTCATAACAGGAGGAAACTGAAGCCCACAGTGTTGAGTAAATTACTCAGAGATGATGAGTCACACTGTCAGATGTCACAGTGTCAGTACAATTATAATCACCAGTCAACAGGCTGCAAACTAACTGAACTAAAGATGACAGCCATGCCAGTTTGCATAGGCCTGGGGACTCTCTCTGGATGAAAGATCTTCAGTGGTAAAATCCGGGCAGTCCCAGGCAAATCAGGATGGTTGGTTACTCTAGGGATCTGACTCAGAGACTGTATGCTTTTTATATTTTCCCTCTAGACTATAGAAAATGTAGCATTCCTTAAAATATATAGGCAGCCATATTCCCCCAGGAAGCCTCTGTTGGTTTTGTGTACTATGTATTCAGAGTCTGTGCCCAGAGATCTGGTTGCAGTCTGGATGTGGGCATTGTCATATCTCCTGTCTCATTGTTGTGTAAAAAATGTTCTTCATCATCTCTGATTGGTTAATAAAGAGCTAAATAGCCAATAACTGGGGGGGTGGGGGTGGGGGCAGAGAAAGAGACAGAGACAGAGAGAGACACAGAGAGAGACACAGAGAGAGACAGAGACAGAGAGAGACAGTGAGAAAGAGACACAGAGAGAGACAGACAGACAGACAGACACACACACACACACACACACACACACACACACACACACACACATACACAGAGAGGGGGGGAGGGTAGCCATGAGAGAGTCACCATGAGGAGAACAGAAGCAGCCAGGGTAAGACTAGACATGGCTAGGAAATAGTCTAGACCAGCATAGACAGCTTAGAATTGAAGCTAATTAATAAATGTAATAGGACTCTGTTATTATTTGGGAGCTAGAACAGGCATAGAAAAGGCCTTACTATTATTTTTACAATCCTCACCTTTTTTTTTTTTTAATATCATGACTTCAATCAAACCAGTAGATGTACTGAGTGTAGCATTTGCTGTGGGGTTCTCCCAGGAGGTTGGAGACTGCTGACTCTTTTCTGAGCCACAGGAAATCGAAAGGCTGACAACTCCATGTCTCTGTGGTTCTCTGGGCTCCAACCCTATTGGATTTCTAGGCAGAAAATTGTTACTTTTCCTCCTTGGTGATGATTGTGCTGGAAAAAAAATCCAGCAATTTCTCCTGATTCAAAGAATGACAAGGTCTCTGATGAGGAGGAAAGTTCAGGCCTCTGTGCACTTTGAGTCCCTCCACCCAAACACTGTCTGTCGCTTTAACGATGGTTCTTGTTAGCCTCTACTCATCTGCCAGGGATGTCTCAGCTCACCTGGGCAATTTCTCACAGCAGAAAAAGGACTGATGGGACAGACACCTAGAGCCTGCTCCTATTAGCATTGTTCTTTTTTTAAAGCAAGTTCTCTTTTCTTTAAGTTCTTCCTTTTTGGGGCTGGAGAGATGGTTCAGAGGTGGAGGACCTCTGCTCCTCCAGAGGTCCTGAGTTCAATTCCCAGCAACCACATGGTGGCTCATAAGCATCTATAATGTGATGCTCTCTTCTGGCCTGCAGGTGTACATGAAGGCAGAGCACTGTATACATAATAATAAGTGAATAAACCTTTTAAAAAGTTCTGCCCTTTGATCGTTTCTGTTAACTGTGTCATATTTGAGAAATAATCACTGAGTCTACTGGCTTCTGTTGGCTTTTACCATCCTGACAGCAGCTTTTCTAACAGTTTTCCAGGGCCCTTTGGCTTCTTCAGAAAGCCCAGTGCTTCCTTTGTAGACCGCACCAGAATGTGATGCTTGGCAGGTGATACTGTTCTTGTCAAGCTCCATTATTACGCTCCACTGTGGCAGTCTTTTTTACTCTATAGCACTATGCCTACTATTGGATCCTAACGGGTGTAGTTAGTCAAATCAGTTCTTTTGAAAAGGATTTTTGAAAAGACTAATCTAGACTAGGAAAATATGAATGTAAATATAGTAAGCATTAATATTGTTTCATGGGCCTGGAGAGGTACCTTAGTGGTTAAGAGCACTTCCTGCTCTTCCAAAGGTCCTGAGTTCAATTCCCAGCAACCACATGATGGCTCGCAACCATCTACAATGAGATCTGGTGCCTTCTTCTGGTGTGTGGTTGTACATGCAAACAGAACACTGTATACATAGTAATAAATAAATAAATATTTAAAAAAATAATATTGTTTCATATAACACACATATATTCATACTCAAGTATGTGAATAATAAGAAAATATATAAATTTGATGAGTATGCATTCATTAAAAAATAAAATAATTATTATAGTTATGTGTGCATATGTGTGTATGTCTGAGTTCAGGTGCACATACCACACAATACACATATGGAAATCACTGGGAAACATTTGGTCTTCTCCCACCGTGGGACCTGGAGATTGAACTCTGGTCATCACATCTGAATGGAAAGTTATTCTATCTAAGTTATCTTACTTACCTTAATATAGATTCTTTTCGACTGTTGTGTAGTTCTCTAAGCAATTAAACAACCCCATCCTGAAGGAAGGAAAGATTCAAATGGTTCAGAAAGCTGACCAAACTCTTGAGATCCATGGAGTTCAGAAAGTCACAAGACTCTGAAGGCCTCCTCTAAGGTTGTATGAGCAGCAAGAGTTCCTGTGAGTGTGTGTGTTGGGGGTGGGGGTTGGGGTGGGGGATGATGCTCTTTGGTGGAGCTGCCTGCAAGATGGGCAGGGAGCTGTTGGGATGTGGCCTTTGTGACTTGTCACATGTGCAAGGCTGGGCTTTTTTTTGTTGTTGCAGCTGTCTAAGGGTCACCTGTGCTTTTGTAAGTGACCCCTGACACATGCTCCTTGCCAATAACTCCGGAAGCCTCATTGGGTTTCCCAGGCTAAGTGTGGGTGCAGTCCATTTCTTTGCTCTATTATTGATCTAGGATGAATAGATATTTGTTCATATCTCCCCAGCAATAGTCATACGTAATACTCAGAGTCACTACACTTACTGAGACCTGTCTTTAAAGGTATTCAGAGAATGGTACTCACTGGACTGCTATGAAATAGCGAAACATGGCAAACAGCTCAACATCGGCTTCAAATGGGGATCCTAAAATGTAGGAATCTTGTATTTACAGTTGGCCACACCCCCATGGCAGGTAGGCAGTGACATCAGAGACAGGCAGACGGAAGGCGAATCATAACAGCCTATCTCTCCAGAGCTCAGCATGAAGAGTGCTCAGCACTGTTTCCTGACTGATGCAGTTGTTAAGAGATTAACCTGTTTTGAGGTGTATCTGTAGAACTTAATGTCATTATTGAAATGATGTTTTCAATAACTATGGAGACGTGGAAAATGCTACGAGTATGTTAGATTAGTACTTAGGTAGTCATGTTTATGCGTATCTGTAAAAGACTGGAAGCAAAAATATCAAATATTAACTATGTCAATATCTGGCTGATGAGATTATAGATTACTTAAAAATTCTACACTCTTTAAGTTTTCCCTTTCGTAAGCAAGCCTTACTTGGATGTTAAAACCGTATCCGCTTTTGTGAGTGCATGTATGTGCCTGCATGAGTTCATGTGCTCCACATGAATTCAGGGACTGAGAAGGCCAAAAGTAGGGCATGGGATTCCCTGGAGCTGAAGGTGTGGGTTCCTGAATGGGTGCTGGGAACCAAGTCCACAGCCTATACAAAAGCAGTCAGCACCCTTAACTGCTGTGACATCCCTCCAGCCCTTCTAGGTTAGATGGTATTTTATTACTTGGACATTGAATTAAATGAGAAGACTTACTGAAAAGAATTTACTCTGGCTGTGTTAACTGATCCATCGCTCATTTCTTAAGGACTCGGTGTGAAGTTTTCCACCCGCCCTCGAACCAGTCCTGCAAAATGATCCCTTAAAGGTGTACTCATTATTCACCAAGCCCATAAAACCCCATGGGTTCCATTTGGCCTGACAAAAGGGATTCAGAGATGAGTGGAGCAGAGTGGTTCAGGGTCTCTCTTCTGTAAGAGTTCACACTCTGCGGGGGGAAAAAAAACAAACCCCAAACCCAAGCTTTTAAAAAATGTATTTATTTATTTTTTTGAGACAAGCTTCCCTACCTATCTTGAGACTTCTCTATAGACTTGGTTAGTCTTGAACTCAGAGATCTGACTGCTCTGGCTTCTGAGCAGAGGAAGCAAAAGTATCAAATATTAATTACGTGTGCGCTGCCTTGTAGGGTTGAAACAAGCTATTCTTCCTTCCTTCCTTCCTTCCTTCCTTCCTTCCTTCCTTCCCTCCTTCCCCTCCTCCTTTTCCTCTTCTTCTTCTTTTTGTTTTTTCAAGACAAGGTTTCTCTGTGTAGCCTTGGCTGACCTGGACTCGCTTTGTAGACCAGGCTGGCCTCGAACTCACAAAGACCCACCTGCCTCTGCCTCCCAGAGTGCTAAGATTATAGGCGTGCACCACTGTGCCTGGCGAAAGAAGCTATTACACTAGCATAAGGGCTAAAGATACCAGGACGTTGAGCATAAATGGTGATCCCATGACTCATTTTTTGTAATAACTTTTGTCATTTAGAGATTTGAAACACATTTTAGGTTTTTTTTTTCCTTGAGAGATGTAGATGTTTCCTCCCAGGTCAGGGGAACCTTATAAATGAAGTTCCAGTGGCAGTTTTATCACTGCGCAGGCACAGTAGTCCATGGGGCCGCACGCTGAACTGGTAAAGAACAGGGGTTTTGGCCTCACTGTACAGAGATGGCAATTATGTACATGTTATTATATGAACTCGAGGTTCATTTTCATGTCTGCATAAAAGGATGAAACTTAGCTCTTCAGGGTGTTAGAATTAAAAACATTTAATGTGCTCCCTAGCACATAGTAGGGGCTCATCATATGGTGAAAGCGCTTTTTATTGGGTATTCCTAAAAGCCTCAATTGTTGTCAGGGCATATAAATTAAATTGATGCTTTTTTTTTTTTGGTGAACATTTGCTAAATACCTGTACCATAAAAGTTCACGTTTCTTATGAGTTACTTCACTTTTCAATGTAGGAAATGGATTTTGCCTGAGAGGTTAAATAGATTAATCAATTGAGAATGAAGAAAAGTTATAAGCAAGAAACTCAAAAGTTGGGAAAAGTCTGATATCTGTAGAAGCACTCTCAGGAGAGTGCGAGGGAGGCATTGATTAACTGTGTGATCTCTCTTGCTGGATAGGCGGGGTGGGGGACACTGAGATACAGCCATTTTGGAAAACCAAGGGCCAATGCAGCAGATCCCCACTTCATCATTATCCACTTCTGTTTCAGAGGATTCCAGCCTCTGCCACTTTTTCAAGCTCTGCAGCTTGTGTCTTTCATAGCTCTGATCTTGAGAGAGACATGTTGATATTTATAGCACACTTCAAAACACTGGAAAGGAAGCTCACCATTCTGTACAACTGGCAACTTTGCTGTTTACAAGGAGACTTTTCATTCTTTAAACACTTACTATGCATTTAGGACACCATTTTCCCTTTTTCTGATGCTGGCTTTTTTTTTTTTTCCCAGGAAACATCTGAGTTAATGAAGATCTTCCCCCCATTGCAAATGATAAGTGCAGAAGTAGTTGGGCTTGAGGCGTGATTTGATCCGATAGAACAAATGGGGCCACCAGGAAGCCCTTTCTCCCAGCTCTCTAAGCTCCTTTTCCCTGTGTTAACACTGTTCGGAGGCCAGCGCTCCCGCAGGGGGAGGCCAGATAAGGCTGAACAACAGCTTTAGGCTTAAGCGCCTGCCTCGCAGATCAGCCACTGCAGCTGAAGCGAACTGCTTTTTCTGATAGCAAAAGTCTGAGTTGACTTTCATCAGTGCAGATTGGGCTGGGTAAGTCTGCTCACCCTTGACGGGGGAGGCTTCCTGCTCTTCAGAACACCCCCCCCCCCAAATGAGGCCAAATGCTAGGTCGGCCAAACTCAAAACAAAACAAACAAGCGAACAGCAGTAACGGAACACACAATCAATTCAGTTGGTTTCTGTGCGATAAGCATACCATTTAAGATATTGAAGTTGTAGTAAGGAACTTAGGCAAATCACAATTTAGGGTTTGTTGGAGCAGGTGATGGTTTACTAATCGGCAGCCCTTCAAGCCAGCAGAAGTTCCCAGAAGCTCTGGTCCAGAAAGCAGGCAGGTCAGGAAATTAGAAATGAGGTAGAGTCACGCCGCACCAGAAGCTGCAGGGCTTTCCGGAGTAGTGGCCTGGGCTGGGCAGCTTCAAGGTCAAAGCCCCAGCTGGCCGTTGCTGAGACAAGGACACTTGTTCAAAGCACCTTGACTTCATCTATTACATGCGTCTAATGCAGTCCTCATCCCAAGTGCTACCCGGAAAGCAAAGCAACAGCTAGAGCAGGCTGTACTGTACTAAGCAAAAATTTTTGCCACACACACATGCACAGCCTGATTGATTGTAGCTCAGAATTTGTCTCATCTGAATGTAGCCAGCTGGCCGCCCGCAAGTGACTGAAGCTGCGCGGCTACCATTTGGCTATTTGTTCAAAGTTTCAGTACTGATGGAAGACTAACCGGGAGAAGGGAGAGAACGGAGGGTGGGGGTGGGGACTGGGGGGTGGGGGGATGGTGGGATGGGGGGATGGTGGGATGGGGGGATGGGGGGGTGGGGGGATGGTGGGATGGGGGGATGGTGGGATGGGGGGATGGGGGGATGGGGGGATGGGGGGATGGGGGGATGGTGGGATGGGGGGATGGGGGGATGGGGGGATGGGGGGATGGGGGATGGGAGGAGGGAGCAACAAGGGGACAGGGACAGAGATGTGGAGTGGGGTCGGAGAGGATAGTGGGGGAGAAGAAATGAGAAAGGTATAACGACACGGTCGTAAGATGCCACAATGAAATCCACTCATGTGAGTGCCAAGGCAGCCACTTAATGAAATCTAAACGTAATATGGTGTATCTATCTGTTACATTTTCAGCGAGTGTTTGCCAATTAGGTTTCAGTTTCTTATATATGGACTCACGATGTTGAGGTCTCCTCGGCGCAGCTTAGGGTTTAGTTCATCAGTGTGCTCTTCTCTTCGATTTCCGCGTCCTCCCATGGCGTATCTTCAGTTATTAATTCATCCTATGTGTAGCTCTGCCTTCTACCCCTCTCCTTGACTTCAGAGCCAAAAATCTGCTTCGTAGTTGGCATCTCTTATTTTAACATCACTATTGTTTTCATTGGAAATAAATCTCTTTTCTCTCTGACATGCACATTACAGACACATAGACATTAAAATAAAACAATGAAGAGCCAAAAAATTAACATTTAATTGCCCCCTCCCCCTCCCTTCTCTCTCTCTCTCTCTCTCTCTCTCTCTCTCTCTCTCTCTCTCTCTCTCTCGTGTGTGTGTGTGTGTGTGTGTGTGTGTGTGTGTGTGTGTGTGTGAAAGAGAGACACTTTTCAGGGATTCTTTGCAGTTTTGCAGTATATTGTTTCTATATAACTGCAATATTCACATATTAGCTGACTCATTGGCAAAAATAAAAAATTAACAAGCCCGTGACAAGTCAGATCAATGTGATCTTTTCACCAAGAACTAATTAAAGGCATTATTACAATTTGAGAACAAGAATTGAGAAGCGCTGTGCTTCATAAGGAAATGTCTTAACCTACTTCTAGATTTTTGGTTAAAACCAGATGTACTGCGGATGCCACTGATAGATAAAATAGATGACGGCAACTTGGCTCTACAATTGATATGTGCAATTGCTGCCAACTTGTTGCTTGTCAGGCCTTCCGATGAGCTGGTGAGAGGAAATGCCTACTGGAGCAGATGTGCACTTCTGTTTTCAGTCCATCAACTTACACTGTCACAATTGTCACAATGTATAGATTTAGGCCTTTGAGTGATGGAGTTTTAAGCCTGAAATGTCTTGTTTACATTGACTCTGGAAGGGTGTGTCCTGGAGACGGAGTTGCCAAGCTGCGGGCCTTAAGAATGAGGGATGGAAGAGGACACTTTGCTCAAAACAGGCCAAACTCTATTGCTGTGGTGCAAGCTCTTGAGGAAGTCAATTCAGGTGGAGTAAAGGTTTGTGTTGACTTACAGACGTGAGTGTTTCAGTCTGTGAACAGCTGGCCTGTTGCTTTTGGGACCACAATAAAGCAGAATTCTAGCGTTGAACTCATGGAGGATGGAGGCTTCTCACCACAAGGTGACCAGAAAGCAAGACGCAGGGAGGATGTGTCCACGGAGACTTAGCTTCCTCTTACTAGACCACACCTTTTGAAGGCTGACAGCTTTCTAATGGCGCCCTAGCCTGCTAATCAGACTTTTAACTTGTGAGTCTCAAAGAGCACTTACCCAAACCATAGCAAGCAGACTGTATGAAAATTGTAGCTTTGCCTGGAATTATTTTATAGCATTCTTGCTTATTTCATCTTTCTTTCTTTCTTTCTTTCTTCTTTTCCTTCCTTCCCTTCTTCTCCGTCTTCTCCTCCTCCTCCTTCTCTCTCTCTCTTTTTTTTTTTTGTTTTTGTTTCTTGAGACAGGGTTTCTCTATGTAGCCTTGACTGCCCTGGACTCACAGCCTCAAGCTCACAGAAATCCACCCGACTCTGCCTCCCCTAAGTGTTGGGATTTACAGGCATGCACCACTGTGCCCGGCATTTATTTCATTTCTTAAGGTGCAAACAAAACAATGTGTTTTGATGAGTATTAAGTACTTCGACTTTTATTATATAATTTGTTAGGCTCTAATGTGAAACTGAATATAAATAAAAACATTTATCAAAATGTAGATATTTTCCTCCCTTCAAGATCAGCATTGCCCAAGGCAAAACTCATCATCTTCAGCAAACCCAGCCCTTTTCTCTCCATTTCTTGTTGCCGTTCTCAGCTTGGTGATTTTTCAGATGTTGCTCCTCTTTGTCTCAGCATTGTAGTGTAATATTGATCACGCTTTTGCTTATGAACATATGATGTAAGAATTAATCATGTTTTTCTTATAATGAAGAAAATCATTTTTTTAATGCTTGGTTTCTTTTACTTATAATTTTCCCATTTAGGAAAATCCTGTTGCTTTTAAGATATATGGTAATGTTGTAGAGACCCTTTGGCATTCTAATTTTGGTAAGGGACAAACAGTGGAGAAAATAATTGTTTACACCCTGAGTTTGAGTTTGTGGAGAAAAAGCTGTAAGAAGTAAACTCCAAATCACAGTCAGATCTCTGGAAAATTAATAAAATGTGATTTGAAAGTGAGTTTCTAGAGCTTTTCTTTCAAGAGATTCTTCTGAATGTCAAACACAAAATAGCATCTCCTGGCCTTCAGGAATTTATAATGCTAAAGGCATTTACAGGGTGCAGGTTTACTTTTGTGGCTTTTCCGCACTGGCCTGTTATGTTCTTTAAGCCTTTCCTTACAAGCGTCTCATTTATTCTTTAGCTATAAGCTTCCTGACCCTACTCTAAACTATAGTATCTAAATGTGCACAGAGCCCTCACTGTAGTTTATTACCCAGAGTTCCCACATCTTCTTAACACTTAGTGTCTCTCTTATTTATAAGCGCTTTTGCTTCCTATAACTGTTGTTCCTGCTCCTACTGAATTTTGCTGATGTTAAAAGTCACTGAGGTTAGGCCAGGAAAGATGGGTCGAGTTTCCAAACAGTTCAAGTTGATAGGTATTATATTAAAGCAATGCAATTATACCAAGAGTCTTGGCCGGATACATGGGTTATAACAAAGGCTGTGGACTTAAGTTCAGGAAAAAGCTGTTCTCATCATTTATCTGTAAGGCTGACAGCATCGGCCTCAGGGCTCATGGACCGTTCAAAGAGGCAAAGCAGGTAGGTGCCCCCAATAAGCTGAGGAACTGAATGGTGGTATTCCAGGGCAGCTTTGCTTCGCTGAGGAAGTGGATGGTGGTATTCCAGGGCAGCTTTGCTTCGCATGTGCTCTTAGGATTTCAGGGGTCAGTCGATAGAGCCGCAGGCTGCTCAGTCCATTGCTGTGCTTAGGTAGCTCTGCACATAGGTTCTTATGACTACAACTTTTATCAGACCTCTTATTTGCACAAATGCATGTTTTGCCTGCTTCCCAGCTAACCTAATCAATCCCATGTTTGTATAACTAAGCTGTCTTAAAAACAGAAACAAAAATATTTTGTTTCCTAATTCTTCCCTGCAGGATCCACTCAGCTCTTTAGAATAGCTGTGAATTGGATGCCCTGTCAAGCCTACAGGAGTCATTGTTGTGCACAAGGCAAGGCGGAATGTGCTCAATTTGAGGTACAGATATCTGGATTGAAATTGTTCCAAGATTACTTATTTACTGGTTGATTTTTCAAGACAGGGTTTCTCTGTAAAACCCCACCGGTCCTGGAACTGGCTCTGTAGACCAGGCTGGCCTAGAACTCACAAAGATCCCCTTGCCTCTGCTTCCCTGAGTGCTGGGATTACAGGCATGAGCCATTGTGCTCGGCTGAATTTCTTTTCTTTTCTTTTTACTATTGTTATTTTTATTGACTTTACAGCCTGATTGCAGCTCCCTTCCACCCTCTCCTCCTAGTTCCATCCTCACACTTCCTCCATTCCTTCATCTTCTCCATCTTCTGAGAAGGGGAGGCCTTACCATGGGCACCAACCCACCCTGGCACATTAAGTTACAGCAGGGCTAGGCTCATCCTCTCCCACTGAGACCAGACAAGGCAGTCCAGTTATGTGAATGAGATCCAAAGGCAGGCAATAGAGTCAGAGAGCACCCCCACTCTAATTGTTAGGGGACTCACATGAAGAACAAGCTACATATGTGTAGGGGACCTAGGTCTAGCCCATGCATGCTCTTTGGTTGGTGGTTCAGTCTCTGTGAGCCCCCATGGGTCCAGGTCAGTTGACTCTGTAGGTCTTCTTGTGGAGCCCTTGACCCCTCCAGCTCCCTCATTAGCTACCATTGGGCATTAATATCTCTCAGCATCAGTGGGCTCAATTCTCCAACAAAAAGACATAGGCTAACAGAATGGATGAGAAAACAGGACCCGTCGTTCTGTTTCATACAAGAAACAGGTTAGCAACAAAGAAAGACATTACCTCAGAGTAAAGGGCTGGAGAAAAAGTTTTACCAGTAAACAGTCCCAAGAAGCAAACTGGAATAGCCGTTCTAGTATCTATTAAATTAGACTTTCAACCAGAACTAATTATTAAGAGATGGGGACGGACACTACATACTTATCAAAGGAAAAACCCACCAAGACGACATCTCAGTTATAAACATCTATGCCCCAAATGCAATGGCACCCACATTCGTAAAAGAAACATCACTAAAGCTTGAATCACACATTGAATCCAATGCATTAATAGCAACAGACTTCAACACCCTGACCAATGGGCAGGTCATTGAGACAGAAACTAAACAGAGAAATAATGAAACTAACTGACATTATGAAACAGATGGACCTAACAGAACATTTCACTCAAACACAAAAGAGTATATCTTCTTTCCAGCACTCCACAGAGCCTTCTTCATTCTTAATAAAGAAAAATGTGAAGATCTCCCCCTCTGATAACTGACCTCCATTATCTGGATCCATCCTGCCAACATAGCCTCGCCACCAGGACCTTCCCCTAAGTGCCTCATAGGTGTCAGACACACAAATGCAGCAGGGCCTTCCAGGTTCTGTATCATTCGCTACAACTGGAGAATTTTGGCAACTGGGTCAAGATTTAGCTCAGATGTCATTAACTCCTTTGTGACTCCGACTCCATGACTCCAGAGCTGAGTCAGGCCTTCACTCCTGAGGGCCTCTATGGAAACTTCTACAGTCCTTTCTCTCCTGTGGTGCACAATATCTTTGATTTTTATTACAATACCTATTAAGTTGTATTCTTAAAGGCAAGGAGTATTTTTTATGCCTCTTAGTTTTCCAATATAATCATTAGTGTCTGACACAGACTTGATGCATCATACACACACACACACACACACACCACACACACACACACACACTCATGCACGCACTCACGCACATACATTCGGGAGTTACTGTTGGATTTATTTTTACAATCAACACGGTGAGCACACTGTACTATTAAGCAATTATCTTGTGGTAGGACACCTGGTACAAATCTATAAATACGTTGGCCAACAATTCAGAGTGATTAGTGTTACTAATTTCCTGCAATTAGAAGGAGGACCACACTTTATGGATTTTAAAAGTTGCATTGATTACACAACTGTACAATAATCTTGGAAGCATTTCACCGTCACGGGGTAGCCACCAACATAGGTATTTTTTTTCGTTTTATTTATTCTTCTCTCATACAATACATTTTGACCACAGCCTCCTCTCCCGCCACTTCTCCCAGTTCCCCACCCTCATCTCCCTCCTCCCCAGATCTATTCCTCCTCCTGTTTCCTTTCAGAAAAAAAGCAGGCCTCCCAGGGCTATCAAGCAAGTAGGGCATTATATGAGGTATTAAGACTATGCACAAACCCTCACAGCAAGGCTGGATGAGGCAACCCTAGGAGGGAAAGGGTCCCAAGAGCAGGCAAAAGAGTCAGAGACACCCCCGCTCCCACTGTTAGAAGTCCCATAAAAACCCCAAGCTAAACAATCACAGCATATAGGCAGAGGGCATAGCATAGAGCCATGCTGGCTCTGTGATGGCTGCTTCAGTCTCTGTGAGCCCTGGTGAGCCCTGCTTTGTTGATCCTGTGAGTTGTGTTCTCCTGGTGTCCTTGAGCCTCTGGCTCTTACAATCAATCCTTCCTCCCTGTCTTTGGCAGGGTTCCACCTAATGTTTGGCTGTGGGGTCTCTGTAAGTCAGCTGCCGGAGGGAGCCTCTCTAGTGACGATTGGGCGAGTAGAGCAGAATAACATTAGAAATCATTCCAGTTACTTGTTTGTTTGTTTGTCCTGTTGTGATTTTGTGGCTGCGTTCATGTCCCAGTCCCCCTGCTGGATGCCTTGCCTGGCTATAGAAGACGCCCAGTTCAGGCTCTGTCTTCTCTATCACTAAAGCAAGCGATAAGGTCTAAGGACACATACGGAGACAAAGACACTGGTAAAGATGCCTTAAGTGTATGTCCATAACCAACCGCACCTATGTGGTAACGCCCTATAGGACAGTTTTAGACTTACCAGAGGAAAGCGTATTGGAGAGGGCTGTCTGCGTGTGAGGTTTTGTTCTGTAAGGCGGAACCAGGCTGCCTGGTCTGAGGAACCATTCCGTGCCAGTCTAGCTGCATAATATAAGGAAAATTTCTCAGTCTCTCTATTTCTCAGTTGCCTTGTCTTTAAATGAGGATGATGATGCTACTCACCTGGTAGAGCTGGCGGGAAGTGATGCTGCACTAGCTAGCTTTTATAACTATTCATCAATTTATTCCTGGGACTCTTAGCTTATCCTACTTTAATAGCATTTTCAGTATATGTTCTCATGGGTTCGTAGTTTTTCTGTATGTTTTCCATATGTCTTCTATATGCTTCTGTAACTCACTACATCCAAGACACAGGTTTTATTGTAGGAAACGGAAACAATGACATTGGTGGATGTAAAATCATCACTAAATCCATTCATAGCCAAGGCCAAGGGAGTATTTCATTCCTCTTCCTTTATTTTTTTCTATATACTGCTCAAAATCCTTTATATTTTCTAAAAAGTCTGTGAGTTTGTTCTTAGTGTTGAATTTAGGGCTAAAATAAGCATATTTAATTATAAAACATTAAGCAAAAGCTAAGTGCTGAGAAAAATTATTTAAAGCGTCTGTGCAAGGATGGTTGTATTCCAAAGCTTCATAATTAGACTGGGATTCAATGATTATTGCATTGGCTTAGTGCTGTCTCCTGCTTCAGTTTGACAAACAGAGCCTAAGACAGAACAATTTTCCTTCAACTCTATGCAAAGCCCATTGTTTTTGCTGAATGTAACGCAGAACTATCTCAAATAATTTCCTTTAGAATACAACTTAGAAAGTAAGTAGTCAGCTGATGAAAATTACTGATGTTTTGAGAGCTGATAAAAATAAAATCAATTAATGAATGCCAACAAAACATGCCG
The DNA here is from genome assembly GCF_964271855.1 of Acomys minous. Lineage (NCBI taxonomy): Eukaryota > Metazoa > Chordata > Mammalia > Rodentia > Muridae > Acomys > Acomys minous. Next base: position 57,531,063 of record NC_140493.1, on the reverse strand, counting down.
TTGTATATATTAGGAAATAACAATTATGATTTTGAATCTCAAAACTTACTATTTTGATATAAGACATTGAACTATGGACAGCATACTATTATTATTATATTGGAAAGCTTTACTGCCACTATGTGCAGACTATTTAAACCATTTAAATGGGCTGGTTGTAGAAAAGCAGCCTGGCTTGGTGGCACACACCTTTTATTCCAGCACTTGGGAGGTAGAGGCAGGTTGGTCTCCGAGTTCAAAGCCATCCTGGTCTACAAAATGATTTCTAGGGTAGCCAGAGCTACATAGAGAAACCTCTGTGTTGAAACAAAAACAAAAGAAATAATTTTTAAAAAGAGAAAGAAGCTGCATGTGGTGGTGCTCACCTGTAATCCCAGCACTTGGAGGCAGAGGCAGGCAGATCTCTGTGAGACAGCCAGGGCTACACAGAGAAACCCTGTCTTGAAAAGAACTAAAAAGAAAGAAAGAAAAAAAGAAAAGAATGAAAATATTTGTGTCAGTAGAATTCAGTTTAATGTTATCAGTTGCATTTCATGGTTACATTGTACCCAAATCTGTGGTGATGCTAAAGGATTCCCTACCTAAGAATACACTGAGAGGGAAGGCAGAGTGCAGGAAGGGGAAGTAACAGTGAGCTTCACATGACGTGTTTATTAGCAAAGTATTAGGGGCTGGAGAGATGGCTCAGAGGTTAAGAGCACTGCCTTCTCTTCTAGAGGTCCTGAGTTCAATTCCTAGCAACCACATGGTGGCTCACAACCATCTATAATGTACTCTGATGCCCTCTTCTGGCTGCAGGTGTACATGCAGACAGACCATTATATACATAATAAATAAATCTTTAAAAAAACCAAAGTATTAAATAACATAGTGACCGCTTCTTTGAACAACAGGATCGTCATACTAGCATCTTGGCAGCCGTGCTGAATTAAGCTCCTACCTTACAACAGCCAGGCGAATGGGTAAAAATCTAAATAGATGACTCTTTAAAACTGAATTTTAAGGCAATATCTATGCATGTCGCTGTAACTCCAACGGACGAAACAGTCTAATAGATATTACATAAAGATGGAGGACTGAGCACACACATCTAGACCCAGTTGGATTTTCACTCAATAACAGTAAAAGATGGTAAAAGACTGCACAAAATAGCTTTTGCTGCATAATGCATAACACAGTAGCTTAAAACCATAGCCATTTATTTTCAGATTCTATGCAGTGTGAACTTGGTGCAAATAGTTTTGCTTTTTTTCCCCCTGGTCTCAGTGGTGATAGTGAAGTCTCACGCGTTTGCTGTCAGGTGTGAGTCAACCGCAGCTTTGTTGATCTTGGCTGCACTCTCACATTTCTAGGACCTCGTCCGGGACAACCGAGCCGCTCAGTTTCCTACTTCTCCATCCGGCCATGTCAGGCTGGTGTAGCCTTGGTTGTCGTGGACTCGCTTTGTAGACCACACTGGTCTCCAACTCACAGAGATCTCTGCCTTCCTCTGCCTCCCCGAGTGCTAGGATTACAGATGAGCACCGCCGCACCGGGCTAAGAAACCAAATTCTTAAACATGCAGTGGAGAAAGCTGGAAAACAATGCGGTGTACTACTTTAATTCACAAAATCTTGCCAAGTCCCAGGAACCAATGTACCTGGAAAATGTGCCAGACGTTTGTGGGGATGGGAAGGTGAAGACGCAGGTGAACGAATCCATTCATTGACGTTCTCTTTAAAAAGTTTTGCAGTTACACGCCCAGGTCCTACCTTCAGTGAGTTGCCACTCCTCTCTAGCTCACCTTGGAGCTGCAGGATGATGTGCATCAGTCTTGTTAGCCACCCACTCTGGTTTGGGTATAGTTTTAGTGTGTTTTCATGTGCTGGAGGCTTGGTTTTCCTTGTGGCAACAGGAAGGTGGCAGATGCCTGCCACCGAAGACACTGAAGACTTGGGACTAAGGATTCAGGCATTTGAGCTGAAAATCCTCTTGTGCTCATAGTATCAGAGCGTACTGTGTGAGTACTTCCTGCCGAGGAAGAAGACATTCAGTACCTGTGAACTACTACAGTGACCGGAATAGCCAAGTGTCTGTAAAGATGCATTAAGTGAGATGTGCATGTTGGCAGCAACCAGCAGCTGGCTGATTGGACTTAAAGGCCACTCAGTAGGAAGCGTTTGGTACTAGAAAGCTGGCCACGTACCTAGGGCTAGTGAGGCCATGGACCTTAGACTACTCCTGTCACTTTGCTAGACTTAAATTCCAAAGTGCATCCTAAAGTGTGTCCTTGTGCTCACAGATCCACGTAGCCCTTGCCTCTAGTCTAAGATGCTCCCCTTACAGCAAATGGAGACCATTACAGAAAACCACAGCAGGTCATAATGCAGGGATCAGCGAATGGTGTGGTGCACAGGCTGGTGGTTATACTTGCAATACGACTGCTGCAACTAAAGCTAGGGGACTAGACGAAAGGGTCAGAAAGATTGTCAATGCCAAAGGACTACTAACTCTGGTGGAGAGTGTGTCTCCTAGAAATGTCAGAGAAGCCACATCCGTAACACTTCAACAATGTGGCTGCCTAAACAAGACACCAGCAATGACAACAGTCACAACACGTGCAAAGGTAGGAGGATGAAAGTTTACAGGGTTCCGCCCTTAGCCAAAGAACTACAGAAAACTAGTAACTTCTGAAAAAGGGAGAATTTGCCTCTCCCAGGGATGAGCCACCTAACTGGCTATCCAATACAAAATGGTCAGTCCTGAAATCATATGCACACAAGCCACATTACATGGACTCATCATGCGTATAAAGGAAACAATAGTCATTTTTAAAAGGCCATTGATTTGAAAGGAAATGATGAGGCTGATAAGTGAAAGGTTGAAAGGACAGAGAAGAGGGGAAGTGACATAATTTAACTAAAATATTTTAGTAAGAATAAGTTAAAAGCTGGGTTCCTGTAATCCCAGCATCCAGGGAGGCAAAAGCAGAGGCAGGCAGATCTTTGTGAATTCGAGGCCAACCTGGTCTACAAAGTGAGTCCAGGACAGCCAAGGCTACATAGAAACCTGTCAGTCTCAAAAAACCAAAATAATAATAGTAGTAGTAGTAGTAGTAGTAGTAGTAGTAGTAGTAGTAGTAGTAGTAAATTTAAATAATAGTAAATTTAAAAGTGAGACCTAGGTCCTTAGGCATGTGAGCTATGAAGGGGTTAGTGCAGTTATTTCAGATTACTTTGGGTGCTTCTTGTCAGAAAAAGCTATTGTAAAAAGAGGGAGTCTGGCCACTGAACCTCTTTGTCTTTTGGAATCTCACCATGAATCTCCTCTTCTTGAACACAACCCTGTCACAATGTCATCTGCCCCATACATTCAAGAATGTCCCCACAAGAGGAGGATACAAGTGATGGGATAACAGTTGAGTTATAATCTGATTAAATTAATTTTAAAAATAAATAAATTAAAAAAGAAGAAAAGTAAAAAAAAAGATCCTGTCTCAAAATATAATAATAATAATAAAGTAGGTCTGAGCTACAGCTTGGTGGCAGAGTGCTTCTTGCTTAGCATGTACAAGGCCCTAGATTCATTCTTCAGACAGACAGACAGACAGACAGACAGACAGACAGACAGACACACATAAAAAAAATTTAAAAGATATTTACAACCTAATCCTCAGAATCTAAACATTTGACAGAGGGGAATTAAAATTTATAGTCAGCTAGCAGACAGATGGGAAATTAACCTGGGTGTCCGGATAGGCTGACCTTACCAGAAGAAGTCCTCACAGACGGAAGAGAGAGAAGTTGGGAGATGGAATCACAAGAAGGTACAAGACAGACAATAAATGGTAACTGGGGAATAAAAACGTCCAGCTGAGAGTGAGGGCAGCGGAAGTTGCGTAAGGGGAGGGAGCACTCCTGTGTCGTCGAGAGCCTGAATGAGAAGGTTAGGCACCTGCTGCCTAACCAGGGAACGCGTTCTGTGTACAGTGACCAGCTCAGAGCTTCTACTTGTTACTGATTTTCTGATATTCCTCCCCCCCCCCCCCAGCGGAAAAGCAGGAGGAAACATTTTCTTACATATTAAAAAGGGCAGGAGACAATGTCACTGGTATCCTTGTACATCACTGAGACAAAAGAACACCAGGCTGCCATGAAAGGGGGTGACACACTGTAAAATGGTTAGATAGATGAGTGGCTGTTCTCGTGGCTGCAGGAGTAACAAACGGTATACAGATGGAGTCATGACCAGCGCTTTTAACGTACTCTCCTGTGTTCTTCTCAGCTATTCCCAGGAAAATGAAACCAAAGCTTGGTGCTTTCAGGCTTGGATAATAACATTTAGACTTGTTTTGATTGGTTTTACTACTTCAAAAAACTCAAGGAAAAAGTAGCATAATTTTTCTTCCTAACAAAGAGAGAATCGTATCTGGAGGGAATAACGAAGACTTCTTTTTGGCAGGGTAAATAATACCAAGTAAAAAAAGTAAAACGTGCACTTGCTCTTGTGTAGCTATTCACCATGGAAGACTGCTCAGACATGGGTTAAGCTAATAGAAAATCTTTATTAACCAGCCAGAGACTAACTGGGTGTTTGGGATCCCAGGTAAGCCCCGAGCCTTTCTCAGGGTGATCTTTTAGGTGCAAAAAACATTTCCTAGGTAGACATAGTTCAGTTAACAAGAAGCAGAACTGTAGAAATTAAAAAGCAAGGTAGCATACATTTAGAGACTTTCCTGTAATTATGGACTTAGATGGATTGGACCTTTGTTTGAGTTTTGGCAGGTGGTGCTGTCTGTGTGCTGAGTTTTACATCCTGAATGCTACCTCCATCATGGAGTCAGTTGTGCTAAGGCCTAGGGGCCCACAAAGGTCCAGGGCCCTGCTATATTCTCTACTGGTATTAGTGAATGAGTCAAATTATGGATTTATCTTGTTAAAGTTTAAGATGCAGGGCCCCACTGTTAATCCAATCAGAAGTATAATTAAAGGCCAACCCAGTGCTGATAGCATGATAGTGAGAGAGGCTGACAGAGACTGATATCAGTTATCTGATTTATATCTTTGTCTTTTTTCTTTTTGAGGCTTCTTTGGGGCTGAGGTTCATGGCAAGAATTTAAAAAATTACTCTTGATCAATTAGCATAGAAACAGCAATTTTTCTTTAAAAACAGACATAATATTTTTTATCTCATGAGTTTAAACCTCTCCAATTTTATAGGAACATTTCTGCAAGGTTTAATACATCTAGGTGGGGGTGGAGTGGAGAGGTAAGTCCCTCCCTATAAGGGGTATGGCAGGCTGAAGTGAAGCAAAGGAAGGTGGGTCTATCTATCCTTTGAGAGTTTTGTTAGATTTTTCCAAAGTTCTGCATCTATCTATCTATCTATCTATCTATCTATCCATCCATTCATCCATCTACCCATCCATCTTGGCCAGGACTCTGAGGTTCTATATGAACAATGAAGTGTTAAAGCTTTAGCTATTGAGAGATTTTGGCTATGAAACAAGGACGTTGTCAGACCTCATTTCTAGGGGAAGGCCAAATCAGAAGTTCAGTTCCTTGAGGAGCTTTTTAGGCTACTATTTGAGCAGTTTCAGTCTGGATTGGGACCACTTCTACCCACCTGGACAAGATATCTATGAAAACTAGCAAGTACTTTTATTCCCCACCCCCCACCCCAGTGGGCCATATATCTTGGTGAAATCAGTTTTCCCAGAGTTCATCAGGGTGTTGACCTTTCATTTGAAGCCGTTCCTGGGTAAGGGCTTTCTGTTTTGGATTCACTTGAACACAATCTCGGCATCTGGCTGAGACATCCTACACTAGGCTGCCCAAGGTACAACATACCTTGGTCTGAGCAAGTCAGAACGTTTTGTGGATCCTAGATGTAGATCCCTGGTGAGGGTCAGTTACCAAAGTCCTGCCGGTTGTTTCCGTGGGATTGGTTTTTTCCCTCTAGTGTCCTCCTCCATCAACCTGTGGGATTGAGCTGTTCATTTCTTCTTTACTGTGGAGTCTCAGGCAGCACCGGGTCGTGCTGTGTCATCAGAGCATTAAGAGGCACCACTGTTCCTAGGGCTGTTTGTCAGGCAGCTCGCTTAGCAGCCTGGCACTGGAGGACAGCAGATTTTAGGGCAAGCCAAGGAGCCTCTAGGAGTGCCAAGATGTTTTCCATCAGTAAGAAGCCCTCTTTCTCTATAGACCATACCATGCATTCCCAGTAGTAAAAGCATTCCAACTGTCAGTCTGTGTATATGGTGGCAGACTTTACTTTTCCCCATCTGAGAGTCTGGATCAGATTAACCAGTTCTGCTCTCTGGGCAGATGTATCTGGCTCGGGCCCAAATTGTTTCAGTTGAGGTAACTACCTCAAGTCCCATGTACCTAGATTCATCTTTCATCTTGTGACAGTCATGTACAGGCCCCTGGGTCATCAGAGAAGAGGTTGAATTGATGGTGGTAGGTTTCTCAAACTGGATTTGAGGGTGGGCCATGAGTAAAGATGGACCACGTAATCATTAGACAGCCAGTGTTCTGGTGCTCCTCAGAGGAGATTCTCAACTGTGTCGTGGGGTGCTGTGAGTATAAGATCTTTACCCAAAGTTAACTTGTTGCTTTCTTTCACTAAACTAGCAGTAGCTGCCACAGCTCTTAGACAGGCTACAAGGTCCAATTGTTTGGACAGATATGTCACACAGTATTTCCATGGCCCCAAAGTTTAGGCTAAGATCCCATTTGTAATAGCTTTTGTTTAGTTTTTGTCCAGATTAGGGGCTTAGTGCCTCTCTTCATGCTGTTGTATTTCCACAAAATCTGGTATCCAGAGGCAGCATTCTCTGTTGTACCTTAGGAACTCTCAAATCTTAGTCTCTTAGTTGGGATCTGAATGATGGCAGCAATCTTACTCCGAGGCAAGCTCCTTTGGCTCCCTTCAGCTGGTAGCCAAGCTAGGTAGTCTCTGATGTACAACGTTGGACTTTCTAAGCCAACATTCTGTAGACCAAGGTATGTATCTCTTGCAGCAATCTCTCAGTAGTCCTCTTATAGCCTACTTTTCCAGAAAACTTCTGATAAAAAGGCAGAAGGTTAGCACTCAGTGTCTCATCAAACAGGGTTGATGATTTTTTAAATCTTTGGGGAAATCTGGTCCACAGAAGTTGCCCACTGTAATCTTTCTCTCTGGGTCTGTCCACTGAAATGCAAAGATGGGTTGACTAGTCTCTGCCGATGGGAGTCTGAAGAATGCATCTTTCAGTTCCAAGACAGGGAACACCTGTTTTTCAGGAAGAATCAGGCTTATGAGAATCAGAGGTCTCACGTTTCATTATAGACAGGAGAAGCACATTACAGGATAACTGATAGGGCACTAGGATGTCTGTCTCTTCAAGCCAGGTAATATTGACTGCAATTTCCTCTTTTGTTTCCAGGGTCATTGAGTATTGTTTAATTTGGAATGAGGCAGTGTAATGCCCAAAATTAACCCGCAAGCCCTACAACCAAGGTAACTTCCTAGAATGCTGGGAAATGTAGTTCTTGGAAAATAATGAAGCCTTATGGGAAAGTACAATGGCCTCTAGGTTTGCCCTCATAATGCCCTGCAACACATGCTTTTGGGCCATTCCAGCTGGGAAATTCCAGGGAATGGTTCTGACCAAAGTCCATCTTTCGGTCAGTAATTATTATTTAATAAAACTTGATTTAAATTTGGCCTCAAATGGTGGAATTGCTTTTTCTCTGACAACTCATGGGATTAACAGTAGCTGAACTGATCAGTTGAAAAATTATTATAGGAGCTTGGTGTTGGACCAGTCTTTGGGGGTTGGTTTCTTCTGATAGAGGGTAAGACACCAAAATTTTTCTGGCTATCTGTAAGTGTAACTGTGTCTTATCATCAGAGAGGGTGACGGTTGCTTTCAGCTTATACAAAAGGTCTTGTCCCAATCAGTTCTTTGTTGTTAAACACTCTTTGAGCTTCCTCCAGCGACTGGGACCTACCTACTTAGACCTTTAAATATTTTTTAATTTTTATAACTTTAAAAAAATATTTAGGGCTGTACGGTTAACAAAGGACACATTTTAGCAGCTATCTTTAATCCTTTTTTAAAAGGACATATCAATTGTATCTTCTACACCTGAGATTCTCTCCTCCATCTCTTGCATTCTGTTGGTGATGCTTACCTCTGTGGTTCCTCTTCTCTTCTCAAAGTTTTCCATCCCCAATATTCCTCAGTTTGTGATTTCTTTATTGATTCTATTTCCATTTTCAGGCCTTGGACCTTTTTATTCATTTCCTTCACTTGTTTGTTTGTATTTTCTTGTATTTATTTAAGGGATTTATTCATTTCTTCTTTGAGCTCAGGGAGTCCAGTGGAAAAGAGAGAGAGAGAGAGAGAGAGAGAGAGAGAGAGAGAGAGAGAGAGAGAGAGGGAGGGAGGGAGAGAGGGGGGAGGGGGGAGGGGGGAGGCTAGAAGGACACAGAGAATGCCACAAGAAGACCAACAGAGTTAACTAACCTGGACCCATGAGGGCTTACAGAGACAGAAGCACAACCAAAGACCATGCATGGATGGGACCTAGGCCCCCTACACATATGTAATCAATGGGCATGTGTATCTTCATGTAGGCCCCCTAGTAAGTTGAGTGAGTGCTGTCTATGATATGGACTCTGTTGCCTGCTTTAGATCACTTTACCCTAATAGGGCTGCCGGGCCTGGCCTCCTTGGATGAGGATGAGCTCAGTCCTTATACAACTTGATGTGCTTAGGTGGGCTGGTGAGGGTGGGGCTCCCTTTTCTGAGGAGAAAGAGAGGGAAGATAGAGGGAAGAGGGTAAGAGGGAGGGGCCAGGAGGAAAGGAGGGATGGGCTATGATCCCAATATAAAGTGAATATATAAATTTAAAATTAAAAGGGCTTATTGAAAATTGTTTAGTCTCCTTGGCCAGTCTTAGACAGAAGGGAAAAATCCATTCTGTCCAAGTTGTGTTGCTTGGCAGCCCAGTCCAGGGAAAGTTATGCTACTCCCCCTGCCCCAGAGAATGGTGAGTTTTGAGTTTTCTGGTTATACAGATTGTTGGTTAATAAGGAGACACAAGTCATGAAAGAGAAAGATATGGACTGTTCTCTTTTTTTTTGGACTCAGCACAGGGCAATTTTTCCTCTTGCCCTGGGTTGCTTAGAGCAGGCACAGAAAGGAGGGAATGCTCATCTGGAGGAACTGTTTCCATGTGTGTATTCTGCTTAGATGGCAGGGAGCCATGCATGAGAGGCCAGACACCACTCCACATTCACACAGAGACCAACCCTGACCCTAAGAGCAGTCAAACAGCAAAACAACAAGCGATCCGGCTCCGAGAGTGGGACAGGTGGAGGGTTTTTATTTGTTTGTTTGTTTGTCTGGGTGATCTGGCAGAACCAAATGGATTCAGGTCCCTAAAAAGATGGGGTACAGGTTTTAAGCTGGATCAGAGAGGGGAAAGTCTCACACCAGAGAAAGCCACTGCTTAATACAAGGAAACAAGAAAGACAGAAACACATAGAAAGACACACACACACACACACACACACACACACACACACACACACACACACACACACACGGGGGGGGGGGGGGAACAAACAGGGGTGGCTGCCACACATTTATTTACCTGAACAGACAGATCCAGTGACATCTCACATGGATTCGGGACACTGAATTAGCATCTGCATATGACTTCTATTGTCAGAAGGTGCCCTAATCAGACTGAACCCTACAAGTGACAGACCAGGTGACATCCTAATTTGTTTCTTCTTGGGATGGAGATATCAGATTCCTCTGAAAAGTTAGGCATCAATTGATCAAAGGGAATTCTGGGGACCTGAACCTCAGGTTGTGCACCCCCTAGAAGCTCCTTGAGTATTACATTCTTCCTATCTCTTAGGGCCTCTGAGATCCCCTCAAAAGGTCTGGTCTCTGGGGATCTCTGTGGGACCTCCAGAAAAGCAGTAGGGTATTCACCAGAGAAACTATTCAGACATGATTTTAAGCCAATATAAAATCTTTATTGGCCAGCCAGAGATGAAACTGGGTGTTTGGGATTCCAGTGTAGCCCCGAGCTTTTCTAAGGGTGAGGTTTTAAGCACAAAAGCTGTGTCCCTGGTTGACATACTTCAGCTAACAAGAACAGTTAGCCAGAAGCAAGACCACAGAAGCCAAAAAGGAAGGTTTACAGTCGATTTAGACACTTTCCAGAAGTATAGGCTTTGATGGATTAGGTCTTTGGCAGGTAGTGCTGTCTATGTGCTAGCTCTTCCATCATGGAGTCAGTTGTGCTAAGGTCTAGAGCCCTGCTACACCTACCCCATTGAAAAAGCCCTAAACTATCAAGAAGGGAATAAAAAAGGGAGTGGTGGTAGATAACAATAGACAATGCCACTAATTGTCCAAGTGTTCAGTGAAGCCCAGTGGATACATAAGTGGTTTGTGAAAAGCTCCTGAATAAATTAGTTAATCCATGTCAATGGCTCCCATTTATTGTGACTTTTCAAAGAATGTCACTCTGCATGCTGTATTCTGGGGAATGTGATGGTGAAGGAAAAAAAAAACCAAAACAGCCTTTCTGAGTCACTCTGACTATCTTAAAACAGCAACAGCCACCACAGTGGCAAGATGCTGGGTTTAGATACATGAGCTGCTTGCAGACTCCTCAGATAGGAAGCCGGCTTGATGCTGTCAGTGGCATCCCCTACGTCTCACCAACAAACAGTGCTTACACTTTGTCTGCCTACTCTATTTCTATAGCAGTCTAAGTTTCCTTAAGGGACTCCTATCTTTTTTGGAAGTGATGATTTTATTGAGCTGATGTGCAGGCCCAATACAATGTGGTATATACAGTTGGCCCTGCCCAAAAACAAATTGGTTGAATTGAACTACCTACAGTGTGAAGGTAACAGAAAGGGTTAATTAGCACCTCCTGATTATAAAATGCATTCTGAGCTTCCTTTTTATTATAGGCATAGTTGTCAAGTTCAAGTTCTTTGTGATTATATATGAAATCCATATGTTTACCAAGCCCTGAAAGTCACATTTCATTAAAAGGTTGGAGGGGGAGGAGAGACATTGTATAAAATTATGTCAAACAGATCCCTCATCTACATAGAATGTACAGTCTAGAGCATTAGGTGGACCAGAATAATGTTCTGCTTTGAATGGTTGCATAGAAAGGGGATGCCCTTTAGCACAGTTTCCTTTTATAAACTCAGAGTAGTAAATGCATAAAAAGATAAAATCAGAGCCTATGGTTTGAGGAAGACAGAGGGAAGGAAGAAAGAAAGATTGAAATAAAGAAAGAAATAAAGAAAGGAAGGAAGAAAGCAGACAAGCAAATAAGCATAAGAGGACAGAAAACCTAGGCCAAGCATAGCAGCATAATAATCTCAGAATTTGGGAGCCTGAAGCAGGAAGATCGATGAGCTCAGGAACAGCCTGGGCTACATCACAAGATCCTGTCTCAGAAACTAAATAAAAAACAAGTAACGTAAAATAAATAAAATATAATATAAAAGAAGAAAGCTGGGGTTGGGGGCATGGTGTTCTCTGGAGACAAAGAAGAGTTTCTGGGCTCCAACTCTTCTCTCACAGGCAGTCTGTTTCATTTCCTAGTGTTACCCTGACTCGGTGCTTGCTTGCCTGTCTCTTGCTGAGGTCCTCTGCTGGGTGTTAGGAGTTGTCCAACAAACGTGCTGCCCTCGTGTCCTCCATGCTCCTCAGAAGCCTTCTGCTGCTTGGGCTAGCTTATGAGTAAGGATATCAGAGGCTCAACATCAGAACAGGACAAAGAAAGCTCTTGCATTTGCCTTGGAAGAGCCCATTTTGCCTGGGCAGTAAATGATCCTTGGGGACATTGTAGAAATATGACAGCCATAGCAATAGCTGAAAGGAACCCCCAAACCAAATAGGCACCCAGAGGATGACCATGAGTACTTTGCCTGCTTTACGGATTCCAGAAAACAGGGAACTACAATCATCTGTTATCTCCCAGACTTCCAAAAGGTTTGGAATCATGCCATTTTGATTATTGTTTTGTTTTTCTATCCAGTGGCCAAGGCTGGTTTTGAACTCTAGATCTTCTTACTTCTACCTCCAGAATGCTGGAATTACCAGGGTGCGCCACCATGCTTGGCTATGCTGTTCCTTTGAGAGGACATAATATATCTAGTAGACCCCTTCAGAACCTTCTGGAAACAATCCCAGAGATTGTCTCCTGAGAAGCATCTCTCCTTCCCTAGCCATGCTATTCTAGAGTCAGCTGCCATGTTTGTCCTTGGCCTTACCCATCTTGTTACAGGTGAGGGGTTCCAGACTGTACTAGACACCCAAAGTGGGCAAATCAAAGAAATCCATGGGCTGTCCTAGGAAGCTTGAGGAAATATGAACTCAGAAAGCAAGTCCCACATAGGTTGGGAGAGTCCTGCGGTGGAAATCTTTCCAGTCCTTGGAGGTAATGGTTTCTAACACTTTATAGTTTCTACTGTTTGAAAGGACAAACTCAACTCTATATAGGTTTGTTTAATTTTTTTCTTTGTGAACTAGGATCACTGCAACATGATTCCAAAGAATATTTCTCTCTCTCTCTCTCTCTCTCTCTCTCTCTCTCTCTCTCTCTCTCTCTCTCTCTCTCTCTCTCTCTGTGTGTGTGTGTGTGTGTGTGTGTGTGTGTGTACTTTACATTGAAAGATTCTCACTGATAAAAGGATGTGGTTTTGGTGCTGAATCCTTTACTATATTTCTTCTGTATTCTTATCTTCATCTCTCTCCCCTCCACTACCTTGTTAGAGACAGGGTCTTGTGTAACCCAGGGTGGCTTCAGAATGTCTCTATAGCCAAGAACGGCCTTGAAATTCTGATCTTCCTGCCTCTACCTCTAGCCCTAGAAGTACAAACTTGTATCCAGGTTCAGTGTGGTGCTGGGGATCGAACACAGGCCCTTACACAGATGAGCCAAAGGCACAGACTTTCCTTTGGCTTTTATAAGCCACCAGTGATTCCTTCATGCGTGTTTTTTTTTTATTCCTCCTTACTTCCTCCAAGTTCTCCCTCCCACCTTGTATTGGCTGGTTTTGTGGTAACTTGACACAAGCTAGAGTCATGAGAGAGGAAAAAGTCTCAGCTGAAGAAAGGCCTCCGTGACGTCCAGCTGTAAGCCATTTTCTCAATTAGTGATCAGTGGAGGAGGGCCCAGACCGTTATGGGTGGTGTCACTCCTGGGCTGGTGGTCCTGCCTTCTATAAGAAAGCAGGCTGAGCAAGAGACGGGGAGCAAGCCAGTAAGCAGCATCCTTCCATGGACTCTGCATCAGCTCCTGGCTCCAGGTTCCTGGCCTGTTTGAGTTCCTGGCCTGACTTCCTTCACTGGTGAACAGCAATGTGGAAGTGTAAGCCAAATAAACATGTTTCTCCCCAACTTGCTTTTTGGTCATGGTATTTCATGACTGCAATAGAAACCCTGACTAAGACACACCCCAACTACACACACACACTCCCTCTCGGTGACAGTCATCATTACACTTTCCACACAAAGGACCATTTTACAGACACCGGTAAGTACACCTGAAGGCTTTTATGGAAGTGTTCTCTAACAGCCATTATTTGGGCTTACACTGACTAAGGAAATAGAAACAGAAATGTGGTTTCTGTTGATTAATGTGGATTATATAATTACAGATTAGTTTTGTTTGCTTCCCCCGTGTTTGAAGAAATTACTTTAAAAAAAGATTTATTTATTTTACGTGTATGGGTATTTTGCCTGCATGAATATATGTGTGCACTGCATGCATGCCTGGTGACGTGGATCCCCTGGAACTGGAGTTACAGTTATAAGCTGCCACGTGGGTGTTGGGAGTTGACCCTGGGCCCTCTAGAGGAGCATCCAGTGTTCCTAGCCTCGGAGCCATTTCTCCATCAGCAGAAATGACTTTTATTAATATAATTTTCCTTTTATTAAAATCCATTAAAATATTGCTACTGCCAGTCTGAATCTGCCACCTACTTGCCCTCACTTGTCATTGTTGAAAAACTGCTTGCTATTAAGAGAGTTATTTAAGGATGAATTTACCAACGACAGAGCAAGAGACTCATGGCTTGTTTATGCCATGTGTGAGTAGGAGATAAATAAAATAGCGTGATAGGTGACCAAGTTTCCCCCAAATGACGAGTAGCTAGAGAAACTATCGTAGCTTTCTTGTATCTCGGAAATGAAATCAGCACATCTGCATACCCAAGACCAGTGCCCACGTGACTTACTTCTGCTGTCACGTGATCATAGTGTGTGTTGTATTCAGCAATAGGGTCTTACCATCAGGCTCTGGTAGGTAACCAAGAGCAATGATAATAGCTTATATTGGTTTTAGAGTCTCAGAGACTGCTCTGATCAATAATTCAAGGGGAGACGTCCCACACCTGGTACTGGGAGCTTTGTTTAGCAACCTGTGGCTTTTGGGATGAGCACAATCCACATGCAAGGTAACGCCAATGAAACTCTTCTGCATGAATATATGTATTTAAAAAGCTTATACAACAGTAGGTTTCTAAATGGTTTTTTTCTCAGATATTCATAGTGTTAGTTATCCCTTCCCCAGGCCCCTTTCCTGTCTATACTTAACCTCCCCTGCCCCATTATTCTCTTCCCTGCCTTTGTACCACAAGTTGTCAAAGTGCAGAGAGTAAGTGACCCTGGAGTACTCAGCCACAAACCAGCCATGCATATCACACCTTCTCCTTAAGGCCCAGGCACCATTGCACAATAGTGCAAAGGTAGCGGAAGGATTGTAAGAGCCACAGGTTGGGGAGGAGCAGAGTGAAAACGTGTCTTGGATATGACATGGCCACTGTCCTCATAAACTCAGAGCAGCTGCGGATGCCTGCACAAGACATCTTCAGGATCAAACCAGCCAACGTTCTAGCCTGGAAAGGGATTCATAACCCTCATCCTTAACTGAGAAACGATGGGCAGCATGTGACAGGGCAAGGCAGTGCAGCGGCTCCTCCATCTCAAATTCTTGCTGAGGCCGTTTGAGGTTTAACTAGAGTCTGATCTTCCTGATAGAGCAGCCTATGGGAAATTACCCAGTTCTATTCTAAGAACCAAAGGTCAGGATGTCCTGGCTAACTTATCTTAGTTTCTGTTCAAAACCATTTGCTTCAAATTGCTTGCTTCAGCAAAGGCCCCTGCAGCTGCCTAGTGAGATGCTAGGATATGGTCTCTGCCTTTAAAAACGTGGTGTTCTGGACACTTGGGGTTACACCTAGGTCCCTAAACACTTGGATGTCATCCCAGCTGGCTGGAATGCAGACTTTCAATTCGCTAGAAACTGTCTGAATGGACAACAAAAATTGGAGGTGGCTATAGGAGGAGTTAAGGGAAGAATATGGGTGTGCACATGATCAAATTACATTGTAGGGAATAGGCAAAGAATGAATAAAAATGTTTTTAAAAGGAACCCTATGATTTGCAGAAAAATAGATAGACCCAGAAGATACTATGTTAAATGAAACAAGTTGAACACGAAAGAGAATGTCTTCTTTCACATGAGGAAGATTTTCAAAATAGGAATGAACTTAGAATTCTGAGTGCTAGAAGTTGGGTGGACGAAAGGAGGCTGGATTTGACCTTTTTGCACTGTATGCATGTGTTGAAATACCACACAGAATTCCATTGATATGTATACTTAATACATCTAAATAAAAGATACAATAAAAGCAAATAGAAACCCATATGGCAAAGCCTGACTCAAAAATGGCCCTTGGATAACTAGCCAGACTGGCAATTATATCAGCAGACAGGACTGTACAGTTTGACCAAAGATGAATATTCAGTAGGCTTTCTGCGCCGAACCTGGAAATGGTACATCTGACAGCTTTAAATAGAGTAGAAAAGAAGTGTTCCTGGACTCATCCCAGCTGGTAAGGAAAGGCAGATGCTTACCACAAATATTTTATCAAGTTATAGAGACAGCGAAGAAGGAAAAGGTCGGATGGAAAAGAATGCTTTGTCAGACTAAACACGTGGCCAAGGGAGTCACAGATGAGATATTGCCGATCTAATGGGGCCTATAACCCAGACGACTTTAGCCCAACTTGCCACATGAATGGCAAGCAAGGGGAAAATAAGGCAGTTAAGAGGAAACTGAGGTAGTTTGAAGAGAATGATAATACCCAGGAAATAAAGAAAACTGCACATCAGATAGATACAGTACTCATAGAAATGTGTATCAGAAACACATTTGTGCCCAGTACGCTACTTATATCCCCTGCCTTTTACAAGAAAATCCTCCAGGAAGAATCTATGCTAAGAAAAGTCTCCAGAAAGTCGGCAGATGTAGGTGTACCAGAAGGTGGGTCTGTTTTTGTTGTTTTTCATACTAAGAAAGAAACTGAGGGGCTGGGGAGATGGCTCAGTGGTTAAGAGCACTGACTGCTCTTCCAGAGGACCCGGGTTCGATTCCCAGCACCCGCATGGCAGCTCACAACTGTCTATAACTCCTGTTTCAGGGAATCTGACACCCTCATACAGATGTACACGCAGTCAAAACATTAATGTACATAAAATAAAAATAAATATTAAAAAAGAAACTGAAATAAAAGGCTTTAGCATTAATAAGAACTGCCTGATTAAGTTACAGCATGTTGTTAACATGAACATTACACGGTAATTAAAAGTCATATTGATTTATAGTCACTGAACTATATATAGCACCTTCATACATACTTTTAAATAAAAAATTTTTTAAAGTAACTGTGTATGAAATAATTTTGTTCTTGTGACCAAACATCAGTGCACACGCAAATGCTTACGCTTTAAAAATTCTGAAAGGTTGTGCCAAGAATAATGTCTGCAGTAGTTATAATTAATTGGGTGGATTGCAGGTATATGAAAATACATCTGCCTATCTTGGTATTATGTTTTTCGGTCAGGAATGTAAGTTATGTAACATAATCATGAAAACCGAGTTAACATTTGAAAGGGAGATGGAGGACATTGACAAGCGAAGTTTTTTCTTTTCTTCTTCTATTCTCAGAGCCTCCATAGTTAGTGGCCCTCAGCTTCTGAAAGAGCTGGGTGGACTATGAATTACAGGGACCTCCTGTGTCCCAGACATTTCTCCTGGGAATCTGGAATTGGGGCACTGACAGACAGAGCTAGATGACGAATGGTTGCACTGAAAAGTCGTGTGGAGCCGGACCCGGGATCGGTGCCACAATAAGTCACAGCCCTCCTCTTCCTCCTGACGTATGGAGGAAGCTGGAAAAAGAGGCCTATGGAGGTGGGGGTGAAGGGAGGGTGGCGGAGAATTCTCTAGAGGAATAGTGTAGCCAATTGAGAGTAAGAGGCAACTGAGAGACGGGAGGCATAGCCTTTTCCTAGCTCTATTTTATTTGCAGCTTTTTAGCACATCTATAAATTTGTGCTTGAAAAAAAAAAAAGACTGATCTTATCCCAGCAGATGGAAGTGTTTCTGTTTGCAGAGAGCTTTCACAATGCTTGGTATCAACCCAGCAATAATCCATAGGGCAACAAGAGTGGACTGAGTGAACGCTGTCTTTAACTCCCCACTGCCCCTCAGCCTTCAGTGTGTCCAGGAGTGTCTGAGTCTCTTCCTGCGGTGACTAGAAAATACCTCAGATTGGGTAATTTATGAATGATAAATTCTGGAGGCTGGGAAGTCAAAACCATGGCTCAGATGAGAAGGAGCCCAGTGTAAAGAAAATGGAGCCGAAAGACAGGGGGACATAATTTCATCCTGTCCAGATTGCTTTACAGAGACAGTGAGGGGCTCCAACCTTCCCATGGCATGAAGGTTGGGCCCATTTAGAGGGGCTGGGGGGCATGTTTGTACACACCACACACACACACACACACACACACACATACACACACGTGTAACATGAAGTTACAGCTTTTCTGTTGTGGTTATTTTTGATTCCCTGGCATGTTGTTTCTGCAGGTGGAGTGGTCAGGTGGAGGCCAGGCAATTCTCTATGATTATGGGTTACTGCACAAGTGCAGCCTGAGTCAATTCCTCACAACCCAAGTCTATTACTCAACATCTGGGAATAGTGTCTATATACTTTCAAGATGGCACCTTGCTGTTGCATATTTTCACACGGTAGAAGGCAGGAGGAAAAAGGGAAGCATTTTCTTCCAAATGTTCTTCTATATGAACACTAAGGCCATTTATGAGAGTAGTGACCTCATGGCCTAACTGCTTTCTCAAAGTCCCAGCTCTGTTACTTTTGTTCTGGAGAGTAAGTTTCAGTGTGGATGTGGGGAGATGGAAACACTCAAGCCAGAGCAAAAGGCACGCTGGACACCGAGAAACCGGTGGAGGAAACTCCCCTTTAGAAACTGCTAGAACAATATGAGAGAAATGAAGCGTTTCTCCAAAGCAGATGAAATGCCTGACTCATATCTACCTCCAATTGTAGTTTCGTGGGTTTCTGTAAAGACGTTTGAAGGTGAGGAATTTTACAACGCAGCTCTCTGACTCAACATTCTGAATTCTGCTGTGCAGAACTTTGCCCAGTGTGCTCGACAGCCTTGGCGGAAAAAGGATTTTATAAATGCATCATCAATATAATAATACAAATTGAGTTAGAGTGCTCACTCTGTTCTGCTGGATTCCTTTCTGGGGGTGATTACGTCTGCAGCGACTCTTGCTAGCGCCCTCCTTACTGAGAACTGACTGTTCTGTTCTTGCCCGTCACGTGCCTCCCATTTGGTACTTTCTATTCCTTCTTTATTTGTAAGTCACGCAACCTATCATGTTCTGATTTGAAGTTTAGAGTTAGACATTTGCATTTAGCATAAAGCTCCCCCTTGGCCTTCTGGGAGTGAGCTGCGAGTGCATTTTGAGGACCGAAGGATGCCAACTTGCCTACTTGATTGTTGACAAGGTCAAATGGTGGCTTGACAAATTAGGATGCTGATATTTTTCCTTAACAAGTTCCTAGTTGCCTAATTTGCATTTTAACACCATAAAGACCTCTGGGTTATAATTCAGAAAAATATAAGTTTCCCAAATTATAGCATTAATATCTAGCATATCAGTAAAAGATTTTGTATGCTTGATTAAACCCCTGGTGTTTTATTCTATGATAAAGTTAGTGTAGTTTTTCTTCCTCCTAGGTGGCTTGGCTATCTATTATGGTCATCATCTATATTGCTGGCTGCCTGGTGTTTCTTTTACGCCGAAGCAAGTATAGAAGTCTTTTCTTTATAAAACTCAAACCTTTTCTGATTTTGAAGGCTTTATATGATTTATTCCTTGTCAGTTCCAGTTTCCCGAATCTATCTTGCAGCACTTGCTAAGGTATATAGATCAAGCCCGAGAGCACTTTATTCTGAATGGCTGGCACCTTCCCGACTTGCTAAGGGACCATGAGGCTGTCATTTAGCAAATACATTCATGCTAGCACTATGCGGCTCTGTCCCTGGCACGGATGATTAGATCACAGCTGAACATCTGCCTGAAGACGACAGTCTATAAGCTACGAGCTATATATACCTTGCTTACCCAGAACGACAGAGGTTAAAGTGGCGTAAATCAGGAATTCTGAGGAGAAACCTGATGACCACTGGCAGCAAGATTAAAAGGTAGAAGGGTTGTGAGACACAGAAACGGCGAGGACGCTGAAATGGTGGAGTAAACCAGAACAAGTGCGCAGAAAGTGAGTAGCACAGACATTTGCCGATGCGTGAGACGCAGAAGGCCACACAACAGTGTGATCTGTGATTCCGGAAGAGCTCTATGGGCTCCTGGGGAGGTGGGGATGTCAAGATGATAGATCTCGAGAACTGTTTTCGATCTCAAGCGGTGCCCCAGTTCCTGAGGAATGTGACTTCAGGGAAGGCTTTGGACTTCTGGTATCCCCAAGTTCCATAGGTATTTCTTCATGTCCATATTTAAATTATACACCGTAGCCTTTAAGCTGACATAGGAGAGCTCGAATAGGACGCATGCTTTGCCTCCATTTAAGTGGAGCAAGAGTTGTGATTAAGGCCTCAAATGACGTAGCCCTCTCCACTCAGCTCCTTTGTTCTATAGTATCACAGAGAAGCTCCAAAAACGGTCTTACAGAGGGGCTGCCTTCACGCTCAGCATTCAGAGTAGTCTTATAAAACAGCCAATTAGTGCAACCGGAGCTATTTCAAGGGTAAATGTATTCCATTCACCAAACATTTCTTTTATCAACTCCCCTCCTCTTTCACTGAGCCCTTCTGTTAACGATTCTGTTTGATGTCACAAAGGTTAGGGCTGTCCTCTCCTATTAGCCTTCTCTTCTCACGAGTCACTAGCATTTATAAGAAGCAAAGGTAATGTTCTATGGTATTTACAGATAGCGATTCATTGAATTTCTCATCAGATGCCCGAAGGAGTCACCATTACTTTTGTAGAGGCCACTGAGACTCTGAGAGGTCAAATAACTGGCATGCGGATGCTGAGTTGGATTTGAATCTGTTTGATATTAGGGCTCTGGATCTAGTAGGCGCAGCTCTCTCTGATGCCCCCATGCTCACAGCCAAGTCCTTTCTGTCTTCTTACAGTCACGGTTCCCCCTCTGACTGTTTGCATGAATCCCCCCTGTGCTTGGAGTCTTTATTTGTGTGTTTGGCATCCCTGTCAACATATGTCTGGCCGATACCCCTGCTGGGTGAGTATTTTTGAAGATAAGTGAGGATAGTACTTCATGTTGGTGCCACAGAATGCTTTCGCGATGTCTGCTTCCTCAAAATAATCCATCTAGACTGCATTTCCTCCATACCTAGCCCAGTGTGGTCTTGAACTTCTGAACATCATTTCTTCCTAGGGAGTGATGCATTTCCTTGTGTTGCCAAGGTGTCCTTCTAAGCTCTGCAAGCAGTGTGGAGGGGAGCCAGTACAGGGGGAGCAATCCCCTTCATAAGCCACACTCATGGCTGGCAGGCAGGTGGTAGCCACATCTGTTGGTCAGTGGGTGTGACTTCTTTTTTTTTTTTCTTTTTGTTTTTTGAGACAGGGTTTCTCTGTGTAGCCTTGGCTGTCCTGGACTCACTTTGTAGACCAGGCTGGCCTTGAACTCACAGCGATCCACCTGCCTCTGCCTCCCGAGGGGTGTGACTTCTTGTTCATCTATATTCTGTGGCATCTCGCTGCCCTGCCCCAGCTCTGTGGCTGCCCACGACATCTGCCAGATGCTATGCTAACAGTCTGCGGTGCATCTGAGAGATTCCATGGACAAAACCACATTTCTTCAAGAAACTCTGATCCCCGTATTACTCTGACTTCTTGCTGGAGAGGACAGATTCCTCTCTCAGGCTCCTAATATTTTTTCATTATGTGTGCAGAAGGCAAAAAATCTAACCTCCAATCACAATTTTCCCGATGACAATCCCAAATCATCCAATAGCATCATAAGAATGCCTCATTTCCTCAGCAAGCTCTGGGAGCTCCTATACACTGTCAACAGTGTCTGCTGGGGGAAGTAGCTTCATTGCATTGATGACTGGCACTGTGAGCTGCCTTCCTGGGAGCTGCTCTATCCTGTCTTTGTTAGGCCTTTAAAATACAGAAAATGCCAGCTACATTTTCTATGCCTCCCTTGCAGCTAGTGAAGACATGACAAGTGACTCAATATTGACTTATACAGTGCTAAAGGACGGCTGCTGAGGGCTTTGAGGAAAGCCTTCTCTAAAGCATTGCTGTTTTCATTTTGGGGTATGATTTTTTTTTTCTGAAAATGGCCTGTGAAATCGCTCAGCCTTTTTGAGCTTATGAGAGAAGGATCCAATGCCACAGTGTGAATGCTAAAGCAGAAAAAAGAAAATCACCTGAGTTTAAGTGCTGTTTTACCAACCTTGAAAACATCCTGTCTTGACATATATATATATATATATATATATATATATATATATATATATTAGATATCCATACTATATGCATAAATAATATCACATATACATATTGTATATAATGATAGCAAAATATTAATACTAATAGTATCATTGTGTACTTCTACAGAACCTGTTATAAGTCAGATATTTATTTATTATGCAATATTGTGAATTCCTGAGCTGGTTAAGCCATACCTTTTAGTAGGGTGTCCTGATATTTGCATTCTAACCAAGACAGTCTGGTCCTTGGTCTCTTTAAGTCTTGGGGGTTCTCTAGCAGCCCCTTGGAGAAACACTCTCTAAACCACCCGATTTACCACATATTTTATACTTAGCATTCAGCAGTGTTGGTTCTTTTCCTACCCTATCCATAACAGAACTGTTTTTTTTTCTTTCATTGCTATTGTCACATATTATATTGGTAGCTATGACTAACATCAGTTAACACATTGCAAGCTACAGTTTTGTTTTTACATGTGTAATAATCATTTTACCAAAAGCTGAAAGATGCTCCTGACGGAAAAGAAAGAGGTTCCTCTGAAGCTGAGGAGCCAGTTTTCTGTGCTTTGATTTTCTGACTCCTCTCTGGATAGTTCATAGCATGAAGGGTGAAGAGGAACCATAGGGGAGCGATAAAATACTGAAGAGCCTGTTGGTGTTAGAGGAGGCTACAACCCAGGTGGCCTCACGGCAGACGTGGGTGACTCCTAGGGCAAGTTGCTAGCCTTGTCTGTGAGACAGAGGTCCCAGTAGCATGCGCCTCTTAATTTCCACAGTTCCAATAGGACAGACAGTGCTTGCCCCACAATAACCACTTTATTAAATAAAATGTACTCTTCTGGTTGCTCTCCTTTGTGAACAGAATAGCTGGGGAGAGATAGATGTTCATTTTCTCTCTGGTTTGAAGGGTTCAGGAACACACATACACACACACACACACACACACACACACACATTCACAAAGCCAGTGCCAAAATATGCCAGGGGACCGTCTAATATGAATATAAGTATCTTGGTAGCAAAGTAAAGCTTGAGCTTAAATGAAAACTCTAATATTCAGCCCCGTTCACTGTTTAAAGAGTTCCTTTAAAGAGCTTAATAAAGAGGATCAGTGGGATTCTTGGGCATTAAAGCGTCTTCCAATGCAATATTTTAATGGTGTTAAGTATAACATAGCTAGCCCTTGGATTAATCTTCACTTAAACTACCCATGAGCTCAAGAGGCAAAGGAAAAATACCCTTGGAAATTGAGGAGACTTTTACTGAGACCCTGTGTCAAATACATGAAATTGCTAGGTGCTTGATTACTAAACCCCATGCAGGCTAGCATTGCTGCTTCCGAATTATCCCAGGCTAACAGGACTTCCCACAGGGACCAAAGCTTTATTCCTCTATTTACCCCTTTCCAGGTCATGAAGCTGTAATCTCTCACTGGGTTTGTATCTTGAGGGTCAGCTGAATGTCTGAGGGTAATTGTGTTCTCGCTAGGGGTCCCCATTGACAGGGGATCCGGAGCTTCTCCATGCAATAATGTACTTTCTATTCAATAATGTTTTTTCTGTGAGCCCTCACAGTTTATTTTTAACAACTAGTACCAAGCTTTGGTGTTGTTTGCCTGCATCAGAGTGGGGGCAGTTAGAAGCACAGAACAATTTCCCAACACAGAGCGCTTATCTGGTGTTGGTCATTAGGGGAAGTAGTTGTCACCCCCTTCTTTAGTGCTGAATGACTAGGGCCATTTTAGGTTATCTGTATTTGTGGGTGAGGGTTTCTTTTTCAGTGCTTCATTTTGTTCTTGGAGAATTCCTTTAAGAATTATAGCATCATGTGCTTTGTTTTCCAAAAAAAAGGGGAAAGACTAACATGTATGTGTGTATGTGTGAAAGGAAGGGAGATGGGGAGAGAAAGCGAAAAAGGGAGAGAGGGAGGGAGGGGCACATACAGAGAGAGGGGGGAGGAGAGGGGGGAGAGAGGGGGGAGGGAGAGAGGGAGGGAGGGAGAGAGAGAGAAAATTACATCGCTGGACTTCAAAGAGCAGATGAAGTAACTGATGTCTGTGAGGTCTGGTTAGATATAGGCGTACAGGTTTTCCATTTGTCCTAAAATACCTTCTTCCTTTTTGCTCTGATGTATTACTCTGAGTTAACACTGCCCTTCCCTGGCAGTATTTTTTTAAAAGAGGCAAACCTGGGCCTGGCATAAGTTTTCAGAAGGGGACCACCTTCCAGAAAGGGATTCAAGTCATCCTGGAGCCTCCTTTCCTTACCCTTGGAGATGCACTAGAGCAGTCAGTGCAGGTTGGCCCTCTCCTCATGCAGCCATCCACAACAAAGCTTCTCAGAAGCATGGAGACACGTGACGCTTCCTCCAGGCCGACGCTCTTCCACACAGAGAGCGATAGGTATTTCTTCAGACTTCCTACTTTTGATGGAGTGTTAACAGCCAGCTAAGGCATTTTTAGATGCCAGCCAGTACTCTGCCTAGTTTCACGGGAGCTGGTCCTCAAGGTAAAGAGCCCATACAGAGCCTTACTGGCAGCAAGATTTTGTCCAGAGGTAGAGGACGGACAAGGAGGCATAAGAAGGTAGTAGTTAAAAGTACATCACAAAGAGGAAAGTCAGATTACCGGGAGGAGCACTCAGGAAAACACTTTGATGAAATGCAAAATTCTAACTGAATTTAAAAAAATAAAATATTGGCAAGAGAAAAGGCATTAGGGAAAGTGTTCAAGGACACAAAGGCGCAGGAATTTTTTTCTTGTCCAGGGAACTGTGTGCAACCTTTGTGATAGCCTCAGAGCTTTGGTTCAGTAGAATACCATGCTAGATATCAAAGCCCAGAAGGCATCCCGACCATGAGCAATTCAGTTTTATCTTGAAGGCAAAGGAAAGCTCCTTTTGAGTATGTGCATGCGCATGTGTGTGTTTGTGTTTGTCTGTACTTCCTTGTCCAGTCCAGCAGTGGGTCTGAGTTCCATGTCCCGTGGGTTGGTCCTGGAAACACTTGCCTCAGGACCAGAATGTTTCTCACTCAAAGGTGGCTAGAGTGCTTTATGGATGAGGCTTGTGGCTTGAGCACAGAACCAGGTTCCCAACTTCTCCAAGGGATGTGGGAAATAAGTTACCATATGGGGGATTACAGTTAACGCTTTTTAGAGAGAGAGACTGCCAGTCTCAGAAGGGAATGGAAACTAGGGCATTCCAAAGGCCTGCGATGGTTCTGCAGTGTTCCAGCTGTCTGGTCCTACCAGGCAGGCAGGGGAAATGGGTGAATGCTCCAAGGCAGATCAAATGAGATGCAGGCTAGGTTGGCGCTTGCCTGGGGATCAGCACTGATCTACCATAGGTGGTCGAGCAGGCCCCAGTGCCTGCAAAGGCATTTCTGTCCTTGCTGCCTGATCACAGATATCTAGCAGTGGGTTTTCCCAGAATAAATGGAGTCTCAACAGGTCATGGTGGAGTAAGAAAACAAGCCAAACTTTACTTGTAAATCAGGAAATTATAAGCTCTGGGCACTGGGGTGTCAATGTGCTAAGGGTGCCAGTATACTTCATCTACAGATATTGCCTTGTTTACAGTAAATACCACGTGGTCCTATCACAAGAAGGAGGTGTGTGTGTGTGTGTGTGTGTGTGTGTGTGTGTGTGTGTGTGTGTTTCCCCTCTATAAAGAGAAAAAAGTGACAGGATCAGATCACCATGTGTTTTAGAGAACTCATTGAAGCAATGCATTGCAAAGTGTTGGAGGCTAAGCCTTTATCACTGTTACGTACATAAATGGTATATGTGTTCAGGACGTCAAAGTTAGGTGTGCTGACACTTAAAAACAGGCTAGCTTTGCTTCAGATTGGCTTTTTGTAAATTAAGTAGGAGTAAAAGTAAGGAATCATATTTACTAGCTCTGTCTATTACAGTCATTAAAATTAAACAAACCAGTTGACCTTTGCCAAGCATTTTAGAAACTCATGGCTGAGATTTCTGTTTGCCCCAAATTAGAAATGTACATGATTTCTTGGAAATATGTTTAGTAAAGAAAGAAATAATTCTCAAATATATTGTAAACACGCAGCAAAAATGTATTTAAATAACTGTTGAACATATGCCCATTTGTCCACTCACATCCTTTCTTTCATCCCTTTGTCCCTCTGTGTTTCCATCCTTTCATCCCTGACTCCTTCCCTTCTCTTCCCTCCCTTCCTGCTTTCCTTTCCTCAGCCATCCCTTGGTCCACTTTATACACAGTATGAGATGCAAAGGCTGCAAAGATGAGTATGCCGAGTCTCTGTTCAAAGAGACCACAGTCTACATTTAGAGACACATAAATATGTATATATATTATGAATTATGAAGATGTTTTCGAATAATAGACATGTAACTGGTATTGGTCAGAATGTCAAAAGAGAAACAGTTTCCTTTGAAAGTAGAATGAATGCAAGGTTGAAGTTGAAGACACTGAATTTACTATATAGATAATTTTGGTTGTCTGAATATACCATGGGTGTGTGGTAAGTATACCTTATGCCAAATAATGATTCCAGCAAGTTCTCCGAATACAAGACAAATGTATAAAATTCAACCTCCTTCACACACACTTTTGCTGAGGGACTTCTGTTTTTGTTTTTTTTTTTCCCTCAAAGTAGCCATTTGTGTTTTTTACTGGATGTGACAGGAACCCAAGACCTTAACCTGATTATTTTCTTAACCTGGTCATCTCTCAGGTTATGCTTGCAAAGTCATCTTTGAAAAGTGAGGTAATATCCATTCAAGCAAAGCACGCATTTGCTTCTGTTCCCTACATAAGCAGAGAGCCCTCCCAAAGTTCAGGCTGTATTTGCAGCCTGTTGCATGTGGAGGCATTCATGGTGGTCCTCTGACTTCACTGCATAGGAAGATCGGGCGCTCACACGCGTGCAATGCTGGCACTCTGCTTATGGCTCTTGCTGTAAACAATAACGTTCTCTCTTCTACTCAAGATCCTCTCATTTCCAGTGTTCATGACCCAGCTACAGGATGCTTTATTAGCTTGTAATAAGTGTAACTCCTCAGGCTCATGTGATGCGGGACCATAACTATAACAGACAGCTGATCTCCATTAGGCCCCTTGCTTTCCTGATTGCTGTAACTGAGTGCTAGAGGCTGGGTAGATAATAAAATCTAGAGGTTTGTTTTAGTTCTTAGTTCTGGGGCCTGGATGGTCCTAAGAGGATGTTGTTGGCCTCTACTTGGCACCTGGGTGAGGACCTTCTTGCTAAATACAAAGAGGTGGAGACTAAGGTGTGAGACTAAGGACTTCTCCAGACAGAGCTTGCTTTAATAACAAAGGCGCTGGTCCACATTTGCTTGTTGACCTTTCATGGCCAGCCACCTTCCGAAGGTTCCTACCTACAAATACCATCAGCATTTAACTCTGGAGACTAAGTTTCCAACATATGGATTCTGGAATACATATCTAAGATCAGTATGATCATTCTGTCAGTAGAAAATGAATTATAGATTAGATAAGAGTATTCATGGGAAAAAGACTTCTGACCTATTTGTGAAAAAGAATATTTTATTGGGATTTAAAGTGAGACTTAAAGAGAACACATGGGAAGAAGAAATATTTATGAAAAAAAATTCTATTATTCCAAAAATACTTCTGTAGGTCAAATGAAATTCCAATCAAAATCCAGTTATGATATTTGGAGATATTACTTTTTAATTCTAAAGTGAACGAGGAGGACCTTTTCAAAGAGTTGCTAATGAGAGTGTGGAGAACAGAGGGTAGCTTTAGACTGCACGGAGCTTGGCAGGCTAGCAGAGCGGATAATTATGAGCATTTGTCTTTAGGAATGTTGATTTTGAGCCTTGGCTCTGCCGTGTGTAACTGTGGGACTTGGCCAAGGTCCTTATGTTTTCTAAGTCTTTTGTGTTCTTGTGTGTGTAACGGGGCTTGTGATAATGGCGACCATTTTGTGTTTGTACAGACTGAGGCACTAGCAACATGCTTAGCGCTTAGCAATAAATGTTAGTGATTATTAGTTTTAATTGATATCCAAGTTACTTACAAAGCGATGTTGAAAAGGCATAAAAATGCAGATAACTGAATCAGAAGCTGCTATCCGTGACTCACATGTCTACACCTGCTCATATAAAGAATTTAATTTATAACAAAGGAATACAACACAGATAGAGAGGCGCTGTATCTGCAATCATTTATGCATATATGAAAACATATATATATTTCTACACACTTGCAGTAGACATTTATGTACATATACTTATAATAAAAATATCACAAGTAAATGAGAAAGAAAATACTCATTTATTCATATATGCGTAAATATAAATTATACTAAAACAAATATGCACAATAATGTCAACTTTAAAAGAGTTAACATTGCATTCAGTGAAAATGGAAAGACAGCCCCCAATAAGTGACCAATTTAAAAGAAACAGCGAGAAGCACACAACCCTTATTTGATATGTAATCCTACTCACTGGGAAACATTTTATTTAGAATTCCCACTAACTAAGCCCTGTCTTTGCCTGCCTGCCAAAATCAAATACGGGCTCTGGTGGAAAGGTTAATCACACCCCTTTAAGGGGAAAATCTGAGTATAAGTATTTGGGTAGAGTTGTAAATATGTGCTTCGTTCTGAGTTAAATTTAAGGTTATTTTAATTATTAAAAGCATTAATGACAGCAGGAAACTTTAATGAAATAGCGGAGCATGAAATCAGTGTTATCGTCTTAAGGCATAACAGAGTATGACAAACTGTAAGGCTCTTCTCTCTCATGTCGATTACAATTTCCTTCTATTAGTTTCTACAAATAGAAAATTACATGTAAAATTGAGTTTAACCAAATCTCTGTTAAAAATCAGACAATCTGATTTGGTATTATATAACCACACTGAAATTTCATTTCATTTAGAAAGGGCTTCTCCCAGTGCCTTGAATACTAACTACTTTTCTTCACAACACATATGTAGAGCTCTGGGTTTGACAGTGGAATAATCCTGACACTGAACAATAGATCAGAATTTCAACAGCGAGGACAAGGGAAGACACAAATGGAGAGAGAGCTCGACTTAGCTTCTAGGAGCGATTGTAAAAGTGCGTTCCGAAATCATCTGAAATATTTACCGGTGCTCATCATCTTGGGAAAAGGAATTCTTTCTGAGATGCTGAAGATTCAGGTGTCAGGCCTGATGCCCTGGGTCTCTGGGAAGAATATAAAAGGCCCTAGAAAATGGGTCTTATGTGCTTCAGAGCTTGGTGAATTGGTATTCAGCTGTCCTTTGTAAGTTGGTCACTGTTTGAAATCTTCCTTTTTTCACACAGATGAGAAGTGATTCAAAATGAATTATTTTAACACGAGTTTATATTTGAGAAAGAAACCATAAGTCTATAAGTCAAAATAGAGATGGCCCTTGAGGGGAAGACATAAAAGAAAGGATAGATGAGGCCCCAGGGCAGAGGCCAGCCTGGTCTACAAAGTGAGTCCAGGACAGCCAAAACTACACAGAGAGACCCTGTCTTGGAAAAAGAAAGAAAGAAAGAAAGAAAGAAAGAAAGAAAGAAAGAAAGAAAGAGAAAAGAAAAGGAAGGCATTTCTGAGGTTAGGGGTGGGCTAAGAGCTGGGAAGGGCTCAAAAGGCTGTGGCTTGCAAGGCTATAAATGTTTATAGATCATTTACATGGCAACCTGCAACCCACGCCCCCAAGTTTGCTTCCCTCTGGCATTTTTGGGGCATGCACTGCCTTGCATGTAGCCCAGAACAGGAAAGATTTCTAGTTTCTGCCAGCCGGTTTCTTTTACATTGACACACTCATTAAAAAAATTTTTTTAATTAATTTATTCATATTACATCTCAGTTGTTATCCCTTTCCTCCCTCCCTCTCTCCCGTTTTCCCTCTACTCCCCTCCCCTATGACTGTGACTGAGGGGGGCTTCCTCCCCATGTATATGCTCATAGGGTATCAAGTCTCTTCTTGGTAACCTGCTATCCTTCTCTGAGTGCCACCAGGCCTCCCCATCCAGGAGATATGGTCAAATATGGGGCACCATACTTCATGTGACAGTCAGACCCCACTCATTTTCATGCTGCTGGCCCCTTTTCTGCTGCGCACTGTTTACCAAGCAGACAGTCTTCCTGGCCATGTCGTTTCTTAGGAATACTAAAATGAGTGCCGAAACTACTGATCACAGTTTGATTGATCATGACGTTGGTAGCTCTCAGCTAGCCTTAGCACGTGCTGAATTCCCAGCATCTACCTGGGTAGGCATCGAATCCTTTACTCCTCCAGTTGAAATGCCCTTCTGAGCATCTAGAATTATACTTCACAGCAGCCCACGTTCTGCCTGCCTTTAGCTAACTCTGTGCAGAGGGGTGTGGCCAAGTGTTCCTTCCCCTGACTCTAGATTCCTTTAAGGAGATTAGTTCAAAGGCTGGGTATCAGCGCAGAATAATAAACCACAAACCACAGAGTCATAATAAGAAAGCCATTGGTATCGAACCCGGCTTTATCTTCTGACAGGGATCTTGGACACCTCCACTGTGAAATAGAGGCCAAACATCTGCCCTCATAGGTTGCCTTTCAGGCCCGTGTAAGGTAAGGAACGCGCACATACTTGGTATGCTTCATACAGCACTGGCAGAATTATGACAGCAGTATAGGTTATTTATTATAGGTCATGGGTCTGTGCTTGCGAGCAAGGAGTTATCATTTACTTTGAAAATATTTTTCCTTCTTTCTATAGGCTGGTGTTTACAGCTGCATCCTAAACGCAGCAGCACAGCACTGTGTTTGTTCCACTTTTGGGCACGCTGTTGGGCATCTTTCCGAGCAGCACAACTTAGCTAGGCATGGAGGGCAGGTGCCAAATTGCTGTGCCAACCCCATGGGTGGAACAGTTTCTCCTTGCTTTCCAGACTACCATCTGAAAGAATTTATTTGTCCTCAATTTGCTGTGCTGGGAGTTTTCCCAGATAACCAACTGAAGTCAGAATGTGACATTGGCTTCCAGGTCATTTAAGGCCTCTTAGAGGAAGATTGTACAGAAATTTTTAATGAGCTTAAAATTTTGAAGCTCTAATAATAATGGACAATGGGTCAGCGGGACTCTATTGAGAGACTAGGTTGAGGTAGAGTGGCTTCTTTGGGATCTGTGACAGGCTGAGAGCATTCATTTTGAGGAGGATCAAGATGATATTTCTTGGGGGAAACTACTGCATAGCTATAGTCTACAGAATCCTGGGGACCCCATCTCCACTTAATTCAAACAATGTTGGGGAAAAAAATCTGGTTCAACCCGGCAGGAATTCGGAAGCATTCCTCAAAGGCTCTGGAAGGTCACATAGCCCAGAGGGAGTTGAAAACTAAATTGAATTCTTTAGCTTTACAATTTCTTCCCCCAGCTGGAGCTTACACCTTACATTATTTAACACATTTTCAAGTACTAGCCTCTTTCCTCCTCTTAAGTCCCAGATAAGCCATAACTAATACTTAAAGAATTATGGATTCATAGACTAGACAGCTTAAAATAAACATAAAGATGCTTGCAATTCTCACGGAAAATAACAACTGTCTATTCCAAGGACTATAAATACGGCCCTAGACCAGAGTTCTAAATCTTTTTCAGGGGAAGCCAGGCTGCTAAGCAAGTTAATTATATTGTCCTACGCATCGGAAAGAAGGTCATGTAACGCATTCAAACGCTTGTTGCAGCTCTATGCATTAGAAAAAAAATTGCATTCTCATCAGAGTAACAATCAAGCCATCCTCCCCCTCCCCCCTTCCCCCGTCACCACTTGCATTTCCCCCGTCATTTCATGCATTTGGAAGCTACAGTTAGTTCACAGCAGCCTGGTGCTATTCAAAGAGACAGAGAAGGAGGCGCAGATGGGTGTCCAGGCAACCCTCTGCCCCCACAAGTAGGGCTAGGGCTTTCTTAGTAGAAAAGTCTGGAGGTGTAACTGAAGATACAAAAGGAATTGTCACAAAAGAACTGGTGTCAGAGGTAGGCTCGGCCAGCAGCCTGGGTCAAGGAGACATTACTGGAGGGAGCGTTTCCACAACACGGTGATGCTCCCACCTCCATCGCTGCCCTATGCTGCTGTCGCTCAGTCCGTGTCTCTTCCTTGCATTAATTTTCACATTTTAAAAATTGTTATGATTGTGTGCATGTGGGTGTTTTGCTTGCATGCATGCCTGTGCACCGTGTGTGCTCGGCGTCTCCAAAGTCAAGAAGAGGGTGTCTGATCCCTTGGCAGTGGAGTTAAGTATGGTTGTGGGGGTGCATGTGGGAGTCTAGTGATGGGAGGTGGGTGCTTTGGAAGAGCAGCCAGTGCTCTTAACTGCTGAGCCATCTCTTCAGCTCATCCCCCCCTCCCACGCCCCCTGTTTGTTAAGTGTTGCTATAGCTGACTAAGCCGCTTGTTTAAAAAGCAAAGCTATCAGGAGAGACATTTATCCCCACTGATACTATAGTGCAAGTGGCCCAACATGGAAGGCTGTAAAGGGAGTGTTTTAAAGAATGGAAAGAATCCACAAATCAACCTATAAATTGTTAAAAGGTTTAATCTAGGTAGGAGAATGTATCAGAGTTTGTTACTTTGAATCATTCAAGGTGTGTGTGTCAGGGGGAGGTGCTGTTTTAACTCACAGTTTTAGAGGGTTCATGCCACTGTTGTGGGGTGGCATAGCGGGGAGGAAGTAGTCAGGGAGACAGGAAGCATTCTGGGACACTGTGCCACTAAAGTACGTCCCTCGATGACTGGTTTCCTCCAGCTAGCTCTTACCTCCCAAAGATTTCCTGAAACAGCACCACAAGATAGGGACTAAACATTCAAAGCATAAGCCGGTGGCAGATGGAGAGAGAGAGAGAGAGAGAGAGAGAGAGAGAGAGAGAGAGAGAGAGAGAGAGAGAGAGAGAGAGAGAAGTGAAGTAGCTCAGTGAGTAAAAACACTTGCTACTCTAGTCCCGGATTCCTCAAACTCACAGTGGAAGGAAAGAACAACTCCCCAAAACTTGTTCTTGGATCTCTGCATACACACCATGCCATGAGTGCACAAGCTTATCACACACACACACACACACACACACACACACACACACACACACACACACATACACACACACACACACATAATAATAATTATAATAATAACAATAATTAGATCAATTAAAATAGCACAATAGTGAGAAAAGGGATTGACTTGTCTAGGGAATACCACAGAGCAAATCTTTAAGAAAATCAATAGTTTGTGATGCACAATAGCTATCTAGTTTTTAAGGGCCGTGAAACTCATTTTCTTTGAATTAAACTGAAATAAAAGGTATATAGTCCTGTCTGAATGCAGCCAGAAAAGCAGCACAAGAGTCTTGCTCTGCCACTTCCTGATGCTTTTCTGGAGAATTCCAGGCTTTGCTGAAACACAATTTAACCCTTGTCAGGAGACTTTCAGTATGTAAAGCATGTTCAGCTGTCCTTTTACATTGGATCTTAGCAAAAGCTCCTCCTCCTCTTCCTCTTCCTCTTCCTCCTCCTCCTCCTCCTCCTCCTCCTCATCGTCTTATAGCCGAGGAAGTCAGGCTGAACTGCTGAGGGCAGTGGCCCACTCATTCTGGTCCTAGGAAGGACCTCAGTAGCCATCTGGCTAAGGGAAGGCCCACAGCTGGCCTTGGGGGTCTCCTAACGGCTACCTACTGTCTTCCCCTGGGTAGCCACTGTGGATGGGTCCTATAAGTACTCAGTTTTTAGAACAGAGAGAGAGTGAGGAGAGTGGGGTGGCGGGGCCAGGGAGGAGGAGGATTCTGTGTTTTGTATCTTCTGTTTGTG
Organism: Acomys minous; assembly: GCF_964271855.1. Taxonomy (NCBI): domain Eukaryota; kingdom Metazoa; phylum Chordata; class Mammalia; order Rodentia; family Muridae; genus Acomys; species Acomys minous. The sequence goes on along the minus strand of NC_140493.1, from coordinate 57,497,353 downwards.
ACAAGGGGATCCTAATATGTCAGACTGCTTGTCCCATCACATGTATAGATTATCCTAAAGTGACTGCCCCCAGGTCTAGGTCAAAGGAATCAGCCAAAAATATCAGCAAAGAGGGCCCAGTGAAGAATTAGGAGATAGGGCGGCTTTTAAGGTGGTTGAGAAAAGAGAAGCAAAGGTACAGTGGAAAACGTCGATACTGTTACAACCGTAATGCTGGCCTTGTCTAAATCCAGGTGCCACTTAAAAAGAGACACGGGTCCCAACTCTGTCACCCACCAGGTTTGCAGAGCAGATGCTACAGAGTGAGGAAGTGCCCGCCCCTCCTCTTCCTCCTCATTCCTCCTCCCTCCACCTTTCTCTTCTGCAGCCTCCTGTTTGCTCTTTGCTTGACTCACTTAGCGCGGCCATCTCCTCTGACACGCACACTCCCTGCCCCACTCCTCTGATTTGCTTTTCCATCTGCCTTTAACCAACTCACTCTTGTTCCTCTTGAAAGTTCTTCATTTTCTCTGTTCATTTCATGTCTCTCTTCTATGATGGAAGGAAAAAAAAAAGACAACAAGGATATTGCACTGTTTGGATTCCTTATTCTATGCATTTTTCTAATACCTAGTATTGGGGAAATCGTTATTCATTTATTTTTTATTTCCTACAGATGATGGGATGTTTAAAAATATCTAAAAATACAGATTATTATACTTTTAAAAAGTTATTTATTTGTTTGCATGTACATTCATCTTATTACACATAAATACAATAAACTACATACAGCAAGAAGAACCATGAAACAATCAGGAGTTATAAAATGTTACATTCATAGTGTTTTGCCTCTTTGAATTTGGCAACCTTGAAGAAAATATCTTTCCTATAGTAATAAGTCTAAAATTCTGAATGGAAATCCTTGTCTATCAAATCTCATCTCTATCAACTTAAAACATTTAGACCTAAAAACTTCTTAACCCCTAAACAATTAAGCTTAATTGTAAAACTAATGTATCTGTACTTTGATCCCATCAGAGACTTGAGAAGGAATAAAAAGTAATTACCTGAGTAAACTGGAAGCGCAGGTTAGCAGCACATTATTGTACTTTTAATACATGACAAAATGTGGTCTGTGTGAAGAAAAAGTCTGGCTGAAAATGGGTTTTTAGCAGGAACAAAGAAGCTGTGGGCCCAAGGTAGGTGTCACCTTGGGGGTCCACAGCGCTCGCTTTCCTGGCTCTTCATTGAGGTGGCAGCATGGAGCAGGTCAGGGAAGATGAACCTACTGCCCCAGCATACCGGATTAGCAGTTGAAGACATCCCAACCTGCCTTGTGGACTCCGGACTTCTGCCTTTTTGCCTAGGACATTTCTAGTGGCACCGGAGATCTTAGTAGGTTTATAGACATGTGTGGCCTCTTACCTGTCCTGCCTATTAAATTAAATAACCAGAAATCCATTGAACTGAAGGTTGTCTTGCATTTTGATCCATGCATAAACCAGCTCATGTTACAACAAACAGACAAGTTTCAACCAAATACAACCGCATCAAAGGTCAAAGCCTGTAGAAGGCAAATCTCACATCTTACTATGCCCAACACAAGGCAAATGCCCATCTGTGGCCCCTTAGACGAGGTCTCTTCTTTCTCTTTTCAACTTGTAGAAGCTCCTGTTCCTGCTGCTGAGTGGAGCTCTCAGGACTCCAGGTTCTGAAAGCTGCCCAGTTTCTGAATCCTTCCTTAAATACACTGTTAGGTCTGATTATATATTTTTTTCTTTTCACTGGCCCTTCCCACTTTTGCCTTTTCTTTCTTTTCACTGACTCATTGGTAACTTAATGGATGTGGTAGAAAAACATTGGCGTGATAGTAAGTGAAAAAAAATTTTCATGTGTGGAAAACCCTGATCATCTCCTGACCCCTCTGCAAGGTCTAGCACACCCACTGCGGTTATTAGCTTGTTAGTGGCATCAGTGTTCTATGGTTCCTCTGCATGCTTTTCAATCCCCTCTCTTCTTTCATTTGCATGATATTTGTAATCTACATATATTCTATCTGTAAGATATCCCTTGACTTAGTCTCCTGATTTTCATGTCTTAAGGAGTTGACTGTCTCAGCAACCATTCTTAAATAAAAAGACAGAATTCAATGGTTCTGTTTTTCTGTTCACCTTCCATTTTCCGGATAATTCCTGGAATTCTGAAATATGATTTTTATGTTTCTCTATCCTAAATGTCACTATTGGCCTCCCACTGCTCAGTGAAATGTTGTGAAGAGTCCCATGACTATAGCCTAGCTGACTTTCTAGTCTCTTCCCCCATCCTATGCTCTCTTGCTTCCCTGCACATACCAACCTGCTTTCTTGATAAAACCACTAAGCCACCAAACCCTCTCCAATCCTTGAACCTACTTTTTATTGCCAGTATTTATGCCTGAGATCAAACTATTTGCTTTACTTCTGCATTAGTTGCTTTTCTGTTGCTTTAATTAAACACCTCGACCAAAGCAATTTATAAAAGAAAGAGTTTATTGGCATTTCCAGGTCCAGAGGGATAAAAGAGTCTATTGTGGTAGTGAGAGTGGGCACAGCAGAAAGGGGAGACATGTTGACAGGATCTGGAAGCTGAGAGATCACATCTTCAACCACAACATGAAGCAGGAAGGACAAATAGAAAATGGTGTCAAGCCCACCCCCCCAAAGACTTCTTACAGCAAGTCTCTATCTCCCACAAACTTCCCAAACATTGCCACCTACTGGAGATCAAGTGTTCAAATATCTCAGCCTGTGTGTGTGTGTGGGGGGCATTTCTTATTTAAACCACCACATCGGGGATCATATTTTACCATCCCTATTACCTCAAGCTCCACTTACCGAGAGAGGGACTCTGATGGTGCCTCCTCTAAGACCCCTTTTATTTTGGTCATGCAGACTCGAACTCCTGTAGCATGTGCTTCATGCACTTCTTGCGCTCAGCACTTTTTTTTTCTTCAGAGTTGTTTATTATTTCTAGCTCTATCTTCTATCAATAGCCTCTAAGCCCTTTCAGATTAAGCAATCTTTTCAGTGATGTTGAGGATACTTTTACAGATACTTTGTACCCCAAAAGCAGTAGATGAGGGGCTACCAGGACTGTGATTATTAAGGTCTGTCGATAGTAAGATTTGATAACTGCAAATTTTCTACCCAGCTATTGCTGTGGCCGACACACAGCACAGTGTCACCCAGAAGGAGCATAATTTCTAGATCAGGATGATAGAACAACACTAAAAACAAAACTACCTTTTCTTGGCATTTCCTCTGGAACCTCAAAGACAAAAAACAGTGAATTTGAGGTATCCCCAGGTTTTAAAGCTGATGTTTCACTGTGTGGAATTTACAATGTGGCTAATAAACACAAGTTTTATCAGTGATGTCTAGACTACTGTAGAAAAGACTAAGAACCCATCAACTGGGGTGTTCTATGGACTGGCCCCAACTTTTGTTCTTCCTCGATGTTTTTTGCTGGTGTTCTTTCTTGCCATGGCCTACAGAGTGACTCCAGGCAACCCTACCTTCTCATGACCTCAAAAGGAACATGGCTCCCACTGAATTAAAGCGCCAATTCTTTAAAACCCATTAAGTGGCTTTTCATGCCCCCCACTTTCTTCCTTCCCTCCTCACATTAACCTCCTTATTAGTCTTCAAGTCTGCAAGCACACACACACACTTGCCTCAGGCTGTCCCATTTCTTTGCTCTGTCTAATCGCCTCACTTTCCTTCACTCTTTGCTTAAGCATCCGTCAGTCTCCTGCTGAGCTCCACCCACAACCTATTTAAAATAGCACGATAAGTTCCTGTGTGTCCCCTGCCTGTGTCCTGCTCTATTTCTTCTGTAGCAGTAACATTATAACACAGAACCTTTCATTATTTTGTAGTTCGCCACATTTCTCGGAGGGTGACGCTTTAATTTTTCATTGTTCACTGATTTATGATAAGCACTCACTGTGCTGTTAAAACACGGCACACACTTGTTTTCAGTACCTGTCATAAGCTAAGTTAGGATTTGCAAGAGTAAACGCTGGCTCATCAAACCCATTTCCCATAACTGCCATATTGTTCCTTGCATGTGACTCCTACTCAGAATCAACTCTTGAAATCTTCAACCCTGTACTAAAATGGTCTTGCATTACTGTTTACCAGGAGTTAAGGAAGCTATTTAGAGTTGTTTTTTTATCACACAAGCAGTCTCCATTCAAGTGTAGATAATAGGTAAAAAGGTTTTCTGCCTCATTTTCTTCTTGTTCTACTTTATTTGACTTTAGTCTTCTATTACTCCCTTCTCAGCTGAAAGAGACAAGCCATCTGTGTATTTTATCTTAACAGAAGGAGGAATAGGCATCCAGTGAGCCGACCTAGGCAAAAACAAACAGAGTTAGGGAGGCAGGAAGGATAAGCCGCATGAAATTAGTTTGAACAGTGTTGTTGGCAAAGCCTACCACTATCATCAGGCTTGTAAACACGGAGGGTGAGGTAACTGTCATCACAGATTTCAATATGTGCCCAAGCTTGAGAGTCACAGGTAGGCGCACTGATTCTGAATCCTGATGCTTTTCTATAAATCATGTCGATATGGCGGAAGCACCATAGGACTTGAAGCTTAGGGGCAGGACCACTCCCTGGCCCAGCACCATGTTTTGTGTCACTCTCTACACTAGAGATGATGCTACCCATGCCACCCACTCTCATAGAGCTGAAGAAAGAAGAGGAAAAATTTTGCTATCAGCTTGAGATAGAATAGGAAGACAGGGGAAATTATGAGGCTGCAGGAGGAAAGTCTGGTTGAAACTTCTCACCAACTAAGAATCAAGAATTCCAGAACAATTAATAATATTTGCTGTGAAGACTGTGCATGAAGGAGCACCATTCCTTTGATACAGAGAATGCCAAAAGAGCAACGAACCAGACTTACAGCCTAAACCTTTATGACCTTCAAATAAACAATCCCAGATATTTTTGTTTCCAGAAATTATAGAAGTACTAATAAGCCAGATTCAGCTACCCTTCCTCACTAGGACAATTAAATGAACAAATAACAGTGAGAAGAAGAAAAAGGAGATTCATTCAATATGGCCACATTGGAAAGTGGAACAAATAGGCCTAGTGATTTACAGCCACCTTCCTTCCAGTCCATCCTGGGTAACGTAATGTGAGCTTTAAATGGAAGGCCAGAGATCTGAGCAATTTAGCAGTCCAGGTTAGGGTGTGGCCTTGCTGTAACTGTTTCTGGACTTTCTTGCAAGGTGGCCTGACAAGTTGCCAGCACTGTGTGAAATCTCTTTTCCAGAGGCAATCTCTAGGTGCTCTTCTCTTTCGGATGTAAATATGGAAAGTAGGAGAATTTTAATATAAGATTAAAGAATTTTTTTAAAAGGCCCGATTTGAGGGTTCATCTGAGAAGACTCAAAAGCAACCCTGAACTTTCTGCTATCTGTTTCTAAAAATGCAACCGAACGCTGTGGGAGAAATGGAGAAGAAATGAGCTGTTTTGTACATCAAAGAGGGTAGTAGACGGAAGCTAACGTCACAAGAATCAAAGCAATCATGTCACTATAATAAAATCGCTTGCGTGCATTTCTAAGTTCCTCCACGATCCTGAATCACAGGCTTGGTTTCTGCTATCAAAGAGGGCGGAGCAAAACAATGACACAGAACAGGTAGAACAGTGGCCTTTTTTCAATTTCCTTTGTCTTCAAAGATGAGATAGGAAAACTGAGTGAAATTTGGGTTTGGAAAAATCACCAACATTTAAAAAAAATGAGTATAATTTCTCTGCCTTGCTTATTTAGTCAGAACCAAATGAACAGGCATACGTACAATACATAAAGCTTCACTGTTGGCTGCTTTATTTATTTAGAAATAATATGGAAGAGCATGATAAAAAGCCAAGTATGTTGGTCAGCTGCCTAGCACTATCACATATACCCATAATGAGTCTATGCATAAAGAGAAAAGGTACATTTTGGCTCATGGTTTTGGCAGTCCAAATGGGAACAGACTCATGGTGGGAATGTATGAATAATAACAAAACTCTTCATCTACTGCTGAAAGAGACCTATGGAAGGGCAGTAGTCCTACTACGCCTTAAAGGCATATCCTCAATGACTTGAATACCCACTGCTGGCCCTACGACTTGTAGTGGAATTCCAGTAGAATCGGATTTAGAGGTAAATACTAGAATAAAATAGTTGTTTTCCCACACTATCTAGGGTAGATATCAGAATGAATAGTTGTTTTCTAGAAGTGCTTAGACGTTGAAGAAATCTTTGTGAAAAACAACGGTTGTTTTCTATGGTTTATAGAGTTGTTTTTCTGAAGGAGTTTTGTAGCCTTTGCATGACTTTGGTCACAAGACAGTCCTGACACACCTGTACTGCAAGCAGTGCACAATAAGAACTAAAGTTTCAGGCGGGTGATGTTTTCCTTCATGGAACATATAGATTAGATCAGTAACTTTGGTATGAGGAACTTGTTTTAGGCCACCCCTCCAAAGAAACCTTTTGTGGAACAATCAATAAATATGCTTTAATGAGGCTATTGGAGAATCAGTCCACAGAGGCTGCCAGCAAGGCCTTAACACTGAGCAGTGTCGCTTTTTTTCTGATCAACCAACAAGACTTAGAACACCAACACTCCTTAGATGTCCACACCTCCTCACATTGGCATCAAGCTGGGGACTAAGTCTTCAACACTAGAACTTTTGGGGGAGGCTCCCTTAAGATCCAAATTATAACATAATGATTCTGGAGTCAGAAAGCACATATTTGGACTCTGCCATTGACCAGTTGTGTGACCCTGAATAACTACATTGACCTTTTGGACTTAAGCATCCTCACCTCCAAGGGAAGAAAGAACACCTGGTGTAAACAGGTAGCTCACACCCATGCACTAAGACTATAGCAAACACTCCTGCCAAGCCGCTGAGCCCTTTACTCAGCCCCTGTCATGCAGTTGCTTTGAGAGCTCATGCTACAATATCTCAGCTAATCCCTTCTTTGAGAACCTGCTGCTTCACAGGGGTGTGCTACCCACTCTGCCCTACATGGCTGGCAGCCGAGGATTGATTGAGTGCTACAAAAGGCTGCAGGCTGCCTCCCCATGCCTCAGGACCTGAGGTCCCGTCCTTGTCTGGCTTCAGTCTCTCCCCTCTCTTGCTTTCTCCCCTTTATTGGAAGAATTTTTTTCTCCCTAGGAAGAAGTATTTTTCTCACTGGATCACATAAATCTGTCACAGACTTCTAGAAACTAGATCTAACCCCAAAAGCATGCTTCTTTGAGTTTAAGGAACATGTACTCTAGTAGTTTAACAGTTCTGAAAACAGGTTGTGCCTTCAATCACTGCTAAGTCATGTGTGTGTGTGTGTGTGTGTGTGTGTGTGTGTGTGTGTGTGTGTGTGTGTAATTTTCTGTACTTAAAATGAAAATGTGCAGAATGAGGGTAAAACCGTTGAAGAAAATCCTGAGACAACAGCGGGACATTTCTTTACTGGATCATCAATATTCTTGATGGCACAGGGGACCAAATCTATGGAGAAATAATCATTAATGACTCTGAATTGAGAAGCTGAAATATTGAAGGGCTAGATTGAATGGGGGAAAAGTTCAAGAATTGTTTTAGGTCCGTGTCCTGCTTTAATTTTTCCAATGTATGCAAACAGTAGTCATACAATGAGTGTTATAAGCATAATCTTACAAGAGCTCTTACAAATTCATCTTTTACTTATTAATTTTTATTTTGGGGGCACAGAATCTTACTTCTTAGTACAGTCCCTGAACTTCACATGAGATTTTAGTTGATCTTAAATCCTCGGTCCTCTATCCTTCCCAAATGCTGCTATTATAGATTTATGCAACTATAAAAATACACAGGTTAAAAATTATAAACAAATCCAGTGCAGTGATGGTAACAGATGTGAAACTGTATGTGGTGACAGAAAGAATAGTATTTTGGATGACCAAATTAGGGAAGAAAAATCTTTATCCTTCTAATTGTTTCTGAAGTCAAAATGAACTCCAGATGGATTACAGATACAGACTTGACAGCAGACCAATGAGCTTAGGTGCAAGATGACACAGAAAACCATAGTTGCAAGTTTCATGTCTGTGAGGGCAAATGCTTATTGTGCGAGTCCCCAAAGACTTCAGTTATAAAGAAAAGGAACAATACATTGAATCATATTAAATTAAGGACTGTTCTTCACTAAAACCCAGCACTAGAAGGGTGACAAAGCCAGTGAAATGGTAGAAGGAAGTATTTGTAAGGTTTATCTCTAACAGGAGGCCATGTTCTTTAAAGTGTAAAAATCTGCCAAACCACAATAAGAACATACATATCCTGACAGAATAAATAGCAACGTCACGGACAGAAATAGCACAAATGAGGCCAAAAGCCAAATGAAGATGCTTGACTTTATTGGTCACCAGGAAAATGCAAAATAAAACACATTATGGACCATTGTAGAGCTACAAATGGCTAGATGACGTCAACATGAGAGTCCTCAGGTAACTACAACTTTTGACTGCTGTTGGTGGGATGTTATGGGCTCTTGCTTTGGGAAACTGCTTAGAAACAAACTAGCTAACTACTCATCGGAATGTCCCAACAATTCTCCTTTAAGATATATACCGAACAGAGATGTATATAAATGCTCATCAAAACAGAAGTACAAGAAATTTTATAGCAGCGCTATTTGCAGCAGCTCCCCTGCCCAAACTATGAATAGCAAAGTGCCCATAAATAATGCAGTGGATCGCTGCACTATGCATATTAATACAATGAAGCAGGCATCCGTGGCATCTGCTGGAGATTGGTTCCAGGAACCCAGGGTATCGGAGTCAGCAGGTTCTCTGGTCCCTTACTTAAAGAGACTTATTTGCATATAACCTACCCATTTCATTTTTATGCCTTAACTCATCTCTAGATGACTTATAATTATGTGACATAAATGCCATGTAAACAATTTTTATTCTGTTTTGACAAGAGAACAACTGTATGAAGAGAATTGTACCTGCGCAGTACAGACACATGCGTAAATCTACAGATGCGTAACCTGCAGCTTGGAGGCCTCACTGTTCTATTGGCAATTATGACAAATACCACACAACTAAACTTTTTACTTAATTTGTGATGGTTTGACAACAGGTTTCTTTTTATTCTAAGATGCTGCAAGAGCAACGTACCTTTGACAGAAACCACATTTCAAAGTTTAATTCTATTGTTTTCCAGGCCAATGATATTTGTTTGATAGACTTTTTGTTCTTTTCTCTTTTATTAAACACAGATTCTTCTTTCCTCGTACAATATATCCTGATTACAGTTTCCCCGCCATGTTGTGCCACAAAAACTCCAATACTTGGGAGGGGGAGAGTACTATTGGTGATTGTGAAAACAACACCACACAACAATTTCTTTGAATGAAAGTTTCTCTCCCCCTCCCCCTTGTAAACTCATTCAAATGAAATTAGAGTGGAAGCCAAAATGAAACGAAGGAGATAAAAGAAATGCTCTGAAAGAAAGACGGTGCAAGAGAGGAGTGTCCTATGCCTTTCTCTGCGCAGTCAGGCAAGAGGCAGGACAATGTTTGGAGCTGGTGCTTTGCCCCTTTATCTTGGAACCGGCTTCCCAGCCCAGGGCTCCACTGAGAACACTTAATGAATGCCACGTTCTTATTCTCTGTCTCCAGCTGGGGCGGAAGGGAAACAGCCAAGCAGACAATTACATTGCTGATGTGGGGTTTCCAGAGGGAAACTGAGGGAAATTATGGGGGGCTACCCAGCTGGGCTGAAACTCCTCAGTGTCTTCCCATAGGACCTATTATTTTACAAACGGCAATGATTAAAAATGATTTACAGCCACTTGCCAACTTTATCACGCTGTTAGATTCACTTGAGTCTTACCTAGCTCTTAAAAGGAACAACAGATGGTCAACCCCCCTCTGTCAAAATGGAGTAGAATTTGATGACTGCATCTCAGAAAGTTAAAATCTCCAGCACCATCAATTTTTTTCTTTCCAATAGCCCTATCTTATTTGTTATAATTTTTTTCTCTCCTAGATTCTGCCTTTTCTGTCAATGTGTTTTTTGCACTGGAATTTTTTTCCTCACTAAAATCTCTCTGAGCTTCAGTTTCTTAGAGCCTCATTCCAAAGACTGAGGCAACTTCTTGAATTTCTTTTCATCCTTACTCCTTATAGACGTTCGTTGTTTAATAGATTAATTTTCTGCCTTTATTCCTTTTTTTCAGATTTATCAGGAAACAGACACCCAAGGCAAGAGGTAAGCCTCTAAGCCTCACTCAGACTGACTGAGGCAAGCTATCAGCTCTGAGGTAAGCCTTGAGCAGATCTAGGGGTAATTACTACCAGGCAGCCACTCCTGGGTGTGATGTCAACATTGGGGACCTGACGGTGGAAAGGGGCGGCTGTCCGCTTCATTTTGTATTTTCACTTCAGAGGCAGCTGCACTGTGCAATTAACACCTAGGAAATGGGAAAGAAAGGTTTTCTTTTCCCCAGAAGAACTGCTCAAGAGGCCTCCCAGGAGTTTAAAATTGTAGCAAAGAAAAATGTCTTTAGTGTGACATCAAGTGCTTAGAGTAGGGATACAACGAGTCACTTCCAAGATGTGCATTTAAGAACTAGAGGATAATGGGCTGTTTTGAGTAATGACAAAGTGGATAATTCTACGACTTGGTTATCATGTTAACTGGCTTTTGTGGGGTCTGTATGATGTGGAGAAGATAAGGGAACATCTTCCAAAATTCGAGGTGAGTATCTAGCTTCACGTCCTTAAGAACAGATAAAAGGAAAATGATTTTGCGTCAAAGTTACCTTTGTGTATCCCATAGTATAAACACCTGCAGCCATAAAGCCATAAAGCTCATTCATGGTGAAGACATTTTATTCAGGAATCTCTCAGCCCAGGACTCCAGCAAGAACTCAGTGGGGGCTTCCCAGCCATTACTGATGGACTTTATTTATTTATTTACTTACTTATTTACCTATTTGGTTTTTTGAGATAGGGTTTCTCTGTGTAGCCTTGGCTGTCCTGGACAGGCTTTGTAGACCAGGCTGACCTTGAACTCACATCAATCCCCCTGCCTCTGCCTCCTGAGTGCTGGGATTAAAGGTGTTTGCGCCACCACGCCCGGCCTGATGGACATTTTAAATGGCTGATGGGATGGCGTTTAACTGTTGACTTATCTCTCTGCTAACTTGCTATTTGTTGTTTTACTTTTGTTTGGTACATGCCTAACAAACTCACTCATTTGAAACAGAAAATAGGACCCTCATAGGTTATTCTTCATAAGGGATGCCTGTCCCCAGGCATTGGAATGCTAGCTTGGGGCATTGGGGAAGATGGCCTGCTAGTTGTGATGACAAAGACCTGGCACAATTTAACTTTCTCCCAGTATCTGGCTGTAGTGACATCTGAACTGCCCCACTCTTACTCTCACTCCTTTTCTTCCCTAGAATTAACCTTGAGTCAATAACAGAAAAAGCTCTCTGGGCAAACACATACTCCAGTTTCCATCTTCTGCTTTGAGGCACTAAGTTTTTGCGGTTTCCCACTACGTGAACAACGTTGACATCTGTAGATGAGTCTAGAAAATAGGAAAACGCCATAAGGACACTTCTGGGTGGGGCAGGGAGGATGAGAGCAACAGCCTGAAATTCAGGGACAACGACTAAGGGGAATAGTCTGTCATCATCTGCCTGCAGAGTCAGGGTTAGGTTCTTAGGTTATAAAACAGAAAACAAGGCCTTCCCTTGTAACTGGCGTTTGATACTTTGTGGGTTTCTCTGTCTTCTGGCTGTCTCCATCCCCTTTCTTCTTCCCTTTCAACTCCCTAACACTAAGTACAAGAGAAAGGGGTTAGAGAGGAAAGGAAAAATATCCCCGAGTGATGTCAGGGGTCAGAAAAGGGTGTCGCTACCTTTAGACTACTTCTTGCAGATTAGGGGCAATCGAGCTCCTCGGGGCAAGTCTGACCTTCACTGTCAGGATATCTAAGTTTTTCCTCTTCTTGTTTCTTCTTTGTGCACTACTTCTTAACAAACCATGACCAACAGCAAGCAGCAACAACCAGCAACCGACATGACCTCTCAGGGCCCTAGCATTTATGTGCCCTCTGAAGAGCCCCTAGAATTCCAAACATGACACAATGGCACAGAAACTAGCTGCAGCTGGCAAAATCACGTCCCTTCCAGAGCACGAGGCAAATCATAGTCAGAAGCTGTGAAGCAGCCCCATACCCCACACCTGGGATTAAGATTAAAACATAGTCTTATAATATTTGTGTGTGTGTGTGTGTGTGTTTTTAAAAAGAAACCAAAATTCCTAACTTCTTATTATGTCCCCTCAAGGTTAATCTGAGGACAAAAGGGAAAGACTATTCAAGCAATGGATTTGGCTTAGAACAAAGTAAAAGCAGAATAAAACATTGTCATGTCCTTGCTGTCCTCTCCCTCCAAGTTGTCTTCTAATTCTTTTCCTGAAGCTCTGTATACTTAATCTGGGCATTCCATCGTCCACCTTTCAGTTGCACCCCACTCAAGTTGCGCAGGAGGTTGGACATTGTGTCCTTTGTTTGGGCGGATGTGTGATAACCCTACTGCATTGCAGCTGTGGAAGAAGACAGGATGCTAAAGGATGGCCAGTGGTCTTTGGTACATCATCTTGGTGGTTTTCTTCCTTAGGCACAGAATTTCAACATGTCTACAAGAACTGAAGTACAACTCGGGATGCTTCGGTGAGATTCTTTTCAAGGAGAATTAAACAAGGAGACATATATATTATATATAAAATATATTAGTGTATATAAAGAATTAGAAGTCTGTTTGGAGGAAGAGGAACAACAAGGACGTGACAATACTATGTTCTGCTTTTACTTGGTTATAAACACACACACACATACACACACACACACACACACACAAACATACACATATGTGCCATTATATATAATGTGTGAAAAGCTGGCTGATTGCTGGAATTCTCCTGCTTTGCTTCCTGGTCCACCATAATGTGAGCTACCCAGCCCTACCACCACCACCCCTCCCATCCCAGCCCTACCACCACCACCCCTCCCATCGACAAAATGGACAGAACCTTTCTCTTTCAAAGTGACAGTGATGCACACCACCTCTCATGGATCAAGACGTACAAAACCACCTGTATTTTGCCAACAAAGTCTGCTCTTTACTCCATAGGTTGTAAATGACAAATACAGATGTGTTTCATTTATGAGTGCACGTCACCTCACCATAGACAATAAGACCACGAGGCTTCACACAAGGAAGCTCCTGCTGAGGACTTCAGGAATAACTTTCCTCCTTTATGAAAAATGGCATGTGGTTGATGCTGTAGCATATTCCCTCTCCGTCCCCTCATCCTCTCAGTCAGGGCTACTACCTCTGTGTAAGCCTGTGCCCATATGTGAAGTGCTGGGTGATGTGGTCTTCCTGGGTATCAGAACTGTATGTCTCAGTCTTGTCCCATGGCTTCTCTAAAACCCTGGTGCTAGGAGTCTGTGGGAACACTTATTCAAACATAAGCTAGTGGGGTGGAGAACAAAGGCTGCTGAGACATCTTAACTATTGTGTGATCTAGGGTAAAAACTCCTCTCTCCCTGCTGAGTGAACAACTATGACAAGCATTTTACAAGGCTCCTCAGAAAGTCCTGATAGAGGCACTCGTAGCCCAGTGTTGGCCACACCAAAAATGCATTCTGGAATTGGCTGCCCTAGCCATTGCTCCTGTTGTAGAACACTCACTGTATTACAGAATCACATTCCACATCCTGCTGCCAGGGTTGGAATCTTTGTCTTAGATTCAACATCAAGAACAATCCAGACTAAAAATGGTGGGGAGGGATCCTTTCCCTCTCTTTTTTTCTTCCCTGTCTTATCCTCTTCTTCTGTTTGCTTCTTATCCTATGAGGATGAGTCATGTGAGCAAAAGTAGCCAGTTTGTGACTGTGCAGAGAAAATAGAATAATTTAGAAGCTGATCTAGTGCCAGTCTGGGTTGATCGCCTACAATAAAAATGTTATGTGAAGTTTTACTATTGTAGTGAAGTAATTGATGCTTTCTGTAAAGTGTTTCAAATACTGTTTGGGGTTAGCTGTGGGATGGTACTGGAAGAGGAAGTGGCCTCAAGAGTGGTCCTGTAAGGCAGCTTCTGGTGCCATGTGTTTTGGGCATTTTGTATCTCACTGGGCGTGGGCTAGACTTTCACCAGATGGAACAAGGAAGCACAAGAGAAATGATCTTCAGAGGCTGGGTTACAAAACAACTCTCGCTTCTATTTTGTGGTCATTCTAGATTTTTCTTTCAGTCTGTTTCCCTCTCTCACTTTGGGGAAACAATCTAGCAAGCCATATGCAACTCAGTGAGATGGCCAGTGATGTCTCTTCTCTAAAAAAGAGACCCTAAGCAGCTGAGACTTTTCTTTTCGTTCTTTTTTCTTTTCTTTTCTTTCTTTCTTTCTTTCTTTCTTTTTGTGCTAGGGTGTGACTTTATTTTTTAATTTTAATTTTATTAATTTATTCAGATTACAATTAAATTGTTATCCCATCACTTGCATCCTCCCGTTCCTCCCTCCCTCCCTCCCATTTTCACCGATTCCCCACCTCTAGGTCTAAGACCGAGGGGGACCTCCTCCCCTACTATATGATCATATAGACACTTGTTGGTTTCTAGAACCCTCTGGGTCCTTTTGTTTTCCCATCTCCTCTATTTCTCTTACCTAGAGTCTCAGTAGGATGTCCTCACATCTATCGCAATCTCCTGGTAAGTGAAGGCTTTTGTGGGACATGCCTTTTGGGCTAGAGCCCAATTATAACTGAGTGTATGTGAGTCTTTCTGCTTCTGGGTTAACTTGCTCATTATGATAATTTCTAGTTCCATCCATTTATCCACAAATTTCAGGATTTCCTTGTTTTTAATAGCTGAATAGTATTCCATAGTGTAAATGTACCACAGTTTCTTTATCCATTCTTCAACTGAGGGACATTTAGGCTGTTTCCGGGTTCTGTCTATTATGAATAAGGTTGCTAATATCCAAAATATATAAAGAACTCAAGAAATTAAACACCACAAAACCAAATAACCCAATTGAGAAGTGGGGCTCAGAACTAGAGAATTCTCAACAGGGAATATTGAATGGCTGAGAAACACTTAAAGAAATGCTCAATGTCTTTAGTCATCAGAGAAATGTAAATCAAAACGACTCTGAGATTCCATCTTACACCCATCAGAATGGCTAAGATCAAAAATTCAAGTGACACCACATGCTGGCGAGGATTTGGAGAGAGAGGAACACTCCTTCATTGCTGGTGGGAATGCAAACTTGTACAACTACTTTGGAAATCTATCTGGTGCTTTCTCAGAAAACTGGAAATAGGGCTTCCTCAAGACCCAGCAATTCCACTCCTTGGAATATACCCAGAAAATGCTCCACCACACAACAAGGACATATGCTCAATCATGTTCATAGCGGCCTTATTCGCAATAGCCAGAATCTGGAAACAGCCTAAGTGTCCCTCAGTTGAAGGATGGATAGAGACTTTTCAATAGCCATGTGTGTGGGCACTGAGGCCAATTCTTCCAGCCCCAGTCAAGACATGAGATGTCTTGCACTGCCTATGAGTATCGTGGGTCAGAACCACTGCAAAGATTTTGGCCTGTGATATAAGAAACAGTTGTTGGGTTTAGCTTCAGTGCTGGTGGCAATTCGTTCTTCTCTATCAGACAACTAATACAGTACATTAACTAACTTTCACCCGAGAGTGGATTTGTACAATAATCCTCTCTCCCAACATACACAGGTAAACACACACATGCATACACACACATATACACACACAGGGAGACACATGCACACTTGTACACATGCACACACACACATACACACACACTGTGCATGCTAAGCAGTTCAGTAGTCCAGGCTGCTTCGATGCTGTGGTCGAGAGGCTGCTTTGAAGGCTTACAACTTTATCCCAGACAGAAAGTGATGTTTGTATCTTTCCTCATATGTCATGATCTGCAACCATTTCATCAGCTGCGTGGGGAATGGAAAATGGGGAGGATGCATATGAAGAACAGATTCGAAATAAGTGTATCTAGCCCATGAAAATCTACCCTATTTCCATCAAGTGTTTTGTGATTTAACTACTTGAATCGTGATCTTTCCGATGCATGCAGTTCTCACACAAGCACCGAAGAATACATAGCATGCAGAGTCATGTGTCAAGCCAAGAGGAATATGTTTTGAGAAATGCATTGCTGGGCTTTTGTGCAAACATAATAGAATATACCTACATTAATCCAGACGGTACCTTACTTAACAGCAGGATATGTAATTATGTGTGTGCCCATGTGCATTCAGGGGTACTTATAAATTTGTGCATATGCACGCGGATGCCAGAGATCAATATCATTATCTTCTTCAATTACTATTCATCTTTTTTTTTTTTGAGACAGAGTCTCTCACTGAACCTGGAGCTCATTGGTTTGGCTAGACTGGCTGTCCAGTGAATTCCACAAATCCATCTGTCTCTACTCCCCCAGCTCTGCAGACACAGGCTGCCATGCTCAGCCTTCTAGCCACAGGCTAGGTATTCAACTCAAGTCCTCATGCCTGTATAGCGATTATTTTGCTGACTGATCTATCCCCCCCCCCAGTTCCCATGTTATAATCTTATGGGACCACTCATATATTATGGCCTTTTGCTGACTGAAACAATATTATGGCACGCATGACTATATAAACGAAATACGCATGTATTTCATGTAGCATAGATATTTTATGCACCTGTGTAGTTTTTATAACATAAAGCTTCATTATAAAAGTAAGCGTATGTGATTTTGTCATCTGAGATATGTGGATGTGTAAAATAGGGACAAATGTCTACAGAGAGACCTACCTCCTTCAGGGCACGAATGCATTGCAGTTTAGGTACCTGCTCCTCTACTGCTAAAACACAGTTTGGTCATTTCCGTGGCTCACTAATGTCTTCCTGGCTGGATGCGCACCTGCTACTCTGGTGATGTGCCCACACGGTCTTGTGTTGGAGGTAGTGTACAGAGAGAACGAATCCTCCCCACTTTGTTTTTCTACGGTGCCGTATCATGCTTGCTTCCTTCCAGGGCCAGCAATGGGGGCTTCCAGAGGTTGGGTAAAAATTCATTTTATTAGCCATCAATTTGATATGAATGCAAGGGACAGAAGAGAATCAGCAGGTTTTTAAAAAAGTGCATGCTTAGAAGTTGTAAGAGCATTGTGTATACATTTCAAAATTGATTTTTGCTGAAGCAACATAGTGCTCTTAAGAATTATGTGGCTGCTCTTTCCCTTCAGTGTAAAATCCTGGTGGGATTTAAACACCCACCTCCTGCCTCCAAGCCCACTTCTTGTACTCCGCGTGTAATTTTTTTTTCTTTTTGGAAGAAAGCAGTGTTAACAGGCTTTAATGATGGTTTCTCTTATTTTTCTGGTTTGGTTGGGGTTTCACTTCATTTCTTGGGGGAAGATACTATAAAGATCTGTGCACCCTACCTCAGAAATAGACCATACATATATAAAATGGAGGAAAGAGCATGCAATGTCTGCAAATGTCCCCAGACCATCTCTCAGTCTAAAGCTATAACTGGCTTGATTCACACACTTTTCTAAAAAAATTTTTTTTTCAATTAAAGGATGGAACACACACTCCGGATGGAAATAGAGAAACAGGAGCGGATGTCAGGCTGTCTCCATTGGTCCATTGTTCCCAGTGGGAGTCCCATTAAAGGGCAAGATCATTATCCAGCTTCGAAGAAATTGCTAGTTCAAGTCTGTGCTGCCTGAGGGTTGCTGGCAGACTCCCCAGGGCCCTTCTTTCTGACCAAGTAAGCCACTCCAGTTCAGAAGCCTGGGTCTAACTGAAGAGAGAAGCTCTGTGAAAACTTTAGGAGAGAGAGCTAGGGGCAAGGAGAGCACTATCTGAATTTTGTGTAACAAAATTGGAATGGGAATAGGAGAGAAAACTTCCTGGAGTGGTCTCTTCTTTTCTGAGTTTCAAAAAATTTAAAAAAGTTTCCTTCCGTTCAAGGAAATAAAATCCTGACTCAGTCTAGAGCATGGACCTCATCACAATAGTAGCATTGTTTAACTTTTGCAGATGGACAAATTCTGTTTAGAGAGATTAAGGAATGTGACCTCCAGCTCACTAGCACACATACATTGCCTGTCTGAGCGGAAATGGTGAACTCTTGAGGCCTCCTAACATTTAGCACTGGGCTGGAGAGCACTGAAGAAAACACCATGCTAATAGATCTGAGCTGTCCAAAGAAAAAGAGTCATTGAAATGGACTTTTTCTGGTTTTGCTTTGTTCTCGAATGCAAGTAGTGGATACAGGCTGATGCTTTCTTGGCAGGGTCCTTTAATGACCTTGTTGCTTGTGTGTCCACAGGTGCTTGGGCATCATGTGGATCCAAGAAAGGGAAACTGTCGTTGTTCTATGAGACAGCATCATAGGGCACATCCTTCCTAAGATGGAAAAAGTGTGGTTACATGGGTGAGCAGTTTCCTTTTTGATTATGAAGTTAACCTGCTTCTTCAAGATTCATCCTTCATCATTATATAAGCTTTGAGTGGCTCTTATGTAGTATATGCAATATTCTCAGTGAGAATCAAGATGAAATATTTACCACCATGGAGGTTTTTTTTTTTCACTGTAGTGAAAGAAAAGAGCCAAAGCTACAACTAAACATAAGAAGAGTGTCTGCTTCTTCAAAGCATTCCTTTGGAGGAAAAGGATGCAGAGGCAGCAGAGTCACTGTTTAGTGGAGAGAGGGTTACATTTTCAAATGGAGCAGTGAGGTGGGCATACTTGGAGCCTGAGCCTGAGGGAGGAGCATTTGAGGGTTTCCTGGAAAAGCAACAAGGCTAGAGGGACTGTGGAAGATGAAGCTGGGATGAGAAAGATGATATGGGGCCAATTAGATAAGGCAAGAGGTGGCATCAGAAAATAAGAACTGGAGTTTTTTTAAAATTTTTTTTTAATTGAAAAACAAAATCATTCATATTACATCTCAATTGCTATCCCATCCTGTGCATCCTCCCATTCCTCCTTCCCTCCCGCTTTCACCCCATTCCCCTTCCCTATGACTGTGACTGATGGGGACCTCCTCCCCCTGAATATGATGCTAGGGTATCAAGTCTCTTCTTGGTAGCCTGCTATCCTTCCTCCACGTGCCATCGGGCCTCCCCATCAAGGGGACATGGCCAAATAAGGGGCACCAGAGTTGGTGTGAAAGTCAGTCTCCAGTCTCCACTTAACTGTGGAGAATATTCTGTCCCTTGGCTAGGTCTGGGTAGGGGTTTGATGATGACTGCACATATTGTCCTTGGTTGGTGCGACAGATCGAGCAGAACCCCTGGGCCCAGATCTGCCCATCATAGTGTTCTTCTTGTAGGTTTCTAGGACCCTCTGGATCCTTCTATTTCCCTATCTCCTATATTTCTCCCACCTTAGGATGTCCTCACCTCTATCCCGTTTTCTATACTAAGCAGGATGGGAACACTGTGGGAATGCAGAGGTGTGGCACGACTGGACTTATATTGTCTGGAATCACTCTGGTGGATTCATTGGAAATCAACTATAGAGAGGTCAATTACAAGCTATTGCAATATTCTAAGGGGAAATGATCAAGATAAAAAAATTGCATCAAGATACATTTGATGGAGGGCTTAAGAAGCCATTTACTCTGGGCATGTTTCTGAGCTATATCGCATGTGGGATGTGAGAAAAAGAGAGAGAGGTATGGATGATTGCTACATTTTTTTTTAATCTAAAATTTTGGAGTTTTGGAATTAGTATTTAGAGCTAATCTGAAGTTCAACTTTATTTCACTTTTAATTTTTAAAATTACGTTGATGAGTACATGTGAAGACCAGTGAACAATTTGTGGTAGTCACTTATCTTCTCCTACCATCTGGCCTCTGGGGTTAAACTCAGGTCATCAGGTTTGAGGCCAAGTGACTTAAGCTATGGAGCTATCTTCCTGCACCAGGAGTTGGACTATAAACTTCTTAATTGTGAAATGTTAATTGTACACTAAGTGGCAAAGTTTAAGTCTATATTTCAGGGAAGAGGTAAGGATTAGATATAAAATTTTGGGAGATGTACAGTGGTATTCAAATGCATTAATGGAAATAAGTATATGTATGTATGTATGATGTATGTATGTTTATATGTATATATGCTCCCTTTGTTACCCAGGTTGGATCAGTCCAGATTGGGTGAACTCATGGCAAACCCCTTGCCTTAGCTTCTCTTGTACAAGCATGAACCACCATGCCTGGATGGTATTGAAAACTTGAGGGTATTTCCATATGTCTAGAAATGGAGGTAGATGGGGGTGGGGGTGGGGACCAAGCCTCCAGGAACCTCACAGTTGACAGAACAGATTGACGAGAAAGAGCCAAGAATCGGCATCCGTCACTGAGATGGAGCAAGAGTGGGAGTGGCAATGTCTGTGGGATGGGGAGAAGAAAATGTGCATCGAGACGGTGACGAGTAGAAGCAGATTCTGCTGACAGAATGGATCAAGGCTGGAACGTGGCCACTGGCCCTCCTTCAGGGGAGACACTCACAGCCTGTGATGAGAGGAGTTCTGCTGAAATGTGCAGCGAAGCCCACTTGGAGCAGGTTCAAGAGATAATGACATGGGACAAATGACAAGGAGACTTGAAAAGGACCAGATTTCAAAGACTACCCGCCTCCATGTTAAAGGGTCCCTGCCACCCAGCCTGTCTTCCACAGAGCCTCTGCACCGACCGAGTCTCCTTAGTCTAAGCAACTCAAACTTCAAGGTTGCTTTAGTGAGAGGAAGAAATTAGAGCCTAAGGAAACCTAGCAGCTGAAAGGTTTCCCAAAGTGAAACAGACTCAGTGAGCAGAGCAGAAGGACTTGTCTGTCTCAGTTGGCTTGAGCTCTTTTTTTTTTTTTTAAACTCTAACATAGACTAGATGGCTCAAACAACAAGCACTGAATTTTCTCAGTCTTGGAGGCTGGAATCCTAAGAACAGAGCTCCAGCATGGCCAGGATACTTATGACTTGATTGTTTCTCAAATCTCTCACCTCCAAGTTGAGTCTCAGACTATGGAGAAGTACAACCATGCAATCTATAGTGATTGTTTCTAGGAGAGAGTGAAGAGATGAAAAGTATGCATAGACCATGGAGACAGGTTAAGGGATGCTGGACTGCTCTGAGGCCAGATATTACATGAGCTATTTTGCTTTAGGTTTTATTTATTTTATGTTGCAGTACTGGGGGTTGAATCTAGAGCCTTGGGCTACATTATCAGTCCACTTGACTCCCTTATTTTTCACTCTTATGTTGAGGCAGGATATCACCAAGTTGCCCACTCTGGCCTTGATCTCACTCTGTACTTCGGACAGGCCTTGAAATTTAGTTCCTCCTTGCTTAGCTTCCTATATGGCGGGGTTACAGGTCTGCATCATAAGGGCCACTTGCCATTAAGTTTTAGATTTAGTATGATTGTTTCATTGTTATTCTTATTATTTAATAATATTTAATTCTTCCACTGAACTCTTGCATAGACCTCCTCCACATCCCCCCAAATACACACACACACACACACACACACACACACACACACACACACACACACAGAGAGAGAGAGAGAGAGAGAGAGAGAGAGAGAGAGAGAGAGAGAGAGAGAGAGAGAGAGAGAGAGAGAGAATAGTTTTATGTTGAGCGAATGCCATAGTACAAGTGGTACAAGTGTTCTAGGTAACAAGCTCACAAAGAAATGGTGGGTCTGAAAATGAGCCATAATATTGAAAATAAGCTGTAAAGTAGATTTATGACCATAAAACAAATTTATCTTCTCTTAGATGTGCTCAGGGACAATGATAATATGGAGTGTCTGTAGAATAGAGAAGGGAACCAGCTGAGAACTCATCTCCTCTTTTCAACCTTGATTTTGGGACTGTCTCTCATCGACTCATAGACATTTCTTGCTGTAGTTGCTCTTCTTTGGGTCACAGGAGAATCTGCAGGAAGATGTCTCTAAGAATAACCCCTCGTTGTATTGAACGCTATTTGGGTGGAGAGCAATGGGGGAGACCAGGTGCCCCTAGGAAGACCAACAAGCTGGATAGATGTAGTTTTCCCTTACTCAACTTGACTGTAGTAGTTTGAGTCCTGCCCTCCCACACTAGCAACAACATGACTGACTCCTGTTGTCTCATACTACCAACAATGTGACTCCTACACTACCAACAACATGATTATAAGGCAGGAACAAGGTGAAGACAAGGAACAGTATTAACATGCTTCTCTGAGACTGAAGTTAAGGCAGCCTCAACACTCTTTGCTCCCAACTCCTAAAAACTATCCCAGAAGGACTGAAGTCTCCACCTTTCCCTGTCTCGTTCTCTTTACTTCAGTGCTGGCTTGAGAGTAACATCCCTTGTGCTTCTCATCCTCCATGTACATGAAGTTTTCCAGGTCTGAGGTGGTCTGGGTCACCCAGCAGACCTCTGTGTCCATTCTTAGTATTAACCATTGAGTAGAAAATACAGTTACCCTAGTTTCTACAGACCACGTTGCAAAGAGCACGAACATTGCTCACCATGCTTATAATTGATTTTTAACATTTTCATTCCCCAATAGCAGTTTTCCACTGTACTCAAGATTCAGGAGCAAATCTGTATCTTAAGCTAAAGAAAAACAACCTCTCCAAAGTATGTTTGGTCACCTCTTGCTTCCGACTCATGGGGACCAGACCAGAGTCTCTAAGGAAGTGGTCTATAGAAACAAATGCACTCAGGACTCACCTAGCAAGAAACTTCTGTCCTTATCTTGACTCTTGGAGGAGTTGATCACCAAAGCGGACTCAGCTTGTTTCCAAATAGCTGAAGGTCTGGACTCTCCTGAGTTGTTTGATTGTCTGCTGTCCCCCAAACCAGGGGGCTCAGTGATTACTTTATGTGTAACTTACAGAGTTCTGATGATGAAGAGATGAGTAAAATGAAGCTCTTCCTCTGTCTCAACTTTGACTTTTCTCTTTTGTGGTATAAACATGTTCTCTCAACCTAGGCACTGTTAGCATGGGGGCGGGGAGAATGATTGGCACGGGGCTTAGCATTATTTTCATTTTTACTTATGAAAGATACTAGTCACTTTCCCACCCCTCAGGCTAGCAATAAAAAATATGACCCTACAAATAGAGAAATGTCTATTGAAGGAAGAAAATTCTCTAGGCTCAGAACATTCTACTTGAGGTTGGGCATGGACCCTTAGCAGAGTCACAGTGGGATAGAGTTCCTGGTGTCTTGGGTAGCATTCACTCCATATCGGTGCTCTTGGAGTCCCTGGGTTACCATGTTGTGGCACCCAGCTCTGTGGATTCCCCTCCACTCTTGCACAGGGCTGCTCCTTGACTTGCTTCTGCTTTCTTTGCCCACATTTCTCATGTTCCTTCACACATTCCATCAAATTCCTTTCACCCAGAGAAAAAAGCAAAGGACACATTGATGATGCCACTCTGGTTCACACATACGTTAGCAGAATGGACAGGAAGTGCGTGGACTGTCAAAACTGCACAGGAATTATAATACCTTATAAAACATGTGACTGTCTTCATCTCTGAGGAGGATAAGCAAGTAGGTAAGCTGACTAATAGTCATTCAGAGAGAAAAAATTTCCAACTCCAATTAATCAGAAAACAGTTAATTACTATCTCACCTGAATTTGCTTGACATAATAGCTTTAACACCACTTGTACCATTTATATACATAAGTGAAGAGGCATACATTTGGAATTTTAAGCAATCAATATATATATATATATATATATATATATATATATATATATATATATATTCTCAGCAGCTCCTGAATGTGCTGCAATTGCTTTGCAAAGCTTGGCTCGCTGCTTTGGTTCTGTGTGTTTCAGTACATTCTACTGGAGTGTTTTCTTGCAGACATTTCTATCTGCCAAGTCTGTGACATTTCTCTCACGGGCGCATGCCTCTGTGAGTCACTGGATTCTTATTGTTAAGCTGTGCTTTAATTTCTGTGTTACTACCCCTGTTTTAGGCTACAGAGCTTAGAGGTTATGCTTATGGAAATGTTTGCAGGCTATGCTCATAGGTTGGGGCTCAGGGTAGTCCCGGAAGGGCAAGGAGATCTCTAGAGTGAGTGATCCCAAAGACTTTTGTCCATTTTTTTCTGATTTGAGTTCATCAGGGCACTCTATTTTTAATTCTGGGCATACAGTGAGTTAGTGGAAGGCTTTCTGCTCACTCTTCCAGTTGTGACTTATTGGTAAGACCTGGGGGATGGGCGGCCTAGGATATCATTGGCCCAATGGCTTTAAATGTTCTTGAATTGCCTCCCATTGTCTGGTTTTCTTTTTGTATTTTTCCTTATGGAAGGATTTTCTTCAGTCACCATCCGAATCAGGCAGGACCCAGCTTGGCCTTGATAGAGAGACACTAGGTTCTGGAGCAGGTTTGAGTAGAGCAGTTACTGAGGATCTTCCTGTGCGATGGCTTCTTTAGTGAGGTTTTCAGAAACAGCCAACCCCCCACCCCATGCCTAACAACTTTCCTTTCTGTTCGTCCACTACTCTAGGGGCTGGCAAAGCTGCCCATTGCCCAGATTTTCTGGAAACTACATATTTAAGTGTGATCTACTTCAAGGCAATGAGACAGTAGAGTGGTTACACAGAAGTTAGGGCAGGAAGCTCTGGAAAACTTTTCTGTTGCGATAAAAAGGACCATGGTCCTTCTGTCTTTGCTGTCCTCTCATTTCCTGCCTTTGACTGTGACCATACAAAAATGGCTGCACCTATGGTAGTCATCCTATGTCTGTGAGGGAAAGACCTTTTTGCTCAAGAGAACAACAGATTCCAGACCCACCAGAGGAGATTATCCAGCTGAAGACGTGAGTAGGCCATTGGACATTTACTATTTCCTTCCTGGTAGGTATTATGGGTAGTATTTCTAGAACCCATAATTATTACAATGCAATAACAACCAAAGATCAATTGTCAAAGTACACACACACACACACACACACACACACACACACACACCTAGTCTCATGCTTTCGTCTTGCTGTAGGCCCTCTCTTTTATGCCTTTTTAACTCTGCATGTGTGATATACAATATTAAAGAAACACAGATATTTCAGCAAATGAATAAAAGAGTCGATAACAGGGTCAGAGGAGAAACACTTTAAATGATGTTTAATTCTTAACAATGCTTTTGCTTTGTTTTGTTTGGAGATAAGTCTTGCTGTGTAGGTCTGACAAGCCCAGAGCTTGCTATGTACACCCTCACAGAATCTAGAACTTGTGGGTGTCCTGATGCCTCTGCCTCCTGAGTCCTGAGTGGTTGATTCATAATGATTTTTAAAAACAGATCAAATTGAGGGAAAAAAATAGTAAAATCAGGATCTTGAGTAAGATACTTAGTGTTTAACACTTATGTCTGGATTAAGGCAAAATAAAGGAAGAACTCTGAAATCCCATGGTACATGACATAAATGACTCAACGGTGATGTCAAAGTTCCTAAGTACCTTGTATCCTGTGTCCTGTAGAGTGGGTGCTGTAGAAGCCTTTCTGTTCTTGTGTAAAAAAGAAAAGGCACAAAGAAGGGTCCAGGCCGAGCCCCCCTCTTCCTTTTGCCTGTCCACACTGGAGCTGACGGTGCTTAAAATAAGCTGCTCCAGGCGCTCAGAGCATGCTTAGAAGAACTCGCCCCTCTTCCCCACAATTGTGCTTAAATTAAAGGCAAATATAAAATTGGAAAAAGGCTTAGGTATGCATTAGCTATTCTGAATATAACTCTCAGAGACAGAACATCTTATAGGACTTACGAATCAAAATTACTTTTAGACAGACACTGGGTATGAAGTAAGATTCATTGCAATGTAATTTTAACGTCGAGATCATAGCTGCCAGAACCAACCTCCGAAAGGAAAAGATGAGCTCAGTTATATCCCGGTTGTGACACTCGCGCGGTGACAAGATGTTCAAATGTGCTAACCCTGGCAGGGTAATGCACTGTGACATGTTCAGAGGAAGAATGAATTCCATGAGACAAGGGAACCACGGATGCAGGCTCTTATGCAAGCTGATTAATAAACTTATTACACGATTACATCCACATCAACTGCTTTCCCAACCAAGCACGGCAGCAGACCCCATCACAGGGAGGAACTGCTCCGAGGACAGAGTTCTGCAGGGGAGGTAGGGACAACACCAAGGATGGCTGCTGACTGCACAGCGGAGGCTTGGAAAGAAAGGGAAAACTGCTCAGGCCATGACAAGAAATGTTACTTTTCTCACGTGAGGGAGGGCAAGAAGTGGAAGAGGAAGCTGGGTTATGAAAGCCTGGCAGGGGGCTCAGAGCTACAGGGCATATGGAGCCCGGGAAATGGTTGGTGGGGAGGGACTGACAGCTTCTGTATTAATTAGAGTCATGGAACTGTGACCAGAATACCTTAGAGAAACAACTTAGAGGAGGAAGAATCTATTTGGTCTCATGGTTGCAGAGAGCCTAGTCCATCATCATGGAGATGGTGAGGTGCAGTGAGCTGACTTATCTCATAGAGGAGGGAACCTGTGACTGTTCACACCATGCAGACTAGGAAGCAGAGAGCGAGGCCAGAATCCAGGGCTGGGCATAAACTTCAAACAGCTACTTTTAGTGACCTCTCAGCTAGGCTCACCTTTAGTTCCCAGAACCTTCCAAAGGAACGCCACAAGCTTTGGGCCACACATTCAAAACGCGAGCCTGTTAAGGGACATTTCATCTTCCAACCATAATAATGTTTAAGCATAAAGATAACTTTCTTGCTCAATTTGAGGATCGTTGCTATTCAAGCCTTCTTCAGTCTCTGTCCAGATGTCTAATGGGATCTGAAATGCGCGTGCGCGCGCGCGAGCGCACACACACACACACACACACACACACAAAAGGCCTTTTTCATGAGTGGAATTCTTTGGTAACATTTGGAAAGCAACTGCATTGTACATTTGGACTCACAAATATAGATTGGAGCTGTTATCCACAGTTAGATAAGCAGATGATAAGCAGGCTGAGGAAGGGGTGGGAAAGCTGACAGCAGAAAAACATGAACAGACCCTTTCATCCCAGACGATCTTTGGTGGAGATACTTGAAAAGTAGGAGGAGCTTGGTTTGAGGATTTGAGAAATGCTCTATCTTCTTCCTTGGAACAAGGCTTGCGAAGTCTAGACTGGACAAAGACTTGGAGGTCTCGGTTTTCGTTCTTTGTGTCTGTGTGCTGCCTCGGTTCTCTGCTTCCCTCTATGAGCACACTGTCCACCATCCCAGGCCCTCGGGGACTATGCTTAGAAGTTTCTTTGGCTCACAGGGGATTGGGTGCTGAGCCACAGCTGGAGAAAGAAGGAGGGGATTGGAGTCACGCATTTTACTCTCCTAACCCCTCTCTCTGGTGTCCACTCTGTATAAAATGTGGCATTGCCTGTTCCCTTTTGAGGAAACCATCTTCCTTGTCAGTTTTAAGAACCACTGTCTTCCTCCTCCCCCCCCCCCCAGCTCTAGCACAGGGATCAACTGTTAACCGTGACTTCCAACTTTCAGAAACTGAGAGAATATAGACCTTCTCAGAACATGGAACTTGGAGATTTAAACTGTTAAGCTCTGGAAAAACTGGTTGGGGAAAAACTGCCATCCTAGACTGGGGCAGTCACCAGCTGTTTCTGGTTTCACAGAGCCTAGACCACACTCTAGGCAAACAAACAAACAAACAAACAAACAAACAAACAAACCCTCCCAGAATGATGACACCAAGCAAGCTGCCTGTCTCTTGTTGAACTGTCCTGTCTGTGATCTTTGGTGTGCTCTTGGCTTTGATTTCTCCAGATACAAAATGAAATGGCTACGTTAGACAGCCTCCACATCTTCCTACAGATCTGACATTACATGAAAAGCAGTTGACAGAATCTGTCTAAAGTAGATCCAAACATCATGATCTTTTCCCTTTAAAATTTAAAAAAAACTATCAAAGAATTTAATTTCCACATAATCTACGAATTCTGTCAAGGAATTCTTGAAGCTACCTATTGCTAGACCGTGTCTCTACCTTAGGGAAACTGAGTCACAAATCAAACAACCTTTACACCCCAGAGAGGTTCCCTTAAGGGGAAGGGATAAAAGAGAGAGATTATTAATGCATAATGTACTATGTACTGACCTCTGATGCCATCAGCATCCAAAGAGAGGCACCAACAAAGTTCACAGGTATGGAAGTCTTCCTGGAGGAAAAAGCCTGAACTGGGCAATGGGTTTCCCTCCCTTAGCCCTTCCTCCCTCCCTCCCTTCCTTCCTTCCTTCCTTCCTTCCTTCCTTCCTTCCTTCCTCCCTTATAGAGTGTTTCTATGTAGAACTGAGCTGTCCTTGAATTCCTGATCTACCTGCTTCAGCATCCTGAATACCAGGACTATAGGCCTGTACCACCACACTCCTCAGCTCCTGTATTGGGTGTTCACTGATGCACAGGTAGCCGATGCATGAGGGGGGGGCTGGGAAATGTATGAAAAGAGTAGGTGAATCATTCCTTACACAGTAAGGGCTTGAGGAGAGACTGGTGGGAAGGTAAACAGAGAAGTCCTAGTGAGGATGTGGGAGATGTCAAGGGATTCGGCTTTGGTAGAGCCTAAAATGTGAGCTGGGGAAAGTCAGAAGAAAACGAGGCTGAGAGAGCCAGGCCGGCTGTTTAGCAAGGAGACCCTGAACATTCTAGATAACAAAACAAAACAAAAAAGCTACTAAGTGATGGATTGTTTTGTAATTGAACAGAATAACTTAAAAAAAAAAACCACTTCCCTTCTCAAACTATAATACCAACAGCCACCCTGAAACAGCAATAATGACAAAAACATACATTGATATATGTTCAGCAATTTTCCTGAAATGGAACTTAAATAATGGAACTTAAATCTGTATTTTTGCCTATACAAAAACTATTAATTGATGTTTCTTGTATTAGTCAGAGTTCTCTAAAGGACTAGAACTGATACAATGAATTTATTTACATTAAAGGACGATTGATTAGAGTGGCTTACAGGCTGTGGGTCTGGTACTGGAACAGTGGCTGTCTTCTGCTGACAAGGCCAAGAATCCAGGCTGGATGTCTGTGCTGGCCTTCATTTTTCTTCAGAATCCTGAATAATTAGGGCCTAATACCAGCAAAGGAATGCTTCATCAGCAGGAGAGACGAACTTGCTAGTGAGAGTGAGGGCAAAGCAAGCAAAAAGCAAAAGCTTCCATCTTCCCTGCCCCTCTATATATGCTGCCACCAGAAAGGTATGACCCACATTTAAGGCATTGTCTTCTGACCTTAAATAACCAAGATTTAGGGTGGGGATTTCCACCAAGAGAGAGCCCTCACAGGGCTTCCCAGGTGTTTGGGTTTTAGCTGATTCCAAATCTCAATCAAGAATATTGATCACACCTCTAAGAATGGTCAGCTGATCTGGGGATTAATAGACCCAGACAGGTAGCGTTCACTGGGGTCCTTTAGTAGTCACTGGAGTTCAGCCAAACTTTCAAGATTTGACTTTGGAAGGAGAAAGTGTATCTTGTCTATAGTTTTATTACTAGGGACTGTGACAGTGTTTGGCAGGTGGATAGGCTTGAGAGCTACCTAGAGGGTGAACAATGTTCTCTGAGTGTCCACTGAGCCCTACCTATCACTTGCATTAAGACTGCGAAATAGCCAAGCTGGAGCTTCTGCCCCCGAGCACAGCAGCACCTGCAAATGGACTTCAATACAAATAAGCCAAGCATAAAATGACATTTCCATTTCTTCTAAAGAAATCTGAACGAGGTAAGTGTTAGACAAAAAGAGAATGCCTTTTGTAAGGTTTAATGATGTCACAGAGATTGTATAAGAAAATAACTTAGAATTTCAAATACATACTTCGGTGTCAGTCAAGAATTTATATCAAGGTTTGCTGCACGTACTTTACAGGGCTGATTTAAGAACAAGCGCCATAAATTACTGTGGAAGTTAAGGATGAAAAAAGATGGAAAGGAGAGGGGGATGGGCAGGGAAGGATGAGGATGAACACAAGAGGAGCTCCTAGACTTGACATCACAATCTTGTCATGTTTCTCATGCCCTTGAGTGACTGAGTGACTGGGCCATGAAGTACAAACACTTAGCCTGTAGGGACCACATAGGATGACCCTTGGAAGATGTGGAATGTTTATATGTTTTCCTAGGCTTACAATAGCCTAGGAAACGATAATATTTGAACTGTAAATTGAAATTTTATTTTCTTTTATTTTTTTATGTTAGTAAACCAATTTTCTTTGTTTCTATCTAAACCTAATAGCAGTTTAAAGGGGAGAAAGGGGGACCATAGCACTCGCTTATTATAGCCTGGTAAGGTGTGGCATGGGCTGGGTAGCTGTATAGAAATGCTGCATATTATAAGATTTGTAGTGTGGACTAAGTTACTGATAATAACATCATTGTGTCATAGATTAATTCACCACGATCTTACCAGGGCTGACTATGTCCTAAGTAACGCATTAGGACTAAAAGAACAAATCATGACAAAGTTCTTGCATTCAAATTTGTTGATTAGTTTGCTAAGGCTGCTGTCCTAGGATTTCTATGGCTATGAAGAGACATCTTGACCAATACACCTCTTGTAGAGGAAGACATTTAACTGGGGCTGGTTTACAGTTTCAGAGGTTTAGAACATTGTCATCATGGCGGGAACATGGCAGCTTGGAGGCGGCAGATGGTTCTGGAGGAGCTGAGAGTTCTACATCTTGATCTGAAAGCAGCCAGGAGGAGACTTTCTTCCACTTTGCACTTTGGAGCCTGAGCATATATATCAGACCTCAAAGCCCCGCCTCCAGAGTGACACACTTCCTCCAACAAGGTCACACCTCCTAATAGTGTCACTTCTTATTGGCCAAGCATTGAAACACATGAGTCTTTGGGTGCCAAACCTATTCAAACCACCACAGCTGCCAAACAAAATTCCACACTGGAATTCTATTTCCTCATGTTCAAGTTCCTAGAAGCTTCTGTTTCGGGTGGGGCCAACCTTTCTGGCTTAGCAGTGGGAAGAGATAGAGGAGTATCTGGTACTTTTCCATTTCTTAAGTGGGCATCAGACTTATGGGACTAGCCCCCCCCCCCCCCCCCGCACGTAAACATCCAACATAACCTTTATAAATCCTGTAGATCCTATCTCCTACAGAGTCCAAGCTGCAGCACACAACTTTAAGGAGACACAATTAGGTCCATAACATGACAGGAGCGTATTAGTGAATCTCTGGGGACTGGAACTTCGTGTATTGAATTTCCTCTTGGCAACAACTTGGTAAGGCGAGCTGACATTTCGAACAAGCTCTCTTTTGAATCCAGGCTTGGGTTATCATATTGCTTGCCCATGGTCATGTTGACTAGCCAGGAAAACAGCCGCAGGACCTTCTCACTTGGCATCCAGTGCTGTTTCCAGTAGACGGCACCACACCACTGTGCGCTCTTATTATGCTGGTTCTGTTAACAAGACGAAGATGCAGTAGGGATGGCGTATGTAAGTACAAACACTCGAATGAACTAGCAGAGCCGTCTCTGTTGGTCCAAGGCGAATGTTTATCGTGGAATGAATCTGAGAGCTAACCCCAATAGTATAAGCCCACTGACTCGCCTTAAAGGAGCTTTCCTGTTACTTGTCAGTATCGTCTTGTTCTTCACATTTCATTTTACAATCTGGAAACTCTGGGAAAGTTTGAGGGTGCTTTTGCTGCTCAGACCCCTGAGTATGAAGCCTGGTGCCTGAGGCAGTCAGCCAGGCCTGTGGGAGCGCTATCAGGAGCTCCCTCCCGGCACAGCAATTTCACAGTGAATACAATGGAGACAGAAACCTGGCGGGCCAGGAAAGGCAGAGGACAGAAACAAAAAAGCTGGTCCTTGAAGCAGTTCACAGAAATGCTGCTGCCTAGAGGTTTACAGATGCCACATGAGGGAAACCATATACAGGATGTGCAGCCCTGAACTATCCCCAGCAGCCAGATCCATGGAAACAGAGAAGGAGACAGGGTCATTCTTAATGGATGCTGGGGAACATTTTACTAGAACAAGAAAAGCACATTTATACACACGCAAACTGAAGTAGTCATTGTATATGTTGGCGAATACAAACTTTATCTCTATGGAGCTTCTTCAGCAAACCTAAAGGACCATTTGTGTTATACGTGAATACTTTTCCAAAGGGGAAAAACTGTCATCTTAAAAACAAGCTCATTTCATTTTTTTTAAAAAACCCTCAGCCATTGGAAACTCAGTAGTAAAGTGTATTAAGCACATTAAAATGTCTCTGTCCGCCGATGGGGAGAGGGAGGGCTGCCTAGCAAATGCTGTCGCTGTCGGGGAGACTTAAAAAGTGGCATAGCTCCAAGCACGTGGCAGTGATCCTGCAAGGACAGCTACACAAAGGGCGGTCCGTCGCTCTAATCTAAAGTAAAGCCAACCTGTTGTCATGAATAATTGAAAGGTCTTGTAAGGGATACAATAGCTATACATTGAGGGTGTTCCAGACCTTGCCTATAAATAATCAAAATCTGGGCATAAGGAGGCCGGCAGTAGACGGGTTGAGAATCATGGTTTTCAGAGCTTTCTATTTGCAGAAATGTATCAATGCATGCCCATTTTCAAGTGAGAAAATACTTTCTTGAAAAAGATGCGTAAGGAAACCGTAGTGTGTTGTATAAACATGGTAAGTATCTTAAGTATCTTGCAATCAAGAACCTGTCAGGGCAATTTGGTTAGTACAGTGGAATTCAGGCTGAGGATGTGGCTAGGTAGGAGAGGGTTTGGTGTGTGTGTGTGTGTGTGTGTGTGTGTGTGTGTGTGTGTGTGTGTACGTGCGCCCTTGGGGCGGGGGCGGGGGAAGGTCAGGAATACAAATTAGTTTACATTTAAAAAACTAAAAAAAAAAAAAAAAGTGTCCACGGCATAAACCTGAACAGATGAGATCTCAGGTCGCCTCTTCTATGCTACAACCCGACAGTGCTTGTGCATAGTTTAACATCAAGGCACATTACATCTTTTCCACTCTGACTGATTAATGGCTGAAAAGATCAGTAGCGAAGTCTTTGGCTCCCGCGGAGCTCAGGGAGTTTGGCGGGAACCGTAGGCTGGTCCTGACTTCAGCCCAGGCCACAGCTTGGTCCCCAGTCAGTCTGTCAGCTGTGTGCCTCCCTCCCTGCTGCCCTTTTCAGTTACGTGGTGTGCACCCCGAGTGGCGTGGCCTTCCAGCTGCCTCCAGGGTACTGGGGAGCTTTGTGGTAGAACAAAGGAAACTGTGAATGTCTCCTTCCCCCACAGAATGAGCAGTGTGCTATATATGCTCAAAGTCCCACTGCCAGACGGGTCCCAAGCAAAGGAACATTTGAAAGAATTCGTATCTTTTATCCACAGTGTAACGGAAAAATACTAGCTCAAGGAAGTGGGCTGTGAAAAACTGTCAGAGCCTGCCTACCTTTGGCTTTGATAATGACTCTAGAACCTCTCCTCAACTCCACAGAGATCTGACTCAGCGTGGGGAGAAGCCAGGAATACTGGGTATTTCATGAAAAATAACAGAACAGCCCAGGAGAGGCAGAGGAGGAGGAAAGCCGGGTGTTTCGGAGCCGGGTGGGTCGGGGCCAACAGTTCAAACCAAAAGGCCATTTTAAAACCGTCTTTCCCAGAAAGTGTAGCCAGAGAGATGAAGAAGGTTCCACCCGCCTTTGATTATCTCTACACGTGGGAGGTGTTGGTAGCTTGGGGACAGGAAAATCTGAGGACACAGGATGACTCGCAAACTTCCCTCCGCCTCTGCCTGTGGGCTTATTAGCAGCCAGGCAAATCAGTGTGCAAAGAATAGCTTTGCTGGAGAACAGCTGGGGAAATGGCAAATTATGCAATTTTTGCAGGCGCACACAGACCTGCGGTTGCACCGAAATCAAATTAGATGAGGCACACAGGGCTTAGCAGTGCCAGCTTCAGGGCCCAGAGCAACCGGCTTGCCTGGACGGTCAGGTCGGCTCTGTTCTGAGTTGGGGAGGGCTCTAGTCCCGGTCTGTCTACTAGCTGCAGGTCTGTGCTGCACCCTCCCAAGAGCCCAACCAAGCCCACTGTGGTGTGAAAGAGGACGCTTTACCTCTCTGTCTTCCCCCTTCCAGCATGCGGTATTGATTTTCCACTGCGAGACAGAAAGGCCTTTCTTCTAAGTACCTTTGGAGGCAGCCTTGGCTGTCGAGCCAGCTTTGTGAGCGAGGGCCTGTTATTCAGGGAACACAGAAGGGCTTTCTCAGTTGCAAGCGGTGTTTGTGCAGTTTACCAGTCATAACAAGTTCCTGTTTGACTTCAAGTTGTTCAAGAAAAATCCAGCCAACAGATTGAAGCTGTTCCTTGCGTCATTTGGTTAGTCTAAACAAGCCTGGGTAATTAGAGTCGCTAATTAATACCTATGTCTATTGTGCGTCTGAGCTGATGTTCTGAAGGCGTTGCCGGCTCAGAAATGTAAAAATAATTGCTCTCTAAAACTGGGCAAGGGGGCGTCTTTCCATGAGATTTCACCTTGAATATGCAAATGTTCTCTCTTTCGAAATGCAAC
Organism: Acomys minous; assembly: GCF_964271855.1. Classification (NCBI taxonomy): domain Eukaryota; kingdom Metazoa; phylum Chordata; class Mammalia; order Rodentia; family Muridae; genus Acomys; species Acomys minous. The sequence continues at coordinate 57,462,636 of NC_140493.1, read as the reverse complement.
TTGTGAAAAATAAGGAGTGTTTGAAATTTCTCCAGCCTGGAACTGATTTCATATAGACTTTATGGAAACCTGGCCCTTGCCTTGCAGGCATCAAAGGCTTACCAGCAGCAAGGTAAAGGAAAAAGAAATTTAACAGGGCCATCCCTTGCTCCAAAACAACTTGGTCTATCATATGCTGAGTTTGTAGTCTTGATAAACTTGGGATTAGTGTTTCAGTACTTAGAAATCAAGTACCAGGTTCCCTGTCATTTTAAAAAGTGAAGCATGAATTCTTTTTCTTCTTTTTTCAATATTTTATTAATCTATTCATATTACATCTCAATTGTTATCCCATCCCTTGTATCCTCCCATTCTTCCCTCCCTCCCATTTCCCCCTTACTCCTCTCGCATATGTCTGTGACTGAGGGGGACCTCCTCCCCCTGTATATGCTCATAGGGTATTAAGTCTTTTCTTGATAGCCTGCTATCCTTCCTCTGAGTGCCACCAGGCCTCCCATCCAGGGGACGTGGTCAAATATGGGGCACCAGAGTTCGTGTGAAAGTCAGACCCCACTCTCCACTCAGCTGTGGAGAATGTCCTGTCCATTGGGTAGATCTGGGTAGGGGTTTGAAGTTTAGTGCATGTATTGTCCTTGGCTGGTGCCATAGTTTGAGCAGGACCCCTGGGCCCAGATCTGCCCATCATAATGTTCTTCTTGTAGATTTCTAGGACCCTCTGGATCCTTCTATTTCCCCATTCTTCCCTGCTTCTCTCACCTAAGTCTTCACTTACCAGAAAAGTGGGTCAGAGGAGAAGCATGATTCTGTTGCTTGGATTTCAAGCAGTGTTTTTACATCACATACAGCCTGTACCTCCAAGATCAATGTGGGGTGTCTACTTACTTTTATTATGTGTAAATAGCATAATATACCGTAGCGGCATATAGATGAAAACTCAGAGGACCAGTGAGTAGAAAAGGTATGACACTTGACCCAAAGGGAAACTGATTTACAGTCATTGATTCATTTGAGATCAATTGCCTGAGAAGTCACTGAAGGACTGCATGTATAATGAATGGTGCTCGAGGCAATTTAAAAATGAAAATGCCCGCCCTTGATCAGTTACTGATCCTACCTACTTCCTGGGTGTGGGGGCTCTGATTTACTGATTAAATACGGAAAAACAAGATGTCAGGCAAGAGATAATGAAGAAATTGATTATAGAAGCGTGGGAGAGCAGGGAAAGGGAAGGGGCATCCCAGAGAGAAAGACAGAGACAGAGACAGCGACAGCAAGAGAGAGGAAGAGGAAGGCAGCAGAAGAGGAAGAGTGGAGCAACACACACACACACACACACACACACACACACACACACACACACACACACGGTTAGTTTGCCCTACTTATATCCTGGGCAGCTAGCCCACCTAGTGGCTGCCAGGTGATGATGCCATAGGTTGCTAGGCAGGCTGGGGGCAAGTATGTTATCACAGCCTAGTTAGCTACTGTACTTTGTCAAGAACCGAGGTTAGGTGTCCATCTCGGCAAAATTTCGATAGCGACCTGAAGAGTGCTCATAGGAAGGGGAAAGGTGTAGGGAGGGCTCATGCTCTACAGCACGTGGGGTGGCCTAACAGGACTGAGTGAAGATAGCTAGTTAGTGGTGGTGTTCTTAAGAGGGGGCTCACATTAAGGAGGTCAGAGTCCGGCCAGGGACATCATTATTAGAAGTCACAGGTGTGGTTGACAACAGACTAAGCTTCCATCTTATAAGAGATTATGGCTGTGGACCCTCACGGTAGGTGCTAGGAGCCCTGCTGAATTTAGGGAGAGACTCAGGAGACTCTACTCCCTCCTTACTCTATGGATATTCTTCTATAGCTGCTAAGCTTTGTGACTTGAGCAAGATCAGGAGGGGTCTCTCAGGACTGTCTGTGTAGCCGTTTGGTGTGGAAGAGAAGGAAGCAGTCAGCAGACAGGGTTTCCCACCCACTGGAGTTCCTGGGTACCTTTTAGCAGAGAGTGGGGTTTAAGTACGTAAAAGACTCTTTGTAGCTGGGAGACACACTATTGAGATAAATGAGGATAGGGTTCTAAATTGGTTAATTTGAAAACAAGTTGAAGTATGACTTAATCTTCTGCTCCCAAGCGGAGGAGCAATAAAGAAAGGCAACAGTGCTGTTGGCGGTAGCAGCCGCGGTGGTGCTGTTGGTGGTAGCAGCCGCGGTGGTGCTGTTGGCGGTAGCAGCCGCGGTGGTGCTGTTGGCGGTAGCAGCCGCGGTGGTGCTGTTGGCGGTAGCAGCCCCGGTGGTGGTGGTGGCGGCGGCGGCGGCGGCGACGGCGACGGCGGCGGCGGCGGCGGCGGCGGTGGCAGGGGCAGTGGCGGCAGGGTGGGTAATCAAACGGGGAAACAAGAACTTCAGTTTAAAATGGAATGTACATTTATCACAGAGTTAACGTGCAAAACCGTATGTGGTGTATGCCACAAGAGGGTTCTGACAGGAGATGGCGTGGGGTGGTGGAGTTGGGAAGTGGAGCTTAGATTCACCTGACATGATCAAACCTAGGTCATTTCAGATAGAGGCAAAAGTCATACCTCATACCCATTGCAGAGAGAAGCCTGGGCAGAGCTAGTAAGGCAGGAAGAGTGTGAGCCAGATGGGGGCCACAGTGAGGAGTGGAAACTGGACAGCTTACCTAAATGAAATGAGGGGAAGGGGGCGCAGTTTCTAAATACAGCATTGCTGGTGATTGTCCAAACACCTTTGGAAGTGATGGTAAAAAGCAAAAGGAATTTGCTTTACAAGCAGGAACCCTTATGAATAGATCTGGTGTGACATACTTTCCCTGTCACTCATCCTCCTCATCAAGGATTCTGACATCCTGCACAAGAAAACGAGGATGACACACAGCTAGAAGTGTTCTCGAAGAGCCCTCACAGGGATGGATGCCTTTTGGACAGGTTATCTGACCTCAGGGTGAGGTGTGGATGGGTGAGACTTAGGATGAGGGGGAGGGGCTGTTGGAATCCAAGGCAGAAATACCGAGGGCACTTCAAGACACAGATGAGAAGAAAGGCAGGAGCCAGTGAGCAACTGCAAGAGGTAAAGTATGCAGACAGTACCATCTGGCCAGAGCTGAAAGCTTGTGGTAGGACCAAAGGACAAAGGGCTGGGACAGGGAACAGAAGGTGAGGGAGAGCAAGAACAAGGCATGGCCGGGAGACAGCTGACTATCCAGCAGGGCAGCCATTTCATCAGAGACACAACGAAGAAGGCCTCGTGTTCCGGATGGCTTCCTGGCCAAGGAGTAGCAGGGGTAAGCATAGATATGAACATTTCCAGACAGTGTGATTGAAGTAGCAGGGATAATATTAATAGGCCTGAGGGGAATAGTAGGAGGAACTGGTGTGTCAGATAAAATAACAATACAGTGTTTAGGTAATTTGGAATAAATGTTGTAGTTAAACATTTTGGTATGATTAAGCTGTTTTTCCTGATAATTGTCTTTCTGGAATGTGTCTAGGATAGACCTAGGTAAATACCCAAGTAAATGCCAGTCCATACATGTTACTGTCCTGTGGTTTTCTGGTTAAAAGCTTCACTTTGGCTCTCTCTGGGCCCAATATTGCTATTTCATGCCAACCTAACATTGGAGACATTACCGAGGTCTTCTGTGCCTCAGTTTCTATATTTGTAAGTTGAATTGGTTTCAGGCCGCCTTTTCAACCTAGTTATTATGCATGGAGTTCCCAGCCAGGATACCCCTGTGATTGCTGGGATTTGCTAATGAAAGTGGAATTTTCTCCTCTGACTTGTGGCTTTTGCTATCAGAGTGATCTTCCTTCCAAAAGTGCACAAGGAAGCGCTCGTCTTGCCAGCAGGAGTTGAGTCCATCCTAGCTTTTCTTCATTTTCTTTCTTTCTTCTTTTCTCTATTCTGCGTTGGAGGAGCCTAGGAAGCAACCTCAAGTTTTTATTGCCATTTGACTCTGAAATGCGCTTCTCTTACTTAGGTTCACTCGTGTCACAAAAAATTAAGATTGGCTTTATACCAGTCCTGGAAAAATAAAACTTAATTCTTAATCAGAAAAATGAACTTTTGAGAAGGGGAAAGGTAAAGCTTCAAGAGCGGAAGAGGATGCCCCTGCAGTGCGTGTGGGGGAAACAGACTGTCCAGAACAGGGCCTTGCTGTGGGTATTATGAAGCATGGGGAAGGAAAAGGTAATCTTGCTATCTCAAAAACAAAACAAAACAAAACAAAAAACAACTCCCAAACACCAAGGTTGATAAGTATAATGTTTCTTTGGCTTATTCTCTAAAGCCAATACTTGATCATTCATTCATTCATTCATTCATTCATTCATTCATTCAAGCATTTCAACAGATTCTGCTACCTATTAAAACGCTAGGTCCTAGAACAAGCATTAGGAACATAGTAGTGAACACACTTGTCCAAATTCTTGGCATTCATGGAACTTGGATGATAGTAGCCATAGATGCTCAAGAAGCTGTTGAAAGACTGCATGGACATGTGACCAGGAAGCGTATGCAGGTCCCCGGAGCCTCTGTGGGCTGTGGGCAGTGTAATTTGTGTTGTTCATGCTATGTACTTGGAAGAGCTTGTGTAGCGTTAAAAATAAAGGACATTGGAGGATGAGTAAGATATGAAGGAATAGAGACCACATGGGTGAATTCCAGAAAGAAAGACAGATGCAAGGGAAAAATATAGTGCACATACCAGTGTTTTGGGGGAGTGGGCAGTGTTTTGGGGGAGTGGGCTGGCTGCAGTGCTTTTTTTTTTAAAGTAGACAATGAGGCCCCCAATGTCTTTCTTTATTTGGAAGCAGTAGACTGGTTCCTTGGCCCTGTGATGGTGAGTCTCCAGTGTCAGCCTGACAGGATTTAAAATTAGCTAGGAGCCATACTCTCCTGAGAGAGGTGTAACGGAGGGAAGACTCATTGTGAAAGTGGTACCATCTCAGGAGTCAGGTGTCCAGGGAAAAGGGAGAAAGGAGGAAGGGAACAGAACCGATCACTCTCGAACTGTGGGAAGAAATGCCCTGAAGTGAATCTAGCGTGTGCCGGAGTCCGATGCTGGAGGCGGAGCTCTACACATACAAGGACACGTGAACCTGCTGCATGGCACTCACAGGCAGCAAGCATGTTTATTAAATCATGTGATACCTGGGTTATCCCAGACCTTCCACAGTTGGGGGAAGACTCTATTTCAATTTCTGTTAGGAAGGATAAACCTTTGCCCCTCCGTTGAGACATTACTTTGCTCTTAGGACTTAGCTAAGCCAGAAACCTTGGAAGGAACCTCTGGTCCTTTACGTTTTCTTCCATTGCTTATGTTTTGGGGGCATGGCATCATGTAGCTCAGGCTGAACTAGGATGAGCCAGCATTAGTAAGATGCCTTTCTTATATCCTTCCTGTTCGGGGGCATCTACCAGGATCTGAGATCGCCTTTTCTAATGTCTTTCTGAGAACTTTCTCTTGAGGCTGCTGCTTGGAGCCAGCTGACTGCTGACTCTCCTGATCCTAGGCAGGCATGATCATTAACTGACTCAGAACACACAATAGGGATGGACACCCATGTCAAAGCAGGAGGCTCGGTCCACCTGATGCTGAGGCTGATGTGGGTTAATTTTGCATTGACTTGAGTCAGATAAGGGCGTCCTGTTATTTAGAGTATCAGCCAGGCGCTGGGAGGTGAGGCTATTATCAGGAGTCATTGTCACTTCATCTACATTTGGGATCAGTGAAAAATCGTACTTCGGACTGCAATCTATACATTTACCCAGCTGGTAATCCATATATTTGGGCATATTAAAGAGACAAAGGGTTTTTTATCAGAAACACACATCTTTTGCAATTTAGAGAAGCAACAACAGAGATGGTAACAAGGAGGATAGATTTTGTTACATTTCTGATTTTTCCCCCCTTTAGACCTGTGTGAGATACCCCAACTAAAACACTCACTCGTAGCAGATGTGTTGGAAGAACACAATCTCAGAACGAGCCGTGATTTTATATTAAAGTCCATTTGAGCCATTTATATAATCTAAGAGAAGGTTCTCTCTCTCTCTGTAAGCTTCTGCCTTCTCATCAATGAAGTGAGGACAGTAAGACCACTTGTCCTCCTCAGCTGTCAAAACACCTGCTCCTTGGGAGACACTCACGGGTCCTCTAGATTAGCCTGTTTAGCATCCATCCCAAGCTCTGTGTGTCTAACCTCCTGACTGCAGAGGCTAGAAAGCTAAAAAGAAACATTTATCAAACTCTCTCACAGCTTAGCTCCTGGATACTGTGTAGGTCCCATCAATTGGAGGTACTCAAGTGAGATGGCTGGGGAACAGTGTTAAGAGGAGAGAGCTATTGGCAGCAAGCAGAGTGACCGTTTGCAGACACAGCTACGGCAGAGGCAATGTGAGTGCTGTCAACAGCTGCCGGAGAAAATGGTTTTCTGCAGCAGCGTCTACTGCTGTATTGTATTGTACTGTGGCAAAGGTCATGCCGTTCTGGGGCCTGCAGTCATTCTGCAAGCTCAGTTGGAAGGCTTGCTCCCTCAGTACTTTCACCAATTTTGTAATATCTTCTATAAACCGCTCTATGTATAAATTTGCAATGAGAGTTCCTTATTAAAAGTGCGATGGAAGCAAACCCCAGTAAGCAATTGCCGATGTCTTTCTCCTCATTAGATTCATATACATGCTGACCTTGGATTAGATTCCAGGAAACTCAAGAGGGAAGAGGGCATAGTCTCTGTCTCTGAGGAGATTTATGTCTTGTGGAAGAAACACATTTGAAAGTGGATATATATATATATATATATATATATATATATATATATATATATATATATATATATTAAAATGATCCTAGCACCATATGTTGTCATTAAAGTGTTTTTTTCTTAGAATCAGAGGCGGAGTAAATAGAGATCACCCTGTAAGCTAGACACAGAGTCAGAGTGACATTTTGCAGAGCCACAGCTCTACTAGGGGGTCACGAGACAGATACAGAGGGACAAGAGGGATCAGACGAGGGCACTGATAGCTGAGAGCTCAGCATATGTGAAGGTGAAGAGAAGTGAATACCCTTCCATGTTGAGAAGTGTGAACGGCCTGGTGGTGCTTGGACGCGGCACGTGGTGGGATGGCATAGGGAGGAGAGACACATGTGAAGAGTCAGACACTGACCAGATTGTGTAGAACTCTGTGTGCCTAATTAGGGAGTTTAAATGTTACCACCCAGTGATGGGGTACCAGCAGGGATTTTGAAAGCAAGAGAATGAAAATAAACAATTTTTTTTTTTTGGTTCATGTGGAACATTGGCATCTATGGGAGAATAAATTGGAGGGTAAAGATCTTTAGAAGGAAATATGCTCTTAAAGATGAGAAAACTTTAGACATGCTGACAGAAGTCTGTGATCCCAGAATTCCTGTAGTGAGGCAGGAGGCTATCCTTTTAATAGCAGCCTAGGCTACATACTGAAACTCTTATTTCAAATAAAAAAAAGGGGGGTGATAACAATGGGGGTGATGCTGATAGAGAAGAGGGCCATATTTTGGAATATATTTTTGGATTTATAATATATATGTATTCTATATGTTATATAGAATGTGTGTGTGTGTGTGCTCACACGTGCGTGGGCATGTTTGTGTGTGTGTGGTGTGTGCACGCACACTTATATGTAGGATGAGAGAGCAATTGGATTGGAAGGAGAAGATGAACAAGAGGATTCTAGGCAGAATCTTGGTTCCACTTCCGGAGTTATCCCTATCCTGAGAACAGTTCCTAGCACACAGTAGGTCATCAGTACATGTTTAAGTGAATGGGTTCAATGGAGATGCCACAAATTGTATGGTTTTGTAAATTCAGCTAGGAGACAAGTGAAAAATCTTCCGGTGACATTCATGGGAAAGAGGAGGGTAAAGATTTAGGAGGGCCCTGAAGGGACTTAGCAGCTGATAGGGACAGTGCTGTAGATTTCATCTTGAAGAAGACAGCCACCCGGCAATGATGAGAAGAAGCAATGTCTACACATGCACACACTGATCAGGGCTGCTAGATTTGTTTGGAGGAGAAACTACTTCACAGGGTCTTGATCTGCCCCATGGGGCAAACGGCAAAGACTAGCTGAGCTGACAAGGACAGTGTGAGTTGGAGCCAGAAGCTCAGAGAGAGAAGTGGGAAACTGAGTAGCTACGACAGAGAGTGTGAACAAGAGCAGCCTGCGGATGGAAGTCCAATGCACTATCCACTGCGCTACAGAGCCACCTCAGCCTGGGAGATAGAGCCACAGCCTTCTGAGAAACTTCCGAACCGTCACTGACAACCCTGAATCACTTGAAAGGAATGGGATATCGGCTAAACTCAATTGTACTCAATTGTTAAGAGCTGATGATTCTTAAGGCTTCCTATTATGTTGATCACTGCTAAGAGCCCAGATTACATCTGCCCTGTTCAGCCAGCTCAGCCATCTACGCAGCGAGGAGTGCCGTTCTTCCTCACATGTGAGAAAAGCAAGACAGAGAGGGACTGGTCCAAGTTCACATATGTGGAAAGCACTAGTTAAGGGATTTGATTTTAGGCCTGTCTGACCCCAGAGTCAGGGCTGTTACTGACCTTTTCAACACATGCTACTAAAGAAAATGGTTCGCCCACGGTCACCTAGTGCTGTTAGCGGAACACCAGCAAGAAGCAAGATTTCACCATCTACCGTGTGCAAGTCCCTTCTGGTGCTTCATTTGGTTTTTCACCACATTCTGTTTGTTGGAATCCTCTCTGTGTTCTCTAGAAGACTGTCCGCTCTACAGAATATCCTCCCCTAAGTGAGCCACTAATGAGACACATGCGTTCAGGACCTCTTTCCAGTGAGTGATGTTGTTGGCATGCTTGGCAGTGAGCAATATTTGCTTTTTCATGTCTTTGGGTTGTTTCTGTAGCCCAGTTTTTTCTACCACTGCACAGGTGGCCTTCCAAAGAATGTATGGGACACTCATACCACAGGGTGACATCCAGTTTCACAGACAAAAAAAAGTGTGTGTGTGTGTGTGTGTGTGTGTGTGTGTGTGTGTGTGATGTGATGTGATGTGTGGACCTTAGCAACATTGTGACTCCAAAGATAGCTCTCTGTTTTTAGAGGAGTAATATTGATGGAGCTCACTTCCAAAATGTGTCCTCTGGCCCTCAGGCAGATGAGCATGTTTGAATAAATATACTTTAAAGATAGCTCCTGAGGACTGACACCAAAGGCTATCTATCCCCTGGCCTACAACACACACACACACACACACACACACACACACACACACACAGGGTGTGAGGTGAGAACACATATACACACAAAAGTGAGGGGCCAAAGTAAAAGAATATGAGTGAAACTTAAATAACTCACTACAAAGTCATTGGGAAGTAGATCCATTGATAATGTGGGTTCTCCACTCCAGGCTCCTGTATTGTGTGGCTCCGGTTAGTTGGTTTAGTTTATTCTCTATTTTTTTATTTATTTAAATTTTATTATTATTATTATTTACATATACATTTATATTATTACACACATATATAATAAACTACATACACCAAGAAGAGCCACAAAACAATCAGGAATTATTTAAATGTTACATTCATGATGTTTTGGCTATTTGTACTTGGCAACCTTGAAGAAAACATCTTTCCTATCTTGGTGAGTCTAAAATTCTGAATGTAAATCAATGTCTATCATAGCTCATCTCTATCAACTTAAATCATCTATCTAGACCTAAAAACATGTTAATGCCTAAGCAACTAAGCTTAATTGTAAAACTAAGCTATCTTGTCTTCAACCCCATTAGAGACTTGAGCAGGAATAAAATTAATTACCTGAGTAAACAGGAAGTGCAGGTTAGCAGCTTCCAAAGTGAAAAAAACAAAAACAAAAACAAAAACAAACAAACAAACGACAGAGACAGTTTTCTGCCTGAACAGTCACCTAAACTGTTGGGGTATCATCTTCAGCCTTCTGGCCCAGTATATCTGACAGACATATTTATGAGGCAGGAACTATTGAGGACTTGCTTACCCTGTCTTGGCAGAGTTTGGCTGTCAACTCTGCCTGCATCCAAGCTTGCCCATTTTTAGGCAGAATTCTGTCTGTGGTCAAAACAAGGACATTTTGCCCAGTGGCTGGTTTGCTGCACTTGAAGCCATCTCCATAATGAGGCTCTTTGATGCTCATCCTTTTCTTTAAGGTAGGCTGGGTGTTTGCCAGGAGTCAAACTGTCTTATTGCCAATGAATCTTTAAAATAATAAAAACATCTTTGAATGCCATATTCTGTAGGTCTCTGAGGTTCAACAAATGGTTTATCCTCAACAACTAACTAAGTGTCTGAAGTGTCCTACTTTCTTCTCGTGGGTTCTGAACTCAGGTGGTCAGGCTTGGCAGCAAACTCCTTTGCCCGCAGAGGCATTTGGATGGATTTTCACTTTTGTTTTGTTTTGAGACAGAGCCTCTCACCTGGACCTAGGGGTCACCAATTAGTCTAGCCTGGCTGGGCAGCACTGGGATTACGTGTTTATATCACCACACCTGGATTTTTTATTGGGTGCAGGGAATTGAAATCGAGCTCTCATCCTTGCATGCCAAACAATTTACCAATGGAGCCATCTCTCCAGCGCCTTCTCTCACTTTTAAACATAGAACTGGATACATGGGATAAAAATAAGAAATACTTTCAATGCCAGAAGACTGACTGGCATTGTGTGGGTGGTAAACTCTTCGTACTTTCCTTATTGTACTCCTTCCAGGAAAATGGGAGGAAGTATTTTCTTCCCTAAGATAATATGGTATATTTGTATTTTTATACCTTCTCTTGTTAACATAGACCAGGGTTCCTAACTGGGGACATTTTAGCTCCCAAGAGGAGATTGATAATTTCTGGAAACACTTTTGGTTGTCAACAGCTGTAAGAGTACCTCTGGAATCTAGTGAGCTCACGGTAGCATGAACTATTCTGCAGTATGCAGGGCAGCCCTCCTCCACCCCCCCACCCCCCCACCCCCCGCCATGCGGTAATACCAGTAGTTATGTTAAGAAATCTGGCCATAGAAGAAAACACAGCTGGAATAAAGCCAGTGGGAGGAAAGGAGAGGTGGCCTAAGGAAAGGCTGTTTTTCCCTTTGGATGTGTAACCCGGGTTCACCAGGCAGAACATTTAAAAGGCTCCCAGGGGAATACAAATGTCTGGGTCAGCCAGCAGAGCAGATGGCCCATGGAATCCTGCTGTCTCCTCTTTTCCTCTGTACTCTTGATGAGGGATGGTGGCCTGTGTCTGGCAGCTGGCTGCCATTTGTCCTCTTTGTTATGGCACATCCCCCGAGGATTCTGTGGTCAGCACGGTCTGATGTGTAATCAAGACAGACCACTTTTTCTGAACTAAGGATTGATGCTGAGTCAAGTCTGAGGATATTTACACTGACCAGGAGGGGCCTGAGCTTTGGAAAGTAGGACAAGTCTGGAGCTCTGGTGTCGTGTCACCGGGAAGATAGGACAGAGGAACCCTAGACACGTGATTGTGAGGACTAGGTTCAAATCCCATCTCCTCTGATGTCTGTTCTGCCTGATGCCAGGGTATCCCCCGGCCTCAGCTTCTTCATTTGTAAAAAATAGATTGAAGATGCCTTGGCTGATTGGGGTAAGGCTTTATGTTTTGTTGCAACAATATTCTATTGTTAATGTTCTATTGTCACTGTTTTTAAGAGACGTAAACAATAGGACTCTGGGTAGGTCAGCTGGGGGAGGACTTTGAAGAGTTGGGGGTTGGAAAGGCTATGACTAAGACATGCTTTATGAAGAATTAAAAAACTACAGTAATAAAGAAAATGCTTTGTAATTGCCAATGCAGCTAGTCAATATTGGGTGTGTGTGTGTGGAGGGGTGAAGTTACTAAGGATTGAACCTAGGGCATTGGCTATGCTGGGCAAGCCCTCTAACATGAAGTTATACCCTCATCTCTCTTTTCTCTTTCCCTTTTTATTTTTATTTTTTTGTAATGGTCTCAGCTGCCCAGATTGTCCTTGAACTTACCATAACTGAGGCGTTCCTCAGCCTTCTCTGTCTTCAGGTTTCTGAGTAGCTGGGGTCACAGGCTTGCACCATTAGGTGCAGAATATTTAGCTGGACAACGGCATTGGCCCTTTCAGGTGTGAATATAAAATGAGGTTCTGCTTTCTATATTAAAACATACTCAACTGTGCTCACTGTTCAGCCATCCAACTGGATAGAGCTCCTGAAGAACCCAGGTTCTGCTTTGTCCCCTTAGTGGCACATACGTCAAAGAAGCACCATGGGAATTGGCTGGCCCTTAGTGTCAGCCCTAGGAAGATGACTCACTGGGCTCCCCAGCACACACAAAGCACTGCGCTGTAATCTCCACTTTTCATTTCAGCCCAGTTCTGCTCTCCCCTCCATCTCGAAGTGCGACACCAGGCCAGTGCCTCCTGTCCAGTTTCCCAGCTTCTGTATGTACTCCAGGTTAAACACACATTAAACACACAAATAAAAGATTCGAAGCTAGGGCCCAAGAAGAGCATCCAACGTTGGTCAAATTACACTTTTTATCAGGTTTGCAGGGTCACAGGTTCCCAAGTGGCTTCTTTACACATGCGCGTTTCGTTTCGGCTACTCTCTTGTCTGGCCCTTTAGCCCCGCACCCCCATCACCCCACTCAGCCGCCCCGGGCTTACCCTTGGCCCCCAGTATTCTCCGTCTCCACTTTGACTTCACCTATATTCTTCCATCCCTCTCCCCCAAATGCAACCCCTTGCCGATGTCCCGTCTCTAGTTTCCTCGCTTCTGCATGTACCCAGGTTAAAACCGAAACAGAAGACTTGATGCGAGGGCCCGGGAGAGTGGGAACGAACGTGGCTCTGCAAGTATCTCTAGACTGAGATGTAAAGTCCGTTAGGTGTGTGTCCAGGAGTGGTACTGTGGGGTCTTATGGTAGTTCTATTTCTCCTTCAGTTTTAAAAATAATTTTTAAAAATTATTTTTAATTGAAAAATAAAATCATTCATATTACATCTCAATTGCTATCCCATCCTGTGCACCCTCCCATTCCTCCCTCCCTCCCTCCCACTTTCACCCCATTCCCCTTCCCTATGACTGTGACTAAGGGGGACCTCCTCCCCCTGAATATGATGCTAGGGTATCAAGTCTCTTCTTGGTAGTCTGCTATCCTTCCTCTGAGTGTCACCGGGTCTCCCCATCAAGGGGACATGGCCAAATATGGGGCACCAGAATTCGTGTGAAAGTCATTCCCCAGTCTCCACTTAACTGTCGAGAATGTTCTGTCCCTTGGCTAGATCTGGGTAGGGGTTTGATGATGATGACTGCACGTATTGTCCTTGGTTTTTTTGTTTTGTTTTGTTTTGTTTGTTTGTTTTTTAAGATTTATTTATTATGTTCTGCCCGAATGTATGCCTGCAGGCCAGAAGAGGGCACCAGATCTCATTATAGATGGTTGTGAGCCAGAATTGAACTCAGGACCTTGGGAAGAGCAGACAGTGTTCTTAACCTCTGAGCCATCTCTCCAGGCCAAGACACACTCTCTTTATTGTGTGGTTATGAGTGTGTTTGCCTGGATGTACGTACTGCACCATGTGCCTGCAATGCCTGTGGAAGCCAGAAGAGGACACTGGATCCCCCAGAACTGTAGTTTACACCCGGTTCTGAATTACCATGAGCGCAGGGTCCTCTGCAACAGCAGCAAGTGCTCTTAACCAGTGAGTCAGCTCTCCAGCCCTCTCTTTCTGGTTCTTTGAGAAACATCCAGAAAGGTTTTCAAAGTGGCTGCGCTAGTTTACACCCTCACCTGTTGCGTGTAAAGGTTCCCTTTCCCCCCATACCCTCAGCTGCACTTGTTATTTGTATTCCTGATTACGGCTGTTCTAATTGGGTCCAGATGGAATCTTAAATGGTTTTAGTCTTTGGTTGTACGGTAACTAAGGACATGCATTGTTAATCAGGAAAGCCTCAGTGTGAGGCATGGGATACCTCTCTCCAGGTTACTGACCAGGGAGGCCCCCGAGGAACCCAAACCAACACAAGCAATTGTCGTTCTTGGTTTCCTACTATAACAGATGCTGAAAACACCATCTGTTTGCTTGCAGGACACAGAGAAGCCAGTCTTGAATTTACCAGGAAGCTCTTTCTGTGGCTAGCCTTCATAATGCTGCAAGGTGCTTTGCAGGCTACGGGGACAGAAAAGACATTAGTGGCCTTTGCTGGTGCTGGACCTGGCGTGCTGCAATGCCGACCTGTCAGGTAAGATGTGCTCACTGGTACAGTAATGAAAACACTATTTCTGGGGTAACCAACTGTTCTCTTGATTAAATTTGAGTCCTGCTCTGCAGGAGGTGGAAATCCATGCCTGGCACTGTAAATATGCTCAAAACTCATGGTTGGGGAAAGTCTTAGGAGAAGGTAGTGATGTCGTTTGTTTAGATGGTCTTGTTGTCAATTGCCTTCTAAATATTTATGTTTATGTCCATGGATTCATGTTGCTGCAAACCTTGGTCAGAGATGCCTCTTATTGCTGTGTGTAATGACTAGTGCAGAGACTCACTGCTGTTCAAACTGCTGAAAATAAGTGTCTGTGAGAGCTCAGCCAGAGAGAGAACACCTCTATCAAACTCATCCTTCTAATACTCAAGAAACATCAGGAAAAAGGGGGAAGAAAAAAAGAGTACCATCCAGAGGATAGCAAGTAGGAGAGTGAATTTTATGTGTACTTGACACAAGCAACAGTCGCCGAGGAGGAGGAAACCTCAATTGAGAGAATACCCCCTAAGACCTGGCTGTAGGACATTTTCTTTATAATCAGTGATTGCTAGGGCCATTGTGGGTGGGGCCACCCCTGCGCTGGTGGTCCTGGTTGCTATAAGACAACAGGCTGAGCCAGGCCTGGGGAGCAAGCCAGTAAGAGGCATCCCTCCATGACCTCTGCATCAGCTCCTGCCTCCAGGTTCCTGCTTTGTTTGAGTTCCTGTCCTGACTTCCTTCCATGATGATGAACATTTGATATGGAAGTGTGAGCTGAAATAAACCCTTTCCTCCCCAAGCTGCTTTGGCCATAGAGTTTTACCACAGCACTAGAAGCCCTGAGTAAGACAGAGAGGAAGGCTGTGAAGTGTTGTCCTCTGGACACGACATGACTACTGCACTCACACACACACACACACACACACACACACACACACACACACACACACGAACCCTCAGCAGCCTGCACGAGATCAGGCAAACTAAAAATTCCGCATGGAAGGAAGAGGGTCTGCTGAAGTCTTACATCTACTGAGGAGCTATTGGCAACTGATGGCTTTGGAGGAGGAAGAGCGATGGTAGATTGCCCACACCTGGGTGGATGACCTCACAGCTATGCTCATTCAGGTAGCCCTAATTGGACTCAGTGGGTTAGTAAGCAAGCAAGCAAATAAGTAAATACATTTAAAAGAGTTCAGGAAGTTGGTTGGGAAATGTGATGGCGTGTGATGGTCCTGGGAAAGTTGGGGTGGGGAAGTGGAGGAGGGTGAATATGGTCAGTGTGCGTTGTATACACGTATGCAGTTTTAAAAGAATAAGATAAAAAAATATTGTAAAAAATAGGCATTGAATAGAAAGCTCAGAGGAACTCAATTCTCCATAAGATTTGTCTAATGCCATGCCTTCTACTTCCTAACTGTGGCTAGAAATCCCTGGGTCACAGGTCAGTAAGGTGAGGGGAGCACTTGTCATCTGAGAGATATGTAGTGGGAATCTGCTCACTATGGGACATTCCTCAGGAACAACTGCACATGGCACAAACCCAGGGATACAGTTCCAGCGGGAGCCTCAGTTAAAATGCTGCTCCGGAGCTGTGCAGCAAGGCAGGGCAAACATCCGTGCCACACAGACAGTGTTCTTACCTTGAGGCACCTAAAATCAGTGGTGCGTGGTGAAAGAGTGAGGTAGGCATCAGCGACGCTGTGGAGTTGTTTAAGGGCGAAGGAGGCAGATGGAAGCTAAATATTACTTACGTAATATTCCTCAATAGTACATAAGTTTAAAGGGATGGCAGGCATGAGGGCAGATGCAGCAGAAATGGCTGTGCATAGAATGCAGCTCTGGTCATGAGCCTGAAGAAAAAACTAGAACCAGTTGTGGGTTAGTTTCGTCTGCTAACAAGGAAATGGCTTTCCTGGGTGTAGGGGGTGGTTGGGTAATGTAGCTCCCATTCCGCTTAAACCCCATGTGAAAGAAGTCTACGAGAACCCACCTTCAAAAAATCATTATTATTATTATAAACAAGGGCACTGAAGGAAAATTGTGAAGAAATTGCCTGAGGCTTTACAGCCAATAATGGAGACACTGGGCTCAAAGCCAGACCCATTTGCTGTCAAAACTTGTGTTGTGTAAGGCCACAGTAAAGTGAGTCTGGGCAGGGGACGGGGGGGGGGGGTCACCCACTCAGTAGGAAGGAAATGGATGCTGTCCATTTCATATCTGGTTTGAAATATACTACTCTAAGTCGCATGGGAAGCTGTGGAAGTCACTACTGTTGCCTTCACTCTAGAACAACGCCCCCACCCTGACCCCGACCCCCAACCCCGGCTGCCGTGTTCCACAGGACAAGAAGGGATAAGTGGGCAGTTTGGGTTTTGGTCTTGAATCCGTGATTTCAGTTGCTTACTTTCCTCTCACATATGTGACCACAGCAGTCTAAGGATGGAGGTGTGTGCATGCGTGCGTGCGTGCGTGCGTGCGTGCGTGCACAGGTTCTGATACAGGGATGATGGGCAGTGACTCGGGCATGAATGTCAACTCCAGCAGCGATATGAGGAACCGACTTCCTCATTTGATTTATTTTCTGTCAACTGAAGCCTCCCTGACAAGCGTTCTGTGTGCAAAGCAGACCCTCAGGCAGAGGGCTGTGCTCTGTGTTTTTTAAAGGAAATTACCCCTAGAATCTAGGAGTGGGGCAAGGCTGTGAAAGGATGGGGTATCGTTATGGAGGGTGGCCTTGAGGAGGCCTCTGATGGTTCAATTTCCCTGACATCTTTTGAAGAACCTCAGAATTGTGCCTCAGAATTGTCCGGCTGATACCCGAGAAAGGTGGTCTTGTCCATCAGTTCCCAGCCACTGGCCAACTCAAAGTGTTACTGCCTCACCCTCACTCTGCCAGACAGGGTTTTCAGTCCTGAAAACCGTTCCATCAGAATTCAAGTCTACGGCAAAACAAGGTAATAAAGATGCCAACGAGGCTTCTTTGAAGGCGATGCTGCAGTAAAAGGGGTTGGGTGTTGCGAGCGTGTGGGTGGCAGGGGACAGAAGTGTTAGAGGCGGGGGTTGTATTCTCAAGACGCTAGAATCACAGCCCTGCTGTGGTTTCTTATCGAATACATTTATGATCTCTGCGCGGATTTTATGCAAAGAGAACCGTGCATCGTGCGGCCTTTGTGTCTGGCTTCTTTCACTCAGCATAGTGTTTTCAAGGTCGCAAAACATAAAATTCAAAAAGAAGTCTTTTTGCAGATGTACTATTTGGAGTTGGAAGGTGAACCGCCCCTGGAGAGCTCACTGCTTGGAGAACAGCGGCCCCTGGTGGAATCTACGTGAAGTGTGCTGGCTCAACTGGAAAAAAAAATCTGCCAAGGAGTCAGTCCTTGAAGGGGGGAAATAGTGAGGAAAAGGGTTTTCTTTTAAAAGCCAAAATAAGTTTTAAGACATTTAGCTTGCAACTACTACCGACGATTTACTAAAACAGGATTTCTAGGGTAAAGAAAAATCCCTTAAAACCCATTGCCAGCAGTTGCTGGTCGGCGGGCTGTTGGAGGGGCCTGTGAGGTTGAGATACTTACCTGAGCCCATTTGCATAGCTCGCAATTACTGCAGCAGGATTCCATGTCCATATAGACCGGCTTCCACGAAATAACAAGGGCATCTGGAGAAATCCATACTTAAAGCTGTGCTTAATTCCTATAAATTAAACCTAAGTGCTGTTTTGCCGTTATTTCCACTATTAGTAGCAATCAAGTGTTTAAGCCTTGAAAATTGCCCTATCAAAATTCAAGTCTATGGCTAACAAGATAATAAAGAAGAAACATATTCTTATCTTAATAAGGCTACATCAGGCCTTGTTCTCTTCCACTGAGACATGGTAGATAGATTTTCAATCAAAAATTTGTCCCCATTACTTGGCTCTCTCTACTATCTGGGCTTAAGCGTTTTCCGGGGCTTGTTTTGGAGGTGAAATGAACTCATTGAAACAAAAGAGAAACGTTAAAAAAAAAGGAGTTTTATTTTTGTCACTGTGACAAAATCCTAGAGATGGTCAATCCAGGAGGATAAAAACCCGTGTCGTGTTTTCGGCTCACAATTGTTTGGCATTAACGCTTTGGGCCAGTGGTGAGGTAAGAGAAAGTAGTGGAACAAGACCCTCTTTGATGTATGCTTCAGTTGGTTTTTTGACTTCTCTCCCTTTCTTTTTGCCGTGATACATTGGTAATACTGTAAGTTTCTCCTTCCTAAGCTTACATGCCTATATCTAGCCTACCGGAGTAACTGAATTTTTTTTTTTTTAACATAACATGCTCCTAAAATCAAAGAGAGTGACTAGAACATAGTAGGTGATCGGCAAACTTTTTTTTTTAATCTGTGCTGGTGAGTTGTTGTCAGCTCTATGCAAACCTATAGTCACCAGGGGGGAGAGAAATCTCAACTGAAGAACTGCCTCTATCAAACGTCTCCGATGGAAGAACTGCCTCTATCAGATGGCAGAGATCGGGAACTGTGTTGCCCTATATGATGAGCGATGGTTCTTAAATTAGAGCCCTAGGTTTTATCTCGAACACAGGACACATTTTGCCTTTGGAACCATAAAAGTATTTTATCACCTTCTGTAGTTTGAATGAGACCGATTTCCCAGGATCTCAGATATTTGAACAGCAGGTGGCGCTGTTTGCGGTGGTTTCCGTAGAGAAGGCTTACCTTGCTGGAGGAAGCCGGTCTCCGGAGATAAATGGCCCTGCTGCAGTGTGCAGTCTCTGCTTTGGGCTTGCAGCTGAAGATGTGAGCTCTAACTTCCTGTTCCCAGTGTCAAGCCTGTCACTTGCTGCTATGTTCCCTGCCATGATGGATTTTCACCCCTCTGGAACTGAAGTGCAATAAACTTTTTTTGCAGAGAGCAGGGGAAGCTCTGAATGAGGAAAGGCTCTGAGTCTAGGTGTGTTTTTGACAGGAGCGTGGCCATGTCAAGAATGCCCAAGGCCGTGGACCCGTAACACGATTGGCAAAGCTGCCGTATGGCGTTGTATCACATCAACAGAAAATTAACTAATATGCTCTCTGTTAAGAAAAACCAAACCTAACCAAATCAAGTCAAACAAACAAACAAACAAACAACAACAAAAACCTTGTAATTGAATACAGGGGGCCTTGCAGATGCAAAGCCCCAAAACATAACCTTAGGAGATCAGAGTGAAGAAAGTCTATTACTCATAGCTGGTAAGGTAAGTGCTGAAGTTTCCAAGGCCAGGCCCTGCCAGAAGGTAGGAAGTGTATGTGTTTGGCTGGATAATAGCATGCTTTTGTAAGAATGCCCATGTGGAGGCGGGAACATTTCTAGGCGTGCTCACTTTGTGGTCACACATCACGTGTGCATAAAAGGAAGGTGGCAGGCGCACATCTGGACACACTCTCTTCAGTAGTATAATGATTCGCATTTACCCTGGGTTGCCCCCCAAGAAATATCCAGTGACTTGGTGACCCTGGGTGGCACTTGGTAAGTTTTTACAATGAGTTTTAGCTGAAGCAACAAGAACAACTTCGGAGGTGCTTTGGCAGCCTGTTAAGGGGTGCCAGGTCTCTCCCTTTTAAATTGAGCTCCTCCCTAAGGCACCTCTCCCTCAGAACCTAAAGGTAACCCTTGCTCTAGGCATGCTTGCTGAAGGTTTCTGGGTTCTCAGGCACGCTGCCTCGCACTATAGATAATATGCCATAGCTGAGCTCTGTACCCAATGGAAGCATCATGAAGCTTATTCAGAAATAGACACATGCTCCCATGGGCCTGCTTCTCTGCACTGTGCCCACTGCATGTGTCAAAGGCTGCACATTATCTTTATATTTTTTTCTTTGTCTATTCTAAACCTAGTAGACTTGAAAAATCTTAGAATTTGGGGTTAAAAAAAATTTCAGTATTCCTGTTTCTAGACTATTTTGATTAAATTTACTGTGGGGATTATGTATCTAGTAATTTCCATACCTGTTGTGCTACAGTGAAAGTGAAATAAATTGAGTGGTAACACCCACTTGCCTGTATTCCTGTCACGTCCACTTCAGCTAGCCCACGTACAAGAGCCACGGTTCTTTTCTTTCCCAGACTTTCCTAACCTCACCACTTACCTCCTCCTGCTACTGTTGCTGCTGGCCATCCTCACAGTCACTTTGAATCAAGATTTTCTAATCATCTTCTCTTTTTTTTTTGTTTGTACCTCAAGTCTCCCATCTGCCAGTACTTTCCAGCCCAGGCCCTAGTTTGTCTAAGTTAATCTACATCACCTGATGGGACATGGGGCTTCCATGCAGGTTGTAGAAACTGCAGGAAACTATAAAGAAAAACCCAGCAGAAAAACAGAGATTACTTTTCGGGTCTTTGGGCCCCCAAATTTTGCTGTCCAGAATTTACAGAGAGGCCCGAGGGCAGGTGAGGTGTACTAACACGTGGACAGCGCCTTCAGAACCAGAATTCCAGATAAAGGTCTGGCTTTATGTGGCCCTTGCCCTAGGCAGGAGCTACGTGGGCAGACTGGAGGACTATTCTGAGGGGGAATCGTATGATCCGGTGGGAATCCCTCCCACCCTCCATGCATACATATTATCCCCTTCAGAAACGGACAAGGTGGGAGGTTGGTAACCTAGCAGGGCAGTGGTGGTGTGGAAGTAAGAGCCCCGATGCCCGGACTCCGTGTTGTTCTCGTTCAGCAACGAGGACTTGCCAGAGCTTCATCCAGGGTTTGCAAAGCCCGGGGAGATCCGGAAGTGAGACTTCCGCTAGGCAGCGGTTCAGTGGCATAAAACACAGTGAGTGAAAAGCAGAAGTAGATGCGGGGGGAGGGGAGGTGAAAGACCACTGAGGAGCTGATTTTGGTTCACTCCACCACAATTAGGCAAAATGTTCCTTAGTGAAGACATCTCAAGCAAGACAGAGAGATGCCCTGGGGTTTATTATAGGGGAAATGTTGGCAGTGAGCACGTAGTTAGTAGTTATAAGGAATGTGCAGGAGGGCAGGGTGGTCCTTTGAAGTCCATCTTTTCTTGGGACACAACAGGGCCAGGAGGGAGTTTACTATAGATGCTTTCCCCAAACTCAGGGTCTGCTAGAGCTCCACAATGTCACAGAGAAACTAGAAAGAAGGCTGTGCTCGCCCCTTCCCGCCTCCGCTGTTAGAATTCTCTTTTGACACAGCTGGCATCGTGTATGAAAATCCTAGGTTCTGATCCACACGCAGGTGTGAGAGGTGAGGTCCAGACCTCATTTTTCACTTTTGAAAAGAAGCAAGGCTAATTCCAACAGTAGCATTCCCAGGCACGTCTTCTGACTGATGGCATTCACCTGTGCACCCCTACTCTACCGGGGAGAAAGAGGCATTTTCCTCACACACCCAGACCTGCTTCCATAAGCCTTCTGTCACCGTAGATCTCTGTGGGACCCACTTCTAAGTGGGGGTTTATTGTTCTGTCATGGTTTTGCTAAGGTTGTCTGTCCTGTTCCCGGCAGGTATGCTTAACTACATCCTGGGCCTCTTGCAGTCAGTAACACCTGCCCATTCTTTCAGTTGTGACAACTGGATATCGCCGAAATGCTCCTCATTGAAATTTCCATATTTTATGCTTTCAAATAAAACCACACTAGGCGTGGGGGCGGGGGTGGGGAAACTGCATGAAGCAACGTAGGAGGCCAGCAGCTGGGACAGGAAAGCAGTGTGTGACCAGAGTCTAGGGTTATATATCCAAAGGAAGCATAGACCTGGGGGATCTGTGCCCAGTCGGGAAAGGCACAGAAGACTCCAAAGTATTAAAAGGCAAATGTGCTCAGGACAGCAAAACTTCACTCAGAGAACACGGGTTACAGTAGCTGAGTTCTTGCTGTTACTTATATATTCGTCACATGTTAAGAAGCATGTCTTGTTATTTTGGCTTATATTAACGTCGTATGGTAAACGAATGTTCAGCTTTTGAAGGGCAGATGTTCAGTCACTCTGTCATTTTCTTCATAGTCCAAATAAGAGATGCTAATTGCTTGGCGTAAGGTTTCAGCTGTGCCATCTGCTGGCACACAGCGCAAACTGCAGGTAAAAGATGCCGAGAAAGCTCTCTGCAGATACTCAGAACAAAATGAATGTGGCAAAGGTGCTGTGGATAGGGCTCAGCAGGAGGCTCTTCTCAGCAGCATTTGCGTCCCCACAGTGAGTGCTCTTCCCTGAGTTTTAAAAACTTTTTGTTGGTCCTTTGAGACTATCACAGCATGCACCCCAATTCCACTCATCTCCCCTTCCCCTTGTACCTGCCACCGACCCCGGCAATCTCATTCCCAACAGAGAAACAAACAAACAAACAAACAAACAAAAAAACAACTTCTTTCTGGAAGCTGTAGTGTTTCACAGCGTGTCCCATAGTAACTCTTTTGTTCACACTTCTTTGTTTGCAGATGTTTGTTGCAATGACTCATGGGTCTAGCTCAAGGCCTCTGGCTTCTGCTATTCTACCAATACCTCACTGGGACTCCTCTTGGATCGTCTCTTGCTGCCCTGTGTCATGGCGATCCTGTAGTTTTGGATCTGTAGGATCGGACTCTCATGCACTCCAGCAGTTCATCCATGGGGTAGATGCTGGAGTGGGCCAACTCAAAGCCCTGGATCTGGGCCTGAGAAGTGTCTGAGCTGGTCAGCCTGTGATGACCGTAGATAGCCTCTCTCACTCTCACACCTTCACCAGCAACTCCCACAAGCAGGGCCAGCTCTAACTTGCTGCCCAGGTGCAGGGCCTATTATCCCAAGTGTTGCAGCTGGTGAGGGATAGGAACAGTTCTCCCACTTTCAGTCCCAGGGCCAGCTCTCCTGCATGCCATAGGTGGCAAGGGATGAGCGAGGGCAGGAGGGGATCTCTCTTTTGTTTGTACTACAGCACAGCAGACAAGATGCAGGGCTGGCTCTCCCATGGTCACACATCCTTGGGGTCAGTTCGCCCTCAATCCCCACATCCAGGGCCAACTTTATTATGCTGCCCAGATGAGGTGCAGAGCCAGCTTTCTTGAATGCTGCAGTCTGTGAGGGGCCAGAGCATCTGGCCCAGCTCTGATGACCTCAGAGTCTTCTCTCCCACCAGCCATAGGTGGCAAAGGATGCAGGGGTGGGGAGGGGCATCTCTCCCTCATCTATGCCACCACATGGGAGACAAGTGGAAGGGCCCCCTCTCCCATGCTCCTGGGGACTGGCTTACCCACAACTCCAGCAATGTGTGGGGCCGCTCTTCTGAGTACTGCAGTTGGCTAATGATGGGGTCAGTTCCCTTTCTCTTGTGCTCCCAGAGCCAACTATCCCATAATGCCCAGGTGAGGGGTGGGTCCAGTTTTGTACAGTCCTCAGATAAAAACATATCCACAGGTGGCAGCCCAGACCAGGGACATCAGCCTGGCCTTTGGTGGTAACAGACCTCTGCTCGTGCAGGGCCATAGACCCAGACACGGTCGCCGGTGGCAACACAGGCCAGGACCCTACCATGGTCCCAGGTGGCATAACAGGCTATTCACATCTTGTATTATTTGGTTTGGTGGTGTTTAATTTCTTGAGTTCTTTATATGTTTTGAATATTAGCCCTTTGTCAGATGTAGGGTTGGTGAAAATCTTCTCACAGTCTGTAGGCTGCCATTTTTGCTCCATTGACAGTGCCTTTTGCTTTACAGAAGCTTTTCAGTTTCATGAGGTCCCTTTATTAATTGTTGGTCTTAGAGCCTGAGCTGTTGGTATTCTGTTCATGCAGTTTTCTCCTGTGCCACTGAGTTCCAGGCTCTTCCCTACTTTTTCTTCGAACATATTTAGTGTGTCTGGTTTTATGTTGAGGTCTTTAATCCACTTGGACTTGAGTTTTGTGCAGGATGATGAATACAGATCTATTTCCATTTTTTTACATGTAGACATCCAATTAGATCAACACCAATTAGATTAACATTGTATGGATTTGGCTTCTTTCTAAAAAATCAAGTGTCCATAGGTGTGTGGGTTTATTTCTTAGACTTCAATTTGATTCCATTGATCAACCAACCTATTTCTATGTCAGTACCATGCCAATTTAAATACTGTTGCTTTATAGTACAGTACAGTATAGTATGGAAGAATGGGGTGACAGAAGGATCCAGAGGGTTCAAGAGTCCTACAGGGAGACCATCAAGGCTGGTGGATCTGGACACAAGGAAACCTGCACAAACTGTTATATCAACTAAGGATAATATATGCAGTAAACTTAGACCCCCTGTTCAGATATAGTTAATGGACAACTCATTCTCCAAAGCTGTGGGATGAGTGGGGACTGCCTCTGATGTGTACTCTGGTGTCCCTAATTTGATCACTTTCTCTTAGTGAGGAGGCCTGGCTGGCACACAGAGGAAGGGTAAGCATGCTACCTGGATGAGACCTAATAGGCTGTGGTCATATTGTGGGGGAGGAGGTCATCTTCTGTCAGAGGTGTAGGGGAGGGGATTAGGGTAGAAGAAAAGAAGAAAGAAGCCTATAGGCACTTTATTTTTGACAAAGAAGCCAAATCCATACAATGTAAAAAAAAAAAAAAAAAGATAGCATCTTCAACCAATGGTGTTGGTCTAACTGGATGTCTGCTTGTAGAAAAATGCAAATTTTCCCATATTTATCACCCTGCACAAAACTCAAGTCCAAGTGGATTAAAGACATCAACATAAAGCCAGATACACGAAATATGTTAGAACATAAAGAGGGGAAGAGTCTAGAACTCACTGACACAGGAGACAACTTTGCCAACAGAACACCAATAGTTCAGGCTCAAAGATCAAAAATTATTAAATGGGACCTCATTAAACTGAGAAGCTTCTGTAAGGCAAAGGGCACTGTCAACAGAACAAACAACAGCCTACAGATGGTGAGAAGATCTTCACCAACCCTACATCTGACAAAGGGCTAATATCCAAAAAATATAAAGAACTCAAGAAATTAAACACTACCAAACCAAATAATCCAATTAAGGGCTCAGAGCTAAACAGAGAATTCTCAACAGAGGAATATTGAAATGCTGAGAAATACTTAAATAAGTGCTCAAGGTCCTTAGTCATCAGGGAAATGCAAATCAAAGCAACTCTGAGATATCATCTTGGTTGAATTTTCCTTTGATGAGTATGAAGGGTCCATCCTCATATCCTTGATTAATTTTGGTTGAAAGTCTATTTTATTAGACATTAGAATGACTACCCCAGCTTGCTTCTTGTGTCTGTTTACATGGAAGACCTTTTTCCAGGCTTTCACCAGGAGGTGATGCCTGTCTTTGTTGCTGAGATGTATTTCTTGAAAGCAGGAGAATGTTGGGTCTTGTCTATGTATCCATTCTGTTAGTCTGTGCCTTTTTATTGGAGAGTTGAGACCATTGATGTTGAGAGGGATTAATGACCAGTGACTGTTACGTCCTTTGATTTCATGTTGGATGTGGTAGTGTGGTAGGGTTTTTGTTTGCTCAAGTGAACTTACATATTTCCTGTGTTATTCTGGGTATAGTTAGCCTCTTTGGGCTGGAGATTATCTTCTGGAGGGCTGAATTTGTAGATAGGTACTGTTTGAATTAGTTTTTGTCATGGAATATCTCATTTTCTTATAGTAGTCTAGACTGGTGTCTGTGAACTATTAGGGTTTAAAAGACATCTGTCCAGGGCATTCTGGCTTTTATAGTCTCTGCTGAAAAGTTAGGGGTGATTCTGATAGGCTTGCCATTGTACTTGGCCTTTTCTTGCTAATTTTAATATTTTTCTTTGTTCTATACATTTTATGTTTTGATTCTTATGTGGTGGGAGGATTTTCTTTTCTGGTCTACTCTATTTGGTGTTCTGTAGGCCTCTTGTATGTTTATATGCATCTCTTTCTTTAAATTGGGAAATTTTCTTCTATGATTTTATTGAAAATATTTTCTGTGCCTAGGAGCCAGGTATATTCTCTTTCCTCAATTCCTGTTTCATCTTTTCATTGTGTTCTTTATTTCTTGGATGTTTTGTGTTATGAAGTTTTTAGATTTAACATTTTCTTTGATGGTTGCATCAAATTCTTCCATTGTAGCTGCTACACATGAGATTCTTTCCTCCATCTCTTGTATTCTGTTGTTGATGCTTCCTCTGCAGTTCCTGTTTCCTTCTCTAAATTCTCTCTTTCCAGGCTTTCCTTAGTTCATGCTTTTATCATTATATCCATTTTCATCTTTAGATATTGAATAGTTTTTATTGATTTTCTTCACCTGATTGTTTGTATTTTCCTGATTTTCATCCAGTGATTTACTTATGTCCTCTTTATAGGCATCTGTCATGGCCTCTCTAAGGTCCTCAATCTGTTTGGCTTTATCTTCTTGTATTTGTTTATGGGTTTTATTTGTTTCCTTGATTATCATCTCCATTATGAAAGATTTGAGGTTGTTGTCTTGTGGTTCAATTGTGTTTAAGTTTCCAGGGTTGATTGCTTTAGGATAACTGGGTTCTGGAGATGCCATATTATTTTGGCTTTTGTTGTTTGTATTTTTACACTGTCCTTTAGTAATCTTGCTGTTTCTGGGACTGGGTGGTAGTTTCTGGTGTCCTTCACTGGCTGTTGAGAGCAGCTCATAGGTGAGTGGCTATAGGTTGAGACTTCATCTGCAGGGAACAGGGAACCCTTCCACGAATCAGGCAGGTGACCTGGGTTCAGATCTGAGAACTTTCTATAGATTGGATGGGTGGCCTGAAGTCAGATCCACTTATGTTCTACACGGTAGGGTCTCCTCTGGGCTCTAAGACCCAGACACCGTTGCTTGGTGGACCACAGTTCCATCTGAAACACAGGGCATGGGTGCTACTCACCAGCCAGGGTGTGGCTAGCAAGGCTTTGGAGCTTGTGCCTGTGCCTGCTTGGACCTGGGAACTCTCTGTGGGTTGGCTGGGTGACTTGAGGTCAGGTCCATCAGTGCTTCACATCTTGGGGTCTCCCCTGGGCTAGCAGACCCAGATGGTGGCATTCTGCAGCCCATAGATCAGCCTGAGACAGAGTGCTGGTGCAGTGTGCTGGCCTGCATTTGGTTGGGATTAGGAGACCACCCCTGTGCCTTCCTGGCCCCTGGAGCCTTCCATGGATTGGCCAGGTGATCTGAGGTCAGATCCACCTGTGCTGTACACTGTCCATTTCAGGCTGAGAAGCATAAACAGGTAAATAGCTTATAAGAGTTTCCGATGAGAAGGGAAGGCCTACAAAGTAACCCTGCCCACATAGGGTTAATTAGAAGTTCTTATACCAGGCATATTGGAGTTCTGAGTCTTATTAGTAAAAGAATTTAAGAGCACACGTATGAGGAAGTTTAAGGACACTTTTATTAATTAAAGAAGAGCCCCAGGACATCAACTGCAGATCTGGGCAGCTGACTGGGGAGTGTAGACAGAGAATAGAAGGAGAGAAGCCATGCCCTTTGACTGAAGCCAGCAGAGAGATCAGCCACACCAAGCTGCCAGATTGTAGGGAGGGGAATTTCAGAGAAAGAGTGAAAACAGCCAGAGAACCAGAGACAGCACACTCAGGATCTGCTCAGCACCACAGAGAAAAAGACAAAAGAGAGGAAAATGGAGAATTCCACCGTTCAGAGTCAGGACACAGGGAGATAGGCACATCTAAATGAAACTCACGGTGGCTCTGGAATGGGATAGAAATTCCTGGGAAGGAAAAATACATTCTCTCACCAAAGGGGTAATTTTATGCGTCTTATCTCTCCAGTATGATTTAAGGTGGGTCTAATTTCCTGAGGGATGGTCCCTTAGCCAAGAGACTGACCTGCCCAATTAGTATGTTTTGTCTCTACTAAGGCCAGAGATCACATTCTCTTGACTAGAAGGGACTTTTTTTTTCTCTTAATGGGGGCAGGGGATTTGTTTCACTCCTACCTGCTGCATATGCAGAGACCAGTGCAGCTGTGATACCAGGGGCTTGAGCTCTCCTGAAACTGGCAATGTCCATGTGATACGGATTTTTCAGGCATGTCGCATGTAGGAGCTATGGAGTCATGGAGGTCATGCCACTCAGGTTTCAAAAGTCTAGGAAGCCAGGCAATGTGTAACAAGAGCAAGAAAGCCCTGCCAACCTCAGGCAGTTCCTGAGAGGGTAATGTGTCAAGCTGCGAGTGTGAATTTGAATATTCAGTGTGGAATCCTAGAAGGCTGAGATCCAGGAATATGGGACAACTTAAGAGAAAAGGTTCAGTCAGTGACTAATGCTATGCCAGAGAGAGAAAGAGAGAGAGAGAGAGAGAGAGAGAGAGAGAGAGAGAGAGAGAGAGAGAGAGAGACAGAGACAGAGAGACACAGAGACAGAGACAGAGAGACAGAGACAGAGAGACACAGAGACAGAGAGCTGGATGGCTAGCAGCAAGCCCCAAAAGGCTGAGCAATCCCTTTGAAGTTCAGCTCATACCTCCACGTGCCCCTAATGACAGATGTAGAGCTACAGGATTTAATGATTGCCTTTCTGGATTTTAGTCTTACTTAGGTCCCATTGTTAGATAGCCGGACAGGTATTAGCAGGCTTGCAGGCTTAGAGGATAAACCTTCTCCCCCAATCAGCTTTGACCTGCCTTAAGCTTTCAAATACCGTATAAAAAGCAGAAGCTTCAGGGCTTTGTTGAGGGCTATTAAACGAAAACTACTTTTCCTGGTTAAAAGATTAGAATCTGAGTTCTACTTCTGACCCTGGGTAGAAGACATTCTGGTGTACTCCAAAGATGAGAGTATTGTCTCTTCCTTAAGGGTTGATCCAGCTAGGCCTGAAGGAGGTCCAGGAGGGCACCACAGGAAGCTCGATTCACCATAAGAAGGCATTCTAAAGAGATGGGAGGAATAATCACCCCTTAATGATGTAATATGCTCAGAGAATCAAGGAATCTCTCTTCTATGCAGAACGTCACTGCTAAAATTGCCTACCTTTCTGAGTTCTCACTTCAGCAGTGCACCATTTCCCCTTTCTCTCTATTTCTTCTTTTGATATTGGTCAAAAGTATTGCCTTGACACTGGAAGGTCTCACTGCCTCTGAAGACCATGTCTACTTTACAGATTGCCTGCCCCAGTGACTTCTCTCTCAAACTGTAATAAAATGGTCCTCACTATTACTCCTGAGACTGTTTTAAATTATCTTATAAGTTAGATGAAGACTCTGCAAAAGGGAACACTGACTCTCTAGTAATGCTGATCCGCCTCCTCCTTGGAATAGGCATGCTTACCTCTTGCCGTTTGCAAGGATGGATATTTTTTATGTTTTATATTCTAGGAGTTCAAAGTCGTGAATGTGCCTTGAGTCTTGGAAGAGATTTTGTATTTGTACTTTTTTTTCTGTTCCAGAATTATTAAGAGTGCAGATACTCTTGGAGATGGGCTAAATGCATTTGCTTCATGAGGCGTCTTTGGGAATGTTATGGGCTATTATGTTTGACTAGATGTTCCCACAGACTCGAGTATTGGTGCTTGAGCTGCCAGCTGATGGGATTTTCCGAAGTGACTGGATCCTAAGAATTCTGATGTAACCAATGAGTTAGTCAGCTGATGGCACTGTTGGGAGGTAGTGAGAAGCAGGGCATCAGGGGCTGGAAGAAGCAGGCCAATGGAGTGTGCACTTGGGGATTGCACTTGTTGGAGTGTGCACTTGGTGACTGCACTTGCCCAGGGGTCTTCCTGTATTGCCATTTTGTTTTCCATCTGCATGGCCTTCTGCTTGACCACGGATCCATAATCAATAGGACGATGGAGTGAAACCTCTGCCACTGAGAGTAAAGACACTCTCCTTCTTTGAAAAGAAAGTAAAAAACCTTCAGACATGGCTTAAGCATGGACCCTCTGTAACTCTTTAAGTGCTTACTATGCTCGTGATTATACTTCTGTGATGAATATGCTTACTTGTACTGAAGTGAGATGTTAAGTCAAGTGAATCCTCATTGTTCAGTCTGTTGTTCATCATTTTGCTCCTTTATTGTTGTGAACACATGAATGCTGACAGGTGTTCTTCTAAATGTCTAAGTGCTGCCACACTCTTATTAACTTTTTGTAGGGGGCAAAGGGCTGACTCGACAAGCGCTTTTGTCCTTTGGAGGCTCAGTTAAAAAGTTCATACTATTGGGAACACCCAGAATATGGGGCTGGGAAGAGAGAAGTGGAGCGAAAAGAGCAAGGGAGACAGAGGAGAGGGAGACGGAGACGGAGAGGGAGAGGGAGAAAGAGAAGGAGAAGGAGAGGGAAAGAGGACAGGAAGGGAGGGAGGAGAGGATGAACTCTGGGAAGGAATGTCAGATTCTCCATAAGTGAAGAATGTGTCATGTAAATGATTAAATCTCTGTTCAGTGTATGCCTGGCTCACATGTTTGACTTGTCAGTCCTTTCAACAAGAGGCTTTGGGTGTTGTTTTCTGTTTACACAGTAGGGAATCTCAGAACAGTGTCCCAGGTAACAGTTCCTAACCCAGTGTGCTATGCAGACAGCCATACTGTATGATTGTGTTTTACAGTTGCCCATCAATCTAAGAATTCTCTTGCCTTTTTTTCCTATATCCCACCTTTCTCCAACTCCAACATTTCCTTTATTTTTTTGCTAGATTTTTTTTTATTGGTTTATGTCTTAGGGTTTCAATGGCTGTGAAGAGACAGCATGGCCATGGCTACTCTTATAAAGGAAAACAGTTAATCGGAGATGGCTTATAGTTCAAAGGCTTAGTCCATTATCATCATGTTGGGAAGCATGGAGGCATGCAGATAGACATGGTGCTGAAGAGAGAGAGTTCTACGTTGATCTGCAGGCAGCACGGCAAGACCCCCACACTGGGTGTGCCTTGAGCATCTGAGACACTTCCTCCAACAAAGCCACACCTACTCCAGCAAGGCCACACATCCTAACAGTGCCACTCCTTATGGGCCTGTGGGGTGCATTTTATTCAAACTACCACAGTGTATATTTATTGTACATAAAGATGAGTTTCATAATGAAAATTTCTTTTGGTATATCATGTACTTTGGGCAAATTCTTCCCTCCCTTTTCTTCTTAGTCTCCTTCCTCCCTTCCAGTCTCCCTTCTGGTCTCCTGACATGTGCATGAATGGTTTTACTTAGGTATCTACAATATCGGATATACACAGGAGAAAACACAAGATAGATATTTGTCTTTCTGAGTCTGGCTCACTTTGCTTAACAATCTGATTTTGCTTCCTTCCCACTTTTGAGATAGCATTTTCAGGAGCACTCATCTTTTTGTTTTCTTTCTTTCTTTCTTTCTTTCTTTCTTTCTTTCTTTCTTTCTTTCTCTCTCTCTTTCTTTCTTTCTTTCCAAAGTCTTACTACATAGCCCGAGCTGACTTTGAAGCCATTATCAGATCTTAACTCACCCTCCTACATGATTGGATTACAGGTGTGTAGTACGATGCCTTGACCGCTACCCCAATTCTAACTGTTTAGTGACTCGTGTTTTGAATCCATGGGCATACATTTGATATTACGTCCTTTCTGACTTTTTCCCTCTTGCTGGTCTGTCTTGTTATTAGTCTACCTCACAGGCCTTCACATGCTGCCTTTAAGGTTGTATGGGGAAAGCTTTCTCATCCCTACAGTGTCACATGCTGTCCTGTGCTCACACTGTGTAGGTTGGCCTGTTTGCTGTAGTTGTTTCCTTTTCTCTTCAAGTGCCACTCAAGGACTACTTGTGTGTTTGCACACTTATTTGTGTTGCTCCTATTACACTTCAGTAGACATTTCACAACTGAATTAGTGTCTGTTCTTACTTGGCATTTAGAGAAAAATTCTTTTGAGTAAGTGAATAAAAGAGATCATAGAGTCTGGTCCCCTGGTGGTTATTCTCAAGGGTATGAAGCAACACATGAGGGCCTCTTTGTAACTGCTTGCTCCTTTTCTGTGCCCTCATCTCATTTCCTTTCATCCCTACATCTGGAAAGTGCAGTCTGAAGCCTGGATAAGGTAGGCTGGCTCCTGAGGATAGTGCAAGGGAGTGAGGCAGCACAGCAAGAAAAGTAGATACAAGGCTTGGAGAGGAGCTGCTGGGCAGGATGTAGGATTAAGTGTGAGTTCCCAGAGATCATGTGAGCATCCACGTAATGTCCTTCTGAGAACTTGTCTAAAACAGGATTAGAGAATGCTGCTGTGGATTTTATTTCCACTCTCTAGGAGGATTATTTCTGGAGCTGAATGCTCACTTCCACCACACTTCCAGCTGCTTCTGTGCACAGCTGGCCAGATCCCCACCCTCAGGGAATGGCTGTGTGTGGGCACTTTCTCGGGCCGAGGAGAAGTGCTTATATTCATGTCAAAATAATATACCTGGGCTCAGGCAGATACACCACACTTTCGCTTTCCTTTTTTCATCTTGTTTATAGATTTTTCTAGCCAGAATAATTTCTTCCTCCATGACTCTGATTTCCTGTTTTAGGGAAGACACTGTCACCCCCAGGAAATCTTCCTGGTAGGGGTTCCTATCCTCTGCTATGTACCCATGATATGATATCTCTCTCTCTTTCTTATTCTTCACTTTCATTGATGTGACAATTCTGAATTTTTATTGTGCTCTTCTTAAAGGGTGACATAAGGTCAGGGGCTATGTCTTTTCTGCCCTAGGTCTACAGACCCTAACATAGTAGTAGAATCATAGTCAATGTGTAATAAATATTTATAGAGCAAAGAACATAAAACTCAGGCAATAACATTCAATTTTATAAGCAACTCAAAGCTTGATTCAAATTAATTTAAGCAAAAAGATGGTCCCATCGCTTACCTGAGAAGTCTTGGGCCAGGTCTTGTTCTAGTGTAGCTTATGGCTCCTCTTCAGGAGGGTGAAGGAGAGGTGGGTGGTGGAGGTGCTTATCCTGTAGGCTGAGTTTCCTAGGAGCAGAAACTTGGAGATATTGGAAAGTGGGAAAAACAGTACAAGGTAATAGAAAGCAAACAAAGATGGCATCTCAGCAGGAGAAGAGTTGCTTGGAGTGTAGAATTTTGTCACGAGTGTTGGCTTCACTTTAAGGAGGAAGAGGAGGAGGAGAGTGGATTTTCATAACCTAGTCACTGTGATGGGCTCCATTGGTGTGTGTGTGTGTGTGTGTGTGTGTGTGTGTGTGTGTGTGTGTGTGTGTGTGCGCGCGCGCCTGTCTGTAAAAGACTGTGAAGGGCAACTGTTTGATTAAGGGCAGTTCTCCTGAAGAGGGAGCTCAGAACTTCTGGAAGGCAAGTGATAGAGGCATAGGCCTGGTAAAAGAGGCCTAGGTAAAAAGTGTTACTGCGTGATTGGAGGAAAGCTAGGTGTCTGCAGTTAGACTGACTGAAACTCAGAAGAGTCTGCATAGGAAAATCTGGGTGCTAGCATGTCAAGATGGGCAGATTAAATGTCAGATGGCAAAAAGAGAACCCTAGAGCTGCTCTCCTGGAAGAAAGTGCTTTCTCTCTCAGAGAGGGTGTGGGCACAGCTTTCTATCTTCCTGGGCCAGCATTTCCCTGAGAGGATACAGTCATGGCTTTACTGCGCCACATTGAGAGACAAAAGGTTTTGATCTGTCTTCCTCTGTATTGTCTTTTAACTTAGTCATTCACTTGAATGATTTGATGCTTAATTCGATTAGATAGGGGGGGGGGAAAGAGGGGGCAACATGACTGGGCACCCAAAGGACAAGAGAGGGGACCCAGTCTCAGGGAGAGAAACCCTCCCACTTTAAGCCTTTGCAGTCTGGATGTACGGAAAGAGAAAATTTCAGTCTTAAATTTTACAGTTTAAACTGAACTTTCTCTCTCATCAGGATCTGGGAAAGAAATCTTTAAAAACAAAACAAAACACTTTCAATAAAGAAGAAATGTACAGCTTCCTATTTTCTCCTGGAGCCATGAGATGTCTACAGCATCTCACCTACCTAAAACTGGAGGCAGACGCCTCAGGGCCGCCCTCGCCTTTGCTTTCCTTCAGCTTCCTCTAATTAGCCCCAGGTAGTAGAGCTTAGCATCCCCAGCAGACTGAGCATCCACATTGTCTGAATCACTTTCCTTCACAGTTTCTTCCCTCCCTCCAGCTTTGCGGAAGATTTTTTTTTTTTAACAATCATGCATTTTAGTTGGTTGGTCTATTCAGAGTTCCATTTGAACATATGTTGGTTATAGTTTCGGAACTTGAGTTAATGTCTTAAGGGGGCTACCGTGGGAGAATTCTGTAATTGGGGTTCTGTTTGAGTTTAATTATTAAGGATAATGAGTATAACTATTTATTAGTCTAAGTGAGTCCCTGTGCCATGGAAGCATCTGTCAGAGGAAAGTATAAGACCACGCGCTTTGCTTGCAAGTGTAGCGGGGTGAAATTTCATTGAATCAATTACTATTAAAAAATCTGTAAGGATATAAACAGTGCTCCACTGAAAAAGGGACAGGAGAGCCTAATGCTGCTTTGCCCTTGTCCCTCATTTAAAAACACAAATCCTCATTTCACCTGTCGTATGACTTAATGGGGACCTATTGACTTATTGTGATTCTGTTGTTGGGAGGGGTGCTCATGCACGATACCTCCCGATTCCTCTGCCTATAGGAATTTAGAGCTGTTCCTCATCATCCTGTAACTACAACTATTACCAGTGGTGAGCGGTAGCCGTCTGGTGGGAGTGGCAGTCTGGGCCTGCTGGCTCTAGGCTCTCTCTCTCTCTCTCTCTCTCTCTCTCTCTCTCTCTCTCTCTCTCTCTCTCTCTCACACACACACACACACACACACACACACACACACAAACACACACATGTGTATGTGTTTGTGAGTAAGCACATGCTATAGTGTGTGTAGAGGCCAGAAGACAACTTTCAGGAGCCAGTTTTCTTCTCCCGTAGTTAGGTTCTGAGGATTAAATTCATGTCAGGCTTGGTCACAAGTGCCTTTACCTGCTGAGTAATCACATCAACACAGTTATTTGTTTTTTTTTTTTTTTCTCAGAGCATTGTAGTAAAGGTACAAACACATTGGGAAGTAGCAAGGAAACTTTGTTCAAAAGCAAAGCAAAATCGTACAGAAAAGAAAAAAAAACATACTGTCAAGCGTGACAGCAGACCACGTACATAGAAACATTCAAGGGTTCCAGAGTATAGCCTGGAGCTTCTTTTATAAGGTACAAAGAGGATGGATTGGTTACAAAGGGGCACGAATTTGGAGGTTCCCTATTTTGAGTGACAGATTTTTTGTTATATAATGTTTTCTCGGCTGCACAGTTCCCTTTCAATAATGCCTCTGATTTTAGCCACATTGCATCCACATAAGTTAAATAGAGGATCTCCCTAAAAGTTCATTTAAAAACACACTTTGTCTTAGTCTGCATGTGTACAAAACAAGTTCAGACTGGATTGACCACCATGTCCTTGTATAGATATAACTAGAGTATGGTCAAGTAGAAACTGGCCACGTTTGATGGTCTTTAAGAAGGGACAGAAGCCAGACATGGTGGCGCATGCCTGTGACACTCGGGGAGGCAGAGGCAGGCAGATCTCAGTGGGTTTGAGTCCAGCCTGGTCTACAAAGCCAGTCCATGGCAGCCAAAACTATACAGAGAAACTCTGTTTTTGAAAACCAAAAGAAAGAAAGAAAGAAATAAAAAGAAAGAAAGGAAGGAAGGAAGAAAGAAAGAAAATCTTATTCCATTATTTGGAGAGACAGAGAGACGTATGCATGCAATTCCATACAAATAAGGATGATGCTAGGTTGTTGACGGGTCGTAGGTATATTGTTTGGAGGTGTGTGTGTGTGTGTGTGTATGTGTAGAATATTCACATAAGTGTCTTGTGTTATTAAAAGAGGGGTGCATGCTTATCCCAAGCCAAATGAAGTTCCAAGTTACTAACATATTCCTTAGGTTTAAATGTTTGACAATGGCTAAGATACTTCTGGAACTGGGTGTAGTCGTGGCACTGTGAGGGAGGGTGGATGCTGAGTAGCATTCTTGTTTGCATATTGCCTTGTAAGGTTTCCTATTGCATTGGGACATTTAGTGCTCATTTTCAGAATTCTATCGTATCAATTTATTTCTGTGCATTTTTAAAAATTTTTTGATTTGTTTTACTTGTGTTGAGGATTTCATATAGCACTTTGATCACTTTGTTTCCTTTCCCCCAGCTCCTCCCAGATCCTACCCATTTACTATTCTTTCAACTTCAAATCTTTTCTCTTTCTTAAGAAAAGCACACGTAAGATAACGCAAAACAAAAACAGGAAGTCCGACTTGTGTTGGCCAACCACGGTTGAGCATGAGACCTGCTCTGGAGTGTGATTGAAATGCTCAGTGTCACTCCTGGAAAATACCAGGTACAAATAGCTTCCTGATTAGCATCTGTACTTTGTACTTACTTCCTGTTCCCTGTGCTGGGAACTTGTCTTGAACTGACACGGATCCTGGGTGTGCTCTCACATCTCTTTGGGTCCATACGGTCATTATTCCGGTTGTGTCTGAAAGATACTGTTTTCTGGGAGTTGCCTGCCACCTCTGCCTCTTACAATTGTTCAGGCTCCTTTTCCACACAGATTCCTGAGCCATGAGAGGAAAGATAAGATGAAGACATCCCACTTGGGGTTGAATACTCCAAAGTTTCTCACTATCTGCACACCAACTAATTCTGGCTCCCGGTGTTAATTACCATGCACTGAAAGAAGAAGCCACTTTGATGAGAATTGAGTGATGTAGTGGTCTATGGGTATAGCAACATACACACACACACACACACACACACACACACATATATATATGTATACGCATATATGTATCCACATACATATATATATGTATACATGTGTGTGTGTGTGTGTGTGTGTTGTTTTACTTCTATGTTCATTTATCTACATGGTAGTAGGCTTTCCTGTAGGGACCATGGCCTATCTAGTCTCAGGCTCGTGGACTCATTAACTGCGTCAGCTATGGCTTTCATTTTGTGGAGCAGATCTTAAATCCAGTAAGTTGTTGGTTACTCATATAACATTTGTGGCTGTATTGCGCCAGTGGGTATAGCTTTCAGACAGGTCACTGTCACAGCCCACAGGGTTTGATTGATGAATATTTTTCTCCTATGGTAGCATGTATTGCACTTTCTAGCGTTATTAATGTTGGGTAGTAGGAGAGAAGCTCCCAGGCAATCATTAGTTTGGTTTTTTTTTTCCATATTTAGTGATGTAAGTATGTGGTGTCTTCAATAGAGTCTAACCATCTGGCTGTGGAGAGTAACTAATAGCACTGACGATAACTTGTAATGGTTTGATGTGGGAGTCTATAGGACCTAGTTGGCCAACAACTCAAAAACACATAACCCACTTCTGGTATCAGAGGTTCCATTTGGTAGTGTATGGTACCTAGGTGGGATGTTTTTCTCTCCCATTACATGGGGATTTCATTTAAACTTGTTTCATATGTGTAAATATTTTGTGAAGTATGGTAGGTCTCCACCTGGCTTTTTAAAAGGCCTGTAGCATCAGTTATCACGTGTGTGTTTTTTTCCCTCTCCCTTCCCCCTCCCCTCCCTGCCCCATTGAATTCCTTTTCTAATTTCCCCTTTATCACTTTATATCACTATATTCTATTTCCCTCTCCCTGGAAGCACCTCTCTTCCCTCACTACCTGCCTCGCCTCTGTGGATGTTCCAACGAGACTCACATATCTAAAGCTTTAAAACTAGCATCCACATATAAGAGAAAATAAATGATATTTGTCTTTCTAGGTTTGAGTTATATCCTTCAGGATTGTTATTTCTAGCTCCAATATTTACCTGAAAATTTCATCATTTCACTTTTTTTTAAAAATAGCTGAATAATATTCCATGTGTAAATGTTCCGCATTTCATCATCCATGCACCAGTTAATGGGCATCTAGGCTGTTTCTAATTCCTGGATATTATAAATAGAGTAGCAATGGACATGGGATAATTTATTATTTCTGTCATAATTTTAATTTGAAAATTCTCTAAGTCAGCCCACGCTTCAAAGTTTACACACAGCGCTGAGCTCATCCTACACTGTAACTTTCATGTGCCTTAGGTTTGTTTTTATCGCTTACAAACCTTCCCACCACAGATGTATGACACACGTCTCTACGCCAACAGGAAGACCTCACAATGACTCCCATTCCACGCAGGCTCTGTAAGCAACAGAGTTGTCATTGCATGACACCTTCTGGTTAGAGGAAGAAAGTACCAGAGAAAACCTTAGAGAATAGGTGTCCACAGAGTGCACGGACATCTTGAAGATGGAAGGGGAGGCCCTCAAGGAGGAGGTATAACATCACAGCGGTTGTCAGAAGTCGACAGCCTCCCGGTGTAAGCCTTGGGCGCTGCTGATCTTGAGTTTTAAAAATGTTCAGAAGAGTTGGATCCTTAATTACAATAAAATTTAAAAATATATATTTTGATCAGTTAAATTTCCATGAGTGTTTCTTACTATATAAGCACAACTTATATGTTTAAGGAAGCCTAGTTGAATCTGTTCGATAGGAATAGAGTAAGGATGGTAAGTGAGAAAGCATCGAGTTCCACGGGTAATCTTGCCTTTCTTTCTTAGCAGTAGATAAAACACTAGTGTTTGCCACAGGACTTACGGATTACATTATATTTCTAACCTGCTTTAATCTAAAAACAAAAGCATCTATCTTGTTTACAACCTAAAGTATCTCAAGTTCCTCCAGGGGACATGACCTGGTTTTGGGATGTTGACAGTATAGTGACTGAGTGGAGTAGCTTGTAAGTTGAGATCTGACATTATTCCCTTAATAGTCATGTGATTTGGCCAAGTTCATTGCTGAGGAGGTTTCCGTGACTCTTCTTTTAAATGGCGTCTTGAGTGGATACTTTCCGAAGCAGATCCCCAGACAAAGATATGAAGGAGACTAGGTAGTAATAAGTCTTAATCTTCCCAGTCTGCTGTCACAGAATACTAGAAACTGGGTGGCAGCACCGTGGGGGATAGCCTTTTAGCACACAGACAGTACCTCCTACTGTGGATTCACCATGCAGAAGGGGCTAGCCAGCTCTTGGGTCTGGTTTTTTAAAACCAGCTAATTAACTAAATTAATTAATTAATTGACAACTTTACATCCCAATTGTAGCCCCTTCCTTCCTCTCCTCTGGCTCCCCCTCCCTCTTCTCCCTATCTCCAGTCCCCTACTCTTCAGAAAAGGAGAGTACTCTCTAGTTTATCAAGTCACATCAGGACTGAGTGCATCCTCTTCCCCTGTGGTCTGGTGAGACAGCCCCGCCAGGGGGAATTGATTAAAAAGCAGGCAACACAGTCCATGTCATCGACAGCCCTGTTCCTCTTACTAGGGGAGCCACATGGAGCCTGAGCTACATATTGGCTACATCTGTGTAGGGGGCCTAGGTCCAGTCCATGTGTGGTCCTTGGTTGGTGCTCCAGTCTCTTTAGGCCCCTCTGGGACCTAATTATTGGCTCTGTTGGTCTTCGTGAGGATCTCTTGTCTCCTTTAGGTCCTTCTATCTTTCCTCCCACTTTTCCATAAGGCTTCCTATGTGTCGCTCACTGTTTGAATGCGAGTCTCAGTATCTGTTTTGATTGGCTGTTTGGTGGAGCCTCCCAGAGGACAGATACACTAGGCAAGCATAATGGAGTATCGTTAATATTGTCAGGGGTTGGTTCTCTCCCATGCGGTGGGTTTTGGGTTGGGCCAGATATTGGTTGGCCATTCTCTCAGTCTCTGTTCTATCTTTATCCCTGCACATCTTGTAGGCAGGGTAAATTTTGGGTCAAAGTTTTTGTGGGTGGGTTGGGGTTCTCTTCTCTTCTGTCCACTAGAAGTTATGTATAGAGAGTGTCCTTTTTAGTCTTCATAACCCCTGCTGCTGGGAGTCTCAGCTAGAGTCACCCCCATGTCCTCCCAGAAGTCTACCCTGTCATGGGTCTCCAGCTTGTCACAGAGATGCTCCAACCTATTGTTTCTCTTCTCTCTGCAGGCCCTCTGTCCTCCTGACCCTGCTCTCCCTCAGTCTTATCTCCACCCACATTTCTTTCTGAACATTCTCTTTCTTTAACCGCTTCTGCTGTCTATTCTATTTCTCCTTCTGAGTGAGGTTTAAGCATCCTCCCTTGGGTTTGGGTCTGTTTTTATAAGGGCACTTATTTCATTCATGAAGGCTTCACAGGCATGGCCTACCAGTCTCTCAAAGGTCCCACCAGCAAATGACGCCATATCTGACTGCAGAATTTTAACACATCCATCTTGAGGGAACATTGACATTTGAATTAGCAGAAAGATAATGGGAAAGTAAGACAAGGAGAAAAAGGAAGCCAGCACAGGATTGGTAATGAATGGACAGACCATCACGGGGAGGAACTGTGGTTCCACCCACTGGAGAGTTCTCACCCCGGCAAGTGAAGACTGTTGCTCAAGTTTTGATCCATTCAAGGGTTGAGGGAGCTTGGGTATCTGTAACATCCACAGAATTGACCAAAGGATGCTCTAGGGGATGAAACCCTGTATTTCAGGCTTGTCTCATTCACCTGCAGCCAGAAAACATCCAGAGGCAGAGAAAATCTGACACTTGATAGAGAAAGATATGAAGACAGACAGCAATGGTGAGAGTGCTGAGAGAGCACAACGTGTTTCCTCAGTAAGAGCATAGCACTACCTCAAAGCGCAGTGACAAGTGCCAATGCGATCCACCATAAAATTATTGCAAGTGGTAAATGCGAACAAATACTAGCTCAGCTTTACACATTATCCTCCGCTCAGACTGCTTAGCTGTCTCACCCGTCGTTCATATTGCAATTCAGTTTTTCTGTAGCAATTTCACACTTTGTGTGGTCTTGCTCTTGTGAGTTCTTTTATTACGCCTTGTCTACTTCTTGGTCAGGTGTCTTTTGGACAACTGTCAAAGGTTTAAGAAATACATTCTGTTCTCTGTAATTGAATGTGATACTGCTGCCTTTCATGGGCTGCCATTTTAGAGACTGGCTTCATTTACAGTATTTGTTCACTTGGTTCCACTCCCGAGAAATATTGTATGTTTTTAAGATGTACAAGTACCTTCTCCATCCACTTCCACCAACTGCATCACAGCTATATACTCAAATTAAAATAAAACAATTAAATCTTTACCTACTATCACCAAGAGAATCTTTATAAACCTTCGTTATTGCTTTTTGACATATCTATAGAGCCTAGTTAGTGTTTATCAATCTCCTATCCAGTACTGACACTTACTACCTGAATCAATTTGTGTGCGTGCATGTGTGTGCTACAGGTATGTGCACATTAGCGTTGTGGTTTGTGAAATAGTCTTAATGTTTGTGCTACTTCAGAAGTCAGACACTGAAAGCTAATCACAATAGTGTACTATTAGAAGGGAGGATCTTTGGGAGATACCTCTATCACGAGAGCTCCGACCCTATAAAGCCAGTAGTCCTATCAGTCAGCGACTCTAGAGATGCTAGCTCCCTCATCATAAAGAAGAAGCCCTTACTATGTGCCTTGGTTTTGGTCCTCTCAGTCTCTAGAGTTAGAAAAAGTACATTTCTTTCATTTATGTCACTCAGGCTACGGTGTTTACTTAACCTAACCTATCATCATTGTGTGTGAATGTGATGTGGGAGTGGAAATACATGTACTGTGGCACATGCGTGAAGGTCAGAGGACAGCCTTCAGGACTGTCTCCTCCTGGCAGTGGCTGTGCTGAGTTCTGCCATACCCTAGAATTGTGAGCTAAAGTGTGCTGTTCTTTACTGAGTAACTTGAGCATCAGGAAATGTTGACCTTATCAGGGCATCCTGGGATCAACCTCCATGGATACCAAGGACAGCTGTATTTAGCACAAGAGTACCTGTTCAGTACATTTGACATTACTGCTACTGTGCCTGTGCTGTTATGACCATCACCACCACCACCACCACCACCACCACCACCACCACCACCATCACCAATACTACCAACACCATCACCACCACCATCACCATCATCAGTGTCACCACCATCACCATCACCACCATTATCATTTGCTTAGTACAGTGGTTCTCAACCTGTGGGGTCATGACCCCTTTGCCAAATCTCTATCTCCAAAAATATTTATACTACAATTCATAACAGTAGCAAACTTAAAGGCATGAAGTAGCAATGAAAATAATTTTATGGCCGGAGGTCACCACAGCATGAGGAACTGGATTAAAGGGTCGCAGCACTAGGAAGGCTGAGAACCATTGAAATAAGACCTAACTGGAGCCCAGTGGTGGTGGTGTACACCTTTAATTCCAGCACATGGGAGGCAGAGGCAGGTGGATCTCTATGAGTTCAAGGCCAGCCTGGTCTGCAGAGTGAGTTCCAGGACAGCAAAAGCTACACAGAGAATCCATGTTTTGAAAAATGAAACAAAGCAAAAGACCTAACTGGGTGGTAGTAGATACAGAATTCCAGTTTCCATTCTCATCTGTGATGCAGTGAGAGAAAGAGAGGGGGGGGGGAGGGAGAGAGAGAGAGAGAGAAACAAGGGCAAAGTGGACCCAGGGACCTCTGTTTATCCCTGCCTGTCCTGGAACTCGCTCTGTAGAGCAGGCTGGCCTTGAACTCAGAGTTCCACCTGCCTCCGCCTCCCAAGTGCTGGGATTTAAAGGCGTGCGCCACCTTGCACAGAAAACTGCTTGTCTTTGAGTCAGTACATCTAGGAATGTATTCTAAAGAAACAATCAGACGAAACATGCAATGTGTACGCACAAGGAAGTTGATCACAATTTTGTGTATACTGGTGAGAAATTTGAATCTGCAAACAGTAACAAACAGGGAAAGGAACAAATTCTATCTATGCACTAATCAGCAATCTATATGCAAATGAACATCTCTACTATGTAAATAGTGTGCAGATTTGTATTTATTAGTATATTATGTTTTAGATACATTAAGTCTTAAAAGCAGTCGAGACATAACTTACTTGGTGTTAATGAACTAAAAACATGAATTGATAAAATTTTTAGAGGTCATAATACTAAATATTAAAGATGGTAGGTGTTTTGAGCTCAGTGGTAATATTAAAATGATGAGCTGGGTTTTACTTTGTCTTTTCACTTCAATGAGTTATCTGATAAATTTCTTAAAATTAATTTTATTACTCCCCGTGACTGGCAAGCCTGGGGGTGGTATTAAGAGCCGACTGCCTCAGT
Organism: Acomys minous; assembly: GCF_964271855.1. Classification (NCBI taxonomy): domain Eukaryota; kingdom Metazoa; phylum Chordata; class Mammalia; order Rodentia; family Muridae; genus Acomys; species Acomys minous. The sequence continues at coordinate 57,419,209 of NC_140493.1, read as the reverse complement.
TATGCTCTTTCCCCATCTGACTTCTTTTCTGTTGGCTGCATACTCTCTGACAAGTCTGATCTTCCCTCTGAGAAGCATGCACACATCTGGGAGTTACAGGACAGCTTGCTGAGTCGGTTTTTCCTTCTACCATATGTGCCCTTAGGCTCAAATGCAGGTCTTCAGGCTTGATTAACCCAGAGAAGTAATATTAGAACGAACATGAATTATTTTCATCTTTTAAAACCTATTTTTACCAGGGTGTAGGGTGAGGTGACGTGCAAGGAACCTCTCTCCCTCACAGACTAAACTTGCCGTATCTTCTGGGTTTCCCCTCCTCCGAACAGCCGGGGCCATTACAACCCAGGTTCTGTGTAAGATAGTTCACAGAAGTTGCTCCCTGATAACACTGTGAGGGATAAATTGGTGTCGTAGTTCCTCCCCAACAACTCTGGGATTCAGCTGGACTCTGGAGGAGCAGAGATCAGGACTCCCGAGTGGCAGTGGGCGAGCTTTGGTTTGGCATCGCTCTTACCTACTTTGGAGAAGGCAGAGGGATCCGAGGAACTCATCATAGACTGATTTGGTGTAGGTAGTTTATGGGGGGAAACAAGGCCATCTTGGATTTTGACTGCATTTCTCCAACGGTCTAGAGATCTGGAGCGATTTGGAATGGGACCTCTGCGCCGATGTTAGCGCTCCAGAGCAGCCCTGTTGAAACGGAGGACGGCCAGTGCCTCTGTGTGTCATCACGGTCTTCCCTCTGTCCTAGCAGGAAGTGGAAAGACCATTTTTACAACTCCTGGGGAAGCCGTTGAGATGGACTCCTGGACATCTGTCTGGTTCCGCTTGCCTCCCTTTCTTCTCAGGAAAGAGGGCGGGTAGAGCCTGAGTCAGTCTTAGGGGAAACCGCAGGGCAGTGGTCGAACCGCCCAAGTCTCTGTGAAGCTTGATAAGCGAACCCAGGAGAAAACCCTGGCGGGAGCTGAGTGTACTGTGGAGAACGGAAATAAAAAGAAAGAAGGCAAAACAAAAGCACTATAGGAAGTGAAGAATAGCGGGTAGAAGAATTGGCGGACCAGATACATGAATGATTGAAGCGAAGGGGATGAAAACAGGAAGGAGAGCTACGCAGGAACTAAACAGAAACCGTCTGGAAGTTGCGCAGGGTTTGGAAAGCTGCTATTCTCCTCACGGGGGTTTTAGGGCTATTCAGTGCCCCTGCACGACGTTTTGTAAGACCAGGAGTTAGCAGGACTGAGTGACTTAGCTAGGTTACTAGATAGTCAAGTGATTTTTTTTTTTTTTTTTTTGACTTCCACAATCTCTCCCAGGCTCCTCTTGGAGGTGCGAAGATGAGGCTTGAGGTGGGCAGCTTCCCTTGGGTGTTAACATCCCCATGATGTAGTCAATGGGAAAACGTCAACTCAAAAGGGGGACAGGCATGGTTCCGGGTGAGACGATGTCACCCACTCATTTTCCCACTTGCCTTGTCTTACCCTTTGACCGCAAAGGTGACAAATAGAAGAGGACACTCCAAGGACAACAACGGGCCTTACCCTGTGAGGCCGTGAGAAAAGAATTCCTTTTGTTTATCGGAAGCTTGGGCTAGGTAGGTGTCTTCAAGGCTTCCGTCCAATTCCAGAAATGCTGGGGCCCAGAGTCCTAATGCGTAGGCTTTATAGGTATTCAGTTTTTTAAGTTTCTGAGGATTTGTGTGGTAGTTATTATAACATTTGCTCTGTCAGGGTTAGGGAAAAGCAAAAGTTACGGAGAGTCCTCATTCATGGACTTCTCACGAACTGTGTCACAGTGCACACTACGCAAGCAGGGCACGTAGGACACATATATGTAATTATCACTTGGGCTAAGGCATAGAACATTCTGGAACCTCAGGATAATTTTTTTCATGCCTTTTCATCAACATGTACCCTTGCCCTTGCTCCAGAGGATAGCTGTTTTGGCTTCTGCCACTACTTTGTGTGTTTTCAAGCGTCATTTAAATGCAGTTGTCTGGACTTTGCGTCTATCTGGAGAATTCGGATGCTCCCTTCCCAGCAACCACATACTTGAACACGACTCCTTCACCCACTTGTATAGACGCCAAGATATTACCAATATACCGTATATGCTTGCTGCTTCATGTACTGCCATCTACAGCTTAGTCTTCACTCAGGTGATCGACAGTCAGGGCCAAAGAGATGGACAGAAGTGAAAATAAATAGCAACACAAGCCCGATGACCCGGGTTCAATCTCTGGAACCTACTCGGAGCCAAATGCAGTGGCGAGCACCTGTAATTCCAGCACTGCGGCCTCAGGATGAGATGCAGTAGAAGAGCAATCTTTCAGAAGGAAACAAGAAAACCCACGCCCCAGAAAATTGTCCTGCGACTTCCTCACGTGTATGGCGGCACAGGTGTTTAAGTGAGCACAGCGAGATAAGTAAATTAAAAATAAAAAAGTCACATCAAGCTCCCATCCTTTTTTGCTTAACCCATGAAGAGTTAAGTGGTAAGTGGTGGGCAAGGGTAGCAGCCTGTGGGAGACAGAGGGACTGAGCTCATTGGTGAGTCAAGGTAGTTGTGTAGTTGTGTAACTTGGGGCTAAATGACTCTGGGAAATACTTTAGTTTTTGTATTTTTGGTGCCTGTCTTGTAGTTTTGTGTCTTATCACTTGAAAGGGCAAGATGGCAGGAGGAGTCTCATTTCTGAACAATGAACTAAACACATTTTAGGTGTTTGATTCACAAATGCTTGAGCAAAACAAATAGCATGCTATTCAATATACTGCCACTAGATGGGGATCTTGAGTCAATCATGACTGGCCAGCTCCCTTGCTTTTCTGTTTTTTTGTTTTTTGTTTTTTTAAATCAGGGTCTGAATACATATGATGCGAGTTTACAATTTTGGCATTTTATGTTGCTGCTGAACTTTTTGGGGACAGTAATTTGGAGTGAAATGCATTTAGTTTTAAATGTATGAGCTTAATTAATTTTTCATCTGGGGTCTCGGTAGGGTGGAAGGGCCCCAGTGTGCTGTGGCATGCTATTAATCCTGTGCTAAATTCTGGCAGAAGTTACTACTGCTTATTCACATTTCCCCCACAGGGTGTGGTTAAGTTGCTGTGACTGTCACTGTACCTTATAACTGATTAAAAGCGGAAATCCTCACTAGACACTGCTCCCCAGCAGCCAGCAACTGTGCTTGGCTGTTCTGTTTCCATAGGATGAGCAGGCTTCCACATCTTTACTTATGAAACATTAGCAGGAAGGACTCCCGCCTTTTGCTTGCTTTTTTCGTTTTGAATGAAATTCCAAGTGATTTTTAGATTCAACCACAATGCGACCTTATAGAAAGATCTCGAAATCCTTACGTAAAGACCTTTTCTGTTGGTGAAGGCAGCCGTGTGATTGCGGAATAAAATTATTCTCTGCTGAAAACAGTGACCGAAGTGGCTTGTCTTCCCTAAGACGTTTCTAGCCAACTCAGGAGTTGGACGCCCTTGTCTGTAACGTACTGACCGTCTACCTAGGGACAATGTGGCCATTCGGTTTTGCCTGCTATCTGAAATGAGTTTGAGTGTCTCAGCTTATTTCACGTGAAACACAAATAAAGCCTACATAATAAAACATGCAATTTGGGATTATTGCCAGCCTCCGTTCAGAAGGTGCCCAGACCTCAATTTCTGAAAACGAAATTCTGTTGCACACAGATAGAGGCTCCCAGACTTCCAGACCGGCTCCAGTGGAGTCACGGGAAGGAAGACGAGGAAATTGTAAACTGCGAGGCATCACGCCAGAGGAAATGCCTCTGGTGACCCAGACTGAATGCCCCGTGGTTCCAAAGACCCCACGTTCAAACTGCACGACAACTGCGCGTGCATGACTTGCAGACTCGGGGCCGGGGTGGTCTGTCTCTGCTTTGCCATAGCATGGTCTGCCTAGTAGCGTCTTTAAGCAGAGTATAGAGAATGATAAAGGCTTCACTTGCTTCTGTTTCTCCTGCCTCTGCCACAGTTCCAAGCACCGGCTGACCCGGGAGGTCTGCAGCACCGTGGCCCCGCCCCCACAGCTCTTTGTGGTCTTCTTAACACTCTAGTTAGAGAAGCAGGCCCCAGGGGTTGGCTTCAGCTAAGGCGAGCCAGAGACTCTGGGTTTGGGCATCAGGGGAAAAACGTTTTCTTACGTGTGGAACGTTATCCAAGAGATGTCTCAGATTTCAGACTTTGATCCCTTTCAGCAAGAGGACATAATTTTCAGATGTTTATTTCTTTTCTCTTTTTCATGTCTATTTCTCAAGCAACAGCAATCCATGTTCATTAGAGAGAAAAATTCTAATAAACAGACATTTCCTGGGGTGGGGGGGAAGTAAGAGACTGTTTTGGAATCCTACCACCTAGACATAAACTCAGCCAGTGGCTTTCTATATACTCTTCGATCACAGCTCCATGGGTATGTGCTCAAGGCATTTCAAGAATAGCAGTCATTTTCCATCCGACTTTAAGGCTTTTGAAGTCACAGGACTTTCTTCTTCCTCTATATTTTACCAAGCATTTGCTTATAGCCTTGCAGTTAATAGCTGCTTTGTATTCCACCCTAAACAATCCCTTGTTTTTGAAGAGTGCCTTCAACATCCCGCTTTACTGATGGCATAAACAACACTGAAATTACACTCATTGTGTCAACATATCTAATTTGGACAGCTGAGCATGCAGATATTCCTTCCAGTTGGAAGGAATGACTTTTACAGGGGTACGGGTAGCAGAAATTGGCCTGTGTAGAAAAAAGAAGATGCCTCTCTCTCCTTCCATGAGAAAACACCCTTCACATGCACAAACAGAAACGTCCCGAGTATACCGTTTTAATGTAATGGAAAGTAGCTACTTTAATCCGTAGAGTCTGTGGTTTAATGGAAAAGCTACTGGGAATACAAGATGCAGGAAAGTGTTTTAAAAGTCTTTGTTGGGCTTGAAATGATGAGCGTTTACATAATTAATCACCAGGGGATGTTTTTAGTCACAGAAATGATCATTAGGCTCGCACTAGAGTTAAGTAATCTTTATAGCAGTATAAAAACGCCATCTCACCCTTAGATCTTACCGAGATCTCGCCTCTCTTTTATGCTCTTTGGCATTGCAAAACCCAGTAATTGAATGCTGCTTAATAATGACGATGGGGAATGAAAGCACCTAAGCTAAACGTGTGCATGGAAATTTTCTGAAGCGCAAGCCCCAAATATCACCACCATAAATTGTGTTTGCCCAAAGCTAGGAAAAGGGGAAATTAAGTTGTGATAATTGTAGTGCTTAAAGAATTACCCCACCCCACCCCCACTTTCAATATTATTAGCTTTTGTCTCTCACTGTTTTTCTTTCCTTTAAAAAAATGTTTTAAGCTACAAATTCTCTGGAAGTACCCTCAGCTTCCGTTTCCGTCAGTGGCTCTGACAAAAAAAACAGGAGCTTGCCATAACTTTAAACACCCTTTCGTAAACTGTAAGAATGTGAATGGTGAGTTTCTTTTTTGGTCAACAGATGGCTCATATTTGATCTGTTTTGACAGTCATAATGATACTTAGCCATCCTATTTGTTCACATGACAATACAGGTCAATGACCAACAGAAGCCCCTGGAAACAGGGGAGTTTGGTTGGTATTGGGTGTTCTCACTGAGCCATGGGGGAGGGGCGCAGGACAGCCTGGGATCCACTATCCTCCAGAGGCTGGTTCTCCTAAAAGCCGCCGAGGTTGCAGACGTTGAAGGGTGGACCTGGGGAAACCCAAAGGGCTCTTCCTACGTGTGACTCATTCTCTGGAGCTAAGTGCTTTCTTCTGGACTGTAGTGCGCCCGTGGACTCAGCTGAGGGACAACACAGCGCACAAACCATACTCACATTTTTTTTTTCCTCTATGACGAAATGCTTCTGGGTGAGGGCAGTTGAGGGTTTTGTTTTTATGTTCTTAATTTGCTCAAATTTAAGTGTGCTGAGTCTTAACTAAAAATCCTCTAAGAACTTAGTGCAGAGATATTTGTGTTTCTAGAAACAGGCTTAGGGGTGGTCTGGCGTAACTCCTCTCCTTGTCCAGCAGGTGACCTTTCAGGTGACGCACATGTTTTACCACAGGTAACCCCTCATTACAAGTCTTAGCAAATGCATCTTATAGAACATAGGGGACGGTACCTGAACTGTCATTTAGTGAACCACATTTACATGTTAAAAAAAAGCAAGAACATCTCTTGTACTTTCAGAATGTAATTTAATTGGTTCCAAACATGAGAAGTTAGATTTTGATCTTAGTCTATAAAGAAAACAAACAAACAAACAAACAAACAAAAAAAAAAACGTCGATTTTGACTATAAGGCCAGATTTAAACCCTAACTGAAAAGAATTACTTGTAAAATTTCAAAAGCAACTCTTTAATCTTTCCCCAAACTATTAACAAGCATTATAGAAACCCTTTTTCATTGAACTTCTTCTTTTGTTATAGGAGCCCCGACTATTGAGACGGTCTTTGTATATTTAAAAATATGCTCTTGGAGGTGGGGAGATGGCTCAGTGGTTAAGAGTAGTGACTGCTCTTCCAGAGGACCCGGGTTCGATTCCCAGCACCCACATGGCAGCTCACAGTTGTCTATAACTCTAAGGTCTGATAATCCTCACACAGACATACTTACAGGCAAAACACCAATGCACATAAATAGAAATAAATAAAAAAGTGCTTGATATTTTCAAATGTCAATTTTTCTGTGTATTAAAAATGAAATTATAGTATCTCTTTTCTCTTTTGAAGCTTCCCCATGGAGCTTATTTGTAAAGTCAGAGTAGCTGGAGGAGGGGCCTTGCAAAGTGCCTCCCCTTGCATTCCTTAGGAACTTTTGTGAAGGAAGTGGACCCCAGTTTTCTTTAATCTTTCCTGAAAACAGATATAGTTGCAAAGACAGATTTATTTTCCTGTTGTCATATAGAAAATAATATAAATCATGTTGTCCCCATTATAATAGTTTTCGTCTTCAAGTTTGAGTGAGAAACACTGGATGTTTTCTGTGTATTATTTACTCATGAAAACACACACACACACACACACACACACACACACACACACACACACACACACTCACACACACTTTTGTTTTAGTCCCAGGATGACTGTCTCCTTAAGAAATGAGTCCACCAGGTCTGCTGCCTTGCTGGCCTCTAATCTCCAGCTTCTTGAGAGCCTCATGTGGAAATGACGTGTTCAGTGCCTGCCTGGGCCACAGTGAATTTCAGGGCCAGTTGAAACACCTTAGTGCGACTCTGTTTACAAATAAAATGACAATTCAAAAAAAAAAAAAAAAGACGAGCAACAAGAAGAACATAGCAAATCAAAGAAGACAAAAAGGGAAGAGTGGTGCGGCTCAACCTCAGGGGTGCGGTGCTCTCCAGGCACGGACAAGGCTCAGTGGAAGGTGATGCTGGGCTACAAAACAATGGCAAAGCCAAAATAAAACAGAAAGTATTTTGAGAAGTTATGTGGGCCTATTCCTCCTGAATTATTAAGGACGTTTATGTACTTTAATGATGACAAACACTGTGTGTAGGCCAGTTGTCTTTCACTAGAGAACAGCAAGAAAACTGATATAAAAGCAAAATAAGTAAAAACACAAAAAAGCAAACTACAGATGAAACCTTGATATGTTTGATCCCATCAGAGCTGGTGACTATTGCAGGCTGTATTACTTTTGATGATCCGTGAGAACTGAATTGTCAGGTGTTTGTTTGTTTTTGTTTTTTTCGAGACAGGGTTTCTCTGTGTAGCCTGGGTTGTCCTGGACTCGCTTTGTAGACCAGGCTGGCCTTGAACTCACAGCGATCTGCCTGCCTCTGCCTCCGGAATGCTGGGATTAAAGGTGTGTGCCACCACGCCCGGCTAAATTTTCAGTTTTTAAAAGCAACTCTGGCCTCACAGCTCTGCTATGGAGGTGGCCACAGGGTATTTTTTCTAAATTGCCTTTGGATTTGAGACCTTCTAAGAGTCCATGATACAGCCTGGAGTGGTGGCACACACCTTTAATCCCAGCATTCGGGAGGCAGAGGCAAGCAGATTGCTGTGAGGTCAAGGCCAGCCTGGTCTACTAAGCTAGCCCAGTACAGTCAAGGCTACACAGAGAAACCCTGTCTCAAAAAACCAAAACTCCAAAATCAACCAAACAAAACCAACTAACCAACCAAACAAAAACAAACAAACAAACAAACAAACAAACAGTACATGATACTTTCAGACAGTGCCTTGTGAGTCCAGGCGACTGGGGGAATGGGATGAATGCTTCCTTGTTTGTGTGAGCTGTCTGACTCCCCTGGAATGTGAGACAAACAGCATCCTTTGTTCTTTTCAGTGTGATGTACTAAGTATCTGCCAGTGAGTTTGGCACATAGTAGGGACTTCATAAATCTTCGTGAAATGATGGCATTGACTGAAAAAAAAAAAAAGGATAAAATTAAGAATTTGTTCAGAAAGGAAGGTGCACAGAAGTGGAGATGAACCACTTTACAACCACACCAGGCAAGGGCACATCCTTTTTTTCCAGTCTTTGAAGCTTCAAGGTGGGTGTGAACAATTGGTGCCAAGTAAGAGACAGGCAGGGAGTATTATTGTGGCCGCATTCTCTCTTCAGAAGTCCCACAGCTGGGTGCACCCTCTTACTTCCTAGCTCCTTTGCTTCTCAGTTCCCCCAGGGGCCTCTTTCTTTTGGTTGCCTGTGTCAACTTGAACCTTGGCTTCGTCGCCAACGAGCGTAAGAGAGAGTGGTTGAGTATACGAGTGTGGGCATCAAACAGGTCTGGGCATCCATCCAGGACAGCCACCTCGGTCTATCTGATCCTACTTTGGTAGCTGAGCCTCATTTTCCTTGTCTGTGTATTTGGACTGATAATAATTATGCCCAGTTTGTTGGGCTGCTGAGGGATTAATGAGAAGATGCCTGATATGAGCCCTAAATGAGAGAGACACTGTACGGTGGCTCATTGCCCTAGAGGGACTGTGCCTGTTCTACACTTAGTCAAGGACTGGTTCATGGGCAACCTTTGGCAGTGAGCTGGATTGTATTTATGTCTTTTCTTTGTTCCTAGTGTTGAGCAACAGAATACGAGGAAGCTGCATAGGGGAAGAAATGATGCTTACCTTCCAAAAGGATGTAGGGTAGTGAGTGGATGTACTTGGCAGTACCACTGACCCGTGTTTCCCAGGATCTCAGAAGTTGGCCATGTGTCACCATTAACAATGGAATGATTGACATGCCCTCTTTAATGTGGGCATTAAAATACTGGACATGTTAGCATAGTCACTTTAGTCCTGCTGCTGCACAAGGCAATCCTTAACAAATTCTGTCTCCTTTCAAGTTAATTTTAAAGGGCTTACACAGCATCTGCCATGGTGTAATAGGCTGAAATCCGAGCTCATTTTGTACTGTGCTAGGCTGTGCGTGTTGTTGTTCAACCTGTGAGAAGGAAACTATGTGGTCTGATGGCTTAAGGGGTCCCTCCGCTGTGGGAGTCAGTCCTTTAAGAGGAAGGAGAAACTTCAGTAGACTTTCCCCTCTTAGCTAATAATAGTCTATTTGTAAATGTATAACTGTATTAAAATAACTATTTTATTTTAAATATAAGCATATATCATATCTATAAACACTCCTCTATAAAATATGTAATCAGAAAAAATACTAAAGAAATTAATGCCTGGATATAATTGGATACCTTTATAATTGCCCTTCCATGATGTGAATGTGGTTCATTTCATATATATATATATATATATATATATATATATATATATATATATATATATGTGCATATATGAATATATATTCTCTCATATATTACACATTTACTGTAGTTTCACCTTCCTCCCCTCTCTCCCTCTCCCTCCATCTCCTCTCTTCCCCAGATCCACAGAAAAGAGTAGGCTTCCTCTTAGAAAAGAGCAGGACTCCCAGGACATCAACTAAACACTGCTACAATAGGAGCAGGCACACACCACCACATCAAAGCTGGAAGAGGCAGCTCAGTAGGAGGAAGTGGACAAAAGAGTCCGAGACAGCCCTGCTCCCGCTATTAGGAACCCTGCGAGAACACCAAGCTACTCAGCCATAATATACATGCAGAAGACCTAGGTCACACCCAGTGCAGGCTCCCTGATCCCTGTGACCTCCCACGAGTCCAGCTCAGATGATTCTATGGGCCTTTTTCTTGTGGTGCCACTGACCCCTCTGGTTCCTCCAAGTAGATTCATTTCTTCCTTTGTTCCTCTCAACAACCTTAAACTGAGACATTCTCATCCAACTCCTTGGCAGTCTCTATCCCTCCTTCTGCCTTTCAGAGCCTACCCTTCCCACTCTTTGCTTTTCTATGTTTTTTTTTATAAACCATTCCCACGAGAAGAACTCCCCACCAGCAATACTTTAATTTCCTCAGAGATTAAGCTATGGGACCAGGTTCCTGATGGTAACTGTAAACTGATAGTCCCGCCCCAGACAGTTCACCTACTAGAGGGTGAATAACTCAGCAGGTCTTAGCATGGTCGCTTAAGTATAAACATCACATCATTCGATTTTAGGATGCTTCCATTACCTTCCTCAGAAACCCATTAGCAGCCATTCTCCCTGTCTTCACAGCTTCATCTTCTGATCCAGCACCAGGCAGCCACTCACCAGTCTTTCTTCTCTCTTTTAATTTGCCTATTCTTTGGCTGGAACGAAGGCATAGTGGGTAAGAGTGCCTACTGCATCCACAGGACCCCAGTTCAGTTCCCAGCATGCAAGTGGTGGCTCGCAAACTGCCTGTGATTCCAGAAGAGGAGCTCTGCCACCCTCTTCTGGCCTTCATGGGCTCCTGCACACACATGGTGAGCACACTCACGTAAACCCACGTAAACATAAACAGGCACATGTAAACTCAAAGCACATTTAAAAATTTCCTATACTAGAAATTTTTACATAAATAGTATTTGCTCTTAAGCTACACTATTCACAATTGGGAACAAAAACAACAGCAAACTCCGTTAAATCCCAGGTTCAAAACTGTGTGTGCAAAGAAAGCATAGGCACAGAAGAAAGGCTATCTTGTCTGAACCACACAGTTCTGTATTGTAGTAAGCTAAGTCACAGCTACTGGGCACCATGGATGGAGCTGACAAAGTGTTTTAAGTGTCTATCGGCTACGGCATGCCAGGAGGCAAACATACCATTTCTCTTATACTTTTTATGGATATATTCTGTCTAATTTGGATGACGTTCTGGAAGAAAAAAAAGCCCAACTCCCAGGATTATGTGTGTGCCACTTGCCTTCTCTTGTCAGAACAGAATGCTGACATAATTTTTTCCTTTCCATAAAGTGAACTATTAAAATTATTTCGTTTCCAAATGATGGCTGAAACAGATGTATTTTAATCTACAGGGCATAGCAAATGAAATTTACATGTCACAAAGGTCTTTCTGGTTAATAAATGTTTTAAATAGAAAGTGCTAAGCTAAATAAATATGAAACTATGCTGCTTTGCATAGGATTAAAAAAAAGTGAAATTGGAGGTCTTTCTCTTTGCCAAAGAATTGATTAATAAGGTGAAAGGATTTTGTGCTATCAAGCTCAGTCTTCTACAATATCATGAAAATGCTGCCTTGCTGTATATCCATAAAACAAAACAAAACACAACACAACAACAACAAAAAAAACCCCACAACACAGCACAACACACCTTTCAAGACATTGGTGCATAGGTAACCAGGTTGATTACACATATGTACACTCACCGATACAGTGATATTTCTGTATACTAGTGAGCTGAAATATCAAATCCTTTTCAAAAAGCAGTCTAAACAATCATAAAGTTTGTTTTAAATTAGAAGGGATTATGCAAACCTAAGTATTATTACTGCCAGCAAATGAAGAAATTAGATCTGCTTAGAAGACCTTTCTCTTCCTCCCTTCCTTCCTTCCTTTCTTTTTTTGTAAAGAAAAAAAAAAAAATAAAGATACTTTCTGGGGCTATGAGGTGTTTTCAAACTAAATAAAGGTAGAATGGCTGAGTTTTCCTAAATTGCTTGTGTGGAAACCTTGAAATAACTTTCATGGGTAAGTAGTCTAAACATGCTTGCCTCACCACGAATCCATCTCCTGGACCTGTTCTGCCTTCTACCTTCAATGAGATGAATCCCCTGCAGAAATCGACATTGGGAAAACACAATGGGGGCTTGGATGGCCCAAACTGTACCCCTAGTCCTACAAATGCCTTGAAAGTTATTCTCTTTATTGTAGTCAATGGGCTGCAAATGCAAGAATTCTATTTCAGATTAACCTCTCTACTGTTAAAAATTGTAAAAAAAAAATCGCGTTTTAAAAAATTATTTCTAGGAAGGGGTCAGGTTGGTTAAAACTGGCTGTGAGTCCCCCTCCCTCTTTTAAATTGCAACAAGACAGACTCTGATATGATGCACAGATTTTTTTTTTCCTAACAACAAGCTGAGTTTTAGAATTATAATTTAGAGTGTATTGGATGTATCACCGAAAGACAGGGTGGTTCTGCAATTGTCAGGCGGTATTGTATTGTTGCTAGTCTGAGCAAATCTAAATCTTTTCAAGCTTTGGTTGAGTGGGTTAATTCCAGGACCTGAATTACAAGTGCAATTTGAATTACATTGCAAATGCTGAATTCACTTCACTTTAGCAAAGTGCTTTCTTTCTCCCTTCTCAGACTTAAGAATTCTAGCTGTTTTGATGTTTTTCGAATGTGGAATTATTTCAGTTAGCTGTGGAAAATAATTCTAGCTAGAACTACAGGAAAAAGGACCGCCCCATCTCTTTGTTTAACCCTTACATTTATTTATTGTTGTTGCCATCTATTTTGTGAAATATCTTTTAACATTTATAGCACTGATTTAAGCCGTTAAGAAGGCAGCAACCCTGGACCCTTTCCAGACGGTGTGACAGTGGTTCCTCAGGTCTGTAATAAGCACTTTGTAAAAGCACTGTTACAACGCTCAAGACAACCCAGTGAATAAATGAACAAGTAGGCAAAATGAGCATATGATACAAACTGGGCTTCCTGATTTTGTGAATACCATTGGTTTACAATTTACAATTTACACAGGATACAAAAATAAATACCAACCATAGCCTCACAATGCTTACGTTTCACTTCTCCAAATACATATCCTAGATTATCTCATACACTTCCCTTAACCCATATAGGAATCCACAGGGAAACACTGATTTATCTTAAAATTTTTTTAAAAAAAATTTTGACATCAACTTTGTGGACAAAGAACAAAGAGGTCAACTGGATTGTTCAGAGTTCATACTTGACGCCACCCCTGTTCTAAGCACAGGCCTTCAGTGCTGCTGAGGGCAGGCCAGTTACACACTGCGGAAAGAACAGGTAGGGGTGAGGCCAGGCCAGTTACACACTGCGGAAAGAACAGGTAGGGGTGAGGCCTGCCGGGCCTCCACTTCTTTGCTGGACATAATATGAGGCATTTCAAGAGGCAGGCGAGGTGGCAGACGAACTGCCTGGTAATTATTTAAGAACATACCATTGTATGTGTAGCGTCGAGTCTGAGATCACGCTGCTCAAGCATGACACTATAGTTTTCAGGCCGTGGCCACATTTATCTCACAGTCTTTACAAAAGAAGGCTGGTGGAGTAATTGTCATCAGAAGACAAGAAGATACAGGCTAGTACTGGGAGCTCAGCAGCCTGACAAAACTTTAAAGAGAACCTGCTCAGTGGGAGAGGAACATTTGAAAACTGCAGTACTCAAGGCCTCTCAGCTAAGAACCGGAAACGGGTAATCAATCCAGAACGCCGCCGTGTGTAGCGGGCGCGGCTTGCCGTCGCTCACTGCTGCCTGCTCGTCCTTCCCAGGCCTGAAGTCGGCATCCACAAGAGCACCTCTCTGTCATGGGACTGGGGTAATGGTGGCCTGTGTGAGGCACAGGGCCCTGCGCATCCTCAGACACAGTCTCCTTCCAACAGCGCTGCTGCACAGTGCGGTGACTGCTCTTCTCTCATCTCTCCAGTTTTTGTAACATCATAATTTAATTAAGACAGATTTACCTAGCTCAACCGTATGCAACTAATGAAACATCCTGTTGCAACAGTATTTATAAAAGAGATGCAAGCTAAATGTGGAAATAGATCACGACATATACTTTTGTTTAATCTCTCAGAAACATTGAAACGAAACACCATGCTTCCTTCCAAAAGGGAAAGAGAGACGAGCCCTGAGAAAAATTCTACTAAACGTTAACTGTGTGGCCTGGGAAGAGGCTTAGTGGCAAAGAGAGTGCGTGGCTGAGTTTGAATCCCCAGCAGCCAGGAACGGCAGGACCCGCAACCCTAGCACTGGGGGTGCAGTGAGGTGGGGTGGGTGGAGCCTGGGAGGCTCCCCATATTGCTGAGCAAAGCTTCCACTCCAGTGAAAGACTAGGGTATTCGAAAAATACGGCTGACTGATAAAGAAACAAACCAGACATCCCCTGTGGCCTCTGCATGCATGAGCCAGATGCACACGTACACACACACACACACACACACACACACACACACACACACGCATACATACACACACAGACATGTTACTTACTATTACCACCACCACTACTACTATTAATAACAATAAAAGAAAATAAAGCAGCCGGTTCTAGATAATAAAAACAAACTCGTGAAATTACAGCCTCTATCCATTTGTATTTGTTTTCCTTCTCAGGTCTATATTTTATCAAAGCTTGTCCTTTATAAGTGGAGATATTGTTCTCTGTGCAATTTACATGTGATAAATACATCACACCACCATAGCCCCATACATGCGTATTTGCTTCTACAAACACATAACCTGGGTGCCCTTGTACATTTCACTTAACACAAGCAGAATGTTCAAACCATCTCTAAGCACAGGCATTTTTGGACTTTAACCAGAATATATATATATATATATACTTAGAATCTTATATTGATGGAAAACATACTGACATTTGCTCTCTTTTTTTGTTTCATTTTAAGAAAATATCATTATGAGGATAGGAGCAATACAATATTCAGGCCATAACTTGGCAAACAAAGTCAAGGGTTGTAAGATTTAACGTTCTCCTAACAGCGTTAACTTACCCATGTGGCATGCACAGTCCATTAAGAGGCCACATTTTGCTGTCTTCCCTGTAATTGGAAATACTCTATATGTACAATTGGAGTGAGCTAATGTTTCTAGCAAACCTTAACTTTTGTGTTTCTTGACTTTTTTATGTTTGGATTTGTAGCCTGGCATTTGCATTAATGTGGTTATTTGCATTTCATTATGGCTCCTGTTAGGTTCTTCAAGGGCTCAAGTCTTTAGGTGACTGTTTTCCTAAAGGCACGCTTAAATGAAAATTTCACCTTCTTCTTTTTTGGTTTACCTATTTATGATCATCAGACACGCTGGCTTGCATTTTACATTTTTGTGCTGACTCAGCTAAAGGTTTTTGTTGATTAAGTGCCCAAGAATTGGGCAACAACTGAATGGGGGCGGGTTGTTAAATGAACAGATTTTTTGAACGCGTATCCAAAATAGAGGAATTAAAAAAAAATGGTGATAGGATCAGAAAAAATTTCAGATTAATAAACAGCTACTGAGAAATTTGCTCTGGAAAAAAAGAATACTTTGCTGTTAGCCTTTGCTATCCCATGTGTTCTCACAGTGGTAGTGTTTATAATGCTCTTAAGTTGGAAAGAAAGATTTCATAAACCTGTAGCTTAGGAGGATACAAGGGATGGGATAACCATTGAGATGTAACAAGAATAAATTAATTTTAAAAAAGTTAAAAAAAGAAGTAAAAAGAAAAGATTTGTGTGTGTGTGTGCATGCACGCACGCGCACACACACACTTGTGCATAAGCACACACGTGTATGTGTGTCTTGTTACCTGTGTGCAGGTGTATCCTGAGGCTAAAAGAAAACATTGATCACCTGCTCCTGAAGTCACAGGCCGTTATGAGCTACCAGACATAGGAGCCGAAGAGCAGCAAGTGTTCTTAACTGCTGTTATCCCTCTCCAGCCCCAATAAAACAAGCTCTGAAGAGAAGATTTATTTCAAAAAGGGATAAGAAAAGAGGGAAGTCCATGCCATACTGAGAAAAAGTAAACCCCTTCTTCTAATTGTGCACTGAGTGTTGGAAACTTCTCCCTGAAGATTTGAATACAAATGCAACAGAGGAGGAAGAAATGTAAGAAACATTTGCCCCCTACCAAAGGTAGTTAACCTGACAAGGCCCTGTGTTTCCTCACTTTGCCCCTTTACACTGACTAGCCAACTCTGTCAGGCTGTGAGGTCAGGCGCAAACAATGAGATGTGGTACATAGTCCCCACCTATGTCAGTGACGAAAGACAGAGGCCATCTTGGCCATTGTGCTCACCAGCCTAGTTCGGGGCTTGGCGCAAACACCTTTCTTGCAGAAAGAAGTTGCATGCACCCTACTTCACCAGCTTTGTTTGCTATCAATCTCCCCCAAAAAGAAGTTGTGTCTTTGTCAACATAGCACCTTTGCACCAACGCATCGTTATCACCCTGTCTGTCTCATGGTCTGTGGATTTGGACAAATGGATCATGGTGGATGTCCCCCAGCACATATCATACGGAGTATTTTGCAGACTTAGAATATTTATCCTTCTCTCCTTTGACAACTACTTATCTCAGTGTCTCCTCTTTTTGGGTTATTTCTGGAGAAACACCCAGGTGGAATTACAATGCTTAGCTTTTGCAGATGGTCTTTCAGGTTGCAATGTGCATTTAAAGCTCCCTCTGTCTTCTTGCGGCTCCATAGCTCATTTCCCTTGAGTGTTGAACAATATTCTAGAGTAGCTGTCTATCAGACTTCAGTGACCCTTCTTTTCATCAACTAAATATTGCCAGTTCATGTATTTGTCTGTGAAGAAACAACAATTAGTAAACTAAGCGAAGCCTGTAGAACTTGTGATCCATTGTAAAAAATGTTAAATAAATAATGAAAGAAAACTCTCTAAATCACAAAAAGGATATGTGCCCTGAATGATTGAATTCCCCTTGTCCTGGGGGTATAGACATCGTGTACGATAAGCAAGCACTTTGCTACTAAAACACACCAAGAATAGAGGATGTAGCACTTGGTTAGGGTTAACAAATAAAGAGATTTCGACCCCAGAAGGGGATTTCTTGGGAAACCAAAACTAACTGAGAGTGAGGGTTGAAGATTAAAGTAAAAAAGAGGGACACAAAGTAGAGATGTGAGTGTAGCTAGACTATAGTGTTTGGTGGGAGGAAGGGGTGAAGGAGGTGGAGGTTGCAGAGGGCCCTGTCTGAGTCACAGGGGAGGCCACATGACTATCCTAGGAGCCCTGAGAGGTACTGATGGGCAAGCTAGAAAGAGCAGAAGGCAGAAGACATGGGAGGCAGGGCAGGAGCCTCTGAAGAGATTGTCTAGGATTCAAGTAACAGGCACCAGTGCCAGAGCAGCCATGACACGGGCAGAGACAGAACCACACAATGGTGTAGAGATGGTGGAAGGGAAGGTGACTGATGACTGGGACTTAGGGGTCAGGGGACAGAAGGCCTCCTGAGCTCCTTGAGTTTCTTTTCCAGGACTCGAAGATAGACAGGGACCAGAAACATGAGAAAGGCTTGTTGTAAAAAAAAAAAAGAAAAGCTTTAGTTATCGCTCCTACATTGAAAATAACTACAACATTGGGCTGCTACCAGGAGTAAATAGATTCTGCCGTTTAAGAGAAGAAATCCTTATCTGATTGCAAAGAGGGGAACTCTTTACAGGGACAACACTTAACAGAGGTCCTGGAAATGAGGAGCTAAGTGAGAGACCTTTTCATGCTTGGGGTCTCAGTAGCTGAGCAAAACACGTTCACGTCATTTTTTTCTTTTTTTGTGGCATCTCAGTGAGTCTGCATGATGGGTGGGGGTGGCTCACAGTTTCCTGTAACTTAGAAAAATATGAAAAATCACTATTATGTGGAGCATAGCATGACTCAGAACTAGCTCAAGTGGTTTATTATTTGCATGGATTATTTCTCTTAATACTGAAAAGCAGCTCTTAGGAAATGCACACCATTTCTGCCTCTAACGCTTTACTCTAAACATCTGGATTGCCAGGCAGGGAACTCCTGCTGGTAGTTTTTGCTCACCTCCCATCATACAATATTGTTTTTCCATCATGACAGAGTTCAAACTCCCAGGACAATGCCATTGAACGTGAATTTGGTGAGAGAAACACACAATCCTTTCCATAGACCCTGTGAACAATATGCCACTCAATTCACAGTTTACTTGTGGTGAGCCCGGCCTTGGAAAAGTTAAGTAACTGAGCCTGCAAGTTCAGAGAACGCAAGCGGTCAGGTGAGAATTTACATTTGTACGAGGTCCCTGAAGCCTGTGTGTTTAACGGGTAGGCTGTACACACTAATGTTTGTGGTATAATAATAAAAAGACAATGTAGAGCCAGAGATTTTAGAATTTAACACCTTTTAAAATATTTATTTTTATTAGGAAACACCATGTTTTACCTGTGTATTTGTGTATTTCGTGCACGCAGGTGTCCATGTTGGCTAGAAGAGAGCGCTGGATCTACTGGTCCTGGGGTTACAGGAGGTTAAAATCTGTCCTGTGTGGGTTCTGGGAACTGAACTTGGATTTTCTGCAGAGCAGCAAGTGCTTTTAACAGCTGAGCCCTCTCTCCAGGCCCCAAGCCTGACTTCTTTTAACATAGGAGAAAACTGAGTCCCCTAAAACCTTTCCTTTGTTTGTTCTGGATAGAAAGTCCACTTATTACCGACCCCTGTACTGTAGTCCAGGGTTCTGGTTACTGACTGACCCTAAGCTATAGTTATTCAAGTTTATATATTAAATGCTTGTTTTCCAAAGATGTTCAAGTAATTTCTTTTTTCATAAAACAACTGTTGCAGTCCTCTTCTTTCAAGTATCGGGCTGCTGGTGCCTCACCTTTGACCATGTCCCCTGGAGGAGGAGACCTGGTGGCACTCAGAGGAAGGACAGCAGGTTACCAAGAAGAGACTTGATACCCTATGAGCATATACAGGGGGAGGTAATCCCCCTCAGGAACAGTCATAGGGGAAGGGAATAAGGGGAAAATGGGAGGGAGGGAAGAATGGGAGGATACAAGGGATGGGATAACCATTGAGATGTAACAAGAATAAATTAATAAAGGAGAAAAAATCTTACCACCCTGTGCTGTGTTTTAAGAGCAGCACTGCACTTGGAAGTGGCTAATTGTCTACAGGATTCCAGAGAATATGAGCAATACTACCCACTGTAGCTTTAATTGTTTACTCAGAGTCCATTAGTGCATGTTAGGCATCGTTGTTAGCCTGTGAGATGCGAGCATGCCTCTCCTCATCACTGCCTTGCAGAGCAACCATAAAGCAACGATACTAGCTTCGTGAGGAGAAACGGGCCAGGTGAGGTAACTTCGAGGCTCACACTTGAGAATGCTGTCCTCACACAATTCTAGCTCATTCCAGGACCACATAAATGGCATAATTGCTTTAGTCCCAAATTTAGCAGCTTAAGAGGTGGAGAAAAGAAAATGAATTATGAGTTGCACATAAGCATGACAATCAAACTTGAAGACCTTCTAGTCAAATATCAAGACACAATTTTCCAAGTTACCAGTCCATTTCAGAAAGTGAAAATTAATTTGTGTTGCTACCACCATCTCGGTAAGAGTTAATTTTAAAGAAATACTGGACTTCGGCTGGGCGTGGTGGCGCAAGCCTTTAATCCCAGCACTCAGGAGGCAGAGGCAGGCGGATCGCTGTGAGTTCGAGGCCAGCCTGGTCTACAACAGTCTAGGACAGCCAAGGCTAAACAGAGAAACCCTGTCTCAAATAACAAACAAACAAAAACAAAAACAAAAAACAAACACTGGACTTCAAGGGGATCCCAGTTCATAAAGACTTCATAAAGCAAGATCAAGGTTTTTATGTTCTTTGTGTGTGTGTGCGTGTGTGTGTTGTAGTGTGTACGCGGTACATGTTCATGTGTGTCTTCAGGCACACGGAAGCAGGAGGATACTGGGTACCTTTCTATGTGGAATGTCATCATGCATTTTTGGATTGAGTTTCTCACTGGACCTGAAGTTTGCTGTTTTGGATGGAGGTTTACTTGCCAGAGAGTTCAGGGAGTCACTTATTTCTGTCTCTTAATGCTCGTGCAATAAGCCGAGGCTTTTAAGTTGGGTGGTTAAGATTTGAACCCAGCTCCTCTTGTTGTACAGCAAGCGTTCTTATCTATTAAACAGTCTCCCCAGCCTCTGAAGATAGAGGCATTTATTACTTATAGGACAATATATATGAAAATATGTATATGTCCAAACAATAATAAGCCAGAACAAAACTATGCTGTATGTAGAGAGACATTTTCTTTTCTTCATAGGTAATGAGGGAAGATTTGGTTTTTAATGCTTGTTAGAAACTGTTTTTTATATTCCTCTTTAATCCACAGACTATCAAGGGTGGAAACATATAACACTTCTAAGAGTTCTGTACAGAAGTTACCCAAAGAAAAGTGATTTTCATTTATGGAAATGGTTCATTACATTTCATGTGTCTAAATTTATTCTACTAGCATTTCTATGCACAGCAGGTAGACTTGTGGTTTTAAGAAATACACTGAGTTATTATTCTTTTCAAAAATGTCCTAAGTATAGATTACACTTATGGAAATATGATATATCCAAATTAACATTAGATTGAAGAAAATTTCACGATAAAATGAAGATGTTAAGTGTATGCTTGGCTGTTGTAGATGTGTTTAGGGAGAGCTCTTGACCCCATTTTAGAGCTGGCAATTTAAGCCTGGGGACAAATAGCTGCATTTTTTTTTGACAGTCCTGTGAAGATTGCATTGGGAACAGCAGATGTGAGACCCTTTCTCTGTCAGAACTTAGAATTAAATGCACATCAAAAGCATTGCAAGAAGAGGAAGATCAGTGGGACCTAGCAAAAAAAAAAATTCTTAATGAGGAGATAGACTGCCGTATAGCTTCTGTGATGTGTGTCAACTTCGCCTTGACACAGCCAATTCTCCAACTCTCTGCAAGATAGAATGAGGGGAGCAGGGATGATTGAAACCCTCAGATAATCCTCAGGTTCCATTTTAGCCCTCGATTGTAGCCGACTTCCTCATAACCCTTTCGGGAGACCAGGAAGGAGTGGCCTTTCCTCTGCATGCTGTTGATTCATCAGTTTTTTCCTCCAGTTGACTGATAAACCAGGAAATGAGCAGACAAAGCCTGCGTTGTTCAGGGTCCCAGCAGGAAGCGAAGGGGGTACTCTGAAGATGGTAGGAAATTATGCAACGAAAAGAACGTTTTTTTAGAAGTGTGAGAGGGGCGAGGAAATGACAGGGGCTTGGCAGCGACTGGGGACAAAAGATCTTGACTGTCAACCCGAAGGGTTTAGAATCACCTTGGAAACACATGTCTGGTTGTGTCTGGCAGAGTCTCCAGAGAGGATTAATCCAGGAAGAGAATATTTGCCTTCAGAGGGCAGTGCTTTTCAATGGGTAACCCAGACATAAAGAGGCCCAGTGAAAAAGCACTGTGTGTGTCTACCTAACTCTACACCTTCTAGAGTGTGTTTATTGCTGCAGCCATCTTGCGCTGACCCTAAATTCTAGTGTCGTCAGCAGCAGCAGCTTAAAAGCAGTGACTCTCCAGGGAGCTCCAGATACCCAACTTCCTGCACTGAGTAGCTATTGAGCTCTCTCGCATGCAGAAGGCAGTGTGACGTGTTAGCACACCTTCTTCCTACCATGGAACCCAACCTACTAAATCTCCTTTTATAATCTGTATGCATTCTCTTGGTTCTAGTCCTCTGGAGAACCTTTAAAAAGTTGTGACTAGAGGGAAGCAAGCCCTGGGGTCTTGATGGGAGTTAACAGTCTTCCCAGTGGCACCGTGGCCACTGGGTACCACAGCTCCTCATGGTAAAAAACCAGACGAAGTAGCTCCTAGTCTGAAGGCCTCTCGCTGGAAGATCCACTAGAAGGCAAAGAGAAAAGAAGGTCAGCAGGTGTTGTCCATAGATGCCAGGATCCCGAGGTACAGAGCAGAACAAAGACGGTAGAGACAGGATCTGAGGAGGCAAACAGAAAACATAGCCAAAAAAGGAAGAGGAAAACGAAGGTCCGCCCACCCAGCTTCCACCCACATTCCAAAGCAAGCCGACATGCTCGTGAAGGGATGCTTTTTGCAATAAACAGTAGAGAAAAATCAGCATTTCCCCGGGGGAAATAGCTATTTGTGATATTTAATGTGTAAATACTTGAAAAGTGGTCTTCACCTTCCATATGGGGGCGAGATAATGAAATGAAAGCCAACATTCAATTGGTTGTTTAAACGTTGAGAGTAGAAAACGTTGGCTGTGGTCATTTTATTGGCAGGACATCTTGGGCTGTGTGTGCAGGGGCCCCTGATGAGATCCGCATGCATATATGATTTACTCTGATGCTGAAGGGCAGTTTGAAGACAAATGTTTGCATCTCTCTTTCTGGAAGCTAAGGCCACTTCTGCATTCCAGTGGTTCGGAAGACAAAAGGCCACCGGGATCATTAGTTTAAGCTCTTCGACGTGGGTCCAGGTGTATCTCGGATGCCGAGGCATGACTGTTACAGCATGTTTCTAGAATATTCTACTCTCATACATCTCTGAGACAGTATCTGTCACGGTCGAGCGTTCTAGGGTACCAGTGAGACTCACACAAAGTGCATATCATGAACAGGTCTTTCCCTAACTCCCTGGCCATGTTTCATAACAGGCATATGTCGTACTCCCAGAACTCCTGAAAGTGCTGGTGGTGTTTTAACATTTTTGGCTTTAGTGATTGGAAGCTAGAATAGGTTCACCTGCTGCTGTTGCTGAGTCCACAATGCCGGGAGGATTCCTGACTGCCCAGAGCGTGTGCTGACCTTAATGAAGGGCCAAGTGACAAGTCAAGTTTGGAATTGATGAAGGGCTTTATGTTCTGGGGGTTACTTTGTCTTTCAACTTGTTTGATTGAGAAATTGCCTATTTGTTTTTTTTTCCTTAATTAGTTTATTTTACATTCTGACCACATTTTTCCTCTCTCCTCTCCTCTCAGTTCCTCCCTACACCCCTCCGCCCTGGCCCCATCCACTCCTCCTCCATTTCTCTTCAGAAAAGAGCAGGCCTCCATGGATATCAACCAGCCGCGGCATAGCAAGTTGCAGTGAGACTAGGCATCTCCTCTTCTCTTAAGGCTAGACAAGGCAGCTCCAAAGGAGGAAAGGGTCCCAGAGGCAGGCAACAGAGTCAGCTCTGCTATTAGGACTCCTAAAAAAAGTCCAAACTACACAACTGTAACGTATGTGTGGAGGTCCTAGGTCAGGCCCATGCAGGCTTCCTGGTGGGCAGCTCAGTTTCCGTGAGGCCCTATGGGCCTAGGTTAGTTGATTCTGTGCGGTTTCTTGCGGTGTCCTTGACCCATTTAGAATCTACGTTCTTCCTCCCATTCTTCTCTGGGATTTCCCAAGCTCCATCCAGTGATTGGCTGTGGGTCTCTGCATGCTGAGTGGAGCCTATCAGAGGACACCAATCTATGAGCGTAGCAGTATATCATTAGGAATCAGAGAAATTGTCTCTTTCTTTGGGCATCGCTAGATGTCTCTCCCTTCGGCTCAGGGACGGGTCATTTATCTCACTCTCCAGGATTCTGCAGCTGTGCTTTTCCTATCTCCTTGTCTTTGCCCCATATGCTTCCATGTTGCCCTGGCTCACGCCCCAGGCTTCTGTTTTCAAGCTGAGATAGGATAACTCCCAGTAGCATCAATTTGCTGAGACTGAGCAGAAATGGAACCTCTGCTCCACTGCAGAGGTTCCTGAAAGTTGGTCTCTTACATTTATTCCTCGCTTGTTGGCTAGAATGTTTTACAGCTTCATCTGCCCCTGCACGGGCTAGTGTGAGTTTTCTAAATGTTTACCAACACCACCAAGGGCAGTGGGACATCCAAATCAGCAATGGCTTCCATCTTCCTGGTCCCAGCATCTTTCTCTTCCTCATCCCCATATTGCTCAAGCCCCCTTCACCTGCAGACTAACCCACCTAGTGTGTAACAAACTCACTCAGATGGACGGAGTCCTCCTCCTTTTCTGAAATTATTATGTCCATCAAACGACAGAACGGTTATTTTCTTACACAAAGACACTCTAGGGGCCTTGACCTTTATTATTTGCTTTGAAGAAATGTCATCTGAGTTTAGAAAACTTCAGCTCCCTTTGGCTGTTTTGTTAGCTAAGGGTAACCTGATTTAACTGGCACTTTTACATCTACATTCGTGCTTTTAAAACACTCGAACGAGTGTTCTACAGCTATGTAAAGAAACACATTATCAAAGCATTAGGAAATGATTAAACTGACATTTTCTTAAGAAAACGAGAGGAGCAGGAAAAAGCCATTCTAAAAGGACTGAGTGCTACCCACTCCAGATATTATCTCCGTGCTTACTCAGGGATCTTTAAAGCAGCTTATTACCAAGTACCTAAGAAGACAAGTGTGGATGTGTACAGATCAGAGGGATGCAAGCTAATGCACCTGCCAGATTTTCCTATCGTACAAAGTGTGTCAATCAACACTCAGACCTTGCATTTCAAAATGCGTTCTTCCAGGTTTCCTCTGTACTGTATCGTTCATAACTCAATCCTCCAAGGCAAACTTCACACATGTGCACAACACACACACACACACACACACAAACACACTCACACACACACACACACTCACACACACACACACACACACACTCACACACAAACACACACACACAAACACACACACAAACACAAACACAAACACACACACACACACACAAACACACACACACACACACACACACACACACACACACACACTCACACGCTCGCGCATACACTGCAGCTCTTCCAGCTACCACTAATCTTTTTCTGGACATAAGAAAGTGTTGTGAAATAAGGAAAAAATTTATTGTAATGCTTAAGCGTGAGGCCAACCTGACAGGACTTAGAATTGCCGCGGAGTAAGCCTCCAAGTACGTCTGTGAGATAGCTTCCAGGGAGGCTTAATTGTGATGTGAAGACCCACCCTGCATGTGAGCATCACCATTCCAAAGGAGGCTGGGAGCCAAGCACCAGCCTTTAGCACTCCCCGTTTCCCAGTTGTGGACTCGATGTGAGCGGTCGCCTCAAGCTCCTGCCACAATGCCTCCCCTACTGGGATAGCCTCCCCTACTGGGATAGCCTCCCCTACTGGGATAGCCTCCCCTACTGGGATAGCCTCCCCTACTGGGATAGCCTGCACCCTCAGTGAACCGAACCAAACCAAACCATTCCTTAAGTCGCCTTTGCAGGGAATTTTGTCATAGAAATGCAAAAAGAAATCTGGATGATTCCAATGATTTAAATGCTTATTCAGGCAGCCTTTGTTACACAACGTACATCTCTCTCCTTCCTTGTCCTAATATGTGCTATTGAAAGGGGGGTACATGGTAGTGTTTTCATAAGTGTCTGGCAAGGGTTTGTCAGCCTGCGGAACCTACCTTTCTTTAGGGCTGAGCTACCCTCCTCCAAAGCCTCTCCTAATCACAACCATAGTCTTCTGTGAAAACTGTCTTAGAGATTTACACCTCACCTGCATCCCATATGGGGCAGGTGCTAAGAACCAATGAGAGCACAGTATCACTACCCTCTGAAATTGAGTGCTAATTAAGTTTGAGAGAAGCAGCGGGATTGTTTTCCTAGCGCCATCAGAGGCAAGTTACTTCACAGTGCCTGTTCGGGGTTATTTGTCTGTATAAAGAGACTGTTAACGCGTGGACGATGGCTCAAATGGTGACCAGGGTTAAATGTGGATAATGCTGCACAGGAGACGTCACAACCCAGCAAATAGGAAGCACTCTACGCACATCTGATATATTTTTCTTTTTATTACATGACCTCTCTAAAGAAGTTCATCTCAATCACCCTCCTTTACATTCTGTGGTCCGATTGGTTGGTTTCATCTAGGTTTACACAGTGAAGAAATGTTTGAGGCTGATTTCTCAGTCATGTCTCCTCTCAAATTCATTCATCTCAGTCCTTTCAGTTTGTTCCCATCAGCATGAATTTGAATGATAAAGCATAATAAGTAAATAAGAACAATTGAAAAATGCCAACGATGCCTTAAAACGGGCCATTTTGTTTGTTTAAGGGTGGCTTAGTTTCTAGTATATCATTTGGGATGACCTATTAACAAAGAATAGTCAAATCAAACTGAGCACCAGAAAACACAGGGCGTTCCCCATGTGGTGTGTGTGGCTTGGTTTTAGAAGTGGCATTTCTTCACCTGCAGCAGGCACTTCACAGGGCTGCAGAGACAAGGCATCATCTGCAAGCCCTTGCCTGTAGCTGCCATTTGTCCCTTGACCCTTGACATAGTGAGTGACAGAGCTGATCTTCAAACATTTTGCTTCATGTTTGCTAGTCCCATCTTTCATACTGCTCTGAGCCTGTATTCCCAGCCTGTGCGATGTGGACTGTAACAGAAACATTGAAATCTGTTGATAATTAGACACATCACTTTCATTTGACCCAACACTTCACCTTGGTATGTGACCATGGAAACTCTTCATGCGTCACAGCTTTTTGTGGAGTGTCATGGAGCAGAGTCTGGAAGGCACTATTGAGCAAGCAGATTGTTCTCTACCATGGGGCTTCGAATCTATTCCTTCAGTGTCCTGAATTTGCATTAATCATATTATGTAGGTGGTTGGTTGCTTGCTTCACTCATGTGCAGGCTAGCCTTAGATAGGGTACAACCCTGAAGTGAACAAAAACAGGAGTCATTCCTGGGCAGAGAACACAAACTTTGGCAGAAAATAAATTACTAGAAACATTTTTATTAAAGAAGAGTAGTTTTGAGGGTGTGATAGCTCCCGTGAAAGCTTGTGTAGTTAATCATTCCTTGTTTGAGGTTTGGACTCTCTTCCCTTTGATGTAATTAGCCATTAGGGTTTCTGAAGTACATTTTTCATGTCAAGGACACAATTGGTTTCAAAGGAGAGCCAGGGTGGGGCTGGAAGAGAGGCCAAGTCAATGCACACAGCAGCAAAAGCCACAGCAGGAACTAGCACTTCCTGCAGGGGCCACTTGATAAAAGTGCAGTAGGATGCGACACTATTTCACTCAAATGCAGCTGCGGTCCACGTGCTTCTTTGCTGGGTTGTTTGTGCAGGTTTTTAGTAGCTTCTGGTACTTTCAATAAAGGTGGAATAAGTAAGCAGTTTGAATACATTGCACTTTCTTTTCTTTCTTTTTTCATATATTGCTGGATTTTTTATTAAATATTTTTACATATACATTTACATTTTTACACATATATACAATAAACTACCTTCAGCAAGAAGAACCATGACACAATCAGGAATTATTATTATTATTAATTATTATTGTTATTATTATTAAACTTTCGATCAGTTTATATTTTTATTAATTACTTTATTCAGATTACAACTCAATTGTTCACCCATCACTTGTATCCTCCTGGTCCTCCCTCCTTCCTACCCTTACCCTATTGCCCTCCCCTAGGTCCATGATTGAAGGGGGGAATCTTCTCCCCTACTTTACAGTCACAGGCTATCAAGTTTCATCTTGGTAGTCTGCCTGTTCTTTCTTTGAGTGCCACCAGGGCTCCCCACTAACGGGAGGCCGGCAAGTTTCGGGCACCAGAGTTCATGCCAGAGTTAGTCTCTCCTCTGCACATAACTGTGGAGAGTGTACTATCCATTGGCTAGATCAGAGTAGGGGTTGTGTTTACTGTTTGTATTGTCCTTGGTTAGTGCAATAGTCTAAGCAGAGCCCCCGCCCCCCCCCGGCCCTGATCCACCCGTCACGATGGATCCTTCTATTTCCCCATCTCCTATATTTGTCTTACATAGAGTCCCAGTGGGATGTCCTCCCATCTGTCACCATCTCTGGTAAGTGAAGACTTTCATGGAATGTGCCTTTTGGGACAATCAGGAATTATATTAATGTTACATTCTTAGTGTTTTTGCTATTTCTATCTTGCAGCCTTGAAGAAAACATCTTCCCTATCTCAGTGTGTCTAAAGTTCTGAGTGTACATCAATATCTATCATATCTCGTCTTTATCAACTTAAAACATCTATCTAGACCTAAAAGCATCTTAACCCTAAACAACTAAGCTTAATTGTAAAACTAAATGATCTGGTCTTCAACCCCATCAGAGACTTGAGCAGGAATAAAGTTAATTACCTGAGTAAACAGGAAGTACAGGTAAGCAGCTTCCAAAATGAAAAATTATAGAGACAGTTTACTGCCTGAACAGTTACCCAAAACTCTTTATGACGTTGGAGCATCATCTTCAGCCTTCTGGCCCAGTTTATCTGACAGACGTATTTGTGCAGCAGGAACTATTGAGGACTTTCTTACCCTGTCTTGGCAGAGTTTGGCCGTCGTCGACTCTGCCTGCATCCAAGCTTGCCCTTTATTAGGCAGAACTCTGTCTGTGGCAGAAATGAGGACACAATCACTTGACTTGGTGACTTGCTCTGCTAGAGTAAAGCCTGTTTTGACAGAAAGGAAGTAACAGGCGGTTAACCAGTCCTGTGGCACTTTGTTATGTAATCTACTTCAGAGGTTGTCAATGCTCTTAGCGGTTATTTTTGTTTTTGTTTTTTTCTCTTTCACATGGCATCTTTTAAAGTATGAGTAAATGAATATAACCCAAGAACCCTCTGGGATAAAGTTTTTTTAAAATGTTCTTCCCAGATACTATTCTATAATCTACAATGTGTCTATGTGCAAATGTGAAATGTGTGTGTGTGTGTGTGTGCATGCACGTATGTGAATTTGGAGTGTGCACATATGTGCACAGTGTGCAAATAGGCATTTCAAGGCTGAAACTGAGCTGAGCCTTGTTTTCTAAGAGCCCAATCTAAAACAGAAGACGAGGCATTAGGGCATAGTCGAAGGAGAAGTCACATGAGGCATGATGGAGCTCACAGGCAGATTTATAGAGAGGACATCTTTGTCATGGTTCTTTCTCACAGAAGAGCAAGGTTTGTGTTCAGACATAGATTTGAGCCACAATGAATTGAAATTGATTAGAATTTCCCTTGGCATAACCTTGTGAGTCATATACATGCACACATATGCATACATATGTACATAGGTATACATATGTGTGTATTTTAAAGTTTAAGTTTCCTCTAGTCTCTCCTCTAATTTCTACTTTCTTCCTCTAGGCTACTTCCTAACTTCAATTACTCTCATGAATTTGACATACATTTGCCAAATCAATGGCTGACATTTCTCTACACATATGTTTATATAGTCATGCATGAAGTTTTCTCTGTATTTCTTTTTTATTCTTTTTTTAAAAATTAGTTTATTTATATTACATCTCAATGGTTATCCCATCCCTTGTATCTTCCCATTCGTCCCTCCCATTTTCCCCTTACTCCCCTCCCCTATGATTGTGACTGAGGGGGACCTCCTCCCCGTTTATATGCTCATAGGGTATCAAGTCTCTTCTTGGTAGCCTGCTATCCTTCCTCTGAGTGCCACCAGGTCTCCCCATCCAGGGGATGTGGTCATGTATTTCTAAATGTACAAGTGAGGAATCAAAATTTTAAACTCTGAGTTTTTCTCATTTAAATATTTTGATGCTTATACATATGTTTAAATAAATGTTACAAGTTCATTTGTTTGACTGTTGTTTTAGTATCTCTTTTTGAGACTACATCCTTTTTTAAAATTTATCCCTTCCTCTAGTGACAGATATTTAATTTCTTTGTAATGTCTCATAATTATAAGCAATGTTATAAAAACATGTTTGTGAATAAAATTTATTGGGTAACTATCTGAGAATCTGCAACTGTTTCCCTGGGTAAGTATATAAGGACTCTTTCCAGATTTATATTTGTGTGGTGTTGACAGAATACCACAAACCGGATCACTTCTACTGATCAGCAATTTGTCACATCATTCTGGAGACTGAGAAGTCCGAGGTCAAGAGGCTTATTCTGGGAAGGCACAGGGCATTGCATGGGGGAGAGAGAGAAAAGACAGCCAGATTATGACTTCATAAAGACCCCGCCCACAAGACAACTAGTCCATTTCTGCAATAGCAACTGATACCTTTGCTTCCACATCATGGTCAGTTGACTTCTTGGTAGACGTCACCTCCAAACACTGCTGCCTTAGTTTTTCATCACAGAAACCTTAAAAGGACACAGGCTGCCATAGTAGAGTCCATGTTGAGAGTAATAGAGATGGACACCAGAGCGTGCAGACCTCATTAAAGTGGTCTTCAAAGAAATTCTACCCATTTCTGTATCCGATATTCACCCATGAGAGTACATTTCCCTCACATTCAGGCCATGTGTGAGGAATATTTTCTTTTTTTCTTTCTTCCTTCATTTCTCTTTTTTTGTGTGGGGGGGTTACTTTTTTTTTTTTAATTTTTGTTTTTTTGAGACAGGGTTTCTTTGTGTAGCCTTGGTTGTCCTGGACTCACTTTGTAGACCTCAGCTTCCCTGAATGCTGGGATTAAAGGCATATGCCACCACACCTGACTATAAACTTTGTCCTTTTTGTTGTTTTCTATTTTCATTTGCTAGTGAAACTGAACATCATTTCAAAGATGTAGTCATTTGAATTTCGTTGACTCCTCAGCTCACTGTCCTATAAGGCTCTGCTTGTTTACTCCTCAGTAGTGTATTCTGTAAGTGTCTTCTTTCTGTAGCTTGTTACTTTTCTTTGAATTTCACATTAGGGTAACCTTTGAAATATCTTATGTTTGCCATTTTCTAATGAGTGGAATCTATTGTATGTATGACACAGAAGTCTATTTTTTCCTCTGAAAGCTATTGATATTTTGTACATTTCACTTAATTTGATATT
This sequence comes from Acomys minous, assembly GCF_964271855.1. NCBI lineage: Eukaryota > Metazoa > Chordata > Mammalia > Rodentia > Muridae > Acomys > Acomys minous. Next base: position 57,388,264 of record NC_140493.1, on the reverse strand, counting down.
TTGATTAAGGAAGGAAGAGGAGTGTGTTGGTTAAAGACACAGATTCAAGGGCTGGACTGCCTATTTTTAAATCTCAGATTTGTCCAGCGACAAACTTTGTTAGTTTAGGTGACCCATAAGAGAAAGAGAAGAATATTGCTATTCATAGTGTCCCAGTTGGACAAGTCTAAATTAATTAATATGTATAGTCATTAAAACTCTTCCTAGACTGTAGTAGTACTATGTGTGTCATATGAATTCTACTTGGGAAAAATACAGTGAGCTGTACATTTAAATTGTATGTTATTTTGAGCATATGGCAAGAGGAATGGAAGGTACGCTCTTCAGAAGAATACGGTGACACTTAGCTACGTCTTAATTATATTTCTTCATGAGTCTCTCTGGGACAAGCACTACACATAGCACATGTCTCTGTCTCGTTCTTAGTGTCCGTCACAGTCTTTGTTTACAGGTAAGCCGTCACTACAGATCTGCAGGAGGAATAACGGTGTGAACTGCTTATGTATACATTTAGCCACGGCACTCCATTATTTTCTGTTAGTATTTTCACAAAATGAAAATTGCTTTAATATCAGCACAAACAAACCCAGGGGGATCAATCAGCTGCAAAATTATTATGCAAAGCATCCCTGAGCCAAATATAAATGACTTTGGATTATCTGATGTTGTGTATTTTCTGCATCACTGCCCCCACCATCAATGTGAATATTCAACAGATAGGTGTGCTAAGCAACCAAGTGTCCGCTTCACCGTCAGGGAGTCAAAAAAAAAAAGGGGTGGGGGGAGAAAGTTTGACATGATTTTGGAATCGCCTCCTCCTTGCTAATCCTACTCGCTCTGTCTGGTTCTTGGTAGCATTTCAAGGGATTCAGAGTTTTAAAAGTGGAATCTGTTTTGATGATTCTTACTGCTTCTTCAGTTTGGGAAGGCAAATGTAGTATTATCGTTTGTTGATCAGATTCCTGTCTATTTATCCATCCACTCATCCAACCACACTAGAGATATTTGTTGAGATACTGCTGTGTATCTGTAGGGGTACAAAGGTGCTTGTTCTCCAATGAGTAGGAAATCACAAAACCCATCCTTTGAAAATGGCAGAGTTTCTAACACAAGAAGCTCTGTCTCCAAATTAAAGCTCTAATATCTAAAAAAAAATTCTTTGAGAAAGTATTTTAACTTTCATTGGTATCAGTGGATAGATGGATGTGAATCAGGTGGATTCCAGAAAGTCCTCTATGAAACTTAGCTTTCGTTTTGCAATCTTGGATATCAATGAATAAAGGAGAGTGGTCAACTTCAGTGAAAGTGGTCATCCTAGCAGGATAGGAAACATGCCACAGGTATTAATGAAAACTAGGCCTTCAGCTGGGGCAACTCTGGCTGTGATTTGCCTTTGCGTTTTGCGAACTCACGTGCATGCCCTCACCACAACCAACACTTTCAGTGTACTTGCTAATGCACATATTTCCTATGTCTGCTAATTTGTACTTGTATTCATTTCTTTGCTGTATCTAGCAATGGTATGAGAACAGAACTGTTACTTCAGGTTTACAGCCTGGGAAGCAGAGTCATAGAAAAGTCAGGCTATGTGGCTTGTAATTTGGTAGCTATTGGCAAAATATCATTCCTACCCTAAAACCCAACTCTGGAGTTTGATCTCAGGCTGCCTGTCCTGTCAGAAGATAATGGATTGATGACTTTTTTTTTTTTTTTTGATACCCATTGAACAGCTCATGGGCCTGGAGTTGCTCTCTTGCTTCTAAGTCCCTTTTTAGGAGATAGAAGAGCCTCTGACTTGCAGAATGGAGATGTCAGGTTTATAACCCTGGGACAAAGAGGCAGGTTTGACCAACTAGAACATTTCCTTGACCTATAAGTGGTGAAGACACAGCTCTCTGAATTTGAGCCTGAAGTAGACTTTTTAAAAAATTATTTATACAATATTCTGCCTACATGTGTGCCTGCCCACCACAAGAAGGCACTGGATCTCATTATAGATGGTTGTGAGCCACCATGTGGTTGCTGAGAATTGAACTCAGGACCTTTTGAAGAGCAGATGGTGCTCTTAACCGCTGAGCCATCTCTCCAGCCCCCTAGACTTTTTTTTTAGTTTATTCAGGAGCTATTTCTTCTTTTTAAAAAAGACCTACTAGGGGTGGGCTGGCGAGATGGCTCAGTTTGAATCACTTGCTATTTCGGCAGAGGACCTGGGTTCAATTCCACATAGTAGCTCACAGCCATCTGTAACCACAAACTCAATGCCTCTTTCTGACTTCCACAATCACCAAGCATATGGTGCACATGTATACCATGTAAGCAAAACACTCATACACATAAAATAAAGGAATCTGAATGTTAAGAATGATTTATTTTTGTTATTTCATTTTGATAGCTTTTGTAATCTTTGTAAATAATCTTTTCATAATTTTATTTTTAAATATGTGTGCATAAGAGTATGTGTTTCTGTAGGTAGTGCTGATGCCCTTAGAAGCTAGAGGCATCAGATCCCTTTTGGAGCTGGCATTATAGGCAGTTATAAACTGCTCAACACAGGGGTTGGGAACCAAACTTGGATATTCTGTAAGAACAGTATACATTTTTATCTGGAGAGCCATCTCACCAGCCCAAGAGCTCTTTTGATAGGCTATACATTTTCCAGAAGTAGTATTTTCTGGTTATCGTGTATAGGAAGATGGCCACCATCTTGGCTTTGAATGAGCATATTGAATTATGTGTTACTCGTATATTCCAAGTTATCGTGATTTGGATAATCAAAAGATTAGTGGAAAGTATTCAGACTTTGATGTTCATCGTAAGGTTTGTTATTTGTTGCTAGTTTACACACGTATCATTAATCAAGTGCTTGCCCCAAACACTTTGTATCACACTCTGTAGGTATAGGAAGGTCTGGGTTGAAAGCCATTACATTTTCTAGCACACAAGTGAACAATAATTCCCAGTGTCACTTTCAGTTTTGACTTTATCACTAAGCACAGGCCAGTGAGATGTGGGTGAGAGAAATGTACATCATGGGAGTCCTGTCTCACACTACCTCTCCTGTGATGTGTACCTTGCCTGATGGCTGGATGCCGACACTCAGAGTGGCTCTGGGAACTGTGAGTGGAAGGTAACTGTATTATCTTGGAATCCCGGACTGAGTGGAGCCCAAGACTCTAGCCAACTGGACTTCATTTGGCAGCTACGATTCTCTAACATTAAATGATTAGGATTTCTGACATGGTCTGCTTCTGAAAGATTCAGGATGCCAAACAAACTCCCTACTTCTCTTGCCGTCTAACTCCTACTTGTAGGTATATGAGGGTTAGGGTCTTCTTATCAAAGAAGCTAAACCCTTATCTAGAGAAGATCTGGGCACCAGCTGCATAGAGAAGTAAATAAAGGGCATTTAAAATGGGAGTCATTTGGAGAGAAACGTGAACTCCTATTTGAAACAGTTTTTGATGAGGAGCATGTTACCAGGTTTCTCTACATATTTAGCAGACAGAGACTTGCGCAGCACCAGAGAGACTGAGAACCCAGAACCTCATTCTGAGAATGAAGAAGGTGTCCCCCAATCAAGGGGGATGTCTACGGAGCCAAGCGCAAGTCCTTCCTGAGGGTCACTAGCTCCCTTATAATTGAAATGCCACCACTCTTCAGTGTCTTGGGGTCCTATGATTCAGCCGTTTTCATTGTAGTCTTTTTTTTTTTCATGCATCAATTTCTGTTCTACAGTGATAAAATGTTTGAAATTCTGGTATTGAATTTCATCACCTCATGAGACGTTCCCGTTTAGAGACATGGCTCTTTTGCTCTGCCAAAGTTTTAGCTTCTAAATTTCAGACGCAGAGGTTTTGAAACTGTGGCGATCTGGACAGATGTCAGCGGGTGAGGGGTTCCCACAGCCAGCTCTCATAAAGCATGTGGCCACACCGCACTGCTGCTCCTAATCCACAAAGAAAGCACAGATCTGACCGCGATCATCACACAGACCCATGTCCAAAGGCACATATTTTATTCAAACAACCGCACAGTGCTCTGTGGGAAATACTATTTTCATTATGTTTGCAAACATGTTAGCATTCATTAAAATGTGCACTGCCTTCCAGAAAGATTCATGGTGAGAGCTTCCTGTTGAAGGACACATTTGTGAACAGTCTTTCTGAGGCAGAAGTTTATAACACCGACGGTTTGAAGTGTGCGATATTTTATGCTGTTTTCTCATGGGAGAGGTTCAGAGTGGAGAATTGTGAGTTGCTTTGCATTTCCGTGCTGGTCTCAGAGGGCCAAGACTTCAACAGGCTTTGAAGTGTGTCAGTGTGTCCTCCTGTGAGTGTTTGTGGGTACCCCGTCTGTAGGCTTGTCACGAAGAAAGGGACCCCGGGCTCCAGCTCAGGTGCGGTCCAGAAAGACATTTTTGCCTTTCTCAGCTGGAGCCTGTGAATCTGAGGTAAACACCTGCATCTTTCCTTCATGGAAAACATGCTGGGTCTGAAGAGAACTCATTAAGCATGCATTTTGGAACTGCAGAGTTATAAGCCATAGAGTCTGAGATCTAGAAGAAACTCAAGACCTTATTTGATTCCCGTCTGTTACAGAATGGTACATACTTCTTTTTCTGTTCCAAGCACAGTGTCTGCCTCCCTTCCTTTATGATTTCTCTCACGCTGTTCTGACTCTGTGTAGGGCTCCATCTCGTCACTCCATCTGCTGAGAAAATGTTTTGTCCTTTCCCCTCATAATGCATTTTTAGTGCCTTCTACATATTACTCTTTTTTTTTTTTTTAAGCAACAGACCTGATTCTAAAAACTTGAAAGCAAAGAGTGCTTAAGGATTGAACATAATTTTTTTTATGTAGACTTGCATTGTATCTCTAAAGTTCTTTATAGCTAACAGAATGTTCTAGCTTCAGAGAGACTGCTAGAACAGAGTCCTTTTAGATGCGTGAGCATCCACATAAAGACGTAAATTAATAAACTGCGACTAAAATTTAACTAAACTTTACCTTCTAAAGCAAATGCGATGCTCATAGCCATAAGTGTCATGGGCATGCTCAGCCTGTAACACACATAGCTGGAACATTTCCCAAAGTTCTGTGTTATGGGCCTGATTCTCAGCTTGGAGGTTTCTGGGCATTGGGGGGTATGTTCTTAAGTGATTGTGGGGCGTGGTCTCTTCTTTTCTTTTCATTTCTTGCTCATCACAAAGTGAGCAATTTACTCAACTCTGCACCCCCTGTCATAATGCGCTGCTTTGTTCAGAGGCCTGAGAATATTAAGGGTGATGGCCATGGATTGGAATCTTCAAAACTGTGAGTCAAAATAGAGCTTTCTGTCTTTCAAGTAATCTTGTGTTTTGTTACAGTTATGGAAACCATACGGATACAGCCCCACCACAGCTCAATTTCACTGTAATGCCAAGTGAGCAAAGGAGTGGAAGTCTAGTTATTTCAAGATTGACACGGCTTAAAAGTGAGTTGGGCCTTCTATGCCCTTAAAATTTTAAGTTCAAATAGATAATAGAGATCATCGCATACTCAAGCACAGTAATGTATTTATTCTTACAAACTATACAAGGTGACAGTTACATCTTTTACTTAAGGGACAACTCCAAAAACTAAAGCTATCTAATATATATATATTATAAATACATATACTATGAAATTATAAAGCTATATTTTGAAATTGTACCATCCACATATGTATATAACATTTAGAGACCAGAGCTGTTTTAGGTGACAGTCTGACCAACAGAAGATCAACAGATGATCAACAGAAGAAAGCCTGGGGCTTAGGAGACTGTTTCTAGGAAAACGCTGGGGTGCATGGACGAAGTAAATCCCCCAAAGAATCCCTTGTCATGTTTGTTCCTCCTGACGGATTTTAAGTTGCCTGAAAAAGTGTGTGTTTCTATAGCAGTGGTTGGTAAAAAAAAAATTAAATTCCCAGCACTAAGAAAATCAGCTAAGTCTCTCCCCTCATCTTTAAAGAGAATTATAATTCTGATTTAAGTGGGTTCTTGGGAGGCATAAAAGTTGTGATCTCTGAGCAGCTCAGAAATAAACTTCACAAGCCACACGGCCTGTATGCTAGTGGCTCTTCCTAGATCCATTTTAGAAGCCATTCATCACCTGGCGTATCATTGACGATACCTCTGCCATCCTCCTGTTCCAGGGAGCCCAGAGCTGTCTGTAGTGGTGCACTTCCCAAGAATTGGCTTTTCTCTTCAGAGATTTAAACTGTTTTAGTTATCTCGTGTGTGTGTGTGTGTGTGTGTGTGTGTGTGTGTGTGTGTGTGTGTGTGTGTGTGTGTGTGTGTCCCACATTGCAGCTCCTCTCATTTCTCAGTATTTACGGATGTCATGAAACTTTAACCTGTAGTGGGATGTGGGGATGGATATAGATTCAATCTAGGCATTATTTCCTCCAAGCCAAGTAAGACTTAGTGACCTCCGGTGATCAGACCTGTAATGATCTGGCCCACTGTGAAGGTGGCTCCAGCAGCGGAGGAGAAAAGTAGGAGTGCAGAGGGTCATAGATAGCATCATAGTGGGAAAAGATGAGAGGACACCTCTGCCTCTGTTTCTCATCTGAGTAGATGCAACTGAAGGCCAGAGAAGTTAGGCAAAGTTTCCGATGTCACTCAGCAAGATAACCTGGATACAAGGACCAACTCCTACTGTTTGCTTGGACTTTTTCTTTCCCTTTACTTTCTTCTCTCTCTTTCCTTCATTGTCTCTTGGAAACAGATGGCTTTTGAAGGCTGATGCACAGGGAACCCAGATCACAGGATATGAGCATCTCAATGTTTTTGTCCTCAGATACCCATGGTCGTGGTCTTTAGTCCTCATGTTGTCTGTCTTATGCTGATTGTCAAATATGTAAAAGCTCTCTGCCGGGAGTAATTTTATTCATTGAGAAACATCATAGTAATGTTATACCTAACTAACGATAAAATTATAGATATCCAGGGCTCATCAGATATTTATTGAGCACATGACAGACATCGTGCTGGTTGCTATGGATACTGCAGTGGACAATATATAGTATCTGTCACAAAGGAGAAGCCCTCAATCCAGTAGGAAAATAGATTTATAAACAAAGAATTATAATTATACCTCAAATAACTATTACAATTTAGAATATAGCATAATTTTTTGTAGTTGGAATATAATTAGAAATATCCATATTCATTAATATGGTTTTTATTATTTACTCCTACAGAGACAAATCTATTATTTATTGACTATTTTTCTCCCCTCTACTCCTCTGCCATGTAACAAAATTGTATTAATATTGATTCAAATTATATCTAAGTAATTTATAGACTATCTGAAGGGACATTCAGTCAGAAGACAAAAGGACTATCCAATAGCTATCCAAAGATGGCTAAGAAAAATTGTGCTATTGATCTTTTAGTGAGAAAGTTTGCGTATTTTCGTTTTTATTAAGGACAGCTCTATTATGTTAGCTAGAAGCAAGTGTTTGCCTTTAAAATTGTACTTTATTTTAATTCTTTGTATAGGTGTTCTCTATGTGCGTGGGAGTGTAGGTATCTGCGGTGTCCGCAGGAGGGCATCTGAGTCCCTAGAGGTGGAGTTAAACACAGTTTTAAGCCACCCAGTGTGGGTGCTGGAAATAGGAGTGGGGTCCTCTGCAAGTGTTAAAGTAGTACATGTTCTTCCTGCTGAGCTATCCTTTCCACTGTCCCATGTTTTTGCTTTTTTGTTTGGGAGGTATAACAAAGTTAAAAACAATGTGTATGAATGTAAAGGTTTTAAGGCTAGTGATGTCAGACGGGCATGGTGGCACACGCCTTTAACCCCAGCACTTAGGGAGGCAGAGGTAAGTGGATCACCATGAGTTCGAGGCCAGCCTGGTCTATAAAGCGAATCCAGGACAGCTAAGGCTACACAGAGAAACTCTGTAACAAAACAAAGCAACAACAACAAAAATCAAACAAACAAGGATGGGGATGGGGCATGAGGATGTGGCCATGTAGTGGCAAATGTGCTAAGATGATTGGAGGGACATTTCCCAGAATTCCCTCAACTATGTGTCTCCTATTTAGGAATATGTTGTAAGACGAGGAAGGTAGATGATTGGTCACAGTCATGTTCTGAAGTTTACTGAGGGTGATGGTCAGCACTGCAGCTCAGGATCATGGTGGCTGACATGCAGACCCACTTGTGGGCGTGGTGAAGGCTATCAGTCTCCTTTTCTAGTGTCAGCACATACTCCCAGGCAAAGACCAAGTTCCATTACAGATGCATGCCATCAAGGCTACGGGCAGCCCACATGTGCATGCCTCAGCTCTGAGCCCCAGAGCTTTTCCTCCTGATCATATGCTCTACTGACCCACAGGGAGCTGTGGCCCAGACTTCTTATCAGGCCATGTAGCATAAGGTCCAATTCTTATCATGAATCCGCTAACCCTGTCAGCCCACAGGCTCTATTTCTTGTAGAGATACTTCTCTGTCCATGGGAAGAAGCTGGACGGTAGGTCACATTTCACATTTCTCAGCCTCAGCTGCCCACTTTAACTAGTTCATTTTTGTTTTTAACGTCTGGTTTTCAGCAGCAGTGTAGTTCTTACTGTTTTGAGTTGTATGTTCTCTTCCAACTAGTGAGCGTGTGATCTGCATTTTCACCCCGCATCGTAGACTAAGCTGATGAACACAGTTCTAGTAAGTCATTTAGGTATCATTATCAATTCACTCAATGGCAGTGCTTTCTCTTCTCACTAAGCCTGATGGGGGAATTTACCGAGTTTCATCATGCGGATATGCTTTATTTATTATATTTTTATTACTTTATAGATTATTAATTTCACCTGTGAGATTAAAAAAATTGTTACTGCAGCACAGTGGAAAACCAACCCTGTGTCCTAGCGACTCATTTAAATTACCACTAATAGGTACATTTTGAGCTTCAATCAGCACGTGATTTCCTGGTGGATTGCTCTATGGTCCACACTCTTATTTTCTATTCTGTATTCAGGAATCAAAATGTTTGGGCTTGAACAATGATTCTGTCGGTAAAATGCTTGTCCTACAATCATGAAGACCTGAGTTTGAGTCTCCAGTGCTCACAAAAAAGCTGGTCACAATGCTATATATCTGCGACCCCAGCCCTGGGGTAGGGCACAAGCAGGTGGGTCCTCAGAGCTTCCTGGCCAGTCAGTCTAGTTAATCTGGGAGCATTAGGCTCAGGGGTGATTACTTCAAAAATTAAGATAGAAAGTGGTGGATGAGGACATCCAGCTTTGGCCTCTGATATCCAAATGCATGAGCATACACATGCGTACATAAGAAGCACACACTACAGACACACATATATACACTGCAATATACACATGTACATATACTGTGCATATACACACTTTGAACCACTGTACACATGCACTCATGAACTATAATTAAAGTGCTATGTTCCAGTCTTAAACATGAGAAATCTGTCTTAGGAACAGTTACCACTGATTGGGCATTCTTCCCATTCGTCCCCTCCTATTTCTGGGATGCTGCTTGTTTAAAACAGAAACTTTAAAGTTTTGCAGCATCTCCTTATGATTCTCTTTCACTTGCCTAGTCTCATATTTCTTCTCCTTTACAGAGAAGAGGAGAACACATTTGGAATTAAGACATTTGCTTCTCTATCTAGACCACCAGTTTAGTCCCCCAACACTCAGAAGAGTGTTCTCACGTGCTATTTTTTTCTGCAATGTAAAAATATTTGTCCAGTGTTTATATAGAAATTTCACGAGTTGCATGAGATGCTATAGTTTCTTCTGTTGCCTTTTTTTTCTTGACATAAATAGGCTATTTAGATTTAAACTCATCTGATGGATTTGTGATGTGTGCTTCTCTGGTGCCATAACATTTATGCTATAGCAATGTAACAAAAATATAAAAATAGCTTAAATAAAACTGAGAAAGTTATTATTCAAATAATAAAATTTCTACCATCACTGAAAAGATGTTGAAAAGAAATAACAGTTTTAGAACAATTAAAGCTCCATATTAATTACTTTTTAAAATTATTGTTTCAAGGCTAGAGTAACATTTGTATGCTTCTACGGCTTCTATCCTCCCATTGGGGCTCATCTATCTTGGAAGGGAAGCCTTGCACTGCACTCTGACATGTTTAGCCAAGAACATATGTGTTTTTTGTTAAATGACACAGATTCCAGGAACCCTTCCTTGGAAACCATGACTTTAAATTTAGAGTGACCTTAGATTCTACATTCTTTGTTGTTACTGTTTTCTTTCTCTTTTTTTTGTTTTGTTTTTTGTTTTTTTGTTACAGAGTTTCTTTGTGTAGTCTTTAGTGTCCTGGACTTGTTTTGTAGACCAGGCTGGCTTTAAACTCACAGAGATTCACCTGCCACTGCACTTGGCTTCTGCATTCTTAATATGCAGGACAGGTGGTTGTATTGTTAAGTGCCTTGGGAAACAATGAAAAGAAAAAAAACCCCTACATTGAAGATGGCCCAACTTGCATGTGAAATCATGGTCAAAGCATTACTAGGTAAACTGAGACACCTCTTTGAAAATGAATTTCATCAGCTCTAAAGGGGAAATTTTAGCATCTTCCAAAATAATTTTTATTTAGAGTCAATGCTAGTGGCATAGGTATCTCTATTAGCTGCATGTCTCGCTGCTTTGACTAAATAGCCTGACATAAGCAACGCAAGGAATGGTCTATTTTGACTTACAGCTCCAGGGTCTCACAGCAAGTACCCGTGTCTTTCAATACTCAAGAGTAACTTTACAGTGGCTACATTTCCATTTCACCAAAAGAACAACAAAATAAGTTTTAGCAGATTTCTCCCTATATACACATTAAAAAGGAAGCTTATGGAAACCTCCTGTGCTCATCGGGCCCTTAAAACTCACCTCAAAGTGTGGTACCCAGATTGGAGCATCAAGATCATCTGGAGTCTTCCTAGAAATGTGAGTTCTCAGTCACCACCCAAGACTACTGAACTAGAAACCCGGGGTGATGCCCCTCACAGCAGCCAGTGTTTTACCGTGGTCCCTGGTGAAGCTGATGAAACTCACTTTGAGAACCCACAGGATTTATTCCATCTTCGATTGTCTCCCTCCTCCTGATTCTTCCTGCCATCCCTTAGTCTCACTAAAGGGGAAACCACCCTTTCAATCTTCATGTCATTTGTGCACAAGTCATTCTAGAATTCTCATTTTCTGTGTTCCCTCTTTTTTTTTTTTTTAAGATACCAGAAAACCCTGAAGCATTGCTTCCCTCTAACAACTGCACTATCATGAGCCCCACCCCAGTTCTCGTGGTGTGGACCCTGGTTTTCTCTTGCATGGGTTACTCCAGCAACCTTGTAGCTATTACTGTGTTTTCCCTCTGGCAAGTCTATGCACTGTTTTCAACATCAAACCTGGAGCAGCACTCTACCGAGAAGCCTGGCTCTATTACATACACAGAGTTCTGTATTGACACTTAGCACCACTGTACTCTTTTCTTGTAATGTCTAGAGCCAATATAGCTTGGAATTCCTGTCACAAAAAGTCCAGAGTAAACACCAATACAGAGAGAATTTGTAAGGGCCACTGTCAACTTTTCTTGAAATTATCTTCATGGTTTCATACAGCCATTTCTGAAAATTTCACAACTCCATGACTCTCTGGAAATTGATAAGAAATCTGAAATAAATAAATTGCCAGGAACATCCCTAACCCCCATTCTTTAAGCGTGTGGATGACTTAATAAACGCCAGTTAGTGCCTCTACAAATCTTTTCCAGATCTCCTCTTCTGATCAAAATGTTGCCTTCCGGTCCTGCTCCCCTTACCTCTTGAAGTTCATCTCCTTTCACACTCTTGCACAAGCCCTGCTCTGCCCACAGCCCTCCTCTGGCTCTCCTTCAGGTTTGCTACCTTAGTACCGTTGTATCTTTTGTCCCTTCTCATGTGTCCTTTCCCAAGACAGCTGAGCAGCTTGCTAGCCACCTCCGTTGGCTCCTCACACTAGCGTTGTCATTTCAAAATGGGTGTTCCCCTGGCTTTCCAATTTAAAAACAACATCTACTTCCAGCACAGATGGATGAGACAGGTAGTAGAATCATTTTCATTTAGAATGAGAGACAATATACAATTAAAGAAAGGGGCTGATCAAGGTCCCCCACTTTCTTTCTTTCTTTCTTTCTTTCTTTTTAAAGTTAAACTTAATGTGTATTTTATGTAAAGGGCATAAAAAATAATATAGGGATACTCGTGTTGTCAATCATAATCTTTAATCCTTCAATGAATTTCAAAGAATTTCTGTTCAAAATTCTGGTAAGGACACTTGGGACAATCTGTACAATTCCTAGTATAAAAGCATTATGATAATAACTTTGCCTAAAATGAAATTACCCAGTTCATTTCCTTACAGTTCCTAGTATATTTTGTTAGGGGGTTTGGTTACTATTAGGCAGCAACGGACAAAAGGAACCTTGAATTTATAAAAATAATGAAATGGAATTAATAAGACAGCAATGGATCAGTGGCTCTGCTTAACCCTTTATTAGGGCATATTGATTGTTTTTTTCTGAATGAATGGCTGGAGGGAAGTGGTAAGAAAATCAATTTTATGTAGGAAACATTCCAGTTTTTAGTATGAAGAGTAAGGGCAAATCAACTGGAGCCAGCACAATATTGAAAAGGCTTTGCAGAGCTGACTAGAAAAATAAAACGGACTTCGACAGCTTTGTGACCTGGGCTATTTAGCCACAGGACTGTTCTCTGCCTTAAAGAAAACATCACACTCTTAAGGAACAAAAAATAAGATAACTCTCTTAAAGAAAAAAAAATGGATGGGACAATTCAGGAATAAATGTAGTTGGAAATGGCAGAGGAAACACAAAGGACAAAATTACCCTTTATCCAATTTAAAGAGTGAAAAACAACCAGGAGCGCTCTGAGGTTCTTTGCTGGAAGAAATTTGAAGAGACAAAATTGGAGGTGGAAGATCTGGCCACAGTTCTCCTGCAAATGGGCTTTATATATTATCTGTGCGTATATCAAGGAAGGCAGGCAGGGCTCTTCTGTTGTTTCCCCTCAACCTCAAATGCAGCTTGCCCCGCCTCCCCCCACACTTTCTGAGGTTCCACAGCGATAGTAGTACATTATAAGTTGTTCTATTTTCGTGGATACGTTTCTGCTTCCTATTGGGCGGTAACCGGCTGATGTTCTGTTTTCTAGTTTTGCCTCCACTGGCCTATCCCACAGCATCACCATGAAAGTAAGTCATCACGAATGTAAATCTCACTGTGTTTCATCTCTAGCCAGAGCCTTCACTAACTCCTCATCAAACGCAGCAACACTCTCCAGCATCCTTCCCCAGCGCTGCCGTACGATATGAATAGATACTAAAGACAAGTTGCGGAAAACTCCAAGCTGAGAGTAGCAACTGTCTTTGCGATAGGTTTTTCTCAAGGTGTTTAGTGCTAATGTTCACTGCGGGTCTACCCAAAGGGGATGGGTTAGGAAATGTAACGTTTCCTAAACTTGTTTGGTTATGGGACCAGTTTTTCACATGGAGTGCCTTGTAGAATTAGTTTGGAGTACTTTTGTTGTTGTTGTTGTTGGTTGTCGGGTAAATTTGTAAGCAGAGCAAAGAGTGAGTGTAATACTTTAGAACCCACCTAACTTTTGTATGTATACCCTTCATGTTCCATCCTTGCTTTCTCGTCCATGCCACGCTGACTTTGAAACGTTCTGAGGTCTGGTCTTCCTGAATAAAACCTCCTCATTTTGGTTTCCAGGTAAGAAGAACCTTCTTTCAATAATTCCTACTGCTCCCACTTTGCATGTATTATATCCGACTTGTAGAACTGTTTATCTGGCATCACTGATTTACACAGACTGTCGCGATGCAGTAGGATTTCAGAAGAAGAAAACGATGGAGGCTGAGAAAAATCAACCAACTCAGCTTATGGAAACAGTAGATTTGGTTGCTTTGTGTTTACTTTTAGATTTAAAAAAAAAAACAAGGAAGAAATAATACACTATAAAGGTAGAAATTTGAAAGACATACAGGAAAAAATAGTTTTCAAAACTACTTATTAGGATAAACAAGTACATGTTACATATGAAAGCTATGAAAAGTAGTTCTAAGATAAGATGCTACACGCAATAAAGCAAGCTCTCAAGTAAACCCACATGTAATAAAAGAGATGGCATGTGCATGTAGCATGTGTAAGCAAAGAATGTTCTGGAGAAAATACTAAGACATTTCCTAGAAGATAAAAAGAACTTAAAGATATGTAGCTATCACTAGAAAGTGTTGTTCCTGGGGTGGGGACAAGGGATAGGAATTTAGGCTGAAACAGTTCATAATCTTAATTGTGAGTTCCAAATCAGCGCAACAGAAGCAAGACCCACAAATGACAGATGACCCAGCCGTGAGGGGACACATTGAAGTGCATGGGACATGAGAATTCTTTATACTTGGGCGAAATTAGCAAAGATTAACTTTTAGCCAAGTTCTATAAAAAGGTTTAAAGATGTAACATGAAAAAAGTCTTGCAATATATACAGGGGGAGGAAGTCCCCCTCGTTCATAGTCATAGGGGAGGGGAGTAAGGGGAAAATGGGAAGGAGGGAGGAATGGGAGGATACAAGGGAGGGGATAACAATTGAGATGTAATATGAATAAATTGATAAAATATATTTTTAAAAAAATCTTGTAAGAATCCAGGCTAGAAAAAATTACCTTCTGAATTAAAAAAAAAAAATCAGGCTGTGTATGGCTTCCTCTAAACCACTAAATTCATAGTCCTGATGACATGACATTTATATAAATTTTACGGGCAGTGTTTGAAGCTTAAAGAATTTTTATCTTTACATTGTTGGTGTGATGTGAAGTGATCAAAAAGACACAATCAGATTTATATGCACTCAGACATATTTCACATATTCTTTGCTGAAAGTTTTCTTAAATTTTTTTTTTTACAAAATGGGAAATTAATTGGCACATGAAACACAAGAATAGTATATGAGCTGACTCTGAGAATTATCACAAACACATTAATATAAACATAAGCACAGAATTTAAAAATAATTAACGTAACTCAAGTAAGTGCATATTACCAGATATAAGAAGTAATTACGACATTTACTTATTTTCTTTATTTATCTATCCATGCAGGTGTGTGTGTGTGTGTGTGTGTGTGTGTGTGTGTGTGTGTGTGTGTGTATTTGGTTGTGTGTGTGAATGTATGTGTTTGTATGCTCGCCCACCATCGCATGCATGTGGAGGCATTAATGTATTTTTAAGAAAATACCCACCGTAGCCTGAAGTGTATGGTCAATGATTGTCGATTATTAGTATTAGTAGGATGGACAATCTAAAACAAAGCAAATGTGCACAGCTTTGGTTGAATCAATGTGTAAGAGTTTGCCACATACTTCTGGGGTGCTTCAGTAGTGCCTGGATTGACACAAACCTGGCTTTGATTTGTTTTCTAGTTCAATCATTTGCTAGCTACGTGGATTTGAACAAGGCACTTGGTCTTGAATTCTATTTCCCTGCTTATAAAAAGAGAGTGTTAATAGCATATATTTGTCCTAGGAGGGAGCTTAATTAGTGTCGGTTAATTGAGATAGCATATGGGACACTTCTGATACAGAGTACATATTTCCCGTCAGTAAGGCAGTAGAAAATTATCATGCTAATTATAATAGATGAGAGAGTGATGGCTAATGGATGTGACTTGTTAGCAGGAGTTAGTTGAGAATCGATTGCTTTTCCTTCCTCCTTCCCATGTCTGATTTGCCAACTGGTTCTACCTGTTTTCTAACGTACCTTGTTACTAATCACACACCATCCACATGGGAGGGACTGGACTCAGAACTGGTAGCATTTCTTGCCTGTACAACTGTGCTAGGATTCTTACCAGCCCCACTCCGTTTCCTCCCCTTTAAGAGCTCAGGGTGGGTTCTTATGCTGGTCAGTCAGACCAGGATTCTGCTTAAAACTCCCCACCAGCTTCCTGTTGCCTCCAGAATTGAACCCTTATCACCGAAAGCTCCCTTTGACCCCCTTCTCCTGAACTTTCCACCTTTGTCTTTCTCACAACCCTGATTCAGCACATTTCAGAAACAATGATCTTCTTGCTCCTCAAATGCCCCTACGTCATTCCACCTCAGTGCATCTGTTAGGTAGACACACACACACACACACACACACACACACACACACACACACACACACACTTTGTTCAGAATGTTCTTTTCCTAAGGCCTATGTCTGAACCCAAGTACCATTTCCATGAAGAGAGCCGTGACCTTCATGTTGAGTGATTCCTGGGATTCTGTCTTTGTCTTTCCATGACCATTTTCGGCATACACTCACCCTTCAATATTGTAGAGTATGTTTCTCGAGCAGGCTGGCTCTCGTTCTCAGGTTCTCTGCTACGGACTATGCATAGAGCCCACCAGGGAGAATTTGCTCGCTGATTCTTTTCCTTAGCTTGTCCTTGATTATTATAGTTTTAATAGTATAGACTAAAACAATAATGATTATTACTTGTAGATGAAAACAAATTGTATTTTGGATATTTTTATTTGCTAATTTCACATTTTGTGTATTTTCTTCTATAAACCTGTTCATTTTGGATTCTATGTTTTAGATACCATAAAACCTTGATAATAGGGAAGATGTTCTTTTCAAGGTTGCCAAATACAAACAGCCAAAACACTGTGAATGTAACATTTATATAATTCCCGATTGTTTCGTGGTTCTTCTTGCTGTAGGTAATTTATTGTATATATGTGTAATAATATAAATGAATATGTAAAAAATAAAATAAAGTAGATAAAATTAAAAGCATAGATAGATCTAGGGAAAAAACCTTGATAAGACTGAAATTTGATGATATATCTTTGTATATACCTAGATGATAGTAATAAGAGTTATAATAGCTGAGCCAGCCATGCTTAAGCGATGGATAATAACTAATATTATGGTCTTGATGGTGGTAATAAACATGGTAATTAGAAATACGAATGCTTGTACCTGACGGCAGTCAAGACTGTGAGAAAATCCTTCGTTTCTTTTGTCTCATTTCTTTTCTTGCTGATCTTTGCCCATCTTTCAGTAAAATAAGTGCCATGTTTTCTGTGCACATGTGACAGTGTCATCACCATGACAGTTCTAGGATGGCCTCTGAATGTCCCTGGAAATAGCTGTAATGCACTGGGGTGAAAATAAGGCTGTAATCTGGAGATGAAAGAAGAGACAGCGAATTCAGGGAAAAAAATATTCTAAAAGCCTGAAACTGGAGAAGAGACAGGTTTTTTTCCCTTCACAGAAATAGCCCAGGACATAATTCTCTATGAAAGATTCATAACAAGGTCCACAATGTTTATTTAGTAAATTTTTTTTAAAAACTCACTTTTAGATTTACTATTTATCTATCATTTAATTCATAAAACAGTTTGTTTCTCTGCTGTGCCAAGCGGTGCACTTAGCACCTAGGAAAGGGCTGGGGACAACAGATGGTTAATATTTTAAGGCCAAAAGTCCAAACTTGTCCAGAACCAGTGAAGAAAAACCCAAACTGGCTGCCTCCTCATCGGAATGGCCACAGAAAATGAAGCCTAAAGTTACTCTTTGTGCTTTTCCTCTGGTAGAGTTTCTGTTTCAGAAGAGTCCAGGCAGGGAAAGGCATGTATTGTGGCAAGCCTCCTATTTCTCTTTGTTAGTTTTTTAGTGTTTTAGCTCCCCGTTTCTCACTCCCAGAGAATCAGGTTTATGTGGGTGTCGGGAATGAGATGATTTTCTTTCTGGGAGATGGTGCCCTGGGCTGGAAGGAGACAGCAATTCATTACACTACAGCCTCTGTCTTCCCTCCACTTTCAAAATTAGCTTTGCTGTGACTTTTTTGACCTGCCTCCACTCTGTTTCAGATTTGTATACTCGTGTTTCATGTATCAGTGATGATTCCAATTACACGCTAGGTAACAAGAGTTTAATAAAATGTGGCAATAAATTGTGGAAAGACATCATGCATGGGAAAAAAATGTATTAAGAAATGTGTTCCAGGTAGGGCTTCCAGTATTAAATGACTAATCACTTCCACACATACACACAAAGTGGAGGTTTTACTTTGTGAAACTTGGCCTTTCAGAACTAGAATGCCAAGCAGTGCCTTCCAACTGGGGCTCCAGCCTGCCGGAAATGTGTGGCAGTTGTTTCTCTTTACAGAGGACTTTCTATGTTCTCAGTGGCCCTTCAGCCGGAAGGAAGGAAAACACCTTGTTCAGAGCTCCCATTGCGACGATGTCACTGATAAGTGCTAATAAAAAGTGTATGTAATAGTTTTCTTTGAAGTCTAGTGGTTGGAGTGCCTGGAACTGAATCCATTTATTCAATATGTGAATTTAAGGAAGGTTCCTACTGTGGGGAGCATTGCCACAGTCTTGTCAAGGATCATAGGCTCAGATCTATGGGAAACGCCTCCCCCACCCCGCCCAGAATAAGGCTCTCGGGAATGGCAGCGCCCATGTGTAGATGTTGATGGTGCACAGAAAATGTCCACCATTGCTTTCTCCTTCCAGATAGCTGTAGCCTGAAGACATTAATCCCCTACAGAGACCGTTCTTACCAAGGTTAGCTAAACCTGACTCCATAAAGTCTTGCTTGTTTAGCTGTTTTCGATAACCCTGCCTCTTTGTTCAAGTGTATGCAATAGCCTTGCCTCTGTTCAACTCCTTATAATAAATACACTCTGCTGTTGCTTCTCCATCTGGGAGGCCAGTCCACACAACTCAGCTTTCTTGTGTAGGTGTCTGCCATTTCTTCGTTCCTTCACTGCCCTTACTCAGGTCAAGTTCCTTGAGTTGTAGAAGGACTCAGAGTTTTACATGTCTCTTGCTTTTTACATTTTGAGACGGGGGCCTCTCTATGTAGCCCAGGATAGACTCCAACTCATAATCCAGCTTTCTTCTCTCCAGTGCCGAAATGACACGAGCACGTCACCAAGCCTGTGTACCTCCGTTCCTTACTGCTAAGGAGGAACAGGGATACATTCTTCACTGAGAAGTTGAAGAATATCAATAATTAACAAACAAACAAACAAACAAACAACTGAATGCAAAGTATTTAGCCCAATGAGAAATTCGGGGTCAGCACCGAATTAGAACACTATTATAAAAACTATCAAACGTAAATGTGTGAATAGAAATTACACTTGAATTTTTTGTTGTTTGTTGGTTGGTGCTAGGGATTGGCCCCCGAGTCTCATATACACTGAACACGTCCTTCGCTCCATTAGCTCTTGAAATCCTACAAATAACAATCCCAGAGGAAGCATGTAAGCTGTTATTTGGGAACAGAGATGATGCGTGTTTGGCTTTTTGTTGCTATTTCTGTGTCACCCCAGATGTCACACTGTAAGATTTACTTCCCTATCCATGGTAGCATCTGTTGGGTGGGGTGGTGGGTAACACTGCTCACCTCAACATCATCAACTGTCTTGAGAAGTCCTCACACTCAGTATCCTCCCTGAGATGCAAATCCCACAAGCGACTTCTTATTTTATTTTGGGAGCCAACATCCAGAGACAACAGTGGGCAAAGAACCCACTGACAGATATATTTGGGTTGCCATTCTTATTGTTCGTGCTTCAAGAACATTCTGAGAACCACAGAGAAGTCACACTTGTTCCCTGGGCTTTGCCCTTGGTAGCAAGTTAGCAGGGGAACCCTCTGGACTGTGAGCCTATCACCTCCATATTATTTTAGCTACTCCTTTCCTCACTGTGGTAAAATACCTGGATAAAGCAGTGTAATGGCGGAATGGTTTCTTGAATGTGGGAGAAGTGAGACTTGCCAGAACCTTAGGTGATTTAAGGTCATAATGTCACAACCCATCTCCTCCAGCTCGGTGTCAGTTTCGAAAGGCCACGCAGCTTCCCAGAGCTGGGCCATCTGTTCAAACACTTGTAGCTTTTGGAGGACACTTCTTCGTGCTTGAGCTATAACACTTTGTGCTTTGAGAGAGTTGTTTAGTTCCTCTAGTCTTCTTGGTTCCTCTTTGTGTGGTGATGTAGCTGAAAGAGTTAGAGAGGAGCTCATGCTGCAAAATGCCTAGAACAGTGCTTGCACAGGGCACCCGATGGTGGCTAGTTAGTGGTACAATACCGATGGTTTGTCAGGCTGGGGCGTAAGTCTGAGCCATGCTCATAGAATAGTTAACCTTTGTCATCAGAGAGCTAAGATTGCCCAATATCACAGTTTTGAACTCAGGAAACTGAGACATCAGAATCCAGATGTTCTTCTTCACCGCATGAGTAAGAAATGAGGTACTGAAGCGGTGACTGAAACAATAATCAGTTGTTATGAGTTATTATCATGAGTAGATCACACTCCAAAGTAATTGCAGCCCAGGAACAAAGTTATTTTTCAAAAAAAGCTAGGAGCATCTACTCATGAGTAACAGTTACAGAGAACCAATGTCATTCAAGAGTTTCCTATGAGAGTTGTGTGTTTCCAATGGTTTTATGAATGAAACTTAATAATTAATTCTCAGAACAGTCTCCAATGAGGGAGATTACTATTGTTCTTACTATTTAACATGAGAAATGATCATTTTCCTTTTATGTCCTCCAGGAATTTGGAGATCTTCTTTTCACCACTGATGGAGACATTTGGGAAAACATCCTTGTCTTATATGAGAAGAAAAAGAAAAGAAGATGGACAAGGAAAAGATGGACTACGCCCAGCTCCGTGGAAGAGAAGGAAGTCACAACTGAGAACCCCCTTTCCTTTTTCCCTGTTCTGCTTTTCTATTGTTTGTGAGATAGGGTCTCGTTCAAATCAGGTGGACCTTGAGGTTGTGGTCTTCCTGCCTCTGTCTTCTGTGGGCTCGGATTCCAGGGAAATGCTGCCTCTTATGGTCCTAGTGCTCTTCACAGTCACTGTAATGACAGTGAGAATAATAACACCATTACCATTTTGAATAAGATTTATTGGGCTCTGTTTTAGGGATTTCTCCCTTACTATTAGGAAATTAACATAGTATAAAAGTACAGTTCCTTTTCTATTGTCATGATAAGATACCATGACCAAGGCAAGTTATAAAAGAAAACATTTATTAGGTTCATGGCTTCAGAGGGGTGGAGCCATGATCATCATAGTAGGGGGCATGACAACAGCTAGGCAGGCATGGTGCCAGGGTAGTAGCTGAGAGCTCACATCTGACACACCAGTGTGAGGCAGAGACAGCTAACTGTGAGTTTCTCAGATTTTGTAACCTCAAAGCCCACCCCAGGGACACACAGCCTATGCCTCCCAATCCTTCCCAAGAAAGTCCAGCAACTGGAGACCAAATATTCAAACATAAGGGTCTATAGGGCCCATTCATATTCAAACCACCACACACAGTATGATAGTATGCTGAAGTATTCTGCAAAGAATGCAAACACATATACATTCATAAATAACTTGGATACATATTTGTTTTTGTTTCACAGTGCCTATTAAGTTACAACAATGTAAAAAGGAACCTTTGTATGAGGGAGAAGACCGAAAAATCAGGGAAAATGATTTCCCCTTCTACATTCTATCTTAAGCCTTTGTTTACTTGGTGTGTGTGTGTGTGTGTGTGTGTGTGTGTGTGTGTAGTGTGTGGTGTGGAGGCGGAGGACAACTTTCAGGAATAGTTTCTATTTCCACCATATGTGTCCTTTGGAGTGAATCCGAGGCCAGACCAAGTATTCAAACACATGAGCCTATAGGGGCCATTATCATCCAAACCACCCCCAGGTGGGTCTGAGAGGGTGGGAGTTGGTCACTCCCTTCATCATGTGGGTTCTGTAGCACAAGCTCAAGTTACCAACCGTGGCCCAAGCACCATTTACCAACTGAACCATCTTGGCAGCCTGGAAAGTGATGACTTAACGTCTTAGTTCCGAGAGTCAGGTCCTCTTCCGGAGCACTACCGTTCTCTTGCCCTGAGTGTTCTTTCGTGACACTGATATTGTAGATTTCAATTTTTTTCTTTTTGGTGAAGTTAAGCTAGGTGAGGCTGGGTGCTAATAATGACAGTGAGATTTAGACTTAAGTTATAATCATGCATTTTGTAATAAACATCTTATATGAAACATGAAAAATTCATACACTAGCCAATAGTCCATACTAATTGTGCCCTGTGACATTCCATTCTAGTATCTTTGACTGGAAAAAAAATGAAAATTGGCTTTATCTTACTGTATCTGAGTTGAGTATTTTGAAAATCTTCATGCCATAAATCCTGGGAATTTGCTTTGCCAAAAGAAGATTCTTCACTTACAGAAAGATTTAGGGGAGGAGTCTTTGAGTAGCACATTCTTTAGAATAGTTGAACTATGTGTGGATTTCTGATTTTACACATGTGCTGCTTATAATAAAAGACCATATTTTATGCTGAGAGTTACACAAATTCACACCTTGGGTTTTCATGTCTGACTTTTACATGACTTCTTTGTATGATTTGTGTGTTTAGCTAGAGTTTTGTCTTAGTTCTGATTTTGCTCAGTGATTGTAGGATTTGATAAAGGTTTGTGAAAACCTCTCATCAGACAAGAGGTTTATAATTCTGTGAGTCTAGGAGGTGTTCCTAAATCACTTTCTTGTCTGACAAGTCTTTACTGTATTTGAAAGACAGACTGTCAACCATGATCATGCAGTCTGAGTTACAGCCTTCTTTGAGTGTGTCGTGACAGTGTGGTTTTTGGGCCAGTCACTAACTTCTGACTTCCTCACTAGTGGATCATGTGTGGTGGATCATGTGACTCCAATAGGCAACTCATGAACGTCTCTAAAAGGAGAGAAAAGTCGTAGAACAGCAATGCTGTATAATAGCAACATCGTTTATCTCATTGCACATATAATCAGAGATTCAGAGCGCATCTTCCCCAGAGGTTTATTGGAATTTCTATGATTAGAGAATCTTTAGTTGAAGAATTTACAGGATGATTTTTAAAAAAAAAGGGCGTGGGGGAGGCATATGGAACCACTCTGTGGAAACTGCTGTGCTGAAGATGTTTCTGTGGCGTCACTTGAAATTCCATGTCTACTTGTTCAAACCAACTCACTGCTCCTTCCCACTTAGGCAGCAGTAGTTGTTTCTGCCCAA
The DNA here is from genome assembly GCF_964271855.1 of Acomys minous. Lineage (NCBI taxonomy): Eukaryota > Metazoa > Chordata > Mammalia > Rodentia > Muridae > Acomys > Acomys minous. The sequence goes on along the minus strand of NC_140493.1, from coordinate 57,365,135 downwards.
GACTAGGACTTATCCCTTCCTCGCCTCCAGAACCCAAGATCCCTTCCCAGACCATCACAGACTAGGAAGGAACCAATGCCTGCACTCGTGGGGAAATACACAAGTTCTGTTTGAGTTGGAGTGGGTGGAATTGTCTTCTTTTTTTTTTTTTCCTTCTTCACAGGAGGCAACTGGCATCATTTAAATACTTCAAGATCATCGAATTAGGAAATGAAAAATGCAAACTCTTCATTCACCCTTACAGGCTGCTGCCAAGACTCATGCTTCTTTTATGCAAAAAGGAAATGATCAGGACCTCTGTGATCCGAGAACATGCATTGTGAAGAACAGGGGTATTTTTCGTATGTACTACATGCCAAGGACTATTCAGAAAATCAAGTAACATCGCTCTGTTTATAGAACTATTATATGACAGTTATCTTGTTTTGCATGTGTGTGGTTTTGGGGGTGAGAACCGAAGCTTCAAGCATGTTAGGCTCCCTGAGCCACAATTTCACCTCCCAAATTATTATTTTTAAGAACTCGAAAAATACAGAAACACAGAGGGAAGAAGGCAGGGCAGAGATGTGCGATTAGAAGATATCATGATTGACATTTGGGTGTCTTTCTCCCTCACCTTTTTATTATTAACAGATTGATATTGGCAACAACTCTACATGGTTCAGAACATGCAAACCATTAGGAATTCTGCGTTTATCATTTGACATCACCTTCCTGTATTGTTTTAACTAGAATTTAAATTGATACTAAATTTTAGAGATTATGATTTAAATTTTTTTTAAATTTACTAAGAAATAAGGCTTAGCTAATTAAAAGCGTATGGACAAGCTGGATGATAGGTTTTTCATGAGAAAAATAGAAATGAAGCTGGAAGTTTTCAGAAGTAAAAAAGGTAATTCTCAGATATACAGGCCCATGCAGCATCTCTCTCTGTCTCTCGATCTTTTTCTGTCTGTCTCTGTTTCTCTGTCTCTGTCTGTCTTTGTCTTTCTCTCTCTCTCTCTCTTTCTGTCCTTCTGTTTATTATATAAATATATTTTTATTAACTTCTATTTGCTTATTTTTGAGACTGTATTTTAATCACAACATTTCTCCCTTCTCTTTCTTCGCTCCAAACCCTCCCACATACCTCTCCCTGCTCTCCTTCAAATTCATGGCTTCTTTTTTTTTTTTTTATCAAGTATGTATTTGTATATACAAACATGTGCCCAAATATAATCTATTGAGTCTGTATAATGCTACTTAGATGTTACTTTATATGTTTTAGTAACATCAGAAACTGTAAGTGTAAAGCCTCACCAACATGGCGGCCCAACCATGACCTAAGCAAGGAGGTAGTTCTCTTGAGGAAGACTTCCTGAAGATGCTGGGAGCCTAATGTGGAAGACAGAGTCAAACTGGGTGTATCCTTTACCACACATTTAGCAGAGATTCACTTTTGAGCGGGATTTGGTTTGCTATGATGCTTCTTCCTTGTTCTCAACTGTCTTTTGATCAACAGTGCTTACTGGGGATGTCTGTACCAGGCCCTTTGTTAGGCGCAGTAAGTGACACTTGCATAGCTATTGCTTTTATCATTTAAAATCCAGAAGGGGAGCAAGTCAGAGAGCCTCTCAGCCTGCTTAACTGAGTATGGGTGGTGGTGGGACACACTGGTAGCACACAGAGGCTGCTGTGTCAGCTTAGGCCAGGGGATGATGGAAAAGTGGCAGCTGGGAAAAGCTATGCCCGGGATGAGCATTTTCATCTGGTGTCTGGGGATACAAGAGCTCTGTCCAGAAGGTCAAGTGAGAAGCATATCAGGACAAAAATATGCTGGTTCCTCAAAGCACAAGTAGCTTGAGGTAAAGGGGAAACTGGGGTGTTTGGAGCTTAATGGTCACTTGAGGTGAACCTTTGCAAATAGTGTGCCTCCCCTGTTCTGTGTTTTTAATACCATATCAGAATCTAAAAACTGCTACCAGGGGTTCAAGCATGCAAGTTCTACCAGCAATTGAAATTTAAGTGGGCCTAGAAAAGGAAAAAAAATGTTAGGGAAGTAAATACAAATAAATGAATTGTCTGTCAAGGAAAACGTAAGGGAGAGATGAAAATAGAAATGACTGAATTCAAGGCCAATCCAAAGAGCAGGTTCTCTTTATTTTAATTTCCAGTGTTTATTTGGAGGATAATATAAACATACTCATAAGTTTTGTGCTGCCTCCTTGAAAAGACCATTTTTACATATGATTGTTTTTATTCCAAGAATGGAAGTGGCTAATGCTCTTGTTTTCACTCGGAATGAATTGCCAGCATTTTATTCACCAGCCTCACAAAAGAGCTGGAACCTCACCGAGGCTTCTGAATCAAATTAGCTTTCAGAACCGTTTAAAGCCCTTCCGTTCTATTAATTCAGCAGACAATCAAGTTGTTCACTTGTTGACTTTTACCCACACGCACTCCATCAAATCAACCATCAAAGAGAGATACCCATTAGTTGTTAATTTCATATGTTAGATAGGAATCCCGGGACTCCTGCTTATATCTGTGCGATAACCTTCTAATCTTTGCCACAGTCTTACTAACAGCAGCATTAACTGCTGTGCCATCTATCTTGATTAACAACACCGAGACTTGGAGAGATGTGTAGCAGCTGATAAGTCCTGCAGCCCAAACTTCTAAGAATGCACTGTAGCCCCGACAGAAAATGTGCTTCAGCCACCATTCTCACAAGTGCTGAAGGTTCCTTCCATTCAGGTTTAAAATTTATTATTTAAAACCCACAAGGTAGGCATGTTTTACTGAGGGGTTTTCAATTAATAATTGGTGACATGATTCTTTACAGTGCTTTTTCATCTTGGATTTCATATCCTCTGGTTTTGGAAATTTAGAAACAGAAGTTCTTTTGCTTTACACAGAATTGCAAGTATAGTAATGGACCATAGCCGCTCAGTAAATATGCATTAACTTCTAAATGTGTGACTAGCACCTACTAGGTGTGGAGAAAATACAGATTGTTTTATGTACAATAGACTCTCATGCATTTGAAATTATAGTAGATTCTTCTTAAGTAAAATAGTCTTGGCTTTAAGAATACTCTCTCTCTCTCTCTCTCTCTCTCTCTCTCTCTCTCTCTCTCTGTGTGTGTGTGTGAGAGAGAGAGAGAGAGAGAGAGAGAGAGAGAGAGAGAGAGAGAGAGAGAGAGAAGAGAGAGAGAGAGAGACAGACAGACAGACAGACAGAGAGACAGAGAGACCTACAGAGATAGAAACATCAACAGGCAAAGAAAGAGACAGGAAGAGGAGAGGGAAAACAAGAACTGGTTGTCCCATATGGCAAGTTTCAGGTAGTTTAGAATCCCTTTATATTATTAAAAATATTCTTATTCTTGTTTGAGTGTTTTGCCTGTAGGTATGTACTGCTTGTACAGTGCACATGGAAGCCACAAAGTTGATGGATTGGACTTACAGATGGTTGTGAACCTCCATGTGGGGTTGAAGAATGAATCCAGGTTCTCTGCAGGAAAAGCAACTGCTCTTAGCAACTAGACCATATTTCCCGGCCCACATATACCATTTATAAACCAGATTCCTCAAAGTCATATGGCTACAAACCAATACAAGTACTGTACAAAGAATCCTTCAGATATCAGCAATACAGTTCACAGAATGGAGCACGAAGGTGAGTCTAGTTGTATGTACACAAAAGGAAGTGGGGAGGACTAAGTCCCCATGTGAGGACTTTGTACCAGATACTGTGATAAAATGTAGTGTAGGATATAGCATGACCTTACCGGTTCTTCATACAGATAGCCACATTTGTTTCTCAACCCCTTGACTATACAAACAAGCCCTTAGTCTACCTCTGAAGCCAGAGTCACTATCCTGGGTTATAGCTCTGAGTATATCCAAATACTTCTCCTGATGAGCCTTCAAGATGAGCATATCTCCATTTACGTTCATTGCCTATGTTTTTAAGCCTGCACCATCTGCAAATTTCACTGGCCATCAGCACAGCCACCATTCTTAAAGTCACCCAGGATTCCTACTGCTAACTCGCTATTGATCCCTGACAAGTCTTTCTCCAGAAATTTCTGGTAAGACTATTTCTTTCTTTTTTTAAAATTAATTTATTCTTGTTACATCTCAATGGCTATCCCATCCCTTGTATCCTCCCATTCTTCCTTCCCTCTCATTTTTCCCTTATTCCCCTCCCCTATGACTGTGACTGAGGGGCATTTCTTCCCCCTGTATGTGCTCATAGGGTATCAAGTCTCTTCTTCTTCTTCTTTTTTTTTTACTTGTATTATGAATCTTTTTTTTTACAATTTTTTTTATTAATTTGTTCTTGTTACATCTCAATGGTTATCCCATCCCTTGTATCCTCCCATTCTTCCCTCCCTCCCATTTTCCCCTTATTCCCCTCCCCTATGACAGTTCCTGAGGGGGATTACCTCCCCCTGTATATGCTCATAGGGTATCAAGTCTCTTCTTGGTAACCTGCTGTCCTTCCTCTGAGTGCCACCAGGTCTCCCCCTCTAGGGGATGTGGTCAAAGGTGAGGCACCAGAGTACGTGTGAAAGTCAGACCCCACTTTCCACTCAGCTGTGGAGAATGTTCTGACCATTGGCTAGATCTGGGTAGGGGTTTAAGGTTTACCGCCTGTATTGTCCTTGGCTGGTGCCTTAGTTTGAACAAGACCCCTGGGCCCAAATCTGCCTATCATAATGTTCTACTTGTAGGTTTCTAGGACCCTCTGGATCCTTCTACTTTGCTATTCTCCCATGCTTCTCTCATCTAGAGTCCCAATAGGATGTCCTCCCCTCTGTCCCAGTTTCCTGGTAAGTGAAGGCTTTCTTGGGACATGCCCCTTGGGCTAATATGCAGATATAAATGAGTATATACCATTTGACTCTTTCTGCTACTGGGTTAACTCACTCATTATGATCATTTCTAGCTCAATCCATTTATCCACAAATTTCAGGAATTCCTTGTTCTTAATAGCTGAGTAGTATTCCATAGTGTATATGTAACACAGTTTCTTTATACTATTTCTTTTCTACATCACCAAATGAAAGTTCCCAATTCAATTCCTCATTGTGTCTTAGTGTAGAAAATGCAACATACTTCTATCTGTTCCCCCTAGACTTTCTTTTTGTCTAATGCATTGTATCTATAGATGTAATTTTTTTTTCCTTTCTGGGAGATGGGGTCTTGCTATGTTGCCCAGATTGGCTGTTGATCCGTGGACTCAAGAGATCTTTAGTCTTTAAAGTAGGACTGCAGGTGTGTGCCGTGGCACAATCTGGGATCTACTATCATAATGATGCTTTTTAATGGCCGTACAATTTCTACTGCTGAACCTTATTCAAGTTTCATTTTATCAGTGACTTCAAGATTTGGTATTCTGGTTCTTGACTACTTGACCGAAATTCCCCTCTTGTTCTGAGCAGAGATTGAGGGAGTCTCCAAACAGCCTGGCCCAACTGACCCACCCCATGGGGGAAAGCCAAGCCCTGACACTCTTAATGGTACTCTGTTATGCTCACAGACGGGAACCTAGCATAGCTGTCCTCTGAGAGGCTCCATCCAGCAGCTGATCCAAACAGATGCTGAGACTCACAGCCAAACATTGGGCAAAGCATAGTGAGTATTATGAAAAAGTGTGTGTGTGTGTGTGTGTGTGTGTGTGTGTGTGTGTGTGTGTGTGTGTGTTAGGGTGGATAGAAGCACCTGGAGGTGGCAGGTCAAAAAGACCAACCGATCCAACTAACCAGGGCCCAGAGGGACTTGTGGAGACTGAAGCACTTAACCAAAGACTATGCATAGTCTGATTCCTTTTCATATATCTTCTTCCTTATATTTTTCTTTATTTCTTTAAGTTCTGATTTCATGACTTTGCTCATGATTTTTTTTCTTCTAATTCCCTTTATATATCTGTGGGTTACAAAATGATATTATACATTCTATTTAAATCCTCTTTTCCTTCTTTCCTTCCTTCCCCCCTCCCTTCGGTGTCTTCTTCCCTTCCCCATTTCCTTCCTTTCTTCTTTCCTAAAAAAGGAACTGAAAAGAACTGTTCATAGGCACTAATTGCATCTTATGGTGTAGAGAGAAATTGGCAATAAAATAATGAGTTCAAACAAATATAGGAGCAGAGACAAGGAGTCTGTACTCCAGCCTTATGTGAGAACTGAGCATGGAACATCTTTTTGGAGGATGCTGCTACTATGTGGTCCTCAAGTATAGTGAAGAGTGATCAGATCACAGCTTCTTGAACTCTTTCAGCTCACAAACCATTTCCATTAAAGACATTTTTTTACATGACCCAAGATATATTGGCATATAAAATAGGTATACAAATCAAGTATTTACTGATAATACTATAATGAATTTATTATAAAAATGATTATTTAGTGTGCATATAATTCTACCATTTATTAAAGAAAAAATAAAATTTGCATACTAATTGGATAATTATACTTGCATTTTTAAAAAACAAAGTTAATCTTGGCTGAATATTTGATAACAGGACATATAACAGCCTCAATTTTTTCAAGGTTTATCAATATTTTTATTTTTATTTTTATTTTTTGGTTTATCAAGACAGGGTTTCTCTGTGTGTAGCCTTGCCTGTCCTGGACTTGCTTTGTAGACCAGGCTGCCTTTGAAGTCACAGAGATTCATCTGCCTCTGCTTCCCAAGTGCTGGAATTAAAGACAAATGCCACCACCGCCAGGCCAATATTTTGATTTTTAAATTATAACTGAGAAGACTACTTTGCATATACACATAGCACAAAATAGCCAATTCTAAAATTCTTGGAAGTTATTAAGACAAAATTCATTTCACACACAAACACACACACACACACACACACACACACACACACACACACAAACAACAATCAGCCACCACAGCAGCAATTTATAAAATCAAATATCCAAAGATATATTTATCTGATACTTACATACTGAGGAACAATATTATAAAACTGTTTTGTTTTTGTTTTATAAAGAAAGTACCACTGTATTTCCATAAGAGCAGGAAGCTCCACTTACTTCCAACAGTTTGGGTTGTGAGCTAAGGTGGTCCAGGCAATGTGTTTTACCTTGAGTGATGTGATGGGATGCACTGGAAACATGCATGTATCGTGTGTCTAGGAGCAGGGCTGTACTGAAGCTGTGTGGGGTTACCATGGGCCAGGGAAGGTAGAAGCATCTTCGATTTATTATTTGTTTGAGTTTTCGATTAATTTTAGTTGTTGCTGACTCAGGGAATTTTCGCTATTGACAACATCTCCCGGTCTCCCACATCTCACCATGCAGTTCTCTCAGTGCGACAGGATCCCTAGTTTTAAACAGGTAGGACGGGGTTGCGGGGGTGGGGTGGGGGTGGGGTGGGGTTGGTAAGGCCACTGAGAGTTCCAGGCCTTATGAATTTAGGAAACAGCAGACAGAGAAACTGCTTTGCCTGCCTAAAACTTTAAAATTTGTCTTACATTTGTTGGAAATCACAGAGGAATTTTGGCCAAGAAATGGCATGGCTGGCCTTGTATTTTGCACACATCAAATAGAACTACTGTTTTGAGGAAGAAAACACTATATCCAAGGGTCATAGATTGGAAATATTAACTATACTGGGGTTAAAAGGGAAGGAAACAAGTGTCCACTTCATGGCAAATATTGGTAGTACTCCATCTTCTGTTAACTGATATTACTTGATGTTAGAGATTAGGGAGAGGAGGGATGAACATGTATAAATAGAGAGTTAGCTTGTATAAAAGGTTGGATGGTGGTAAAAAATTTAAAAAGGAATGTACTGTCAGGCCGCAAGCTTTATTAATTGGAATAACACTTGGTTATCGAAGTGGCTGATGCTGAGTAAATTCTGTTTGCCGAAACTGTCAGTTTGCTAGTGTTTATTAGTTGAACTCTGTGATACGTGTATATACGTACATACATGTATATGTATATACACATATATGTGTGTGTTTGTGTAGCGACTTAGCATATGTGTTGACTGCTTAAAAATCACATCCAGATAAAGCTTCCTTGGTGCAAGAGGAACAGGATTGGTGGGAATTAAGAGGAAGAAAAGATTAAATGCTTTAAGGGCATAAGTTCCCTAGTGGTGAGTGAGGACAGACGATGCAGAAGAGTGGCATAGGGCCCGAGCGAGGCTCAGGAGCTCAGGGTAGCTCATCAGACACCTCAAGGAATAGGTTGAGGAAGAGGAACCGCAGACAGGCAAGAGAGGAAGAGGAGAAAACCACCTGAAACGTGTTTCTTTTCATCTCAACATCCTTGAGTTCCTCAAACATCTTGGTTTTTTTGTTGTTGTTGTTTTGTTTTTGTTTTTGTTTTTTTAGCCTTAAGTATTCTTCTCAACACACAGTCTCGTCAGATTAGGCGGGCTTTATTGGACAGTGTGTACTAGCTGAAGAATTTACCCGTGTGAACTGATGTGCTGTTGGGCCCAGCTCGCTTTCTGCATCTTGTCACTGCCTATCCACCACCACCTCCACTGCCCTCGGTGAACTGCGGTAGATTTTTAATTGGCTAAAGGTATTTTTACTTTTAGTGATGCACCAGACCATTGCACGGTTTGTAAGCTTAGGTCAACCTGTAGTATTCCAACTTACAGGCTATAAAAATGAAACGGGAGTGGAGGGCATTTTGTGTGATGACTATAATTACCAAGACTTGTGATAGCATGGTACCTACTCTGCCAATCTGGGGTCTCTTTCTGTGCTTTGATGCATCCCCTCCCTAGCAACATAGCTGGAGGGTTCCATAGCCACTTCAGTAAATACCACGGCTATTACTATATCTGGGATCTATACTTCAATTTACAGGATGAAATACCATATTTTTAACATCAATTTGGTAAGTGACGGTGATAAAGTTTAAAAGCTGAGGAAGGATATGTGATGTATTCCTAACTTTTGGGAAGTGCCTTGATAATCTGCGATGAGAGAATATCCGTAGTTCTTTATACCTAGGTTTACTTTGTGCACCTGAAATACTTCGGTTTATTGGCACATAAATCATATCTTAGCACCTATCCTGGTTTAGTAAGAATAAGTTCTTCCCAATGCCAAAGGACCTCCCCAAAGCAGGAGTCACTTAGGTGTTCCTCCTCCTGGTGTGTGTGCGCGCTGCAGATAAAGTGAATTCGCGTTCACTTATGACGCTAAAACCAGGCGCTAAGATTATAACCTAGGAACACAGCTAGCTGGTGCTAATCTGAAATCAAACAAATCAGGCTTCTTCCTCTTCTTCCTCTTCTTTGTGCATAGAGACTTTCCTAACAACTGAGTAATTCACTTATCCTTTTGGTTGTAATTTGATCTTTTTCATAAGAAAAATAATGTAATATTATGGCATTAACCTTTTTGAGATTTTCAAAGATAACATATTACCTAGCAGTTTCTAAATACCCCATTACTTTAAAATACAAGACAGGATTACCATCCTCAAGTTTACAATCCAAAGGAAGGTGATGCCAAAGTTAAGTGCTGAGATTAGCAATAATAGAAGTATGCATGAGACGTCAAAAGTCCGTTTCCAAACTTTAGAATAAGGCTTAAATTTATCTTAAGAAAATATTAGCTTAACTGCTTACGATTCAGTAAATGGCCCCGATTTCCCGTTAAATGCCAGGGAAATTGAACCGTTGTGAGTTCTTGGTTTATTCTGTAAAGAGTGGATGATAACTTTTGAAAATGTAAAAGAGAAGGCGCGCTTTATCAACAGGGCTGGATGGAATGCATTATGTCGTATCATAGCCATCGGAGCCCTATTTTCCTAGAGTCACCCGAGTGTGGCCACAGAGGCAAGGCCTGAGTAGTGCTGTCTTGATTTTTGCTCAAGTGCTAACCACCACAGAAGACAAAACATTATTAGTAGGTGTTGCCTTTCTGATGTTTATGATTGTAGGTGGGGGTCTCCCATCTGAAAACTGAATCTGAAATTTCTACTCTTTGATGGCTACCTTTTAATAAATGCCAGTTTCCCCAGATTTTTTTGATAAAGTCATTTAAAAAGTTGAATCCCAACATATTGAATCTCTCCATGCCCCTTCCTATGGACTGTTATTTTCTGTCCCCTTTTGCTCCTGCGCAAATGCTAATAACTTCAGCCTCTGGCTCTAGGGAGGGCGGCTAGGCTACTTTTCTAACATTTCCTTCCTGGAAAATAACACTGAGTAGACTTTTGTTCCTTTGATTCAGTTATTTAATTTGGCAAGTACATTGTTTGAGCTTGTTCCCTTCTGTCGAGAAGGCAGGGGTACTGTGTGCGATTACAAAACTGTTTCATACCTTTAATAATTTCCCCTTGCATGCATGTATGTCTGCTGATAGAAGGTATTCAATTTGATTTTCTAAGCACAAATATTTGCTTTTCATTGGAAAAAGATAATTTATAAGACATTTACTTGTCTTAGTTAGGGTTTCTATTGCTGTGAAGAGACACCAAGACCACGGCAACTCTTACAAAGGAAGACGTTTAATTGGGATGGGTTTGAGTTTCGTAGGCTTATTCCATTATCCCCATGATGGGAAGCATGGGAGCATCCAGGCAGATTTGGTGCTGGAGGAGCTGAGAGCTCTGCATCTTGATGGGAAGGTAGCAGAGGGGGACTGGATGTGTTTCACAGTGGGTGCAGCTTGAACACTTATCAAAGCCCCGTCTCCATGGTAACACACTTCTTCCAACAGGGCCACACCTCCTAGTAGGACCACTCTCTATGGGCCAATCATTCATATACATGAGCCTGTGGGGGCCATACCTATTAAAACCACCACACCTACAAATATATCAATATTGTTTATAATTTATTGTCCCCTCTAGGAAGCATGCTCCAAGAAGACACTTTCTGTTATTCTTTCTGTTTCTGTTGTATTTTGCTAAAAAAAAAAATACTAATTAAAATTTACTTTTTCTGCTTCTGGATATGCTGTTTGATAAGTCAAAATCATCACACCCTTACTCTAAGAAGCTTCCTTTGAAAAAGTTCATTCCATCCAGTGATAATGAGCCCCATCTCAGTTGCAATAGTTGTGTTAAATGTGTAACATTGCAAGGCACAGAGGGAACAGCTGCCATCTTTGATTTGACAGCCACAGATGGTTCATCTTGAGCACAGCTGGTTCTAAGAAAGGAGAACTTTTATGTGCTATGGTGGGGCGGGCAGTTAGGAAAGGAAGGAAGAAAGTTAACATTTGTTGATCATGTTGTATGTCACTGGCAGACATTATGTAAGGGAGTTTTCCTTTTCTTTTTAAAATATTTTTTATTTTTATATATACATTTATATTATTACACATATATAAAATTAACTGCATACAGCAAGAAGAACCATGAAACAATCAGGGATTATACAAATGTTATGTTCTTAGTGTTTTGGCTATTTGTATTTGGCAACCTTGAAGAAAACATCTTTCCTATTTTGGTGAGTCTAAAGTTTGGAATGTAAATCAATATCTATCATATCTCATCTCTATCAACTTAGAACTTCTATCTAGACCTAAAAACATCTTAACCTCGAAACAACTAAGCATAACTGTAAAACTAAACTATCTGGTCTTCAACCTCATCAGAGACTTGAGAAGGAATAAAATTAATTATCCAAATAAACAGGAAGTGCAGGTTAGCAGCTTCCAAAGTGAAAAAAAAAAGGCAGAGACAGTTTGCTACCTGAACAGTCACACAAAACTCTCCATAATGTTGGAGCACCTCGGCCTTCTGGTCCAATATATCTGACAGACATATTTGTAAGGCAAGAACTATTTAGGACTTGCTTACCCTGCCTTGGCAGAGTTTGGATGTCGACTTTGCCTGCAGCCAAGCTTGCCCATTTTTAGGCAGAACTCTGTCAGTGGCCAAAATGAGGACATTTTGCCCAGTGGCTGGTTAGCCACATTTGAAACCATCTCCATAAGGAGGTTGTTTGATGCTCATCATCTTCTTTGAGGTAGGCTGGGCATTGCCAGGAGTTAATCTGTATCATTGTCAACGAATCTTTAAAATAGTAAAAACATCTTTAAATGCCATATTCGTTATGTCTCTGAGGTTTTTGAAGACCTTATCTAACTATTTTACCTTATCTATCTATAGAATCAAAGCTATCTGTTAAACATAGGATGTATATTCTTGGGATTAAAAATAGACTAGTATTTTATATGACCATGATTTGATCAACTAACAATTAACTAGTATTACTTAGTTATCCTAAACAGCCTGCAGTAGTATTTTCAAAGTATTGAAGGTAAACTTCATATTCTACTTGAGTTGTATGGGTACAATACAACTGTGTGTGTGTGTGTGTGTGTGTGTGTGTGTGTGTGTGTGTGTGTGAGAGAGAGAGAGAGAGAGAGAGAGAGAGAGAGAGAGAGAGAGAGAGAGAGAGAGAGAGATATGCATGCTTCCAGTTGCAGCCTTGACCTAATAACAATGATGGAATTAGAATTCTACATGTACTCTTTCTCCTGGCCTGGATATGGCCTTAGGGCATATCTCATCACTGTTATGGGATAACACTACTAATTTTTCTCTGGTATTTATGATATACTTATTTTTGCTTGCCTTAAGTCTAGTCACAGTAATAGAGCAGAAAACTCAATAGTTCCTTTGGCCTCCTTGTATTTATAGGATTGCACAACCACCCTCACACTTGTACATACACAACATACATATTAATATATACACAAAAATTATTAGGTTAAGATTCTAAAATAGCATCTATGAAAATATTGATTATAATGATTGAGAATAAATGGAGCTAGACAATGGGCAGTCATGGTACATACCTTTAATACCAGCACTCTGGAGGCAGAGGCAGGTGGATATTGTGAGTTCGAGTCCAGCCTGGTCTACAAAGTGAGTTCTAAGACAGCCAGGGCTACACAGAGAAACCCTGTCTCAAAAAACCAAATAACCAACCAAACAAAAATAATGGAGTTAGACTACATGATACCATACTTACTTTCCAGGAAACTGTGCCCACTGGTGTAGCAGTGGCTTGACTGTTACAAAAGCGATTTATTTCTGATTGGAACTGAGGCCCTCACCACAGGAGAGAATTCATGCATAATATATTAAACATGGTCTAAAGCCCAGTGGTGGAGAAGGCCATAGACTTTAGGGAAGAACTCATGGCTATTGTTTTGTTAGGTGGATACACTATCAAATTAACCTCCTAAATATTATGTTAAACAAAATAAAAAAATGTTGATGTAGTTCAGACATGGCAAGTATGATTTGAACTATTGGTAGAAATAGAGAGAAACATGTATTTGAGGTGTAATTTGGAAGTATAGCTGCCTGTACTTGGGAGTACATTGGAAGTATATATAGTAATTATATAAAAGGAAAGAAAGATACAGAATTACTACTATGGTTCTGATTGAAATAACCGAGTAGGTAGTGCCATGAACTAAAAAGGAAAGGCTTGGAGAGAAGTAATTTTTGTGATGAAATCAACAACTGCATTTCACACCATTTGAGCTGTTCGTCTCTCTACACCCACTATAGGTAAGTGGCCGTGCTAGATAAATCATGGCAAATTGACACAAGCTGAAGTCATCTGAGAGGAGGTTGGGTTGTAAGCAGGTCTTTGAGGCATTTTCTTAATTAGTGATTGATGGGGGAGGGCCCAGCCCATTGTGGGTAGGGCTATCCCTGGGCTGGTGGTCTGGGGTTCTATAAGAAAGCAGGCTGAGCAAGTCATGAAGGGCAAGCCAGCAAGCAGGACCCCTCCACGGCCTCTGCATCAGCTCCTGCCTCTAGGTTCCTCTTTGAGTGTCATCTGTTTTGACTTTTTTGATGGTGAACTGTGATGCGGAAGTGTAAGCTGAATAAACTCTTTTTTCCTCCTCTGCTTGCTTTTGGTCACAGTGTTTCATCACAGCAACAATAACCCCAACTAAGACAGTAGTAGCATTACCTTATAGTCACACCTGAGCTAATTGGAGTAATGACTAATATGCTAGAAAGCTTTACATCACTGTAACGAATAAGCTTGAATTTGTGAAGGGAGGGGGAAGAGCCACGAGATGGAGCAGGAGAACCGAGCACTTAGAGCACTTATATTTGAAGGAGACACAAAGTAGCATGATGTATTTGAGAGTGGGAATGTTTTGTATTTCCTTAAGGCTAAAGAAAAAGATACCTCAGTGCATGCTGTGTAATGTTCCATTCACAGGCCAAAGTGTCTTTTCATGCACGTGTGTGTGTGTGTGTGTGTGTGTGTGTGTGTGTGTGTATGTGTGTGTATGAGTGTGTGTGTGTGTGTGTGTTGTACACGAGTATATATGCTCACATGCATGTTGGCATATGTGTGTAGAGTATGTGTGTACATGTATGTGACTGAATGATTGCTATAGCTTGGGACTTACATGACTGTAAAGGGATAGTCCCCTGCTTGAAACAACTTGGAGTTACTGGAAACTTAAAAGAAGGGGCCTAGTGGGAAGCCTTTAGGACACTGGGGGACTCTGATCTTGTCCTCTTTGTCTCTTTAGCCTCCTTGTAATGAGCTCAGCACTTCTACTCCACCGTGTTCTACCCCAAAGTGCCCTGCCCTAGGAGGGCTAGGTGGCCTTGGTCTAGAATCTATAAATAGTTATCTCTTAGAAGATGGAGGTTCCTAATTATATAGATGATTTTTCAGAAAATATGGTTCTGCTTTGTAGATTCTAATATATAGTAAAGAGCGAAGAGATGCTCACAGCCCCCGAGATGCCTTCTTTGTATGCAAATGCTGGCGTATATGATGGAGTAGATGCCCTCTTTTTGAACAGAGACTGCAGTCTCACCTGAGCATTTTCAGTGTAAATATAAGCATACTTAAAAATTTACATGGAGAATGTAGACAGATGAACACAGAACATACATGTAGAAGGTGTCATGTGAAAAGAACACCTCAAATCTATGTTGCAAGTTTCTCTCATGGCTTTTACTTGATCTATTTCTATTTAATGCTCATTGCTTGCCATGTTCTAAGACCTGGAACATCCCTCATGCTCTGTGTCAGTTAATTCACACAACAGCTGTAGAAGGTATTTTAACAGTTAATTCTATGCGCTTCTTACCAACGTTCTTAGCCTCTGAGTAAGACTTGGGAGTGACTCTTGGATTTATTTGCTGACATGCTAAGGAAGAATAAACCTGGATAGGAATGTTACCACTTTCTGCTTCTCCCATAAGCAAGTGAACATTTGTGTGTTCACAGTGTCAGGCTGGTATGACCTTCAGGAAGGAACTGTTATTCATTGAAAATCTTGCCATCAATTCCCAATGGTGGGGAAGCACAAGGAATCTGGAAGGCATGCAGTTATGATTGGCCAACCTTCTAAGTCTGAGGAAGAGTCATTTTCTATGAACTACCAGAAAAACAACTGGTTGAACCCAATCTCAACTTGGAAGGTTCACTGCACAAGGATGCAAGTAGACATAGGGTGGTCTGGGCCCCTCAGATTGTGGGGACAGAGTCTCTTCAGTGCCTCCTTCTTTAATATGAGGCTTTACATATTGAGAAACTACAGCTAAGACTCTTTTAAAAGATTTATTTATTTGTGTGTGTGTGTGTGTGTGTGTGTGTGTGTGTGTGCGCGCGCGCGCGCGCGTGTGTGCATGTGTGCCCGTGAGGGGAAGAAAAGAAAAGGAAAGGGTATTGGAGTCCCTGCAGCTGGAATTATATGAGTTGCTGGCCATCCACTGTGGATGCTGTGAACCAAACCCAGGTCCTCTGGCAGAGCAGCACGTACCCTTGAACACTGCACCATCTCTCCATCCCATAACCCACTAATAGCCTTGTGACTGTTTCTTCTGAATCTCTACCTTACCAAGAAGTATTTCCCCTACTTTGAAGAACCTCTCTTTAAAACTTTAGAGTTGTATTCATGAGTAGATTGTGGTATTCTAAAATGTCGGAGAGATAATTAATTTGGAAGAATGGACAAGATCATCTTAGTCCGTAGTCAATGGTCTCCGTTCTAATTGAACTTAACTGTCAAGTTATATGACCTATGATGGCAGCAGGTTCCTATGTGGACCTGTGTGCTTTATGTGGGGAAGGATGGGTTTACCCCAGAGCTGACTGCTTTGCTCAAGGCAGGTGTCTGCTCCTTCATCACCAATTTAAAGATTATACCTAGAGATACAGCAATAGATAGGATACTGTACCTTACTTAGTTTATATTTACTTTAAATAGTCTCACATTCTATAAAATGCATTTCACACTTTTCCAAGAAGACAAAATAGACACTCTTTAAGCAGTTTACAAGGTGCAGGTATTATCTCTTACAGAGGAGAGGGAAGAAGAAAGCTGTAAATAATAAGTTCTGAATAGGAATGACACAAACTGCCTAATCAATGTCTTCCAGAACTGGCAAGTGACACCTCTTTGTTTTTTTTTGCAAATAAAAACCTCCTTACCATCACAATATAAACCATTATCTCTGCAGGCAAGGTATATTTAGAAGTGTACAAAATGTACATTTCCTGCCAGCCTCTAGATCAGTAGGTGGAGATCTAAAGTCATGCAAATACTACAGTAAATGCAGGCAACCGATTTCTAATTATTCCATATCAGCAGATTTGTGAGGAATATAATTTATTAAAAAAGAGCAGTTTATGATCAGCGGACCTTGGTTATGACTGTTTAGGAATTCAGTGCATTTTGATCTAATCACAAAATCAAAATATTCATGAAACACAATGATATCTCCGCAAAGCAGCCGGGCAGCCATTAATTTTGAAATTCGGGTAATTTATTAACACTTATCTGAAACTGTAAAAGCTTACCTCTGTGTTTGTAATACGGAGAAAAGTGAAAGCAGTTTTAAAACTGATTCCTAATGATTTATAATGGTTTGCTGTAATTTGAGCCAGAAATTCAATTAAAATGTATGTCTAGTTTTGTTTCAAGATCTTTAGTTAAAAATTCTATTAAAATTCTATTTCCTTCTTGCATTAAATGTATCTGTTATCTGCATATACAAGAAATATAAGAAAATTCTATCATTTATTCCCCAGTCTCCATAAATGCTTTTTAAAGCATTCATTTTTATTTCATAATTCTCTCGTGGTAGCCTCTGCAATTTATGTACAGTAGAGGAAGCATTACCACGTGTGCCATTTTCTTGCTGAGGAAAGACATCCAACACAGAATACTTTCCGGACAAGCCATGGCACTTTATCCAACTGCTAGAAAACAAGACAATGAAAAAACACATTTGACTCCAAGTTATTAACTTAATGAGATATAGCTAGGATCATGAAAAACATATAACATTCCAGAACCAGGGGCAGAATTGGGGCAAGATGTGGGAAGCCAGAGTGTTCCATTCCCCCTGAAACAATACAAATGGATTAAAACTTTGAAGAAATTGTCATAGGCATGAAAATTATGTATTTTTTTTAAACACAATGAAATTGATGAGTTAGTCGCAGAAGAATCCAGTTGGTTCTTGTTTTGCGGTTTCTTAAATTGTGGTAAGTCTCCCAGCAATTGCAAAATGCATCATTAAAGTATCTGTTTTTATTTATTTGGTCAGGAGAGTCTGTGATCTTAAGTGGTAACAAAGTTAATAATTCATTCAACATATTGATGTCTAGGTGACTTCTGACTATATCAGCCATCTCGTTGCTGTGCACATCAAACGCAGGTACCATTGTCCATGTTTTGTTGAAGCAATGACAACAGAGGCACAAAGTTTCAGAAAGTCAGTGGCTCATGTGCTTTTCAGCTTGATCAAACGGTGGGGCAAGGGGTGTGTGGGCGACACTTACCCAAGACAACTGGGAAGAAGCAGAGCGGCGTTTTTTCCTCGGTGCATCGCTTGTACTTGAAAGTTATACGGCATGGCCCTGCTTGCCTTCTCTCTGGTAGTTGAAGTCGTGGCTGGGGCTGGAGGATGGAGGGCCGAATAGCCTGGAAAACATCAGAGCGCAAAGAGAAACAAGAGCAAACCCAGTCACTCACAGAGAGGAGCAGCGAGAAGGAGAAAGCAAACGAGAAGAGAGAGCGAACAAGGCAGAGACAGGGAACTACAAGATGAGGAGGACTAACTAGAAAGGCTGAAGGCATGAAAGATCTGGAGGATGTCCCTCGCCACTGAACGTCTACGGATGTCCCGATGTCCTCTTGTGTGCACGAACTGTGGTCGTATAAAGGGACAGACTCCAGCAAGTCATGTTCTTTCATTTGCTTTCCCAGTGTGTCACAGCATCAGGAGACCTGCACTCGACTCCGTGAACTGTGTCGGGATGATCAGTGTCTGCCAAGATCTATTGGATGAGCTTTGATGATACAAAAATGGAATCCATTCTGAGGGGCCAGAGCTGCGGCGTACGTAGGTGTCTTCAGAAATGCACGCTAAGAAGAGACAGGGTGGCAAGCAGGTTTCCACTGGGCTGTATGTCGGTGGAGGAACATTTATGCTTCAAACGTGCGTTTGCTAGGTGGACATGAATGCAAATGAAATGGCGTTGAATAAGATTATCCAAAGCAGGGCTGTGAATGGAGGTATGTGGTCTGGGAGTAGATACTGGTAAGACGGGTAGGTGCCAAAAAGCCAGAAATCCCAACGGCTCTCAGCTGCTAGGATGGTCACTCAATAAAGGGAGGAATAAGTTACTGGGTATGTTCTCCCAATAAAGGGAATGAGAGCTACGGAGTCCTGGTGTGCTATTGAGAGAATATTCTGAGAGAAGAGTTCCTTTGGATTGCCTAGGCAGTTTGTTGACCCTTCACCCACTTTTTTTTTTTTTTTTAGCCATGGGTGGGCCCACTGACATCCTCTGTGTATGTCATCCAGAGCTTTGTGTGGAGGGCTAGGGAGATGGCTCAGCAGTTCAGAGTACTGTCCACTCTGCAAAGGACCACTAAGCTTCCTCTCTGGCAGCTCCCAATGATTGTCACCTCATTTTTCCAGACATTCAGTTCCCTGCTCTAGTCTCTCCAGACACTGCACACATGTGGTAGGCAAAACCCTCCCACTGTTAGTATTAAAAAGATAAAAATAAAGTATTTTTTAAAAGCTTTTCATGGGTCAGACTGGTTACCCAGAATGGCATTTTGATGTAACCACAATATCTAGATTTAAGATTTCTCGGTATATTTATATAGTTTATATGTCACCTTTCTAAGATAAATATTCTATTCTTGGGGGGAGGCAGTACTGGTAATCTCTAAATTTTGGGGGATGTGAGTCCAGGTTCTCAATAAATTGCTTAGCCATGATACTGGCGAGGGAAAGGTTTGGGGGGGGGGCGGGGCTCCTTGCTTGATATTACACTAGCCGCATCCTGGGTAGAAGAAAACTGGGTAAGAAACTATTGGAAGCATGGGCCTTTCTCCTTCTAGAGTCTGAAGTCCAATAGATTGTGTATTGCTCTTGACAGGTAACTGAGTTGCGAGACCTCATCCCTGTCGAAAACAGACGCGTGGCTCTAAGGAGAAACGTCACAATAGCTGCCCCTGGAAATCCCACGTGGTAGTTGCTACAAGAGGATATGTGGGGGAACGGAGCTGATGGAGAGTAGATGGAAGAGTGTCACCGGTCACTGAGGTTCAGATTAAGTGTGGGCAGCAGGAAGGGTTTCTAGGGTACCCACAATCTTTTCTTTCTGGCCTCAGAATAAAATGAAAACGTATACACAAGAAGCATCGAGCTTTTCTGAACACTTAGCCTTTTTTGTTTGTTTGTTTGTTTGTTTGCAAGAAATTGTCTCTGCTAATTAAACTACTTCCTATATCCTCAAAACAAAGGTACTTTTTATGCAAGGCAGATGGCATATAAAAATAACTCTAAAGGCTGTTTGTGGGAGGGTGTGGCTAACAGAAGGGTTGAACGACCAGAATTAGATTCCCACGGGTTACCTGGGTGAGACAAAACCAAAAGACCTTGAAATGAAGTTACTGATGATTAATGAATGTTGAAAAATGTCACATTGGACCACTGGGACAGGGGATGAGATAATTTGATTCTCCTTACAAAAGTCTAATAGACATTAAGGCCCCAGGATTGGGAGGAAGGATGCAGGAAGACTTACACATGCTAGGAAATACTTCAGGGGTTTGGAATCCAAGAGGTTTGAAACAGATTGCTAAAAATAAAAGCAATTTATCCAGAATTAAGTATCATAGCAACAAAGCAGTGCATACAGGCCGCTTCCAGCTTCTATGTTTGCTCTTTAAATATATCAGTTTTACTTCAGAAATCCACCTTCTTCTTCTTCTTCTTCTTCTTCTTCTTCTTCTTCTTCTTCTTCTTCTTCTTCTTCTTCTTTTTTTTTTTTACCAAACTTCTTGAAAAGGGTGTTTTCACATTGGGTATTTCTGTTCCCTCCACACTGAGTCTCCACAATAACTCATTTATGCTTTATGCTCTAGTGGAACCTTCATTAACTTCTCTCACCTCTTAGTTACTAGTCACGGCTTGCTGTTCGGTGCAGTCTTTTCCTGAGTTCTTTAAGGCATGTCTTCCTGTTAGCCGCCACTACTTTCCACGTCTGCTTAGTTTTTAACCGAATTCTCCCATTTGTCCTCGAGCCTCTTTCCTTCACGCTCCCTTCCCAGGTGGATTTGTGGCTTTTTCGGGTCCAGATCTTGATCCACATCCAGAACCAGAACTGAAGCCTCAAATATTGTAGTTTGCCTTACGGTTACTTTTTTTTTTTTTTTTTTTTTTGGCGGGGCGGGGGTGGGGGCTATTTTGTTTTGTTTTTGAAACACAGTTACATCCATGTTTTAGCCTCTGTGAGCAATGTTTCAATGAAGACAGGCTGTAGATGCCTTTTTAAGAACCTGGAATTCTTGGGTAAGCAGACCGTTTGGAACGGTGCATTTTCTGGGTCTTACTGTAATTCTATTTTTAATTGATTGGGAAATCACTGGGCTGTTTCCCACAGCGGCTGGACGGACCATCCAGGCCCTCATCAACATTGTACAGGTTTATAATCTCACTCTATTTTCTTCAGCAATTATTAAGGTATTGATTGATTTTTATAGCAAGCATTGCCAATGTTTCAAAGTGATAATTAGAGTTTAGATTAACATTTTCCCAATTATTAATAATATTTATAGTATTTTATAGACCTGTTGGTCATTTGTATACCTTCTTTAAAGATGCATCTGTTCAACTCCTTTGCTCATAAAAGGCTTTGTTCCAAATAATTACAACAGCTCTCTTTTTCATGTTTTTCAAAAACACGGCTTCAAATTATAGTTGATTATTTTTTCTTTCTCTATGAAGCCATTTCTGACTTTTTTGGGTAGAGTTAGTGACTTCCTTTTTTGCTTTTCATCCACATCTTAACATCTTTAAATACTTATTGTAGCACATACTAATTTTCCAATTAAACAAATGCATTTTTCCCTCTAGCACATGGGGTCAATGACTGCACCTTATTAATAATACTAATAACTATATTGGCACATTATGTAGGCCTCCAACGAACCCCTGTTGATAGGTGGTTAAATCAGTATATTATCTACTTGGAGACTAAAATGCTGAACTTTACAGATTATTATATACTTAGAACAAGCCTTATTAAGTTAATAAATCATTTCTATTAAAAGTAGCCCATTGTTTTTTTCTTACCAAAAATAAGTGCTGATTCTTAACTCTGGAGGAACATTAAAATCACCTCATTGCCTGCTTTATTCTCAGAGATGCTAGGTGAGGTCTTGTAACTGTGTTTTCTAATAGCTCCCTGGGGAATTCTAATACTCGGCCAAGGTTGGAAACCACGAAGAATCACTAAAATCTGTGTGATTACAAAGTCTGTCGCTGTCTTCCACCTACGGGGAGCCGAGTCACCCAAGTGTCAAAGTATGGAGACTGGATAACACATGCATGGAAATTCTTCTTAGACCCCGTCACTTTCTTAGCTTTCCTGAACTAATCCCTCTATACCTCACCTTCCTCACCATCAGCTGGAGTTAGTAGCTAACATGAGGAAGTACCTCTTTCACCCCCACCTTTTACTTAAAAGCAGAGATAAGATAGAATTATTAAGAAATAGTGTGAACAATACCTCCCAAGCGTGGAATAGTTTCCAAAGAAGGGGCCTTCTATCCCCTTAACACAGCTTGCGGGGCCTGGAGTAGATGTTTAAGAGCCCTGGCCTGGCTCCTCTTCCAGAAAAACCAGGTTTGGTTCCCAGGACCCACATATACTCACCAACCTCTATAACTTCAGTTAGGAACTGATTTTTTTTCCCCCCGGCCTCCATGGGCACTGCGCACATTCAGTGCACGGACGTATGCACAGACAAAACACCCCCACACATAAAATAATAGGATTAAAAACACAAACATTAAAATGTTGACCTTGAGAGCAACCCAGGCAGCACTCATCTAGTCATTTTTGAGTCTATGGAGTCAGGTAAAGAGCATAGCATATGCAGATATAAGTGAGTATACACCATTTGAGTCTTTCTGCTTCTGGGTTAACTCACTCATTATGATCATTTCTAGCTCAATCAATTTGTTCACAAATTTTGGGAATTCCTTGTTTTTAATAGCTGAGTAGTATTCCATAGTGTATATGTACCACAGTTTCCTTATCCATTCTTCTACTGAGAGACACTTAGGCTGTTTCCACGTTCTGGCTATTATGAATAAGGCTGCTATGATCTAGCCAATGGGCAGAACGTTCTCCACAGTTGAGTGGAGAGTGGGGTATGACTTTCACACGTACTCTGGTGCCTCATATTTGACCATGTCCCCTGGAGGGGGAGACCTGGTGGCACTCAGAGGAAGGATAGCAGGTTACCAAGAAGAGACTTGATACCCTATGAGCATATACAGGGGGAGGTAATCCCCCTCAGGAACAGTCATAGGGGAGGGGAATAAGGGGAAAATGGGAGGGAGGGGAGAATGGGAGGATACAAGGGATGGGATAACCATTGAGATGTAACAAGAATAAATTAATAAAAAATAAAAAAAGAGCATAGCATATAGTGTATTTTTCGGACCGTAAGATGCACTTTTTCTCCCCAAAAGTGGGGCAGGAAATTAGGGTGCTGTTTTTATTGTCTTTCTTTCTTTCTTTCTTTCTTTCTTTCTTTCCTTCTTTCTTTCTTTTACTGCTCTAAAAGCTGGATGTGTCTTATGGTCAGTTGCGTTTTATGGTCCGAAAAATATGATATATGCCTAAGGCTGCACTATCTCTACCTGGGATGTCTACAAACTTTGTGATCAAGTGTTGGCAACAGCTTTGTCTGGTAGACGTGGATTTTATGATGACTCATGGCTCTGCTTTTTCTGTTATTTCTGGTTCTGTCTTTGGCATTATTATAATGTGCATTAAAAAAAAAAGAAATTATGGAAGTGAGAGTTAAGATGTAGAAGTAGTGTGTCTGGCCACAGCTGTTCAGAGCAATTCTGTGTGTCAAGCTGAGGTCAAACGGACGGGGAATGTCATGGCTAAATGGTAACATTTCTGAGGGCTTTAAAGAAATTCAAGTCCTTTTAAAATATACACTTATTTTGTCTTTTTTTTTCCTTCTCGGGAGATAGGTTACAGTTCTAGTTCTTGTCAGAGATTTGTACTTTAAAATGACTTAAAGAATTAGCTTTTTTCTAGAAATCGACTTCTCAGGCACCGTTGTTAAAGGTAATATCCACAGAATGTTTAGAGCTTTATTTGAGACAGAGATTTCTTTCTAAGCTTGGTAAGATGTTGTTCCTCATTTGTAAGAATGGCCTGATGCAAAGCCATAGATCTCTTTGATACATTAACGAAGGCACCAAGGAATAGTTCAAACATTCCAATTTTACCACCTGCGCTACACGTATCGATTCAACCTTATTATGACTCGTTCATTTAAAATACTACAATATTCAGATGTTTATAATGCGTCTGCATCTATTTTGAAGCTAACAAAAATTCACATCAAGTGTGCATCGGTTTTGGGCGCCGTAATGACAGGCTGATAAATAGAAGGTGATTTGGGTGTGAAGGACGTGTGAATATCCGGCTAGTGGCGGGGAGTCAGCAAAGCGCATGAGGGCAAGGCTGGGTTACTGGGAAACGTTTGTGGCAAGCTTCCACTATTACATCTATAAAGAACCGTGCAGTAGCGGACAAGAGGGATCCAAGTTCCCCATGTTTTACCCATCTATGCTTTAAAAGTGGACAGAAACAGTTGATAATCAAAACTAAAAACATCTTTTAACTATTTTTTTTTCTGGCATTGTTGGTGTCTACACATGCAGGCTTATATTCAGCCGTCAGCATCTCTGATATCTCTGATGTTTGCCTCGTGTACTGCTTTTGAAAGCAGGGATGTCAGCTCTGCAGAGAAAAACCTCCAATGGCCTTCATGAATTAGCTCTTTTAGGTGTATCGGTCACCCAATCACAAATAGACACGAATGGGTAACGTCTATCCTGTTTCCACAAGTGGAGAACTCTGAAGTGGGTAGTCCCATTTCCCCAGAACACCCCTGGGTTACCTACATCCTGGGTAGCCGATGGCTTAAAACCTTTGTTGGCTTATTGGCTTAGTAGCACTCTTTTCATCTCCCCGTCACGTCCTTGCTCTCTTATCAGTGTTTCCTAGCCTCTCCAAGGTGAAATCAGCTACAGCTGATTTCCATCTATAATAAAAAAAAATGTATTCACTTTACATTCCAACCGAAGCCCGTCCCACCCTCTTCCCGCGCTCCCACCCCTCCCCTTCTCCTCAGAAAAGGGGAGCCCCCCACCAACCTACCCCAGCTTTTCAAGACGCGTCAGGACTGAGTTCATCCTCATTCACTGAGGCCAGGCCAGGCAGCCCGTTAAAAAGGAAAATTTATGGGAATATGCACGAAACCCACTGGCAGTGGTATCTTCCAGAACTCCGTGTCTTTAGCTTTGAGTCATGCACATCACCATCCCGAGCCTCAATATCGATTTTTACAAAAATAATGATGAAATAGACGACTCTACAACTGTTTTAATTTAGGAGACGAATTTCCTTATGCTTGCGCTAGCTCAGCAATTGCTGACTGAGTGTTGCCATGCACACTCAGGGTCCTTTTTTTTTTTTTTGTGACGCGGGGAGACTTTGCAAAAAGTCTGCTGGGTGACTTGAAAACGCTCCTCTCACTACTGTAACTTGGGCTTTGGGTCCCGTTTTTCCTGCTGTCTGTCCTTCTTCATGGCTGGAGGTTACAGTCTCAGCTACAGGGCAGCCTCTTTCTTCAGAGCCCTCCTCACTTTCTTCCTTCTCACCTCTATTATTTTCTAAAGATTTATTTATTTGTTAAGTATATAGTGTTTTGCATGCACGTACACCTGCATGCCAGAAGAGGGCACCAGATCTCATCCTAGATGGTTGTGAGCTGGGATTTTGAACTCAGGATCTTTGGAAGAGCAGCTAGGGCTCTTAACCCCTGAGCCATCTCTCCAGTCTCAGCTCTGTCTTAATGCAATTGCAATCTGATTTGCTGCTCAGCAGGGCTCCCGCAGTTGCTCCCTACCGGAGCCCATGCCTCTATCTGATTTTGTTTGTAAGGTTTAATAAAAGGGGATTTCACACTATACTGAATGATAGGAGCAGTATGACAGGCACATTCTACGGAGGAACTTTTAGACTTTTCAAGCGGTTGGAATAATTATGAGACCTGCCAGCAGGGCTTTCCTTTAGGGAGATGGGTGTAAGAACAAAAAAATAATTCTGAAGTAAGTGGGGTGGAAACGTCATGTACTTTAAATATTTATTCCTTCAAATGCAAACACGATTGCTATTTTCCATGGCCTGGACTGCCTGGAGAGGTGTTCCTTGTGTTTCCTGAGTCCCTGAAGATCTGCATTCTGTCTACCTGGCAGAGAGAAAGATATTTAGGTTCTTGTGTTTTGCTGGAGGCTATTATTACATCTGCAGTAGACATTACGGGAGAGCCTCCTGGGGTCACCATACCATCGCTGTTGCTCAGAGAAGTCTTCCTAGAGCAGGGCTGTCGCTCACTGTGCCTCAGTTTATTGGGTCTTTCTCTTCCAAAGTCTGAGGAGCACGGTAATTCTATCAGGTACCCCACCACCCAAATAAATGACAGTAGATGTATTAAGTACTGGACCCATGAATAGGCTCAAAAACATTGCTTTAAGGCCTGAAAGAAGAACCACACAGGAAAGTAATATTTACCACAACCAAGGAAACAATCTACTCCAGGAATAAATTGAGCAGGGCCCTCATGCCTGTATCCAACAGTATTTCCACTAGCATCTAGGATGGGCTTGTGGTTTCCCTGGCAAATTTATTCACATCAATTTGGAGCTAAGCTGAATTTGGTTGCATTATTTTCTTGAACTCCAGAGGTTTCCCCAAGTTAGTAGGTTAATTATTTGGTTAATTAATTAACTGGGATGGGGATCCAGCCTGGGGCTTTGCACATGATAGACAAGAGCACTATCACTGAGCTATATTCCTGGTCCTTAGTGTTTTGAGCCTACATAACCCAGGTCTTAAACTCACTCCCCTCCTGCTTCTGGTACCACAGTGCTGGGATTACATGTGTACGACACCTCATTTAAACTAGCAGATTTGTAAACTCCTAAATCTTCCAAGTTCAAAGCTGATTAAGGGGGCTCTAGGCTGGCTAATGGAGCAATGATTAGTACATAACCCCAAATGATCTAGAAATTCTTTTGTTGATTGGAGCAAAGTCCAAAGAGTTGGATTCAGTCTCTGGGAATAGCTGTGGCCTGCTTTACTTGAAGTGCCTTCAGAAAAGCATCTTTCTTATAACTTGTACCATTACAAAATTTATTTTTTCCCCTTCAACATTGAAAGCTCTCGCTGGCAATTTCTATACCTTTCTGATTCTTAAATTCTTATACCAGTTTATTGAGTCAGGGGCAACAGCTCTCATGAAATATGCTTTTCCTATTCCCTGGCTCATATGATGCCAGATAGACCAATGGAATACCCCATGAGTCCTAAGCTAGGCTGCGCTAATCTCCTGAGACAACCTGGGGCTTCTTTCCAGTCTGTTCTGGAATGCTATAATATCCCAGATGGTGATGTCTCTGTCAGTTACTGCTCATGAGTAACAAATACATAGGTCTACGGCAACTCATATCTGGAGTGTTACGTCAGGAAGGAGCAGTGTTTTGCTGTTAAGATGCTGATGTTTTAGAGTTATTCGTTGCCATAGTAAAGTTAGTTTGTCAGGGCTCAGCCAGGTGGCTCAGCAGGCAATGGAACTTACAGTCACACCAGACAGTGTGAGCCTGATTCTGTCTGTAAGAAGAGAACCCACATGGACAAGTTTTCTTCTGAATTCCACACGTACTGTGGCAACATGCATGCACACACACTAAATGTAAAGAAAACCAAATCACGGTGAATTTGGAAATTGGCGTTGTAGAATAAAAGGAACAAACATAGGCTCCTTTGGTTTAGGGATCAAGTTGCAAGTAATAGTTGGGTTAGCTGATTTAGGAGACTGAAGAGGTAGCCATTGTTCAATGCTGGGTCTTCAAAATGTCACCAAAACAATCTCTTCATGGTGCAATGTTCAGTTCATTGCTTACTATATTAAGGGAGGATGTTTCTTGGCCAGAGTCCTTGGGAAGAATTGTGATGTAACAGGGGAGTGGTGAGGATGAGGTATGTCCCTTTGCCCCAGCAAATATGTGAGTAACTAGCCTCCATGAATTTTGATTTTGTCCTAATAAAGCTTGAATAAGATGCTGTTATATAAATATGTGCTCATTAGGTGATATTTTCAAAAATGCAGACTTTTAGAATCCAGTAGTTTCAGAACACGTTAATATCAACTGACATCCAGTATGGTCTTTCTCCTGCAGATTCTCAGTGAAAAAAAATTAACAGGTGGAAAATGATCTCTAGATTTTATCAGTTGGCAAGCCACATGGCACTATTGTACGCTCTTCTTTAATTATGTCTTCAGCTCTGTATCCCGACAGGACTGCGGGGTAGGCCATTGTTTGTGCTTTTCGCTCTTTCTGGCTTCTCATCTCTACCCACGGAAGTTCTTCTGGGCACAGATTTGTAATGACGCATCCTCCTTGAGCTCTCTTTTATTCCCTAAGCAGAGCTAATCCAACCCCACTCTGTGCATTCAGAGCTTTTTATTATCTTTCAATCATAGCATTTAGCATGGGTTTTAAAAAGTGACAATTATCTATGTATATATGTCTTTATGCCTATTTCGTCTCCATGAATGAACTAAAGTGTCCCAAGTTAGAGAAACTTAAATTAGAAAAGCCAAGTGTTAAGTCAATTGTTTCCAATGAATTCACATTAACCAACTCTCTGTGTAGTTGCTGGATGCAAGTCCTGGCACTAGGTGCTGAGTCAGGCTAGCACAGGCTAGCAAAGGATGTGGTGCTATACCAGCGGCTCCTTCCAAATTTCCTGTGCTGACACACACGTTTATGCCTCATTCGTAATGTATGCATAGAATGGGTGAGTATCGATTTCTGTACAAGGTGTGACTTAGGGACAACACAACACAGATCATGGTATCTGGACTATTTCTGGTAGTCATAACAGGAAGAAAGTGTCTGAATCACGAATGAGCTCAGTACTGCTTCAAACAGTTCATGTAGAGGTGGCTGTTACGTTGTTCTGTGGCTGCTAGACTCTAAAAATCTATTTTTTAAAAAAATGCTACTCAATGAATAAGAAATTTAAATAATACATTCATATTCAAATTTCGTCATGTCCAAACCGAAGGTTATTTATGCACATGCTTGATAGAGCAACGAGACCAACTACTGTTATTTTTTGCTTCTACGGTGAGTCAAAGATTTGAAAGGTGGGTGGATTTCATAGGCTAAAAGGGTGTCTTGTATTAGCAGGAGGGTTTTGGAAGGTGGATGGGGAATCCTCTGACATATTTGACTGCTTTTGGTTGCATTTGATCCAAGCAAATTTTTGAAAAGATTTCCAGATGGAAAGACTCACCACCCTATGAACAGTGGGACCTAGAGATTATGTTACTAATGTTTATTCTTAATCTACTTTATTTTGGCATACCTGTGTTTTGCCTATATGTACATTTGCTCAGTGTGTTGATGTGTGTGTGTGTGTGTGTGTGTGTGTGTGTGTGTGTGTGTGTGTGTGTGTGTAGCAGCTCTAGAGGCCAGAGGAGAGCATTTGACTCCCTGGAAAAGGAGTTATGGACCGCACTGAACCACCATGTGGTGTTGGGAACTGAACTTAGGTCTTTTGGAAGGTCAGTGCTCTTAACAGCTAAGCCATGTGCCCAACCCTGAGCAAAGCTTTGGATCATGATCCCAAGATGGTGGTATATAGTTTTGCAATGCAATTATACAGTACTGAACTGTTGCATTCCTAGGTAGTGGGACAAGTTGTGGCACCGTGGAACCAGGGAGCAAATCTTCTGGGATCTTATTGTCTTCATACAATGGAACGGTGAATTAGATGATATCTCAGTTTTCGTCTGATTCTCTTAAGCCTAAGACTTCATGACAGCACTTGTCACAGACAATTTGATTACATAGTATTTGTCAATTCCTCATGGAGATGAATTTTAATTTTTTTCCCCTTGTGGGTAATTCCAGGGTGAAATCATGTTACACCATGAGCCTTGCAAATGAGTTCATTTACTGAATTATAAAACTATAAGAAGCAAGCATTCTCTCCTTCTTCAAAGATGATGGCTTTGCAGGGGGTAGTTATCTTTGCTAGCATCTGTGTGAGTATATCCTGAGACGAGTGGGCGAGCCTTCCTCTTCACTTCTCTCTGGAGCAAAGGCTGTTCTTAGATTGTAGCCACATTCCTGCCTTTCAGACCCTAAGGCCATCCATGACCCTGCCACTTAGATGTGCAGTCGGCTGGAAATCTTTATTCAAAGGAGCTGCTTCAGGCATAGCTGCTGCTAGGCAGATGGCACTTGCCCAGCTGCCCAATCTATGCCACAAAGTTAGAGTCTATGCCCTAGCGCAGCCTGGATCCCTTCCCTGCATATGGTTTCTCCACTTGGGTTCACCCGGCACTGCAGCACAGTCACCTCTGGGCACAGGACTGTCATTATTTTAGAAATTTTACAGTGGGTCTATTTTCATGTAAATTATGAAAAATGGATGCTTAACAATATTTTGAGGATGTATTTATCAGGCGCCAGGATTTTGATAGTGCCTGTGTGCGGCTCACAAAGCAGAGATCTCCTCACATTGCCTTTGAAAGGGGGTATCTGAGCTAGGCATAGGACGAGAATGCCTGATATTGACTGAGGTTGTTCTATATGCTTGGTGCTGGGCCAAGTTCTTTTCACGCACAAGAATCACTTAATCATCAAAATCACTTGGACTGAGACACTGGTACTAATTGTACCCCCATTTTAAAGATGAGAAAAATGAGGCATAGGCAGATCAAAATCTCTTGCCTGGGGTCATGCACAGAATAATTACATGTTCCAGTAATGCCATTAAAGTTGATGAGTGGGCAGGCTTTCATTTTTAATTTTGTATGATGCCTGTGCCTTTTCATTTTGGGGAAAAATTAATGGGTTTTGAGCACCTTCATCTCATTTTACTTTTAATAGATCCCCAAAATGATGCCACAGTACAACAGAGACTTAGCGCCTATGAATCATTTACTTAGGCTGACTTGTGGCTAAAAGGATGATGTTTAAGTATCTGACATCGTACGTTTCTCTTTAATTTGCTCTCGTAAGGAAAAGGGAGTGTGTTGCAATTTTATATCTGGTGGTGGTCATGGCAGCTGCCAAAACTTGCTGGCATAAACTGAAAATAGCCTGAATTCTGTCTTAGTGAACTTGCAGAGGTTGTTGGGCTTTGTTTGTTTGTTTGTTTGCTTGCTTGCTTGAGACAGGGAATTCCTTAATAGCCTTGGCTTGTCTGGAATTTGCTATGTATGACAGGCTGACCTCAAACTTTGTGGTAAGGCTCCTGCCTCTCCCTCCTGAGTGCTAAATTAAACCATTCACTCTGAACAGCCATCTCTTTCCTAGATGATGATAACCAAGAGCTGCAGTTCCAGGTGTGTGCTACCATGCCCGATTCTGCTGGTTTTCATCGAAAGATAATTTTCAGCGAATATCGAGGGAACCCATTGCTCTTATGGATCCCGCAAAGAGCAAAGAGCATCCTGTCACTCCTTTTCCTCTTTCTCACTGTCTGTCTGTATGACGGGGACCATGAGTAACTTCACGGAGAATTCTGGCCGGGCATTTGGGAATGCAGCATGCAGATGGTAAATCTGACTCCCTTTAACATATGGTCTTTCCCCAGAGAGCTGGGCTGAGCAACAATTTCCCTGAATCTTCACAGGCATGGGCTTCAATGAACACTCATGAATTGTTCATAATCGTGCAGTATACAACTTGGTAAAGGCATGTGTTTGGTTTGAATCTTGATGAAGGTTTTTTTTTTTAATCTCTCTTTTTCTGGCATAAAATTCAGAACAGCGGCAATGCAATCTGTTGTTTGTTCAGAGAATATAGCAGAAGGTGTGTGTGTGTGTGTGTGTGTGTGTGTGTGTGTGTGTGTGTGTGTGTGTATGAGTGTGGAGGGGGTACTCAAATAAAGTATGTTCACACTCCAGTACAAATGAGATTTCTGCAAGCTAGACTTACCTGAATGAGGTAGCGAGAAACTGAGGTTTACAGTGAATTTGTTAAAGCTTTGGGCTTATTGTAGCATGGAGCAGAGAAAAGGTACTTTTGGACCTCTTTCCCCAATGTGGACAGGCACACACAACACACACGTGTGCTCACACATACACGTACACACACATCTGAAGGGGTCTTCTTTCAGTAGAAGTCTTTCTCACTTGGCTTCAGCAGTTCTAACTTTTCCTTCAGCGTTCTCACTCCTCTGGTTTTGGAAACTGAGTTTTGTTGGAGGGAGAGAGATAACTTCCCAGCTGGAGGAAGAATTACCATAGCAACATGGCAGTGAGCTCTGCCTACAAAGGTCTCTACCATGCTTGGCTTTGGGTCTTGGCCCAAGAAAACTAGTGTGCGGTTGTCCACACCTTCCACCCCCCACTGCCCAGTCAGCTGTGACTGCTGAGTCTCCCTTCTCCCCCAAGTGGATGCTCTCCCGGGCCTTAGCATACCTCTGTAAACTTGATCTTTCTTTTCTTTCCACAAGGCCAGAGAAGCTCAGAGCCAATTTATTTACATGTTTCAGATTATGGGACAGACTCGCATGAGGCTTGGTTGGCAGCCACCCCTGGGTGCAATTCTGTGTTTGGGGGAAGAGCTCTTTCTGATCAAAATGACACTCGGAGGAGAAAGTGATATGTGCATGGAGGGAAAGTGTGGCAGGAGCAGGGTAGTGGATCAGGGGCTGGACTTTCATATAGAAGACGGCAGTTCTAATCCATTTTTCAGAACCAAGGTCTTCCTTTCCTGCTCCATAACTGAATAACAGGTACATTTAACTATATAAATGATATGAATACTGAATAAATAATACTGAATAAATAATAAGTTTTAGAAGAGTACCTACCTTATGATCAAAGTCAAAACTAAGAATGCTATCTATGAACACCTGTGTTTTGTTGTAATTTTGGGAGAGAGAGAGAGAGAAAGAGAGAGAGAGAGAGAGAGAGAGAGAGAGAGGAGAGGAGAGGAGAGGAGAGCAGAGCATTTGTGTGCATGTGCACATGTGTGTAAAAGAACAACCAACATGCGGTTACCAGGAAACAAGGATTGGACTGCATGTGGTGGTAGATTTATGAATATTCATTATTACATTTAAATTACCTAGTTCATTAAAGCAAGGTGAATATGCCTGAACTAGTAATGTTGGTACTTTTCTGAGGCACAATTATGGCTAAATCATTTTTGTGTATTTGAGGGCTAAAACACCAAACTGCAAATGAAACACTCATGAATTGTGTCAGTCAGGTATCTAGGCTTTACCAAACCTTAGTCATCCTCTCTAAGAAGCAAATGATCTGAGATAGTTTGAGCCTCTGCCTATTTTAGGCAGCAAAGCAATAATAAGGTTGGGGAAGGCTGCCAAGATTTGACTGTGTCAAATCCTCCATCCTGATCACATAGTACTGTGGTACCAGAATTACCCATGAGTTCCATCGCTGGTGTTTTGATGTTACATGGTAATATATCTGAGGTATTACAAAAGTGTCATCTCCTGCACTGTTGATTTACTCAAAGTTAAGAGGATCCTTGTTAGTACATTAGGAAGGGAATCAGTCTCGTAATATTATGGATGTGAATTTGGTCCTCACATTGGCCACAATACCTGCCAAAGACCACACAAGAGAAGCCCTACACTAGGAATCAAGTCCTCTTTGGAGCACTGTTCAGGATTGTCCAAAAGACTCCCCAAACATTATGGGCGATTTCTGTTGCCCTTTGCTGCCCCGCCCCGCAGAGGTGGAAGTTAAGTCTCTATCGATGAAGGCACCACACACTTGAGGCACAGGGTCAGAGGTCCCTGAGTTGGAAAGCCTCCTTCCTGAAGACTAACATTTATGATACCAGAGAGTACCAAACAAACTTCCAAAGGGAGGAAACAGCCAATAGTACTACCTGGATGTGATGCCTGTGAACCACAAAAGTGACCAGCACGGCACAATAACCCTGATGGTGCGGGAGGGGCACACACACCTTGGCGGGAAACAACAATTCTCTAATTGGACTTAAAACCCACTCCACAAGAGGAAAATCATGTCTGGTACTGAAACTTAGCCAACTACCCAGGCTGGAAAAGACGTGGATCAAGAAGGAGAATCTACCACAGCCACTTTCTTATTTATTTATTTTTAAAACTATTTTATTAATTTATTCATATTACATCTAAATTGTTAGCCCATCCCTGTATCCTCCCGTTCCTCCCTCCCTCCCGCTTCCCCGCTACTCCCCTCCCCTATGTCTGCGACTGACGGGGACCTCCGCCCCCTGTATATGCTCATAGGGTATCAAGTCTCTTCTTGCACAACCACTTTCTGAAACAAGTATAATCCCTAAGTACATTCTAAATACTGTATTTATGTCCAAGATAAGTGTAGTCCTCACCTCAAAAGTAAAAGAAATAATTAAAAAGACAGTTGTTGCAGGTACTCGCTAGATTGTATTATTGGATGTATTATAAAAAGCACACATTGGCTATTTTGGGTCAGTATTGCAGCAGGCTGAGTTCAGACTTAGGAAAGACTATTGATTTCCTTTTTTCCTTAAAAGCTCACAAGGAGGCAACTTAGCCCGGCACTGAAATGGTCATTTAATAGTTTTCGTCTTCTTGGAGCATAATTATTCACCTACGCTGGGTATATCTGTTAAAAAGTCTTTTTTTAAAAACCTTGATTTTAAATTAACTTACAAATTAGTGACATTCCATACCATGCCATACGTGTTTATCCACTACCTACTGTTGTCTAGTTTTTCTTATCACACATGTGCTAATGTCCTTTATTATAACTCATACTTGGGTTGACATTGTAATTTGTTTTTGTTATCAACAGATATAGTGTTGCTTATTTTGGCCACTCAACTTGTGGTGACTACTGGGACATGGTAAATTGTACTGGTACACACCTGTAGTTCCATTATTTGAGGAACGAGGCAGGAGGATTGCACATCTTAATCAAGCCAGAGTAATACGGAGACCATGTCTCAAAATCAGTAAATAAGTGAATAAATGAAGTGATGGACAGCGAAGAGAGAAAGGCACCAAGTCCCATTCCTTGGACTTCTAAACCCACAGCCTGCTGTGGAATGTTTTTCAGGCCTGATCATTAATATCCTAATTTTAAAGATAAAATCATATCTGCATCAAGGAGTCTGCTGGTAGGTCTCATGGTCCCAACTGAATTACTATGTAAATTAAGACTAGGAATGAAGTCTTTTGATTCTGTGCCCAATTCCTGCAGAGAGCACAGATCACAGTGGACTCCTAAGAACTTATTTGAAGCTCTAAGACCTCGGGGCATTTGACTAAATTTCTTCAGCTTTGGGATACGTGTATGACTTCTGTCCCTCTGAAATTTGCCCACAAAGGATAACTAGCTGATCTGGAGTTGACTCTCTTTTATTGTCATTAGATGAAGATGACAAGGGATAAATTATTGAAATCATCTGAAACCCCAGTAGAAAAAAAAATCACAGTTATGCTTCAACTAATGGATTTTCTCTGTTTGGCAGGAAGGTTGGAGGCAATAATAATTCTTTACTGAGCAGTCCCTTTATGTTACATTGTATTGAGTGCTTTTCATGCATGATCTCATGTAATCTATGCAAATATTTGTAAGTTTGTTACAATTCTTCTAGTTTGTATAAGTCCCAGCAACAAAGGAGTAGTGTGAGGCATGCTCTTCCCAACATTCTTGTTAAGAAGTTTGTGGGGGTTTACAGCCTCAGACCACTTTGAAACTTTACAACATTACCATTCTGTGTACTAGACACTAATTTGTGCCAATAGTTTATAGCAGATACATTGAATCAAAGTGATTTGAGTTTGTAAAACTGTAAACTAGTATGAGCCAAATTTGCATTGTCTCCTATCCAAATACCCAGTGAGGTTCACATCCATGCTACGTTTTTTGGTATTGTGTTCTTTTTGCATTCTATTTATTTAAATTTTATTGTAGATTAAAGGTAAAAGAAATGATCTCACTCAGGATACAATTGGTTTTGTGTCATTCATGAACTGAAATTGCCATCTGAGACACTATCGCTGAGTTTTCTCTGCAGTCTTCAGCACCAGTCCCTCTGAATTTGAATAACACATCACAATATTTGAAAATTTGCTTTCAGTAAAGAAAATAAATTAAAATTTCAAAATACACCGTTATTTTATACTTGAAAGTAATTTCACTGAAAGCGCTATGCTTCGTTGGCTGACAGCTGTATATTAAAGAATTGTGAGGAGTGCTGTGTATCTGAATAAGAGTGATGGAGAATCAATCATTGTAAGTGTATGCCATTAAATGTTTATTCCAAAATTGAAATAATGGGTTTGTAGTTCTGCAATGATCATTTAGACTTTTATGTGAGTAACAGGAGTCTCCTATGACATGCCTATATAATGCTTAAAAAGACACAGTAATGGGTCTTATAATAAAGTTTTTTTTAACAAAACATTTATTGAAGATAAATGGTATTTCCGGCTGGATTTTTTAAAAATACAACTGAAAATAAAGTCTTCCTGGCCTGGCAAGATGACTGAGCACATAAAGGTGGCTTCCACTAAGCCTAATGATCTGAGTCCAAGCCCTGGGACTCACGTGGTAAAAGGAAAGAACTGAATCCACATGTCGTTTGATTTCCTCGTGCTCACTGAGGCACAATGTGCCCCCACCCCCACATTCACAAGAACATAAGCCAAATGAATCAACGGAGTTTAAAATAATAATAAAAATAATCCTCAAGAGGATACTTCACCGATGATGAGAATTGAAGTATTTGGGGGTAGAAATGGTTAAGGCAAGATGTTGTGTATTCTAGGTCTATCTGTGTGTTTCATGGTCTATCACTGGACTAGAAGATAATGATTTGAGAAAGATTTATATTAAAACTTTCCTATTTCCCTAGGCTATTTCCTTGAGGGTATCATTTATTCTGAATGTTGGGTGTCACTTTCTTCTTCCTTTTCTTATTTCTTCTTGGGTCATATGGATCCATAAAAACCCTCTTCCTAGTACACAGCACTTAAACACAGCAAAAGTCTAGTTTCCTGTTTTCATGTTTTACTGTCTATAAACAGTCCCAGTTTTCTCCTCTATACATGTGCCCTAGGCTGAGACAAGCCACTCTGCCGGTGGGCATCTCCATCTCATGCGTGCTTCACAGAACGCCAATTTTAAGATCTCAGAAAGGAAGCCATGTCTGAAGAACTTGACAAAGTCTAACAAATTGGAAAGCTTGCCATAGAATTAGAATAGTGTTTGAGTTTTAACTTTACAATACCTGTATCACTGGGTGCCTGAGAGCCAGCCTTCTGAAACCAATGGCATCTAGTACAAACATGTATCTTAACTCAGAGCTCCTTTTGAGTGAGGCAGATGCTGTCAGTACATGAACTCCCCAGACAGACAAAAGAGATAGTGAAGAGGGCTGGCTTCAGTGCCCGTAGTTTCTCCTTGTCCACATAGAGATAAAAATGTCTTCTTGTCACCTTTGGACCCCCTTTCAATGCCCCTCTTACCCACCTCTACACTTGATCCTCTGATGACTGACCTGGAAGTAACTTTAGAAAGGGCATACATACATGCCTTTTCCCAGCAGAATGTGGGACTCTGCTGATCCTGGTTTTTTGCCTTGGGACACCCAGTCAGAGAGAACATGTTTGCATTATGCTTCCAAGGTTCAAATTGGGATAGCAACATTTTCTTGAAAAGACACGGATTTCAAGAAACTCCAGATGCTGTTTACCATGTATGGAGTCACCACCTGTTCCTTGAGTTGGACAAAGAATTGAATGTCTGAGAAAGACAAAGACCTAGTCAAGCCATGGGGAAAACAAAAGCAGTGCTTTATTCCTTTGTGATGAGTGGTCCTAAGGCTGTGAGTCTACAAAGTGGACTCTGGGTTGACCATTCTGTAGGCTTCCTAGATTTTCCCCTTTTCTCTATTTGTTCTCTTTAGATAACTACCCAGGGCCTTCCTCCTGATTCTCCTTGCAATGTCTGCTGGGAATAAGAAGTCGTCATCTCGGGGAGACTGCTTTCCTGGCTATGTCTGTCCAACTCTCCCTCAGCATGCCACTGTCAGCTAAGCTGTATGATTCTGAGTAATGGAGGTAATCAGAATTAGAGAGGGTGTCAGAGGAGTTGACCTGACGGCTTTGCAATTCTGGTGGTCTCTGAATCTAACAGACATGTAGCACGGTGATGACTTCCTCTCTAAGCCTTACTTACCACTTACATCTTAATGTCTTATTTTCTCAGTCTCTTGTCCTGATGATCAGTACCTCGCCATTTACAATAGGCTTGGAGCCTAAATGGCTGCTCTCCATCCGTACCACATAGCCAGAGTAAAATGCTAGACAGAGACCTCTTAATGATGCTCTCTGCTCAACGACCCCCGTTTTTGAAGATCGAAGCTTGCATTCTAAGGCAGAGGACGAACTGTAAGTAGTTGAATCCTACTCTGAGTTTCCTACTAGCAGCCTTCTGCTCAGGCCGGAGGCAAGAATTCCCAGGTGCCCTTTGCCCTCATAGTCCTGGAAGAGAAATTGTAATGAGGGGAGCTGATGAGAAATCTGAAATCCAAGAATGAAGAGGAAATAATCTATTCTCAGGAGGCTGTGGGTTTCTGATATGGGGCTTTGTCACACACAGCAGCTTCATGGGCATTTCTGGAAACCATTTCTTCGTAGCTGCGGAAGGATTTGCAACCTCCCTGCGACTTCATTGTACCATTCATGCTCCAGAGCTCAAGACTTACGCAGCTGGTGACAAGGAGCTATTTCCTCACATGTCCCACTTACATCCTTCTAGACTCTTCCTCCCTAGCCTGTCTTCCTTTCCTGTAATCTCTACTTGCTATATGAAATCGCATCTGCATACTTTGCCTGTTAACTCTCTAACACTACGTTGAAATGTCCTACTCTCTATGATGATAGGTATATGCTTTGAACTTTGTAGAGCACTCTCCATATTTCCTCATAGTCACCCTGTTATGGGAATTAGCTGTAACGACCCATTCAGGAGTGATGGGTCGGCACGCTGTTACCGAGTACTCTTCCTTGAACTCTGAATATTCGTACATTTGCCTAGGGTATGCTTCTCTTTAGGAATGTGTTTTTAGTAGGAAGGGCAGTCAGAGTGATGCACTGTGGACCATGTCTTTTGATATAACATTTTTATTCATGGCCTCCTTTTCTCAAAGATATGTTTTGTCGTTCAGTGTCTGGGGTGAGGTGGGGGTGCAGCCTGGGTCCTACTGCCTGTGGTTGAGTCCAAGTTCCACGTCCAGTAGGCTGGTCCAGGCTCTGCTTGCCTCCGGTTAGGAACGGGCAGACTTTGAGATCAAAGGTTCCAAAGTCTAGTTTCTTGCAAATTAGAGCACTCAGAGGGAGGCTTGTGGCTGGGGCACTAAGCCAAGTTCCTGGCCTCTCTTGGGGGAGGAGGAAAATGAGTTTTCCACCAGAGAATTGCAGTTTTGCTCTCTTAGAATGAGACTACAGGTATCAAAAAGCAGTGGAGACTTGGGAGTGCCACAAAGTGTTAGGGCTCCTTGTTTGAGCTGCTGTGCTAAACACAGCAGAAGAAGCAGGCAGATATCTGAAACCTGCTGGCAGGCAGGCCTGGTGAGATGCCGGCCTGGCAGTGCTACATCGGGGTCAACACCAAGCCAGTGGTGATGGAGCAGCTGCCAAGGCAGCTCTGCCATAGCTGCCTTGACTACTTTAACTGGCAGTCATGCCCTGGGCATTCAGTGGCTGATGCCCCTCCCCCCTGCCCTCCCTGTCCCCTTCCCCCCCACCCCACCGCCACTCCAATAAGTGGAGTCTCAGATGGTCATGGTAGAAGAATGGCAAGCAAGAGAGCAGACACATAGCATTCCACCTGTTTATAGACCATGGACAATGGGGAGGGGTTTGAGGATGAATGTGTCTAAGTCGCTAGGGCTAAGGGTGTGAGGAAACTTACTCTGCATACAGTAGCTCATTTATATGCAGCAGCACAGATCCTATCACAAGAAGGAGAAAACATTATTTAATTATCCTATGTGTGAGGGAATGACTTGTAGGTACAATTAAAGGTCATTCACAGGAGGCTAGGATCTCCTCAGCATAGGGTAAAGTACTTTCAGGAATTCCCTGAGCTTGAACAAGTTCCTTATCAGGGAAGAGTCAGGCCTGTAATCTTCCCTGATGGCCATGTGATGCTCCTTACAAGATCTGGGGTTACCAGATCAGGTGGAGTGGGAACCTTCATAGACCAAGTACAAAACAACCATCCTGAGAAGTCCCACTTCAACCTTATCCAGCAGCGTCCCACAGTGTTTTCCCTTCAGCTCAGGACAATCTATCAGATTTGTGTGGTAACTTCAGAATCCCTCCCTCCATGAGCATATTCATAGTAATGAGAAACTCTGAAGCATGATGATATGATGTTTAATTAAAAAAAAATTGTCCCATGTACTTGAAAAGCCCAAGGGCACACGTTCTGTAAACATACTAATAAGGAAAAGAGCTGACCTTCCTAGTCATGAAATAATAACACATCAGCCATCACACAGAAAGGGGCCTCATCATGTCCTGCGAGGACATAGCCTTGTTCTCTGCTCTAGGACTTAAGGTTTCTAAGCAACAATTCCGTGTGTGCCCCTTCTCCACTCTAAGGACCAATGTGCACCTGACTAGTTCATAATACTCCTTATGACATTCTGTCCTTTCACACCTAACATTCCTTCCTCCACTGTCTCTAAACCGAAACTTTAATGACCAATTAACATTGGTCATTAACTAAAAGAGTGTTTACAAGACAATTACAGCCAAGCATTTAAGGTCATCACCTGTGTTATTGTTGTCACCTCCCACATCCCATTGGCCTGGGCAGCTAGGTTCTTGATGAGCACTGAGTTGGAGCATGGGCAGGCAAATAGTTCCCAGGGCAAAAAGCTGATTAATAAAAGAATGGGGCCTATGGTAAAGCTGGAACTGAGACCAGACAACTCCATGTATTCAGTCTAATAGGTTTCCCGGTCAATGCCACACATCAGGACTAAGATAGCGTTGAGTACCTTTGCATTTCTTTTCCCTTTTCCCATAGCCTTCTTTTTCCTATTTCTAGTTCTCTTTAGCCTAAGGAAGGCTAAGTATAACATTGAGTAGGTATAGACTTTTCCTTCTCTAATTGAATTATATAAAATATAGTCTTAAATCATGCATTTAAAAACAAATCCTCTTTGTTTTCTGTTCTTATTTTAATTCCCTGATGGGCAATGTATTAAGGTTAGTCCACCCTGGCTGACGGTTTGATGTTTTATTTACTGTGCGTCTTTGTGTAATGTTTGTTTTTAAGGTATCTACCCTGGACTACTGAGGTGCCAGTTCATGTCTGAGGGATCACCTCACTGCAGTCCTAGCTCTGCAAGCATGGCAGGCAAGAATGTCTTTCTCTTTGGACCACCATGAAGCTCATTAGTGACCATGCCACCACAACTACATGTTGTGATTTTCTTGACAGTTTAAAAGCCCAGTTGCTTTATGAAAAACCACATTATTAGATTGTTGGTATGCTGTTGCTCATCTTGCTGAGCTGCATGTATGATCTTTGAAGTAGCAATCTTGAAAAACAGGAGACTGCACATATTTCTCAAGTGAATTTTAGCCCTTTTGGAAAAAAAAATATGGCATGGCAAAGGACACTGAGTTCATTTTTATGTTCATTTGTAGTCAGGCCAGCTGTGAATCTCAACACATATGCTTGGCAGTTAGTGCAAAGGCAGAGATGTATGGGCAGCTTCGACCGTATCATGTAGAGCCCTTTATTTTCTGAGGGTCATCTGTTATTTTCAGAAAGTGGCCTCCTTATGGCTCTGGGACCACTCTGCCCAGCTTGTGGGATTGCCACAATGAAGTCAGAATCTCTGATTTCAAAGAAAAATATCTGGGAGCACTCACAGACATTAAACACACCAAGGATTTAAATAGACAAGGTCTACGTTGTGGTGACTAGAAATGGAAGCTCATTCTTAAAAACTTGAGGCTTTTATTAGCATGAAACAACAGCCAGAGAGAACATGTGAAATCATCGTTAGAATAATTGTACTTCCCTTTGGAACATCCAGCTTGGTGGACCAGGGAACACTAAGAACGAAGAGGTGACCACCTGCCTGACTATTGTCAAATTTCCCATGTCAATGACAACCCAAACGAAGGGCAGACTTTGAGACAGCTTTCCTTGCAACAGAAAACAGTGCGTTTAACTCAGGAAGAAGAGAAATTCCAGAAGAAATTAAAAAAAAAAAACCCTAGAAATCAGAGGCAACCACACAGATTTCTATATCCTGAGCCACACAGATTGAAACAACCAAAAATAAATGTCAAGAGCTCAAGAAAATAAGTGTAACATTGGAGAGGTTAATGCTTTTTATGCTTTGTTCATATGGCAACTTGTTCTTGGTTAGAGAAAAAAAGACTAGGGGTTTGGAGGCGGGGGTTGGAGACAGGGCACAAGGCTTTTCTAATTCACAATGAGCCAATCCGTCAACATGACCTTAAACAACTCCCAAGTGGGTTGACTTCCCTCAGCGAAATGTATATAGAATATATATTGCCCTTGAGTGATAAAAAGAGGAGGGGCTGTAATGCAGCATGGTTTTTGGAGAGCCATTATGCCTCCAGAAATTATAGGGAAATAGTACATAAGGAGGGGTTCAGAGCTACAAGGGCTCTGCTTCGTTGGTTTGCGTTGGTTCTGTTGTTACACAATAGAATGTTTACTGGGTGCATATTCCTGGCAGAGGTTGTGGAGGATTCACTAGCCTGCTGATTGGAGAGCAAACAGTTTAATCCTGCTGGGGCACCTGCCATAAAGTGAGCTGTGTTCAGCACAGCACTAAGCCCCAGACTCCTGCCCTCTCCATTTTTAGCACAACCCACCCCAGAAGCTGCTGTCTTTCTTGATGTGTTGATGGCTTACATTAAGGAGTAGGAACTCAAAATCCTTTCTCCTTGTTACCCAGAGCACCAAGAGACTGTTTACTTTGCCCACGTCTAAAACTTCAACAGCATGTGCATTTGTAGGGCTACAAAGACACAAAGACACACAAAGTCAGTTTATCCCTAGCTTCGGCAGAGAGCTTTCAGCCTAGTTAGTCAAACTGTCTGGTGAGTCACCCCAAAAAACGCCAGAGATAAGGCTAGCAACAGCTGCCTCATCCTCTGCTCTCAGACCATCATGTGAATATTGTCTGTCTCCCTCCCTCCCTCCCTCCCTTCTCTCTCTCTCTCTCTCTCTCTCTCTCTCTCTCTCTCTCTCTCTCTCTCTCTCTCTCTCTCTCTCTCTCATCTACCTTCCTTGTGCTGTAAAGCTTAACATAACTAATTTCTGCTTAACCATCTCATGCTCTTTGTTTATGAACTCTCTCTGCATGTTCCTTGCAGTAGGTGAAACAACAGCCTTCTCCTTACTGTTCAACGATCCTCCCCCCCCCCCACTGTACCTGTAATGGAGACAGAAGTCCCACTGTGCTTTCACTAGGCAGACCACTGCTCCTTACCCCTTGACTCCTTGGGTTTGTCCTTCGGCATGCACTTGCTGAAGTCAGTGGCACGTGGATGCACGAACAGGTGGCGCCCCACATTTCTATTTTCTTCTAGATGAGGACTATCCCTGTTGTGCAGAACCCAGGAGGGTTCCAGAAAATCCACAGCTTCCACAGGCTTGAGCAGAACTGTCTCTGTTGCCCTGCTCTGCCCGAGAACCAGCAGAACTTTCCATCATCCGCCCAGGGACTCAGCTAAGAGGTCTTCTTTCAGGAAGAGTATACTGTGGTCTTTTTCCCATCGGCCCCTTGTTCAGTACCTTATTCGTAATAGCCAGAATCTGGAAACAACCTAGATGTTTCTGCCCACCCTCACATCCACCCTAACCTGTATTTAAGTCACTTTCCATCTCTCCAAGGTCCCAAACTGGCTTTCATCGTCTCTTTCCCACCTGGCTTTTCTGCTCCAGCTCTGTGTCGTTCTCTTCCGTGCCCGTCATGCAGTCCTAATAAACCGGGTACCGCATGTCTATCACGACATTTCACTACCATCTTCGCATACTTCTGCACTGTACACTCAGATCAAATGCCACCCCTCATCCACTCACCCAGCAGTGGCTGACAATGGGTCCTGACGTTGGAGGAGGGCATCATCATTTCCTTTATGCGAGTGCTGTAACCTCTCGCCCTCACCCCCACCTCATCCTAACACAATTTTGAGTCTATTTTTTCCTTCTATTGAAAATACTTTTCCTCACATAGTATATCCCTGGTTAGATTTCTCTTCCCTCTACTCCAAGTTCCTCCCCACCCCCTCTCCTACTCAGATCCACCCCCTTTCTGTCTCTCAATAGAAAGCAAAAAGGCTTCTTAGGGATAAGAATCAAATAATAAAATAAAATAAAACAAAACTAACACATTGGTACTGGACAAAACAAACAGAAGGGAAAGAACTCAAGAGAGGCACAAGAAACAGACTTGCACACACAAGAATAACAGAAAAACAGTAAACTGGAAGCCATAATATATACACCAAGGACCTATAGAGTAAGAAGAGAGAAGAAAATATATAAATGAAATAAAATTAGAATAATAAGATAAAATAAACAACAACAAAGGAAAAGCCCTGTCATAACACTATGAGATCAGGATCCTCCAGCAACACCCTGAGTTCATCTTCTGTTGGCCTGGACATGCAGCCTACACTTAAGAGAAGCTTGTTATAAGTGGGTATTAGCCATATAGTACAGGATAACCATACTATAATCCGCAGACCCAAAGAAGCTAAGTAACAAGGAGGGCCCAAGGGAGGATGCTTGACTCTGACTCAGAA
The DNA here is from genome assembly GCF_964271855.1 of Acomys minous. Classification (NCBI taxonomy): domain Eukaryota; kingdom Metazoa; phylum Chordata; class Mammalia; order Rodentia; family Muridae; genus Acomys; species Acomys minous. Next base: position 57,320,671 of record NC_140493.1, on the reverse strand, counting down.
GGGGAAACAAAATAGACATCGGAAGTGGATGGAGAGGGAACTGGGAGGGAGAGGGTTGGGGAGGGAAACAAGTGTGGGAATTAGATTTTGGGGGGGGGCTGGAAGTGGGAGGTGAGAGGGCTGGGAGAGAGAAGTGAAGCCTATGATGGCTGCTCCTACCCTTGGCGCTGCTGCTGTCGCTGGAGCTGGTCCCTGCTGCTGCTTTTACTATTGCTGGATTCCTGAATTTCTGTATGAAGAAAATCTGATGACAAAGATTGTGATCTCCCCAAGGAACTCTATGCCCTTTCTCAGCAGGACATAGTCTAAAGCGTTCTATGTGCCCCTTTCCTTGCAAACCTTCTTTCTCACTTACCTAGTGCTGTGGGGATGGAGGTGATTAGGATGGAGAAGGGGTAGATACAGGAACCCAATAAAGTAGTCAAAAAGCCCTGTTACACGTGACCACATCTCTCTTCAGCCCTAAGGCCAATATGGTGCACCCTGCGCAGACCCTGTGCATTCTGCTTCAGTCTCTGTGTGTTCACGTGCATCAATCACACTGATGTAGAGGGCCTTGTTTTCTTAGTCCCTCCATGCTCTTTGCCTCTTTTTTTTTATTTTTTTATTTTTTATTATTTATTCTTGTTACATCTCAATGGTTATCCCATCCCTTCTATCCTCCCATTCTTCCCTCCCTCCCATTTTCCCCTTACTCCCCTCCCCTATGACTGTGCCTGAGGAGGACTTCCTCCCCCCTTATATGCTCATAGGACTTTGGGCCCAGGGGTCCCGCGCAAACTATGGCACCAGACAATGACAATACAGGCAGTAAACTTCAAACCCCTACCCAGATCTAGCCAATGGACAGGACATTCTCCACAGTTGAGTGGAGAGTGGGGTATGACTTTCACACGTACTCTGGTGCCTCATATTTGACCATGTCCCCTGGATGGGGAGGCCTGGTGGCACTCAAAGGAAGGATAGCAGGTTACCAAGAAGAGACTTGATACTCTTCGCCTCTTTTTCTGTCGCTTCTTCCAAAGCGTTACCTGAGACCTGAAGGGAAGATGTGAGGGTGACATCCCATCTGGAGCTCTTCCATCTACCCTCTCTGCACAATCTCTGGCTGTGGCCTTCTGTATTTGTTTCCATCGGCTGCAGGAGGAATGTTCTATGGTGGTGGATGAACAAAGCCCTTATCTGTGAATAAAGCAGAACAAGATTAGGGGTTAATTTTATTTCTACCCCCTCCCTTTTTAAGAATAGTAGATTAGATTTTCCCATAGATCCCTGGGCTTTCTAGTCTTAGGATCTCGGCCACTCAAGCCGTTTCAGGTGTGGGTTCCATCTTGTGGAGTGGGCCTTAAGTCAAAGCAGGTGTTGGCTGGTTACTTCCACAAGCTTTGTGCCACCACTGCACTAGCATTTCTCGCAGGCAGGACACCGTTGTAGATCAAAGGATTCGTGGCAGAGTTAGTGTTTACCATTCTCACTTGGTGGCAGTTAGAGTACCTCCCTGTACCAAAGACACTAGAACATAGATGGAAGCACATGCCCAGCTTCTCCATGTTGAATGAGTCGGGTAGCTGCTGTCTCCAGCAATTCTGTCAGTTTGTGGAGACCAACACACACACACACACACACACACACACACACACACACACACACACACACACACATATCCTTGTCAGCAGCCTGAGCTCTTGGGGATTCCTATGGGACCCCTTTGACCAATAACTCAATTAGATATAGCCCATTCCCAGCACTAGAGGCTTCATTTTATGATGAGATACGGGTCACTGGGGCTCTGTCTTCCCCATTATTTGGTTATTTCATTCAGATAACCTTCATATATGCATATATTGTAGGAAGCTGCTACTGTATTAGGCTTCCATACTACCCCTCAAATGCCACCTTAATTTTAGCTGTCTCCCTGTATTCCCTCCCTCATCTCTCTCTTCCCCCTCAATTGATTCTCCTGCATATACAGCTATCTATTCTATTTCTGTTTTCTGGAGAGTTCTATCTGTGCCTTCTATCCTTATTTTATACCATAGAACTTTGGGGTTCTATGGATTGCAGCTTGGTTACCAATGGTTTAACAGCCGATATTCACATCTAAGTGATTGCATATCATATTTGTTTTCCTGGGTCTGGCTTACCTCGTGCTCGATGATTTCTTCTAGTTCTATAATATACCTGTGAATGTCATGACGTCATTTGTTTAATGGTTGAGTAATTGTATCCCATTTTCTTTATCTAATCTTCTGTGGATGGACTTCTAGGTTGTTTCCAATTTCTGGCTATTATGAATACAGTAATAATGAACATGGTTGAGTATCTCTGTGATAGGATGAAGTGACCTTTGGGTATATTCCCAATAGTGGCATACCTAGATCTTGAGATCTTGAGGTAGATCAATTCCCACCTTTCTGAGGAACTACCACACTGATTTTCGTAGTGGTTGTACAAGTTTGCAGTCCTACCAGCAAGGTGTGAGTGTTCCCCTTACTACACAACCTTCAGAATTTGAGACTTGACTTATTCTGTTGATCTTGGCCATTCTGACTAGTGTAAGATGAAATCTCACAGTAGTTTTGATTTGCATTTTCCTGGTGACTAATGTTGAAAATTTTTAAAAGTTTCCTCTTTTGAAATTTCTCAAAGAACCAAGTCTTCATTCATTGCTATTTTGGTATTGGTTTTGTTTGTTTATTTGTTTCTATTTTTACTGTTGTTTCAGCTCCAAGTTTTCTTTCCACCTTCCCATTTTGGATATGATTTCTTCTTTTAGTTATAGAGGCTTTCAGGTGTGCTGTTAAGCTACTACTATGAAAGAGCTCTAATTTTTTTTAAATATAAGCACTTAATTCGATGAACTAGCTACTTAAAACTGCCTTCACTATGTTGCATAAATTTGGGTATGTTGCATATTCAATTTCATTCAATTCTAAAAAGCTTTTAATTTATTTCTTAATTTCTGTCTTGACCCATATTTCACTCACAATTTTTAATTTCTGTGAGTTGTATATTCAATTTCATTCAATTCTAAAAAGCCTTTATTTTATTTCTTAATTTCTGTCTTGACCCATATTTCACTCACCATTTTCAATTTCCATGAGTTTGAAAATTTTCTGTTATTGTTAATATTCACTTTTAAGCCATGGTGGTCAGATAGGATATAGGATGTTATTTCAATTTTCTTGTATCTGGTGAGACTTTGTGTCTTAGTATATGGTCAGTTTGGGGGAAAGTTCTATGAGATCCTGAGAAGAAGGTATATTCTTTTGTGTTTGGGTGAGATGTTCTGTAAATATTTGTTTGGCTTATAATTTCAGTTAGTTTTAGCATTTCTCTGCTTAGTTTTGACTAGATAATCTGTCTATTGGTGAGAGTGGGGTTCCGTAGTTTTCCACTATCAGTGTGTACAGGTCAATATGTGATTTTAGCTGTAGTAGTGTTTCTTACATGAACATGAATTCCTTTTTGGTATATAGATGTTAAGAATTGCAATATTCTCTTGGTGGCCTTTTCCTTTTATGAGTATAAAATATTCTTCCCTGTCTCTCCTGATTAGTTTTGATTTGAAATCTATTTTGTGGGATATTAAAGGTGGCTGCCCCAGCTTTTGTCTTAGGATCATTTGCTTGGAACATCCTTTTCCATCCTTTTATCCTGAGGTGATGCCAATCCTTGCGGTGTGTTTCTTGGATGCAGCAGAAGTATGGATCTTGTTTTTGCATCCTTACTGGTAGTCTGTGTCTTTTTACTTGGGGAATTAAGACCATGTTGATATATACGAATAAGCAGTGTTTGTTGATTATAGTTATTTTTCTGGTGTGTGTGTGTGTGTGTGTGTGTGTGTGTGTGTGTGTGTGTACATATGGGTGTGCATATGCATGTGTGCCTCCTCTTTTGTTTTTCTGGGTTGGAATTATTTATTACTTGTGTTTTCTTGGGTATGATTAATCTCTTTAGGTTTCAGTTTTCCTTCTACTGCCTTCTGTTTTTCTGGATTTGTAGACAGTGCTTAAATTTGTTTGTTTGTTTTAAATCACAGAATGCCTTATTTTCTTCTTCTGTTGTGATCAAAAGTTTTTCTGAGTATAGTAGTCTGGGCTACCATCTGTGGTCTATTAGATATAGCAAGACTTTCCCCCACATCATTCTGGCTTTTAGACTCTTCACTGAGAAATCGAATATTATTTTGATGGGTCTGTCTTTATATGTTACTTGGTCTTTTTCCCTACCAGCTTTTAATATTCTTTTTTTCTATACGTTTAGTGATTTGATTATTATGTGAGAGGGGATTTTATTTTCTGGTCCATATTATTTTGTATTCTATATCATTCTTATATTTTAGTATTCATCTTCTTCTTTAGTGAAAATTTCTTGTATTATTTTGTTGAAAATATTTCCTGTGCCTTTGACCTATGTGCATTTCTTCTCCTTCCTCTATTCCCATTATTCTTAGATTTTGTCTTTCATAATGTCTAGATTTTCTGGATTTTCATTAATTAAAATTTTTTATTTTTAAATATACATTTATATTATTACACATGTATACAATAAACTACCTATAGAAAGAAGAAACATGACATTATCAGGACTTATATAAATGTTACACTCTTAGTGTTTTGGCTATTTATATTTGACAGCCTTGAAGAAAGCATCTTTCCTATCTTGGGGCACCTAAAATTCTGCATGTAAATCAATCTCCATCACATCTTGTCATTGCCAAATTAAAACATCTCTCTAGACTTAAACCATCTTAACCCCTAAACAACTACGCTTCATTGTAAAACTAAGCTACCTGCTATACACTTCCATCAGAGACTAAGAAGGAATAAACTTGATTACCCGAGTATTCTGGGAGTGCAAATGAGTAGCTTTCCAAATGAGAAGATGACAGAGACAGTTTGCTACATGAATAGTCATCCAAACTCTCTATAATGCTGGACCATCTTCTTCAGCCTTTTGGCCCAATATATCTGATAGAAATATTTGTGAGGCAGGAACTATTGAGGACTTGCTTACCCTGTCTTGGCAGAGTTTGGTCATCGACTCTGCCTGCATCCAAGCTTGTCCATTTTTAGGCAGAATTCTGTCTGTGGTAGAAACGAGAACATTTTCCCCAGTGGCTTATTTGTCACATTTGAAGCCATCTCCATACGGAGGTTCTTTGATGCTGATCCTCCTCTTTGAAGTAGGCTGGGTGTTGCCAGGAGTTAATCTGTCTCATTGTCAGTGAATCTTTAAAATAATAAACCATTTTTAAATGCCATATTCTGCATGTATCTGAGGTTTTTGAAGACCTTATCTAACTATCCTACTTTATCTTTCTATAGAATCATATCTATCTGCCTCACCTAAGATGTATATTCTTGTGGTAAAAGTAGACAAGTAATTGACATGACCATGATTAGATAACTTATTTATCTTAAACAACATGCAGTAGCACTTTTAAAGCATTGGAAGTAAACCTTGTATTATAATTGATATAAATGGTTACAATACCTCATATTAGAGTATATATTGAATAATAATCTTACATTTGAATTCTATGCCTCTGTATCTAGAATTAAACTTATTTTGCATCTATATACAAAATTCTATACCAATGAATTAAAAATAATCTTGTGAGTAACAACTGAGGTATTAAATTGAGGAGCAGATTCACTAATTTACTTTTTGTTCTATCTTCCTTATACACTTTTATATTCCCCATCTTTCTTTTCAACCCCATCTCCAAACCTAAGAACGTAAGATAAAGGAAAAGAGAGACATGGCTGAGTCTAACCTTGTTTTCTCTCTAAATAAGACCAATAATAACTTGTAACCAACTCCCATTGGTAATAACCCTCTATAGCACAAGAAAGCAACCAAAAAACTTACCTGACCACCTTAAAGGAAATAGGGCATCATTATCTTGAGGTTTCTTCCAGCTGATTTGGGATGAATAATACCTTTGTAGGGGCCCAAATAAAATTAGGGAAATGGTTAAACAAGCTAGGAATAGCATTTGTGGGCTAGTTTCTAAATGTTGAAAAATTCCAGGCTTAATTAGAGTCCTGTGTGGGACAGTCTGAAATGCTGGACCAATTGGGATTAGAAGGATCTTTGAAAGTGTCCTGGGAGCTGTCTTGTTCTGATGAAGAGCAGCAACTGAAGCGCTTGGTGCTGGAACATGAGGGACACAGGATATCAGTGTCCAACATGCTGAGAGGAATGCATCCTGAGTGGTCTGATCCAATTTTAGTGTCCAGTTATTTTGTTCTGAAAGCATATAATTTCTCAAAAGCATTATACAGTCCTAAAATTATAAGTGTATAAGGTTTGCGTGATGCACAGAGGAATTAAGGCTGGATTTCTGCTCTTTGTATGAGCAGAAAAAAATATATCTGTAAATCTTCGTTCATGCCATATGAAGAATGGCATCTAATAGTAATTCATAGGGGTTCTGTAGCCAACAAGAATCATTGTCTATGCCTAGACATTGATGTCTCAGCCATTCTCAGAGCTATTCCCATAGAGTGGGGTTAGTAATATAAATTACCATAAATTACCTACTTGTTATGCAGTTTAAATTTTTCACATCCTGATTGTATCAACCTCCCTCATTCCCTCCCAATCCTCCCTCCCTCCCTCATCCCCTCTCCCTCCATCCCATAGTACTCAGAATGGAGAGCCCTCCTCCCCTAACATCTGACCTCAGCCTATGAAATCTCATCTGTACTACCTGTAACCTCTTCCTCTGTAACGTGGCAAGGCCGTCCTGCCAGGGGGAAGTGATCTGCCTTCGGTGGCCAGAATGCATGTGCGAAGTAGTCCCTACTCTCTACATTTTGGGATCCACAAGGAGACTACTGTTCTGCTACATCTGAGCAGAGGGTCTAGGTCCACATCATACATGGTCCTTGGTTGATATTTCAGTCTCTGTGTTGTAGTGTAGCCATCCTGGATTATGTGGCTAGTATTCACCTATGAGTGAGTATATACCATGGGTGTCTGAGTGGGTCTGGGTTGCCTCACCCAGGATGATCTTTTTTAGCTCCACTATTTGCTTGAAAATGTTAAGATTTCCTTGTTTTTAATAGCTGGATAGTATTCCATTGTGTAAATGTACCACAGACTCTTTATCCATTCTTCAGTTGAGGGACATCTAGGTTGTTTCCAGATTCTGGCTATTATGAATAAAGCTGCTATGAACATAGTTGAGCAAATGTCCTTGTTGTATGGTGGAGCATCTTTCGGGTGTATTCCCAGGAGTGGTATGGCTAGGTCCTGAAGTAGAGTTATTCCCAATTTTCTGAGAAAGCAGCAGATTTATTTCCAAAGTGGTTGTACAGTTTTCACTCCCAACAGCAAAGGAAGAAGTGTTTCCCTTTCTCCACATTGTCGCCAGCATGCGCTGTCAGCTGAGTTTTTGATCTTAGCCATTCTGATGGGTGTAAGATGAAATCTCAGAGTCATTTTGATTTGCATCTCTCTAATAACTAGAGGTGTTGAATATTTCTTTAAGTGTTTCTCAGCCGTTCAATATTCCTCTATTGAGAATTCTCTGTTTAGTTCTGTACCTCATTTTTTAATTGGATTATTTGGTTTGGTGGTGCTTAATTTCTTGAGTTCTTTGTATATTTTGGATACTAGCCCTTTGTCAGATGTAGGATTGCTGAAGATCTTTTCCAAGTCTGTAGGTTGTTGTTTTGTTCTGTTGACAGTGTCCTTTGTCTTACAGAAGCTTTTCAGTTTCATAAGGTCCCATTTATTAATGGTTGATCTTACGGCCTGGGCTGTTGGTGTTCTGTTCAAGAAGTTGTCTCCTGTGCCAATGAGCTCAAGGCCCTTCTCTAGTTTTCCTTCTAACAGATTTAGTGTGTCTGGTTTTATGTTGAGATCTTTGATTTTTTTGGACTCCAGTTTTTTGCAGGGTATTAGACATGGATCTATTTTCATTTTTTCACATGTAGCCATCCAGTTAGACCAGCACTATTTGTTGAAGATGCTATCTTTTTTCCATTGTATGGATTTGTTTTTTTTTTTTTTTGTAAAAAATCAAGTGTCCATAGGTATATGGGTTTATTTCTGGGTCTTCAATTTGACTTCATTGCTCAACCATCCTATGTCTATGCCAGTACCACATGGTTTTTATTACTATTGCTTTATAGTATAGCTTGAAATTCAGAATGGTGCTTCCTCCAGAAGAGCTTTTATTACACAGGATCATTTTAGCTATTCTGGGTGTTTTGTTTTTCCATATGAAGTTGAGAATTGATCTTTGAAGGTTGGTAAAGAATTGTGTGGGTATTTTAATGGAAATTGCACTGAATCTGTAGACTGCTTTTGGTAAGACTGTCATTTTTATTATGTTGATTCTCCTGATCCATGAGCATGGGAGATCTTTCCATTTTCTAAAATCTTCTTCAAATTCTTTCTTTAGAGATTTGAAGGTTTTTTTTTCATATAAATCTTTTACTTTCTTGGTTAGAGTTACACCAAGATGCTTTATATTATTTGTGGCTATTGTGTAGGGTGTAGTTTCCTTAACTTCTTTCACAGCCTATTTGTCACTTGTATTCAGAAGGACTAACTGATTTTTTTTTAGTTCATTTTTGTATTCAGTCACTTTGCTGAAGGTGTTTATCAGCTGTAGACCTTTGTTGATAGAATTTTTGGGGTCACTTATGTATACTATCATATCATCTGCTAATAGTGATAGTTTGACTTCTTCCTTTCTGATTTGTATCCCCTGGATCTTCTTTAGTTGTCTTATTGCTCTAGTTAAGACTTAGGGTACTAGATTGAGGAGACACAGAGTGGGCAGCCTTGTCTTGTTCCTGATTTCAGTGGAACTGATTTAAGTTTCTCTCCATTTAGTTTGATGTTGGCTATAAGTTTGCTGTATATTGCCTTTCTTATGTTTAGGTATGTGGCATGTATCCCTGCTTTCTCCAGGACTTTTAACATGAATGGGTGGTGGATTTTGTAGATTGCTTTTTGCCCTCTGAGGAGATGATCATGTGTTTGGTTTTTCTTTCAGTTTGTTTCTATGATGAAATACATTGATGGATTTCTGCATACTGAACCAACCCTGCATGCCTGGGATGAAGCCTACTTGGTCATGGTGAATGATAATTTTGATGTGTTCTTGAATTTGGTTGTGAGTATTTTATTGAATTTTTTGCATCAATGTTCATAAGAGAAATTGGTCTGAAATTCTCTTTCTTTGTTGAGTCTTTCTGTGGTTTAGATATCAAGGTGACTGTGGCCTCATAGAATGAGTTTGGTAATGTTACTTCTGTTTCTATTTTATGGAATATTTTGAAGAGAATTGGTATTAGCTCTTCTCTGAAGGTCTGGTAGAATTCTGCACTGGATCCATCTGGTCCTGGGACTCTTTTGTTGTTGTTGTTGTTGTTGTTGTTGTTGTTGTTGTTGTTGGGAGACTTTTGATGACTGCCTCTATTTCCTTAGGTGTGATATGACTATTCAACTCGTTTGCTTGATCTTGATTCAATTTTGGTAGTTGATAGCTATGAAGAAAATTATCCATTTCATTTAGGTTTTCAAATTTTGTGGCATATAGGGTTTTGATGTAAGAACTGATGATTCTTTGGATTTCCTCAGTGTCTGTTGTTATCTCTCCCTTTTCATTTCTGATTTTGTTGATTTGAATACTCTCCCTATGCCTTTTAGTTAGTTTGGCTAAAGGTTTGTCATTATTGTTGATTTTCTCAAAGAACCAGGTTTTGGTTTAGTTTATTCTTTGAATTGTTTTTTTTTTTTCAACTTATTCAGCCCTGAGTTTGATGATTTCCAGCTGTCTACTCCTCTTGGGTGTGTCTGCTTCTTTTTGTTCTAGAACTTTCAGGTGTACTATTAAGTTGCTAGTATGAGCTCTCTCCAGTTTCTTTATAAAGGCGCTTAGTGCTATGAACTTCCCTCTTAGCACTGCTTTCATCGTGTTCTATAAGTTTGAGTATGTTGTATCTTTAGTTTCACTGAATTCTAGGAAGCTTTTATATTCTTTTTTTTATTTCGTCCTTTACCCAGATGTCATTGAGTAGGGAGTTGTTCGGTTTCCATGAGTCTATAGGCTTTTGCTGTTGAATTCCACCTTTAATCCATGGTGGTCTGATAAGATGCAAGGGACTATTCCTGTTTTTTTGTATCTGTTAAGGTTTGCTTTGTGACCAAGTATGTGGTCAGTTTTGGAGAAGGTTCCATGAGGTGCTGAAAAGAAGAGTATTCTTTTGTGTTTGGGTGAAATGTTCTGTAGATATCAGTTAGGACCATTTGTTTCATGATGTCTATTAGTTTCCTTGTTTCTCCATTTAGTTTCTGCCTTGATTAGAGCTCAAAGCTGCTCACAATACAGCAGCTAATGTGGGGTGTGGCCTGCCCAGGTCTCTGCTCTGTGACCTAGGGGGATCATGCCAACAGGCTGTAGGTGAGCAGAGGAGATCAGAGCCAGAAGCTGCTAGCAGGATAGCAGCTAATGAGGATTATTGCCTAAGTAGGTCTCTGCTCAGCGTGTGTGTGTGTGTGTGTGTGTGTGTGTGTGTGTGTGTGTGTGTGAGGTGGCTGTGGGAAATTGAAACTACAAGCTGCTCAAAAGTTCCACAGGCCCTCTTGAGATGGCAGGGCTGTGCTTATCTGCTCTGTGACCCAGCTAGGCTAGGCCAACTAGCAGCTGGGGGGCTGAGAGAGAACAGAGCTCAAAGGTACTTGGGTGCCCCGCACTCTTTATTGGGAGGCAGCTAATGTGGATTGTGTCTGGTGCTAGGAACTCAGCTCTGCCTGTCTGCTCCCTGTCTCGGATCCAGCAAGCAGTAGACTGGTGGTGAGAGCCCAACGCTGCACGGACATCCCACAGTCCTTCCATCCTAGATCTGGCAAGCAATAGACAGGCAGTGAGAGCCCAAAGCTGCACAGAGATTCCACAGTACTTCCCAAGATGGTGGCTAATGTGAGCTGTCCCCTGGGATTTTTCTGTGGGTTATCTGGGTGTCCAGGGGTCACACCCACCCATGCCCCCACACAAGGTGGATCCCTCTCACCTGGGAATCAGTAGCACTGGTGTTTTCTAGCTCTCAGTTTAGTCTTTAGGTCACCGTCCAGTCCTGGTTTTCCTGCTAATCAGATGCAGTGTGTGATTGGTGCTGCATCTTGGATCCCCAGATCGTGTGTCCAAATTTCTGGATGTTTTATGCCAGGCTTTTATTTTTATTTTTAGATTTATATTTCATTTGACCAAAGTATCTACTTGTTCTATCATATCTTCAATAACTGAGATTTTCTCTTCTATTTCTTGTATTTTTATGGTAAGGCTTACTTCAATGGTTCTTGTTCAATTTCTACATTTTTCGTACCTATATTTCCTCCCAGTTTGTGTTTTCTTTATTGTTTTTTCCACTTTCAGGTTTTGAACAGTTTTATTCACTTCCTTCAACTATTTGTGTTTTCATAAATTTCTTTAAAGGATGTATTTATTTTCTCTTTAAGGACCCCCATCATATTCATAAAGGCTATTTTTAAGGTCTTTCATTTGTGGTGTAAATATGTTGGAATATTAAAGACCTGATGTGGTAGGTTGCTGGACTCTAGTGGAGCTGGAGTGTCCTGTTGGGTATTGATTGTGTTTTCCTGTTGGCATTTAGGTGTCTGAGTTTGGGAAGACTGTAATTCTAGGTTCTGATACCAGCTTGCTTTGTTGGGTGGATGTTATGTTGACCACTTGCCTGTTTGGAGGGTGTGGTGGCTTTGTGTTGCCTAGTAGGAAGTTCTAGGATCCTGATAAATGTAGCCACTAGAGGTTCTAGACAAAATGTATTTTTAAGTATTGGGAGCTGAGACTTAGGAAACTGGATGAGTTAGGTGAGGATGCAGAGTGCTGACGGGTCCACACGAGGGAGGAAAGCAGGTGTTTCACTAAGATCTGCCTAGTCCTCTGGGAATGGCTGCTGATAATGAGGAGGCCCAAAGTAGGTGGTAGGCTACAGAGCTGAGGACGAGAATGGAGATGTGGTGAAGCCTGCAGTTAGCCTCCCTGCATAGCTAGTTGTAGTGGCCTGTGGCTTCCCAGGAAACGCCTGCTGGAGTTGGGGTCTGGGATCAAGCAATGAGTTGGTGGGAGAGGAAGTTTGGAGGGAAAGATCTGTGTCATCCACAGGAGACTGGGGCAGAGAGTTAGGGGGAGGGCACAGCACGTGGTCTGCCACAGGGTCGCGGGGTGGGGGGGGGAGGTTGAACTTGAAGGAGCTGAGGAGAACTGAAGATGTACCTTAGTCTACCTGCTTCCCTGGCTGGTGAGTACATCTTTTCAACTTATCCTTTAAGGCTCAGCTTAGTTGTGGTTTGCTTTGAGGACTTTTTTTTATCTTCATTAGGTATCCGTGTTATGAGCTTCATGGATGTTCAACTCATTCCTCAAGTTTGCAATGCACATTTAACCAAGTACTTTCAAGTACAAATGCTCATTAGTTTCAAATAATTTCTAATTTAGAATACAGATACGGATAAATAATGTTTCCAAATATGCATATATTTCTGTGCCCCAAGTGCTATTGCTTGTTTTCGGCCAGTAAGAGCCAGAGAGAAACTGCCTGCGGATTCTTGGCTGATGAGTGTTAGCACCCCATGCTTCATAAGCTTCCAGCCAGCTGTCTCTCTGCGGCAGCGCCCTGAGTATGCTGCAATATGGCTGTCTATTTTGGTTTGGCTCTCCTTTCCCCCATTTATTTCATGTCTGGGAAAAAGCCATGATTTACAACAGAAAACAAGAGGTATGCAAGTAGCATGATTTTTTTTTAACCACTAGAAGGATGTCTATGACACTTTGAAGCTCACAGGCATCAATGTACCTAGGAGCACTGGATACTAACTTCTCAATGGCAATTGAGGTCGATATGGTTTGATCCATAGCATGGCTTAGAAAAAATGGCTTAGAGAGAGATACAGAGTAATTGTTGTGGGAAGCATTGTTAGCCTAAACAACATAACTTTGTGTAATACACACATACAAAACACATATATAATAAGTGTGTTACATACATATTGTACATTTACCTATAAATGTATTTTTAGGCACTTAGCTTAAAGGACGCTATGTAAAGATGATCCACGCAGAATGCTTATTTATAGGCCTGCAGTTCCCATCCTTAACTGGTACCTGTACTGAGCAACACTTTGTTGGGTATATGTAATTTTCCTCCTATAAATACAAAAACTCTTGAGGCCTGAACTGCGGTCTTTTGTATTTGCTTTCACATTTCCAGAAGTTCTCAAGTTCCATAAATACATGTAGAAGGAAAACTGCATAAATGGAAAAACAGATCACAACCCTCATATCTGTAGTGGTCATGTAAATTTTTCCTTGTCCTGTAACAAAGTTCTCAGATCATGCCAGGGCCACTGATCACGAAAGTGAATCGTTGTAAGCCCAGCAGTCTGCAGTTCATGGCAGATGGATGAGCAACAGTAGTGGGTAGGTCCCACAGAACACTGCAGGGATTCTGAAAGGGCCTTAGACTTGTGATACACAAAGGGAACTGGGATCACAACGCAACAAAAGTGAATTCTTCATCAAAACCATGATGATGTTATCCAAAGCCTCAGACTCCACCTATATAGATCTCCTTCTTTGAAAATTCCTGTAGGGGACTCACTTCTTTTAGCCCTTCTGGTTTCTCTTCTAAAACAGATGTTGAAATTATTTGGCTTAGTGGCCATGGTCCATTGAATCATTGGTTCAAGTGTTTCAGGATCTTCTAATAAAAACATGTTTGCCTGTCTCTTAGCTCTGGACTTAGCATGTTATTTGCTTTAGCCAATAGGTGTTAACAAATGTGATCTGAGAAAGGCAGTGTGTGTGTGTGTGTGTGTGTGTGTGTGTGTGTGTGTGTGTGTGTGTTCATATTTACTACTTTACAAGGATACCAGTCTATCAGATTAGGGGCCTAATTGACTCAGTATGACTTTATAAAACTTTTTAGTGATGCTCCTTTAGTGATGCTACAAGGTCCATTCTGGTCCCTAGTAATCAGGACCCCTCGAATCTTCGGGAGCACGCAATGCTGTCCATGCTATTGGCTCTTTTACGGCAGCTCTAGAGTAGCTTTTCTTGCAGACCGCTCACACAAATACACATCTAAAACGTCACTCCACACTCTTCGAAAGAAAAATCTCCCACATCTACTTTTCTTCTCGCTGTTTTGTTCCTCTGGCTCTTCCCTGTATCCCCCTTATTCCCTCTGGCTCTTCCCTGTATCCCTCTTATTCCCTCTGGCTCTTCCCTGTACCCCCCTTCTTCCCTCTGGCTCTTCCCTGTATCCCCCCTTCTTCCCTCTGGCTCTTCCCTGTATCCCCCCTTCTTCCCTCTGGCTCTTCCCTGTACCCCCCTTCTTCCCTCTGGCTCTTCCCTGTATCCCCCCTTCTTCCCTCTGGCTCTTCCCTGTATCCCCCTTCTTCCCTCTGGCTCTTCCTTGTATCCCCCCTTCTTCCCTCTGGCTCTTCCCTGTATCCCCCTTCTTCCCTCTGGCTCTTCCCTGTATCCCCCCTTCTTCCCTCTGGCTCTTCCCTGTATCCCCCTTTTTCCCTCTGGCTCTTCCCTGTATCCCCCTTCTTCCCTCTGGCTCTTCCCTGTATCCCCCCTTCTTCCCTCTGGCTCTTCCCTGTATCCCCCTTCTTCCCTCTGGCTCTTCCCTGTATCCCCCCTTCTTCTCTCTGGCTCTTCCCTGTATCCCCTCTTCTTTCCTCTGGCTCTTCCCTGTATCCCCCTTCTTCCCTCTGGCTCTTCCCTGTATCCCCTCTTCTTCCCTCTGGCTCTTCCCTGTATCCCCCCTTCTTCTCTCTGGCTCTTCCCTGTATCCCCCTTTTTCCCTTTGGCTCTTCCCTGTATCCCCCTTCTTCTGTCTGGCTCTTCCCTGTATCCCCCCTTCTGTCTGGCTCTTCCCTGTATCCCCCTTCTTCTCTCTGGCTCTTCCCTGTATCCCCCTTCTTCTCTCTGGCTCTTCCCTGTATCCCCCTTCTTCCCTCTGGCTCTTCCCTGTATCCCCCTTCTTCCCTCTGGCTCTTCCCTGTATCCCCCTTTTTCCCTTTGGCTCTTCCCTGTATCCCCCTTCTTCTGTCTGGCTCTTCCCTGTATCCCCCCTTCTTCTGTCTGGCTCTTCCCTGTATCCCCCTTCTTCTCTCTGGCTCTTCCCTGTATCCCCCTTCTTCCCTCTGGCTCTTCCCTGTATCCCCCTTCTTCCCTCTGGCTCTTCCCTGTATCCCCCTTCTTCCCTCTGGCTCTTCCCTGGATCCCCCCTTCTTCCCTCTGGCTCTTCCCTGTATCCCCCCTTCTTCCCTCTGGCTCTTCCTGTATCCCCCCTTCTTCCCTCTGGCTCTTCCCTGTATCCCCCTTCTTCCCTCTGGCTCTTCCCTGTATCCCCCTTCTTCCCTCTGGCTCTTCCCTGTATCCCCCTTCTTCCCTCTGGCTCTTCCCTGTATCCCCCCTTCTTCCCTCTGGCTCTTCCCTGTATCCCCCCTTCTTCTGTCTGGCTCTTCCCTGTATCCCCCTTCTTCCCTCTGGCTCTTCCCTGTATCCCCCTTCTTCCCTCTGGCTCTTCCCTGTATCCCCCTTCTTCCCTCTGGCTCTTCCTGTATCCCCCCTTCTTCCCTCTGGCTCTTCCTGTATCCCCCCTTCTTCCCTCTGGCTCTTCCCTGTATCCCCCCTTCTTCCCTCTGGCTCTTCCTGTATCCCCCCTTCTTCCCTCTGGCTCTTCCCTGTATCCCCCTTCTTCCCTCTGGCTCTTCCTGTATCCCCCCTTCTTCCCTCTGGCTCTTCCTGTATCCCCCCTTCTTCCCTCTGGCTCTTCCCTGTATCCCCCCTTCTTCCCTCTGGCTCTTCCCTGTATCCCCCTTCTTCCCTCTGGCTCTTCCTGTATCCCCCCTTCTTCCCTCTGGCTCTTCCTGTATCCCCCCTTCTTCCCTCTGGCTCTTCCCTGTATCCCCCCTTCTTCCCTCTGGCTCTTCCTGTATCCCCCCTTCTTCCCTCTGGCTCTTCCTGTATCCCCCTTCTTCCCTCTGGCTCTTCCCTGTATCCCCCCTTCTTCCCTCTGGCTCTTCCCTGTATCCCCCCTTCTTCTCTCTGGCTCTTCCCTGTATCCCCCTTCTTCCCTCTGGCTCTTCCCTGTATCCCCCCTTCTTCTCTCTGGCTCTTCCCTGTATCCCCCTTCTTCCCTCTGGCTCTTCCCTGTATCCCCCCTTCTTCTCTCTGGCTCTTCCCTGTATCCCCCCTTCTTCCCTCTGGCTCTTCCCTGTATCCCCCTTCTTCCCTCTGGCTCTTCCCTGTATCCCCCTTCTTCCCTCTGGCTCTTCCCTGTATCCCCCTTCTTCCCTCTGGCTCTTCCCTGTATCCCCCTTCTTCCCTCTGGCTCTTCCCTGTATCCCCCCTTCTTCTCTCTGGCTCTTCCCTGTATCCCCCCTTCTTCCCTCTGGCTCTTCCCTGTATCCCCCTTCTTCCCTCTGGCTCTTCCCTGTATCCCCCTTCTTCCCTCTGGCTCTTCCCTGTATCCCCCTTCTTCTCTCTGGCTCTTCCCTGTATCCCCCCTTCTTCCCTCTGGCTCTTCCCTGTATCCCCCTTCTTCCCTCTGCCTCTTCCCTGTATCCCCCCTTCTTCCCTCTGGCTCTTCCCTGTATCCCCCTTCTTCCCTCTGGCTCTTCCCTGTATCCCCCTTCTTCCCTCTGGCTCTTCCCTGTATCCCCCTTCTTCTCTCTCCCTTTTCACCCTTTACATTCCTTTCCACCTCTATTACTTCTACCACTTTTCCACCATCCACACCAGCTAGTTGTATTGTATTTTACTTTTTACACAATAAAATTCTAAGTATTGTTTGCAGAGCTCTGCTCTGAACACTTGCCCTGTCAAGAGGTAGGTTTCTTCAGTTAGTAGAAAAGAAAGCTGGGGTTCATGCTTGTTGATGGACTTTTAAGTGCTGTCCTTTAATGACTGCCACAGCTTTACAATTTCCTGTCCCAAATACAAAATCCCATTTCACCAAAGATTTCTTTTTTAAAAGGCCATGTCTGTAAAGTTTCCTGGATATTGGAACCCTTTACCTAGGGCTACAAAGACCCAAAATGGTGTCCTCTTAATTCTGCCCTTTCTATCCCTGTGGTTGATGTTCAATAATGTGGTAGTAAGAGAGGGTACTGGGATTTGATCCACACCTTTCAAAAGCTTAACCAAAGGGTTAAAAAATGGAAAGAGTTTTTAGAGCAAGAGAAGAAACCTTTTGCCAGTAAAATCTGATGATATGCCTGTAATTAAGTCAAATAGGTTAAAGGCTTGTTATGCTAGCATTAACACGTAATTCATCCATTGAATTACAATGAGATTCATGTAAGGATTACACGTAAAAGTCCATGTAATGAGATGTATTCATCATCAAAAGCTTTTTGCCCTTTAAGAAAATGTTGCAATAATTATCCCATGAACGTGAAAAGTCAATAGAGGTGAAAATGCATGTCTTTTTATACCATCATTGTGATTGTATTTATATTGGCAAGGCCTAACCCTGCTGACATTTAACTTTCCAGGAAAGAACGTAGGCTGCTCTGTTTCTGCTCTTCTCACCCTTTCCTCTGGGGCCATCAAGAGATGCCCTCTGCCCTCCTGCTCATCTCTTCTGCCAGAGACACAGAAACCAGAATCTTGTTTCCTAACTTACAAAACAGATAAGTTAGCATGTGATTACTTTCTTGGCAAAAGGACTCACTGAAGACTTCCTTTAAAACTCTTCCCTTAGGGGGGAAAAAATTCTAGTTTGTCTTAAAGTGAAGACTCAGCAGTATTTAAAAAAATCAAGTCTTCAAAGATTATTAGGTAGTTAATGTAAATTAATCCAAAACTACTATGAACATGGGTGTTTTAGATTTATCAGTAAAACACATTGTACCCCTTTGAGGATATGCATATGGAATTCAGAGATTTAAAGTTGAAGTCAGTTTGGGGAAAAAATACAAGATGGATAATTATTTAAAGAGGCAGGCTGAAGAAAGACAAACAATGCGTGCTCACTCTCATGTGCTTCGCTAGCTTAAAATCTTCAGATGTGAGCAACCATGAAAGCTAGGAAAGTAAAATGGGACATGGGGTGGTCCTGGGGGGCGGGTTAGGAGGATGCAAATGGCACAAATGTGTAAATGAGTAAAATGGGTAAAGGAAATCTAATTGAGGAGTAGGGAAGGAGGAGGTCAATACCTAGAGGAAGGATGGACATATAACACCAAGAGTGTTTGATGAAGCCCAAAGGAATCGTATAATTTTATGTCTTTTAAAATGATACACAGTAAATATCAGTGTATATTGTATGTGTGTCTGTGTGTGTACCTGTGTGTGTGATTGCATGTGTGTCTGTCTGTCTGTCTGTGTGTGTGTCTATGTGTGTGTCTGTCTGTGTGCCTGTGTATATGTTTCTCTGTGTGTCTGATTGTATGTGCGTGTCTCTCTCTCTCTCTCTCTCTCTCTCTCTCTCTCTCTCTCTCTCTCTCTCTGTCTCTCTCTCTCACAGGAAGTTATGACACTTGAGGTAATAATGTTCCCCACAAGAGACATAGATTATTTAACAAACCGTCCAGGACCAGGAATAAGAAATCTCTCTTGAGGAGTTAGAGTAGCCCAAGTGATTCCCAAAATAGTTTAGGTATTGCTGCTGTCCTTGGTAGCCTGTCAGAGGTTGAAGGTAGGTTCCCATTGTTAAGGACACAACATACTTTGTACAAAGGACTTGGAAGATGTGAGTTGAATCTATCTTGAAAGCCTTGTTGTGGTCTAACTTTCATAGTACCAGGAAGCACTAAGAAGCTGCCAAGGATAACATGCAATCAATAGTTTTACCCAGCTATGGTACCAATGAACTACAGCAATGACCAGCATGGCAAGATATTCCTAGAGGTTCAACACTGGCACCCATGTATTGGCATAACCTATAAGCATCTAATTGGACTTAACCCCCTATCAATAAGGAAATCATGCCTTGACCTAGAAACCTAGGCAACTACCCAAGGCTAGTAGATAATGGATCTTAGAAGACAATAGACTACCATCACTTTACCAAAACAGCAGAATTCCTAAATGCATCCTGAAAGAAATCCTGATACCCACAAATAAGTGTAGCTTTCACCCTTCATCAAAGAAGCTGCTGCTTCTTCTTCCTCTTCATCCTCTTCTTCCTGCCCTTCTTCTTCTTCCTTTTCTTCTTCTTCTTTTTCTTCTTCGTCTTCCTTTTCTTCTTCCTTTTCTTCTTCTTCTTCCTTTTCTTCTTCTACTACTCCTCCCCCTCCTTCTTCTTTTCAGCAAAAAGAAAATCACAACAGGTTATCATGCTGATCAATAGACAGCGTGGAGCTCATCACTGACATCTGCATCTGCAACAACTCCTAAACCTCAATCTCAGAGAACATGGAAGAGGGGGGCAGAAAGATTGTACAAGCCAGAGGATGAGGAAGTTTTCTGTGAGATTGTGTCTCTGAGAAACAACAGTGAAACCATATCCATGATGTTTCAAAAATATGACTGTCTAAACGAGACCCGAGCAACGACAGTATCAGTAGACATGCTAACATGGAAAAGGGAAATCTTATGGAGTCCCACTGCTAGCTAAAGAGATACAGGCAATCAATGACTGTTGAGATGGTGATGTCATAGCCAGCCCTGAAATCACATGCATCTAAACCACACTGAAAGGGCTTTGCAGTTGTATTTATGCATATCTATATCTACACATGTAACAGTAATAAAGAAAAAAAGGCTATCAATTTGAAAGAGACTAAGAGGGCTAGGGAAAGGGGCATCTGGGAGAGTTTGGAGAGAGGAAAATGAGGAAGGGAAGTGATATATTTTAATTAAAATTTTAATAAATAAAAAGTCTGGGCTACATAGGCAAAGAATTGTAATGCAGGCACAGGAAAAGGTTCTTGCTGTGTCTAAAGTTATGGAAAAAGGATGCCAAAGTGACATCACATAACAATTTTTGATATTTAATTATCCTCCCTTGGGTCCTCCTTGTTATTTATCTCCTTTGGGTTTGTTAATTATAGTGTGTTTGTCCTATACTATATGGCTAAAATCCACTTATAACAAGCTCCTCTTAAGTGTAGGCTGCATGTCCAGGAGTAGATGGTCAACAGAAAATGAAGTTATAGCTTTGCTGTGGCTCTTCTCTATCCATTCCTCAGTTGAGGGATGCCTAGGTTGTTTCCAGAGTCTGGGTTTTATGAATAAAGCTGCTTTGAACATAGCTCAGCACATGTCCTTGTTGACTGGAGCTCCACCAGAGGACCAACAAAGCCAACTAACCAGGGGCCAGAGTGGTTTGTGGAGACTAAAGGGCATGAATAGACCGGACCTAGGCCCCCTACACAAATGTAGCAGATGGGCAGCTCAGGCTTCAGGTGGGACCGCTAGTAAGAGGAGCAGGGGATGTGATTTTGATCACTTCTACTGGCCCTGCCCAGCCACAGGGAATGAGGATAGGCTGAGTCCTGGTGTGACTTGATGAGCTGGGGTGATTAGGGAGGGGGCACTCCCCCTTTTGTGAGGAATAGGATGGGGGGATGGGGAAGAGGCAGGGAGGATGGGACCAGGAGAAGAGGAGGGAGGGGGCTAAAATTGGGATATAAAGTGAATAAATAAATAAATAAATTTTTAAAAAGCCTTTATTCTATTAAATAATAAAATTTTTGAATAATAATTTTGCTTTTTAAAAGAATATGTAACTATATCTACTACGTTGAGTATGTTTTTTAAACTCTACATCTGTGTTTTGTGTAAGAGAAAATGAAAGAGGCAGTTCCATGTATGTTAACTGAATATTTTTTATTTATTTTTATTTTTTGTCAAATATTTTTTATTTTTTTACATATACATTTATATTGTTACACACACTCACACACATATATATATGATAAACTACCTACAGCAAGAAGAACCATGACACAATCAGAAATTATATAAGTGTAACATTCTCAGTGTTTTGGCTATTTGTATTTGGCAGCCTTGAAGAAAACGTCTTTCCGATCTTGGCGAGTCTAAAATCCTGAATATTTTAAAAGCCAAAGTTAATAATATTGAGCTAGATGACCACATTAGATTAGTTTTCTCTTATAAAATGTATGATTTAGTAGCAACTTGATTAGTTATGCATTTATTTTTAATCTTTGAGCATTTTGTACAATATATTTTATCATCGTCTTCCTGCCCTAACTTCTTAGTGTCGGCCACCATATGCAGAGGGTCACTTTGCCCAGACTCATCAACATGCTTCAAGAATACATTGCCAGATGAGGCTAGAGCAGCTTAAATTGCCTTTGGATGACTTTGGGCACGATCCTGTCTACTTAAGTGAAAAATTTTCCAGTAATTTTTCCTAAGCATGTAAAATATTTCACAGCAGAAAAATTTCATTTTTAAAATGAAAAAATAAAAATAAAAACTAGTGAAATTTGCTTTGTTTAGAACATTTACGGTGATGTTTAAAATTTAAACATTTTAAAACTTCATCTGGATAGGTTCTTTTGTCTGTGTACTGCTAGTGTAGTTGGTGCCCGAAGAGACCACAAGAGGGAGCCGGGTGCCCTGGAACTAGTGTTGTGGATGTTGGTGGGTGTTCGCATTAGAACATGGGGTTCTTAACCAGTGAGCCATCTCTCCAGCCCTGAAAAGAGTACCATTTGAAGGGTTAGAATGTCGGTTCTTAGGCATCATTAAAGTTGTTGTGCAGCTCAATCAGTATTCTTTTTACTGAGATTACAGTGATCAGAAGAAAATTTCCAGTGTTATTCTGTACTGTGTAATGTCTCTTATGTAAAAAAAAGACTTTTTTTGCAATAATTTAATTTTGTGTATGTAAAAATGGATGGGCAAGCCTATAACTTATCTACTATGAACAGCGTGGCAACAAATATACGAAACAACTTATTTTTTTAAATACAATTTGACTTGGAACATTCTTCCATGACAATTTAGTCAAATTCCTTCATCCATACATTGACATTTCATTGATTTATTTGTTCAGAAATCAGTTATTTTTATAGTTATGGACCAGAAAATTTTCTTGGTCAGTAAGGAATATAGAAAATAAAAATGAGTCACACAATCTCCATCTCATTTTTCATATAAGATAATATGAAAACATATAAGAGAAACAAATCTAATGTTTAAATATGTTAAAATGCAGCAAAACAAGTTCATATCAATGGCATAGCATTTTGGAGGGAAGTTCACATCTTGTTTCCTAGGAATCAAGCAAATCTTTTTTAATTTTATTAAACATTTTTTATTTTTTACATATATATTTATATTATTACACATATATACAATAAACTACCTATAGTAAGAAGAACCATGACACACTCAGGACTTATATAAATGTTACACTCTTAGTGCTTTGGCTATTTGTATTTGTATTCCTATCTTGGTGCATCTAAAATTTTGAATGTAAATCAATCTACATCACATCTTGTTATTATCAAATTAAAACATCTATCTAGATGCAAAAACATTTCAACCCCTAAACAACTAAGCTTTATTGTAAAACTAAGCTACCTGGCCCTCAACTCTATCAGAGACTTGAGAAGGAATAAACTTGATTATCCTAGTGTGCTGAGAGTGCAGGTTAGTAGCTTTCCAAATGAGAAGATGACAGAGACAGTTTGCTACCTAAACAGTCACCCAAAACTCTATAATGTTGGAGCATTTTCTTCAACTTTCTGGCCCAATATATCTAACAGACATCTTTGTGAGGCAGGAACTATTGAGAACTTGCTTAGCCTGTCTTGGCAGAGTTTTGCCTTTGACTATGCCTACACCCAGGCTTGCCCCTTTTTAGGGAGAAATTTGTCTGTGATAGAAATTAGGACATTTTCCCCAGTGGCTTGTTAGCCACATTTGAAGCCATCTCCATAAGGAGGTTCTTTTCAATTGTCACTCACAAGGTTATTTTTAATTCATTGGTATAGAATTTTGTATATAGATGCAAAATAAGTTTAATTCTAGATACAGAGGCATAGAATTCAAATGTAAGTTTATTTTTCACACACAGACACTATATATATATACGTATATATATATTTTCTATTTTAATATGTGGCATTGTGCCCATATAACTCAATTATAATACAATGTTTATTTCCAATACTTTGCAAGTATTATTGCATGGGGTTTAGGATCAATAAATTATGCAAGTTAATTGTTAGTTGATCAAATCATGATCCTGTCAATTACTAGTTTACTTTTATCACAAGAATATACATCTTAGGTATAGCAGATAGATATGATTCTATGGAAAGATAAGGTTGGATATTTAGATAAGGTCTTCAAAAACCTCAGAGACATGCAGAATATGACATTTAAAAATGTTTTTATTATTTTAAAGATTCACTGACAATGAGACAGGTTAACTCCTGGCAACACCCAGCCTACCTCAAAGAGGATGATGAGCATCAAGCAAGTCTTTATGAGGAATATTGAATGTGAACTCAACAAGCTGGGTTTCTCGGGGGACATTTGCTGCAAGCTTGTGTCTCCTAGAAAATCTGACGCCATGCCCATTAAGTCGCTCTTAAATATGATTTGAAGAAGCAAAGACAATACCAGTAGACATATTACCATACAATGGGAGAGAGCTCATGAGGCCTTGACTTTAGACAAAAAGCCACAGACAACTAAGAAAGAGAGTTGAGGCATTGGGAGTTAGGGTAACAGTCTTCCTCAGGGAAGAGCATACCAACTGGTTGTTCAATATTGAAATGATCTGCCATTATACAGACTGAGCAGGTTACATTTGCTTATGTGTTTAGGCACACACACACACACACACACACACACACACACACACACACACACACACACTTAAAGAAAAAGGGCCTTTGAATGAGCCAGATGGCTCCATGGGAGTGTTAAGAAGGAGGAAAGGATTTAGAGAAATGATGTGATTATATTACATTTTCCCCTTTTTCAAAAAGGGCTGGACTTCTGTGAATAGACAGGAAAAGCATACCACTCTAGAAAAACTGCTGTAGCAGTGACTCAGAAGTTATGAAAACTGATAATGTCTTTGGGAAATGGTGATGACTCTAGATGGTCCTCTCTTTTTTTTGCCTTTTATTTATTTTGTATTTTCTCCTCCTCTCACCCACTCTCCCTGCCACCTGTTTTGTCCCTCATGGTCAGTTTAAGTGCTGTTTGTATATGGTTTCCTGGGCTGTGTTGATTCGATGTACTAGCTTATTGAAGACATTCTTCAACTTCGCTGTTGTTCCACGTTGCTTTCATTTCTATGAGCTTCCCTCTTTTTTTTTAATCATTCTGCTGAAGGTATCTGTCTGATTTTACATGCGGTTCACCCTTAATATTACATTTTTAACATATCAATCATAGCCATTGTAAATGACCTCTCAGATCATTCTAATATCTTTCTCATATCTAAGTCTGGTTCAGATGATTGTGAACTTCACCCCTGTTCTTTCCTTTTCTGCTAGAAACCAGTTGTTGTATAGAATTAGTCAAGACTGAACTAAATACTTTTCATGCTCCTGAGATATTCTTTCTGATCTGCTATCTAATTCTATGAAGTGGTCAGTGTTAATACAATCACAAATTGGGCTCTTTCTAAAGCTCTATGTTTCTAAACTCTATGTTCCAACCTACCTCTGTCTCTGTTTCTCTTTAATAAACAGTTTCAAATTGAAATTTGCTGTCTTTAAGAGACATTTAAAAACCTTTGAGACATGGTGTAAAACTGTGTGCAATTTGGGGGAAGTGAAACTATGTAACTTTCATAGATTCCTCAAAAAGCACCATGGATGATGATGATGATGATGATGATGATGATGATGATGATAATAATAATAATAATAATAATAATAATAATAATAATAATCAAGAACCTTGGTTTTGAGGATAGAAAAATACTTACTATACTGTTTTCTTCATCATCAGCCTGTTTTATCAAATGCCATGATCTCAAATTAATACAAGTTCTGTGCCAAATTCTACTACAAGTGAGAAATGAAGATGAGTTAACAAATAATTAGGGTCATGGAGCTGCAAGCACACATTTCAGGAAAAGGACTAGCATATTACTCATTAGTGGCAAAAATAAATCTATCAATAGTCCTGCTGCCGTGGGGGTGGGGCCGCAGCTACTTATCACTTGCTTATCTGAAGGATGGTTAGCTGGAGCTAATCCAAAAGCAACAGTGTAAGTGATGACTCATCCTGGGAATCTTTCAGAAGATAAACGTTAATGGAGCTGGCCCCAGGGCTCAAGAGACATCTTTGCTTCACGATGAAGTCAATAGAAAAATATGATGGCCTTTAGAGAGGAGTGTCACTCTAAAAGTAACTTAGACATTGAAGTATTTAAGCAGAATTATTTTCACTTAAAAATGCCCTTTCTTTTGCATCTTGTCAACTACTAACCATTTTTTTTTCTTCTATAAGGTAAGGAGAATTACTTCTGTGTGAGCACTTTCACTTTTTAATTTTTCATCACAAATTACTGGCTATTATGTTAAGAAGTCACCCCAAGAAGAGCAATGGTTTGCTTGCTACCAAATCAATAGAGTCTTTTTATTACTTGGGGAACAAACATGAGAGTGTACACCTTATTCATTTAAGTCCTAATTCATAGTACCCCCGAATGTGTGACTGTTCTTTTTCAAGATAGAACTGTTTGGTATGTAATCAGGTGATGGAGGTAACTTGTGTGGTCCTTGGTCCAAATGAACTAGTGTTTGTAAGGAGAGGAGAACACAGCAGCAGTGTTGGAAGGACATGTGAAGACAGAAAGTAAGGATTGTCATTGTCCTGCCAATGAGTGTGCTGGCCTCGGGAGAGAGGAAATCACTGGGACCATGAGCTTGAATTTTTGTTCTCTGGAATTTTGAGAAAATACATCTCTACTGATTAAGCCACCCAGACAGTGGTATTTTGTCACAGCAACCTTAGCAGAGAAAATACAGCCACAGATACTGTACTGCCACCCTGCGTCATTCATTGGCTCACCCATTTCAAAAAGCATAACTTGAAAAAGATATTGGTACTATGTTGATACCAAAATAGAGATGCATATATTACACTAACCAGTAAGGACAAGGCCATATTTCTCAGGGAGCTGTTGAGGCTATAAAATCATTAACATGTTGCCAGGCTCATGGCACTATTGTAAAGCGTATGGGAAATATTGTGGTGATCATGAATGAACTTGGAGTCCTGACCGTATTACTTGTATGGCTTTTTCCCGAGGTCTGAACTTCTAAGATTCAGTTTCCCCAATATGGAAGGTGGAATTAGTATACAGCCTTGTGAAGGCGAGTAAAATACTTCATGTATTTCACTTGAGTTTTCAAGTTCTTAAGTTTTTTAAAAATTTTTTATTAATTTAGTCTTGTTACATCTCAATGGTTATCCCATCCCTTGTATCCTCCCATTCTTCTTTCCCTCCCATTCTCCCCCTATTCCCCTCCCCCATGACTGTTCCTGGGGGGGGGATTTCCTCCCCCTGCATATGCTCATCGGGTATCAAGTCTCCTCTTGGTTACCTGCTATCCTTCCTCTGAGTGCCACCAGGTCTTCCCCTCCAGGGGACATGGACAAATATGAGGCACCAGAGTTTGTGTGAAAGTCATACCCCACTCTCCACTCAGCTGTGGAGAATGTTCTGACCATTGGGTAGATCTGGGTAGGGGTTTAAAGTTTACGGCCTGTATTGTCCTTGGCTAGTGCCTTAGTTTGAGCAGGACCCCTGGGCCCAAATCTGCCTATCATAATGTTCTACTTGTAGGTTTCTAGGACCCTCTGGATCCTTCTACTTTGCTATTCTCCCATGCTCTCATCTAGAGTCCCAATAGGATGTCCTCCCCTCTGTCCCAGTTTCCTGGTAAGTGAAGGCTTTCATGGGACATGCCCCTTGGGCTAGTATGCAGATATAAGTGAGTATATACCATTTGAGTCTTTCTGCTTCTGGGTTAACTCACACATTATGATCATTTCTAGCTCAATCCATTTGTCCACAAATTGTGGCAATTCCTTGTTTTTAATAGCTGAGTAGTATTCCATAGTGTATATGTACCACAGTTTCTTTATCCATTCTTCTATTGAGGGACACTTAGGCTGTTTCCATGTTCTGGCTATTATGAATAAGGCTGCTATGAGCATGGTTGAGCAAATTTTCTTGTTGTGTGCTGGAGCATCTTCTGGGTATATTCCAAGGAGTGGAATAGCTGGGTCTTGAGGAAGCCCTATTCCTAGTTTTCTGAGATAGCACCAGATAGATTTCCAAAGTGGCTGTACATTCCCACCAGCAATGAAGGAGTGAGGAACAGTTCTTAAGTTTTGAGTTCCAAGGTTCGCTTGAGTTTTGAGTTCTAAGGTCCGCCATTCTGTAAATATTGGCTAGCAGCCACCACCAAGAAAGGAAAACCAAGGGCAGTGTTGGAGATGGTCTCATAGAAGATACATAACAATGCAGACTCACCAGGATAGGTCTGTATCACCACATCACACAGTGCCTTTACCTTTCATCGCTCAGTCCAGAACTAAGCCTTGAGGCCATGCCACTAGCCTGAGGTCCCTGAAGCACAGTTCCATAGGAATGTCTTTCTTTCTTTTTTTGGGGGGTGGGGATAAGAAATGTCATTGCAGATTTGAAATATAAAGAAAAACAATCAAAATGAGTACATTTAAGGATAACTAAGAAATGCAGGATATGATTAAGTTTTTTATATCAGTGGCAACCAAAGTATGTGGCCAGGATAATACATGTCACATCTAAATTTACATCTTCATGCTTCTAGATAGAAAAAAAAGCTATACCTTAGATAATGCACTCCTGCAGATGATCCAAGAGTGTGTGATAGGATACTGTGCTTTTTGTTCAACAGGGTGCTGTTGGTAATAGAGAAAATACTCACAGAAGGAAAATTCGTCTTCATGCCTTCTCTCCATTGGGTGGAACACGACTTAGGCTTGAGCACTGGGCATTTTATTTATTTATTTTTTTAATTAATTAATTAATTTATTTTTTATTAATTTATTCATATTACATCTCAGTTGTTAGCCCGTCCCATGTATCCTCCCATTCCTCCCTTCCTCCCACTTCCCCCCTACTCCCCTCCCCTCCCCTAAGTCTGTGTCTGAGGAGGACCTCCTCCCCCTGAATATGCTCATACGGTATCAAGTCTCTCCTTGGTGACCTATTATCTTTCCTCTGAGTGCCACCAGGCATCTCCATCCAAGGGACATGTTCAAATATGGGGCACCAGAGTTTGTGTGAAAGTTGCACTGGGCATTTTAATTTAACTCTTTATTTTCTGGTTTGTTCTGAAACTCATGGGTGGCAGGATTTAAGTAACATTTTGTCAGAGGTGACATTTCATTCTCTACTTTCTCTTCAAACGGTGCCTGCAGGATTTATGAGCTGTTTGAGTCTAGATTCCTTGAAACAGAACCCTTCTCAAAATTATTTTCCTCACCGTAGGGAGACAATCCAAGAGCAGGGTGGCCAACTTTACATTCTTGAACTTGAGCTCTGGCTGGGCCAGTATATCAAGCAGCCTGGTTCGGTTTGCCGGTGCATGCTGCCACCACACAAGGACAGACATCATGACTTAGATGAGGCTTACAGATGACTCCTTAGAGCTGAGCACTCAGAGGCCAGGGAGGCCTGGGAGAAACCGTTTAATTGAAAATTGGCAGTAAAAATATTGTCAGCTGGAGAAAGAGTTAGATCAATTAAGTATGAGAGGGCATTCATCACTTGGAGATACAGAAGCAGCAAAATTTTTACTTTTTCAACTCATATTGGGAAAACTGTTTTACTTACTACCAAATCCTTATTTCCAAAACATAATCAGTTATTAAAAAAAAAAACCACAAGAAATTGTGGCAGATAAGCTCTACAGGGAATCCCTGCATGTTATACTGGAATATAGGTAGCCTAATGAGTACGAAATTCTGCTTTTCTCAGATGAATTTTTTTTCTGCACACTACTAGCTTTGTGTATAGGAGAGAATGTTCTCTTGACAGTTTTAAAGCACTGCTTTGTGAGCTACTTGTAGAGAGAGCCAGAGTAGATGGCTGGATGTAGGTAGCCTCTACCATCTGGAGCACATGGCCAGTAAGACATTATAGATAGAACTGAATGAATCTTGGAAACCGTCAGTCAACATATCCACTTAAACCTTCAGATGAAAACACAGCCTCATCAGCAACCCCATCTCAGCCTTGTGAGATCTTCAACAGAGAAACCAGTTAAGCCAGGCCCATACTCCTGACCAAAGGCACTGTGGGACAGACAATATACATATATGTTTTGTTTTAAGTCTTTAAGTTCATAGTAATTTGTAATGCATTAATAGTAGTAGATAGTGAGAAAGTGAGTGCTAACTTTAATTCAAAGGCATGCATATAGAAATGCTTTATTTTTCCATCATTTAAAAATTTTTATTCCAGTATTAACATGGTATATTTTACACAGAACAAAATATATTATTTTAAAGTTCATAGGCAGAAAGGTTTTGAAATATATATTTATGTATGTAATCTATATTTCAGTCAACATCCAAAATATCTGCCATATTCCAGTTATTTTAAACTCCATTGTAGCCTCACAACCTATGTTATCCCTCCCTCACTGCAGGCAGCCACCATTGTGATTTCTGTTTCTGTGAGTTTGGGCGTTCTAAGCTTTCACATAAGTGGAACTATTCAGGACATTCTTTTCAGATCCATCATGTTGTTGTTGTTGCTGCTGCTGCTGCTGCTGTTCACCATTAGTGTCTTACTCCAAGTTTAAACAATTGCTGTTTAAATAGCCAAAGGTTGTGAGTTCATTTCCCCTCATCCAAATCCCACGTTTCTGTTCATCCATATCAACATGTCATAGTCAGGGTTCCTATGACTGTGATAAAACACTATGGCCAAAAGTAACTTGGCTAGGAAAGGATTTATTTCAGCTTACACTTCCATGTCCCAGTCCATCACTGAAGTCAAGACAGGAATTCAGTCAGGGTAGAAATCTAGAGGCAGGAGCTGAGGCAGAGGCCATGAAGGAACAGTGCTTGTTGGATTGCTCTCCTTGACTTGCTCATCTTCATTTCTTATACAACCCAGCACTACTTGCCCAGGGGTGGTACCATTCACAGTCTGCTGGCCTTCCTATATTAATCATTAGTTAAGAAAATGTCCCGTAGTCCAATTTGGTTGGGGCATTGTTTCACATGAGACCTCATCTTCCCAAATGACACTAGCTTATGAAAAGTTGAAAAAACTAGAAAATAGAAAAATAAGCAATTTCCCTTTTAAAGAACCTTTATGATAGAAAATTATACACATAAAACTACTAAATGAGATATATAGATGATTGCACATACTTAAATATAGATTTGATAAAATGTGCGGATTGAGAAGTTCAAAAAATTATCAAAATGATCAGCTACTAGTTGGCATGCTAGATGACTGACTGCTCACTAGAGATGTCACCATGGTTGAGGGCCTCACCTTTCATGGTTATTAGAGGATGTGGGGCCCTTGGTATGCAGTGAGAGCTAAAATAAGCTGCACTGGGTATCTTGAAAGGCACAGAGCATTAAGTAGTTATAATCTGCTTTGGGGAAGATACTCAGGAGGTCACAGAGATCCATCAGATAGGTGTGCTGTCTCCCATCAGGCATAAGAGATCTTATGCTGAGAATAATATTCTCTGGGATGATCTATGACCTTGGATGACACTTTTAAAGTCAGCTCAGTGGTACTGGAAAGTGTATGATGTGTAGACCAGGAAGAGATGCGTCAGGATGCCTCACACATCTGCCAGGATGAGAGGGAACACTAACGTTGGGTGTGCTTTCTTCCCCGGAGGAGGCTAAGGATCAGCTTTATAGTATGCAGTGAACCTATGCCTGGAGAGTTAGCATTGCTATGATCATCAGTGAGGAAGTCTGAACACAGATCCCCGTTAGCCATGTCCCTGTGCTTTGAGTGCCATGGGACACTGGCAAGACTCTTCCAACATCAAGCCCCCTGGTGTTTTTCTTCTGCCTTCATCTGTCACACCCAGTCACAGCTCAGATTTTACTACTTTACCCCCTTATGGTAAGGTCAGCTCCCTTCAGTAGCTTCCCAGAGAGATTCATGGAGCTCTGGAATTTGCTGATAGTGTCATATTTTGTGCTTCTGCCGTTGCTAATGAACACATTTAGATTGATTTGTATCCTCATAATATTGAAAAAATAATGGAAGCTTTACTCTTTGCCTTAAATTATATTTAACATAGACGATCCATTCCAGGCAGCAGCTACATTTTTGGTTTATCTTCTGTTTCACGAATTCTACATTAGTTAACATCATTTTTTTTTTTTTATCTACTAAAGTTTCTGAAAAAGTTTGGTCAAATACAGGAATGGTAGCACTTGGCTATCTATAATCCCAGCATTCATGAGGCTTAGGTAGGAGGACCAAAAAGTCAAGGTTCACGTGAGTTACATAGGGAGGGTAGGGATGTGGAGAAGGAGGAGAGGAAGGAGGAGGAGAGGAGAGAGAGAGAGACGGGGGGGGGGGGGGGGGGCGGAGGGAGGGGGTGGCGGGGGGAGAAGAGGGGGGAGGAGGAGAGAGAAGAGAGAAAAGAATGGAAGGAAGAAGGAAGGAAGGAAACAAGTATTTTAGGGGAACCATGAGACTCCTTATCTGCAACAAATAGACAACTTATGACACTGTAATCTTTGAATACTCAGTTTTTACTCCATCGTATTTACAGACATACATTGCCATTTTGATATAAAACATTACCAGGTCTAGAACTGTAGGTTTTTAAGCCTCTTCATTTTCATATTTTTATAAATATGATTCCTCAAATTAAGTAAAAAAATCACTCAGGTGATTACTAAGATCACTATATTTTTGGATTTATATGTGCTTTTCTAGGCATTCGCTATAATGCCATTTCCTCTGCCTTCTATAGGGTTGGCATATGTTGTGATTTCCTGACTCCTAGCCCTTTCTTCTGTTGCTCTCTTTACCTGAGAGTCCTCATCCCTATGTTTCTGCCATCAGAATCCTATGCTTTAATTAGCTAATTAACTAATTTATCATTATTAAGCCTCTTGTTAAGGGCTAGACGCTGTCTTGTGAGGGTGCAGTTTGACTGTCTTTTCATCCATGAAACTTTTGCAAATTGGGCTTCTCTTTTAAAACTTCCTTAGATCTTTATTTTTGTATATCAAATGCAGTCACATCTCAGGGTTATTCACGTGATTATTTGTCTTTTCATTTCTTTCACTCTAGAGTGCTGAATTACTGAGGGCCACGGAATGGCTTTATTTAGGATATGAAAACTGGAGGAGCACCTAACACACACACACACACACACACACACACACACACACACACTCAGACACACACTCACACACACATTCACACACAAATACACTCACACACACACATTCATCTGTACACACATACACACACACTCTCTCTCACACACACACACACACTCATACACACTCATGTTTATCATCTATCTATCTATCTATCTATCTATCTATCTATGTATCTGTTTATCTATCATCTATCTACCAATCTGAGCTCCTTAAATAAACATTCAGTGTGAACTACTCCAGCTATCAGGTCAATATTGAGAACATCAATTTATTCCATTTTAGCAACTTGTTATTTAAATGCTTCTCTGTGTTATATGGTACTCCTAAAAAGCTTTACAACTCACTTTATGCTCTGCATTCACAGCTAATTTTCTAAACAAGTGAGCTTTATTCATGTAAAGATACCCTTGAAAAGAGAAGCATAACCCATGGAGATATTCTATGCTTTTTGGAGAAAGAAGGCAGGGCTTTTGTTAGACTGTGTTATGTAAATGACTTGTGAAAATACTAATGCCAAAATCCCTCAATATAACCAAGACATTCTTTTATAATATTTTTAGATTGAAATTTAGTTCAAGAAAGCCACTTTAAGAGTAACATAATGTCAACAGATTCTGTGATTTGCATACCAGGTGTTTGGTGCTTGGCTCATGCAGAAGACAGAGCACACCAAAGCCACACCTTGAAGGAAGTGGCTGCACGCATCCTTCTGGGGAAGATGTCTTTAACCATTGTGGTCCATAGTCTGACAGTCTGACTATCAGGAGCTCCAAGAACTTGAATTAAACCTCTTGGCCTTGAGCTGTGAAGGAAGAAGAAGAAGAAGAAAAAAGATATGAAGAGTTGAAATGTCAGTGAATGACATCCGTCAACATGGCAGAAAAGTCTGGAGATTTTTAGAATAATTTGGTGAGTAATTTCTAAGCACTAACTGGATTCTATTAACACAGGAGGCTGGAATGTTTGGAATCTGAACTCTTATCTGTCCCTCAGCTCTCCTTGTCAAGCATTTGCCTCGCAGCTGGTGGCGCTGTTTTGAAAAGTCTTTAGAACCTTAGGGATGTGGGCCACCAGGGCTGAGCCTTTGTTCCTCCCTAACCAACTTTCTTTCTTTAAGACCTGTTGCTGCAGGCAAGGACCTGTCCCAGCTGTTTTGACTGTGAGTGAGATACCTCTGCTGCCATACCTTCACACCAGGCTGGGTTTTTCTACCAACATTGAATACAAATAAGCCTCCCTTCCCTTGAGTTTCTTTGGTTGGGTGTTTGCTTGGGAATATAAAAAGGCAAGAAGGAATGTTGAAAATTTTCCATTTCTCAGAAACACAATCTATATACTATCCAATTTGTATTTCATGACATTATTAGTAAGGCTTTATAAGTTGTGAGTGGAAAAGTTATGAAGTGTTTGAAAATTGGTAACCTATTCAAATCATTAATAAACTCCTTTTTAAAAAAATTTGTGAATGGCCGTGTCAATGAAAGTTTTTGAGGGATTCTGGTCAAACACTGTCTTAGCACACTTGTCTAGCAGAAAGTTCCCCAGAGTTTCCTTGATTTAGGGCATGATCAGGGTTCTTTAGCGCTCCTGTGAGGACACGGCAGCATTCTCTATCACCTGTGACAGACATGGTCCTTTTCAGCAGGCAGCCAGTTTATCCATTGTCTCTGACTCTCACATCTCTCTCTGTTACAGCCATTGGATTGTGCTACTCAATCCTGTCTGAGTGGCTTTCCAGGAAAGCGCAAACAATTTCCTTCTTCCAACAGCCCTGAAAAGACAATGTCTCCTTATTGATGGAAGAAAGGGCTAAAACTTTTGCCAAGTCTGAGATGTCCTTTGGAGACCTATAAGCAAAATCTGTCCTGGATGAAGAACATTTTGTCTCCTGTAAAGATGCAATTTCCAGAAGTTACTTAGAAAGTGAGCAAGAGGGATCTGTGCTATGGCTCTCCAGATATTTGGGGACTACTTTCTGTGCAAGCAGTTGAGGCCAAGGATGGGCAATGTTTCCTGGGGGAAATTAGCAGGACTGCAAATGTTCGTGACAGTAAAGCAAATAAGGAACCACTGTTATGACCTGGGACTTACTTATCCAGCTAAATCACTGCAGTTCTAGAGTGTTTGCTGTCTTTTTCATTCTTCCAATTACCTCTGGGTGGAAGTTTGGACTGCTAATAATATTGGGTATCTGGAAATTCCAACTTGGAGTGAGGTTAAACAAAAACTAAGACTATAGAGGTCTGAACACCTAGAGTACGGATGAATTAATTCTAAAAATTTATTAACTGAGATAGTAAATGATAGGTTAAAAATGTGTCTTTAAGGTTTGAAGGTGATACAATTTAAAAAAAAATTTTTTTAAATCACATCTATTTATGTGGCAGAATAATCATTTAAAAGAAGTGCCTAGAATGAGACTTGGCACATAGTAGGCAGTAACTACATGCTAATTTTTCTTCCTCATTTTTCTAATCATGACTTTTACTTTATCCTTGTTTTGATGCAGGTCTATTATTCATTTCATGAGACAGTTATTAGAATTGAAATTTTAAGGAAAAAAAAAACCCAAAACCAACTGTTGTTAGTTCTCAGTTCAAAAAAATGTGGTGGCTAATTCTAAGTGTTAATTTATCTGGGCTGGAGTGCGTGGTAGTTTAGTCTAATATTTTGGAATTTTCTGTTAAGTTTTTCTTATTAATGAGACTTTCCTTAGGCTGGTAGAACTGGGAAAAGTGGGTTGCTGTCTAGAATGGGGATGGGCTGACATCATTGAGACCTTCATGGAGAAAAGTCTGGCCTTCCTGGGACACAACGAGAGTCTTAAGCAACTTGTCTTTAGATTTCCAAATCACCAGTTTCGTTTGCTACAGGTTTTCTTCAGACTCAGTAACCAATGTTTTCTTAAGTGTCCGTAGTAGTTCTCCTTGCCACAAGGCTTTGTTCTTAACTGGAAACCCAGAACTGTGAGAGTGCTAGGTCCTTAAATATACACACAGCTCCGTGTCTCTGGGGGAATCCAGACAAATACACAAAGCAATGGATTCAAGGGTAAGATAAAGAGTCTCAGCAAGTGTAAGAATCGTTATAATCAGATACATTGTCTACTTGTGTCCTCCCTGAACACTAAATCATTAGACCCAGCGCTTAGGAAGAGTGGAAAGAAAAAGAAAGTATGAAAGCAAAAGTATTAGTGGAAGGTTGTATCCTAGCCTTTGCCCCATGATGAAGGTCCCTCCCTCTCTAACTCTGTGGATGGGGACTTGGTAGGACCAAATATCAATGTTTTACATGTCTTATGAGTTTTGAAAAGAGCCATGCAGTAGGACTGGTAGAATCATGCACTGGGGAAAAAGACAAGAAATATATGAAACCTCTCCCAAAGAGAGAAAGCATTCCAAGTGTCTAGGGCATCTGATTAGTGCCTGGGAATTGGGTGAAAGAGGAAGTGCTGGTGATCACAAAGAGTTCTAATACACTTTTGGTCTCTATAGAAAAGTGAGGGCAGGTGAGGCTTCGGCTGTTACCATGGGCAGATCCTTGGGCATGGGGCAAGCAAATGGGGACCTTAAGTCTGCATGGGTACCTCTAGGCAGGATTCTTCATCACCGGGACCAGTGGGTGTCCTTCTTCTCACAGGAGAGTACTGAAGATACCATAACGCCAGTCTCCTGCCAGCATCCTTAGGTGCCTTTCAGGGAATGCATCATGCTTGTCTCCAGGACTAGGCTCACTTCATCATATGACCCCCTCTGAGAAGACAGTACTTCGGTCAGGTTAGAGAGAGATACCTTTGCACACTAGGGCAAATCAGGAGACAGAGTTAGTTCAGTCAGAAGAGAAAGTACTAGAATAAACCCTGTGCTGTAAGGAGTAATCTTCTAAAACTAAAATCGCATGATTAAAGTGTATAACTTCATAGCCTGGGTGGCTGAAGTAGCTGCCTGCTTTCTCCTCCTCCTCCTCTTCCTCTTCTTCTTCTTTTTCCTCCTCCTTCTCTTCCTCTGCCTCCTCCTTCTCTTCCTCTGCCTCCTCCTCCTCCTCCCCCTCCTGTCCTCTTTATCCTCCTCCTTTTTCACTTAGATATTGCCTCAAACCACATAATTTGACTTCTAATTTTCACTGGAAAAATCATACCTTAGGAAACTACTCATTTATATCATTTGGATCACATGCTTTACAATCAAACAGTTACCCATGGGTTCCTTGTACTTTGTACAGATATCTTTTATAATGTGCTAGTTTACGTTTTAGGGGATTTGAAAGTTGCAAGCTGTTTCCTGAATACCTGATTCTGTTCTGCTGTAGAGTAGTTTTGAAAGAAGATATGAGTGTAAAGTGTGAAACATTATATTAAAATGCTCTCCAGTGTTTACCATATATGAAAATGTGTTTCTATTCTTAAGACATTGGAAACATCATATATCTAAGAGGACTAATGTGCTACAAATGCAGAACTGAAATTGCACAAATGTATGGTTAGATAAATGATGTGGTGACATATGGCCTGAAGTAAACACACCTTTCTTTTCTAGCTGCCTCCTTATAGGCCCTATATGAATGGGGTCATATGGATACTTTGGGCCAATAAGCTGTTTTATTTAGAAAACTGAGTTCCAAACTTGTATGACAGAGGATTCATTCTTATAAGATAACAAAACTGAAAGGAAAAAAACACCCACTACTACCCGCAAGCACATAAAGTGTACAGAAATGGAAGTGAGAAACAAGCTGCCCTTATGATTTTGCCAACAGCTCTTTTTTTAGTTTTATTAATTTATTCAGATTACAACTCAATTGTTATCCCATCACTTGTATCCTCCCATTCCTCCTCCCTCACGCTTTCACCCTATTCCCCTCCCCTAGATCTAAGAATGGAGGGGGACCTCCTCCCGCACTACATGGTCAAAAGCTATCAAGTCTCATCTTGGTAGCCTGCTTATTCTTTCTTTGAGAGCCACCAGGCCTCCCCACCAAGGGGAGGTGGTCAAATATGGAACACCAGAGTCCATGTCAAAATCAGTCCCCGCTCTCCACGTAACTGTGGAGAATGTCCTGTCTATTGGTTAGATCAGAGTAGGGGTTCTTGAACTAACCCTTCGTCCACAGCTGCTGCTGTTCGAAGGACAGATTGGCTTCTGTTACGATCAGAGGAAACCAGCTCCAACTAGAGGCAAGCTTTTGAGTTGCATAACCAGAAATCAAGTATAGCAACCCAGCCTTCTAGGAAACAATAACTTAAATAAGTGATTTTTTTTTAAAATTTGAAAGCTGCTTCCAACTTCCTTGATTTAAAAGATTTCTCCAGCTGCTGCCTGCCTTTGGATCCTGTTCCCTTCACTGGGCTGCCTTGTCTGGCCTCAGTGGGGGACGACGTGCTCAGTTCTGCAGCTACATCCTGTGCCAGCGAGGGTATGTACCTGTGGGGAATCTCCCCCTTCACTGAGGGAAAGGAGAGGGGAGAATGTGGGGGAAAGGTGTGCAAGGTGGGGGCACTGGGAGGAGAAAAGGGAGGCTACAATCAGGAGGTAAAGTGAATAAATAAATAAAATTTTTAAAAGATTTCTCCAAAGCATCACAAACGACTGGGTACTTTCAGAGTAGAGGGTAAGTGGAATTTTTGCAGAACACTGTGCTTTACCTTTGGATATGTACTCCAGAAATAAGATTGAATGTTACATTGCAACCCTTAGGTTTTCCCTGAACACCAAAGTTCCTTATAGAGAATCAGTGTGATATTTACTTGGATCAGACTGGGGGCCTTCTCAGTGTTTACATTTGTACTGTTTATCCATACCGGAAAATTCCATCATCTACTTAATGTGCATCGCTCTATGTACTGCAGCACCATGATTGCAGTTGAATCGTTTTACAATCAGTAACACACCATTTGGGAGCCAGAAACCTGCTGTTAATAAACTGTGTACAGCCACCCTGCTCTAGAGATGCAGTAACCCTTTGCAGTTAATGTATACCATGGTTGTTCTTGTTTTAAGTAAGCTGCACATTAAGATGACAGGCTAAGTTTGTACTTAGTGATGAATTACGTGCTTTGGTTGGTAATCTGAAATCTGTACAAGTCTCCACTTTTTTTCCCATGAAAGCTGTGGCTAAAACATATCCCAGAGACAAAAGTCATTAGACTTGAAAGAAAAGAAGAAACCAATCAGGTTCGTAGGAAAGAATGAGTATATTAAGCAAGTGTATTGCCTGGCTGCTTAGTAAACACATGATTGGCTTTTGGATTGCTATTCACTTATAGTGTGATAGTGAAAAGCTGACATGTGGGGTGGAGTGGATGTTGGCAATAGTATTATCCAAGCATAGGTCAGTCATGTTTTGTAGATTTGCAGACACATTCAATGCTAGTAAGCCAGTAATCTCTAAAACCATCTTCAGCAACTTGGCTCTGTGAGCCCATGGATTCTTCATAAGCCAAATTATGAGAGTAGATTACAGCCATGGCTACCTCCTCATTATGTGTGGATGGCTACCATACATAGACCCTAGCCTTCTCTTCCCTAACTGAATAAGGGAGTTTTGTGCTGACAGATTGATGGGGCTATCCCATGTATCAAAAAATAAGAACCTACCAACCAAACAAGCAAAACTCAGGTTGGCAAGGGAAGGAAAAGGAAGGTTAGAAAAAATGTTTGTGTCTGACTGGTCGGACTTCTAAGGTGTGGAGAAGAGCTCTGAAATAATCTTATTCACCACTGGATCTAAAATAAGAGGGTATCCAGAAAAATAGGAAAATGTTATCTGATGACAGATTACTGATGACAGAAACATATCAGTCTAAAGATCAGCATATATGTTATACTAAAGTAAACACACACACAGACACACACAGCACAGATATGTAAGTTGGTCTGGAAGAAAAAGCAAATGAATGAGAAAATCTTGGCCTTTGGTAGCATCTGGGGAAAGAAAGCTTTGCACAAAACTGCAGAGAGAAGGACCTCAGCAGACTTGGTGTTGAGGTGGATGAATTGGTGTTTGGTTGCCTTCTTCAGTGCAGTACTTCCACGGTCTGGAGCCCACTGACTTGGGAATATGCTAGCACAGACTTTATTAGTAAGGCCAGGTTTAGGAGATGAAAGTCAGACTGGAACACTCTTAACCTGGAGATTACAAAAATAGCAAAGGGCCAGAGTGCCAAAATTTCATCTTTATAGAAACAGAATAGTATTGCGGTTCCCAAGGCACCTGATGATCTTGTGTACCTGATCACATGAGATCCTTTGCCTGGGTCTGATGTTGTCTGATGATGACATCTGATAGAGCTATTGCTCTCCTAGTAGATAAAGGAGGAAACTGAGGCTGAGGTTCAGTGTGTCGCCACGGGCAACAGCCTCTATGCAGCTTCCAGGTACAGCTTGTGGAACAGAGGAACGCAGTTGGAGATCACTAGTCGGTATGTAGAATCAGAACCAAATATTTCTTCATTAGGACTCCTTTGGTTACAGCTGCAGAAGTAAACAAGAGGTAGAGGTTATTTATATTACGTTATTTCTATTATAGATACAGAAATGCTAAGGTGATGGAATCTATGGACATTAACTGAAATGAAAATGAAAATTAGAATGCTAAGGCAGGTCACTCTCTCCTCTTCTCCCTCCTTCTCTCCCTGCTCCCCTCCCTTCCACTTTCCTCCTGTCTCCTCTTCTCTTCTGTCTCTAATCAGTGGTAGGAAGCAGTGCTGCCCTATAACCGATCAGATGTTACAAGGTTTATTTTTTATTTTTAGTTTTTTGAGACAGCGTTTCTCTGTGTAATCTTGGCTGTCCTGGACTGGATTTGTAGACTAGCAACTCACAGAGGTCCACCTGCCTCTGCCTCTCTGAGTATTGGGATTATAGGCTTGTGCCACTGTACCGGTCTGCTCAAAGTTCATTCTTAATTTTAAATTTGTATGGGGAAGACCTCAACTCTCTAGGTGAGAATATGACTTCTGAAGAAATCAGTGTGACCAAAAATTGTGAAACCAAACTTTAACTCATAGCCATAACAGTCAGGACCATGAGAACAAGAGACAGTAGAGAAATCCATCCTGTGGAGATAGAGGAGAGACACTTTTGGCCCAGTCAGTGTAGGGTGGCTTGTTGGTAAAAGTGGGAAACCTTGGAGAAAAGTCATGCTTGGATGTGAAGATGTTGTGGTTACTCTGCTGGAATTCACCAGTTTCCAGATGCATGTGGAACGTCAGAATGGATGGTTGACAGAAAGCTAGACACACAACTCTGGGACTCAGGGCTGACCTGGTATGCATCGGCAAAGGAGTTGAAATATCACATACGATTTGAGGATTTTTTTTCCCCATTTACTGTTGCATAAATCCAATCTCAAATTGTAATGTAAATTTTATGAAAATTCAATTGAAGTCTGAATTTATAGACCTGTCATTGCGTTCTTTCCTTCCACACTCCATGTTTGTCATAACAAATTTATTTCCTTTGTCAATGCTGTTGAAAATGAGCTTTCTAAAACCTTCTTCTTTGAGAATACATTTCCCACAGAAGAGCTCCAAAGATGGAAAAGTAGATCGGATAAAAGCTATTTTAGTGCACTAGAGCCTTTAGAAAATCTGCTATTGGCGTCACTGTAACCTTTCATGAATGGGATCGTGTGCACTTCGCTTATGTCCAAAAGTCAACTTCTTCCTACGCTGGCTTACTGGCTTCTCTTTCCCATAATCTTTATTGATCCTTTGTGAATTCCACGTCATATATCCCAACCTTACTCATTTCCCATTCCTTCCGCATCTGTCCTCCACCCCTGTGACCCTTCCCCGAAAATAAAACCAACCAACCAAACAACCAACCAAAAACATCCCACTGTGGAAGCTGTGGTGTGTCATGGTGTGTCATGCAGCACAACCTTTTGCCGAAATAACTTGCAAACGAGTCCTTGCTTGGGTTCAGGGACTCTCTCTTTGCTATACTCTCTGTATGGGATCCTCACCCTGACTTCTCACAGATGTCCTGTTGCACTGAGTCCTGTAGACCCTGCAGCTCTGGCTCTGCAGGGCCAGCCCCTTCAAGTGCCCCAGCAGTTCATGAATGGTGTAGGTGTTAGGGGTGGAGCAGCTCAAAGCCCTCGATCTGGGCCTACGTGGAAGCTGAGTTGGTCAGCCTGCCTGTCAGCTTTCCCACACCCAGGTCACCAGGGCCAGCTCTCCCACCCTGTCCAGGCACAGGGAGTCGGGTTAGGCCTGCACAGCCCTGGGGCATCAACATCGCGTCAGGTAGCAGGCCACACTGTGGAGGTCCACATGGCCCTCGGTGGCAGCACAGGCTCAGCCATCACTGTGGCCCCAGGTTGGTTCCTCACTGATGTTGCACCTCCGGTCCCAGCTCTCTTCAGAATGCACAAACTTGCTCTTTATAGTGGTGTCTGATTGCCTGCCCGAAAGGCAGCAGGCAGGCCTCTGATTTACTGGCATTTATTATGTAGAAACAGACATTTCTTTGCGTAAAAAAAATTTTTAGCATAAGGTTGTTTGGTGAAAGACAAACAAATGCTTCCTCATCAGGACTGAGAAAGGTCAGCGTTCTCTTGTCTGCAGTCCCCCTGGGGGCTTTCTGATAAACGTTCTACACAGCTGTCTTAGTGAGGGTTTCTACAGCTGTAATAAAACACCACGAGCAAAAAAGCAAGTTAGGGAGAAAAGGGTTCATTTGGTGTTTACACTTCCACATCAAAGTTCAGTACCAAAGGAAGCCATGACAGGGCCTCAAACAGGGCAGGAACCTGGAGGCAGGAACTGACACAGAGGTCTTGGAGGGGTGGTTCTTACTGGCCTGTGTTCCTCCTGTCCTTCCACCAGGTTAGGGATGGCCCCAGCCACAGTGGGCTGGTCCCTCCCACATCCCAAATTACTAATTAAGAAAATGCTCTGTCAATGGTTATTGATAGTTTCTCTGGATATAGGATCACTATTATAGGGCAAATCTAAAAATTATATATACTTGTATTTTAAGATTACGAATTTAATCTAATTATATACTGTCATTTGTGTTTCTTGATTTTCACTTATGACAAAAAATGTAAATTTAAAATATAATTGTGTCACACACAGATATACATGTACATATGCATAGTTATGATTCACACATCATAACACCAATTACTTTTTGCTTCCAAATTTCCAAAAAACTAGAAATTAAGATTTAATGTCTTAAGTCCTATTTAATACTCACAAGTATTATTTGTAGGACTGTAATGACTGTCATTGACAATTCAAAAACTGTAAAAAAAATTAAAATTACTTTATTTTCAAAAAAAAAAAAAGAAAAGAAAAGAAAAGAAAAAAGAAAATGCTCTACAGGCTTGCCTACAACCTGACCTTATGGAGACATTTACTTAATTGAGGCTCCCTCCTCTCAGATGACGTCAGCTTCTGTTGCTGATGTAAAGCTATATAGACATAAAGACAACAATTCCTTACCTCAGAATCCATTCTAAGGAAACCTGTTCCAAGTTAGTG
Organism: Acomys minous; assembly: GCF_964271855.1. Classification (NCBI taxonomy): domain Eukaryota; kingdom Metazoa; phylum Chordata; class Mammalia; order Rodentia; family Muridae; genus Acomys; species Acomys minous. The sequence goes on along the minus strand of NC_140493.1, from coordinate 57,277,778 downwards.
ATTCTGTTCTGTTACCTGATTCTAGAATAGTGTATCTAAGGGTACAGAATTGCTTATTTACCTCCATCTGCTATGGACAAGGGCTTTCCAATAAATACTCCTTTATTCTAAGATACCTTGAAATAAATCTGAGAAAAATGTTTTCTCTTTAACTGGGAAATTTAGTGTGTGTGTGTGTGTGTGTGTGTGTTTGTGTGTGTTTGTAAATGTGGGTGTGTGAGTATATATGTCTCTCTTGTGTGTGTCTGTGTGTACATGTGTGTGTCTGTGTGTCTGTGTGTGTTTGTGTTTCTGTGTGTGTGTGTGTGTGTGTGTGTGTGTGTGTTTGTGTGTGTTTGTAAATGTGGGTGTGTGAGTATATATGTCTCTCTTGTGTGTGTCTGTGTGTACATGTGTGTGTCTGTGTGTCTGTGTCTGTGTGTGTTTGTGTTTCTGTGTGTGTGTGTGTGTGTGTGTGTGTGTGTATGTGTATGTGTATTTCCATAAACTCCTTTCCACCTCTTTCTACTCATTCTCACCAATTATTTGCCAGAGCCTCATACTCAGGAAAATGAAGGTTTAAAATTAAAGGGTACCTTCTTGAAACAAAGTGCCACTCCTAGTTTGGTGGTGTGTTTTCAGGTATTTACAGAGTGTTGAGTAAAATTAAGTAATAAGCCTAAATGTTGTACTTTTTGAAGCATGTTATATTGATCGAAAACAAGAATTTTGAGTCACGCAGACGTGTCTTGAAATTTTTCTTCATCACTTCCTTGGGGTGAGGCCTGTGCTTCAATGGGAATAACTTTCAATGGGTTAAAAACCTATGTACATTTTTTAGATATGCAAAGTGTGCTAAAGAAGACAGTATGTGAAAAACACCAGACACATAATAAACATGCCACACATGTTAGCTATTGTTTGTGATGCTAATTTGTAAATATTTCAAGTTTGCTTTGGTATTTGTCCTGTGTAAATTTATTTCCAGATAAATGAGAATACTTTCTAATTTCTCATTTAACTTATTCTCTGACCCATGGGTTATTTAAAAATCTGTTGTTTAATTCCCAAATATTTATGCATTGCCAAATTTCTCTGTGTGGTTGATTTCTATTTAATACTCACTGTGATCAGAGAACATACTTGGTATGCTTTCCATCCTTGTAGATGTATTAAGTAAGCTTTGTGGCATTCCTCGTTATTTGTAAAATTACTATATGATGTATGAGATAAAAATACTGATTTCAGCCTCCGTATTATTCCTTTAAAATAAATTTGTAGGATTTTCAGTATTATTGTATTTCTTGTAACACATTTTTGCCTGAGTGATATTAATTTTAGGGTATAGTAGATGAACTTTTCCCCTCTGCTTTTGGTCAGGGCCATCCTGGTCAGCTTGGCAAGACTGCTGCTGTGTTATCCTTCCTGCTTTCCATCACAGGCAAGGAACCTAGTGCCAAGAACACATTGTTCTCTGTAAGATGTGGACTGAGAACAAATTCCAAACTTTAGCATCATCACACGTCCAGCTGGTACGCTTCCTCTTTCCAAAGCCACAATCCAGTGTAAGATCACAACCTTAATCGAGATGAATCCAACTGCACATAATACTGAGCTACTCAGCTTTTCTACCTATGGCTGTGAATGCATGTTTGTGTGTGCATGCATGCACATGTGTGTTGTATGTGTTTGTGTGTATGAGAGAGAGAGGGATAGAGAGAGAGAGAGAGAGAGAGAGAGAGAGAGAGAGAGAGAGAGAGAGAGAGAGAGACAGAGACAGAGAGACAGAGAGACAGAGAGACAGAGACAGAGACAGAGACAGAGATGGAGGGAGGGAGCAGGAGAGGTAGTTTTTGGTACTGACATTTTGAAGGACTTTGGCTCTTGGTTCTCTCTCTCTCTCTCTCTCTCTCTCTCTCTCTCTCTCTCTCTCTCTCTCAGTAATTAGGTGGAGAATTTGCTCTGCTTGATGCCCAACCATCATGTGTGACTTTGTGCAAAGTTACAGAACAGCTGACTATGAACTGAAAGATCTAAACCACGAACCAACATCTTTTCTCATCAAAAGTTGATCATCCCAAGCATTAATTATACTAGTGTGAAGCAGACTAACACAGTGGATAAGTAAGTTATAAAATACAGGGGAATGTCTTTCATGTGGAAATGAAGACTGACAGGCAGGTTCCATCTTTCCATAGGGTGGTTAGGGTCACCTTCCTGTTGATATTTGCACAAAGAGTTAAGAGAGGTGGGGGTGAATATATGATGTCTGGCCAAGACTTCTCCAGGTGGAGGGCATGGCAGTGTTTTCAGAGAGGACACAGTCTTTACGTGTCCAAGAGCAGCAGGAAATTTTTCTTTTAGTACAGAATGAGCAGGGAGAAACACAGAAGAAACAAACGTACCACACTTGAGTTTCAGTCCAAAAATTTTAGGACTAACATTTAAAGGCCCTTCAATATATTTACACTTAGTAAAATTGTGCAAACAACTCTTTAACATTATATATGTGTTGTGGCTTATGCAGATAGGGCACAGACACTTTGGGATGAGTTGATATATTACCTTTGAAAGCATACACACACACATATGAATGTATAAACACATACATACATACATAGACACACACACACATGAATGTATGTACACATACATGCATACATACACACATAGATTTATATATAACTTATAGTGGGTTATGTTGCTTGATTTTCTAATGCTGGAGCAGATTTACACATTTTGAGCAAAGTTGACTTTCTTTGTGGAATCCAATTTTTAAAATATTCCATAGGCCCTCTTTCATTTAGTTTGAAAGCACTTTTTTTATGCATGGTTGAATGAGATTTGTTAGTTTGGGGGTATTTTTATATCTATGCTAGTGAGAAATTGTGGCTCATAGCTATTTTTTTCTTTCTCTGGTGTTTTCACAAGGCAGGGCTGACCCCAGAATCAGTTTGGAAGTCTTTCTGCTTTTATTTTTTTTTTTAGAAGAGACTATGAGGAATTTCCATTATCTCTTCCTTAGATGCTGGATAGAATTCACTGGCAACTCTTCTGGACACCTTGGAAAAGGTTATTACACATTTCATATAGAAGTCTTAAACACATATAATAAATTGCAGAAAACTTATTAAATATCATTTAACCTCTTTAGTTCAGTAAAGGAATTCACGATGTCTCTTTACCCTGTATGCATTGTATAGTTAGGATGGCTAAAGAAATAGGTTCAAATTGCTTACTGTGTTAGAATTGTGGATGTAGAATTATTTTATAGTTGCTTGTAGTATTTTTTCATTGTTCACACTTCCGTATTAGTGATGTTTTTTTTTATTTTATATCCTGTGAATTTGTTCTTCTTGAGTAGCCTAGAAGGAGGTTTATTAATGTTATGCATCTCCCCAAAAAGAATTAGTCTTTGGTTTCATATAATTTCACATTTTTTGCTATGATTTATTGTTTTTTCTGTTCATTTTATTCTCAATTTTATCTTTTATCTCTAAAAAAGAGGATGGATAATTGACTTTCAAATTTTAAATTTCTTGTGTGTTTATTGATATCCATTTCCTCCTAAGTAATTTTTTTATAATTTATGAATTCTGATAAGTTGTGCTTAACTTTTATTTAATTTACACATAATTTTATTTTTATTGAGTGATTCTTTTGACCTATGGATAATTTAGAAACACTTTATTTCATTTTTAGGTACTAGAGAATTTGCTATTAAGTTTCTGCAACTGCTTTCTATTTTGATCCCACTCTTGTTTGATAATATTGCATAATATTATTTCTAACCTATCAAGGTATGTTTTGGGCTACCAGATTTCTCTGTTTTGATGTGTATTCCGCTATTGTTGGGTAGAATCCTGATGGAGTTTTAATATGAGTAAACTGACTGGTAGGGCTACTCGTATTATTTACATCACTTGTCTGCACTGATGCTGAGGGCTGAACCATGGTGGGCATGCTGGGCAGGTAGGTGTCCCAGCCCTACTCATGCTCTCTCAATCTCTCAGAGATGCATTGGCCTTCTCCCGTTCCCTCTGATGGTCGTTGCAATCGTTCTCTTAAAGTCTAGACTGCCTTTTAGTTGTTTAATTATGTCTTTGTGTGAGACAGATAAGGAGCATGGGCTACTGTTTCTTTACTCTCAGACTGCTGGGATGATGGCTGCTCTTTGCCCCAAGGATGGGATGATGGGCTTCTCTTCACTCTGAGGAGGCTCTGCTGGATAAGAGGCTTCATATACTTCACAAGGATATTTCTTTTTCCACATCTCAGAACTATGAGAGCACTCTCCTTGATGTTGTCTTTGAGAACTTTGTCAATTTCCTTAAGGAAGCTTTCAATACCCACAGAAAGAAGGCAGGTACTAATACCTCCCCAGTCCCTGATGGCAATCCCATGCCATGAACAGCATTCCAGTGTCCCCTGGCTTCCCTGTGGACAGCACATGTAGGGACAGTGGAGGACATTTCTGTTCTCACGTGGGTTTTCATCACAAACAGGTCTTATTTTTGTAATCAGTAAAAGGCTGTAAAGGTGTCACCATATTCTAGCATCTAGGATGGACAAGACAACTCGTGGATTCCACTGGCCAAAAAGATGTAAGGTACCTCCCTGAGACAGCAGTCCACACGACTTGCTTCCTCTCATTCTACTTAATATTCAGCTACCTGCAGTTGATTAAAATGGCCATTTAAGTGTTTCTGCTAGCGTGTGACTTAGAAGCTGCTGCTTCAGGAAAGCAATCCTGTCTCTGTCTGAATGCACCTGCCCTCAGGGTCTGGAAGCAGAGAAGTTTCCCCAAGACCTCAATTAGTAATGGTTTCCAGAAAAACCACTGGTTCCCAGCTTACACAACTTTTCCTTCTAGCAGGAATGAGAGTGGTGACTTCCAAAGTCTGGCACATTGGAGAGAATATGAGCAGTCTCCTCCTCCTCTTCTTTTTCTTCCTCCTCTTCCTCTTCCTCTTCCTCTTCCTCTTTCTCCTCCTCTATCTTTTTTCTTCTCCTTCTCCCTCCCCCTATCTCTCCCCTCCTCTTCCTTCTTCTATCTTTTTTCTTCTCTGGATATCCTTGCTTGTCTCCATTTCTTGTTTCCTCCCAACCCCAACCCCATTTTAAAAAAATATTTATTTATTTATTATGTTTACAATGTTTTGCCTGCATGTACACCCGCAAGCCCGGAAGATGGCACCAGATCTCATTATAGATGTTGTGAGCCGCCATGTGGCTGCTGGGAATTGAACTCAGCACCTTTAGACGAGCAGGCAGTGCTCTTAACCTCTGAACCATCTCTCAAACCCTCTATTTTCGTTTGAAAAAAGCATAACATGAAGAAATGAAGAATAACCAACCCTGTTATTCTTTCCTACCTCCGTTCCACTGACATTGTCTTTTCCTTCATTGCTGTGAGGGCTTCCTGACTGGGGTCCCTGTCTGCTGTAGCGTCCTTCATTCAGTTGTGTATACAGCAGCTACCACAGCTGCTTCCCAGTGTGGGCATTGCTGTGCTGCTTGCCTGCTTAACATTCTGCATTAAATCTAAACTCATTGTCTTTGAGGGCAGCTGAGGCAGGCGAGCTTCTTCAGTGTACTTACTATATGCTCGTCCCACTGCCTGGCATGTATCCCCCTCCCCACCGGACACTTTCTTGTGTAGTTATTCTTTAAGTCTCCTCACAGAATGAACAGGCCACTTGGCATGCCTTTCCTTTTGTAACGGCTTCTTTCAATCTAGCCCAGGCTAGCCTCAAACCCATGACATTCCAGCCTCTGCCTCCTGAGTCCTGGATATCACTAAATTGTTGTTGTTGCTTTTAGCATCTGTCTCTTCCTCCACAAGCTTTTTCAAAAACTTTAAAATATAAAATTTGGCACATATCTCTTTCATTAGACTGTATAGCCTCAGGAACAACATTGAGATTTTGTATATTGTTTTGCAGTTCTGGGGTGGAGCCCAGGACCTTGCTCATGTTAGGAAAGTATTCTGTCATTAAACTTCATCCACAGTCAACAACCGTGAGTTGTGATCCACTTCCAGAGACTAGAAACTGTCTCAAATATGGAATTCATAAGTAACTTTTGTTGAACATTCAAGCACCACAAACACACACACACACACATGAACATGCATGCATGCACACACACGCACATGCATGTATGCACACACAGGCATGTGCATGCATGTATACACACACATGTGCACACCCATGTATGCACACACACACACACACACACACACACACACACACACACATGCATAGATAAAAATAGAAAAGAATCTGAAAACTATGGTAAGAAATATCCTGACTTGTATATTTAGTCTGCAGCCTGTGTTACAAAATTGAGTGGCTAAATACTTTAACAGTATGTTTGTGGGGACAGAGAACTCTCTCTAGAGGTGGAATTCATTATGTGTGGTTTAGAGATTCTGACCTCCTTACAGGTATGGAAAGCTCCAGGGCAGCTGAGTAGCAGGGAGCAGAAAGGGAAGCAGTGGAGGACAAACTTTAGGAATATCTAGAGTGAGTGTTGTTAGGATTTTAACAAATCCTAACATGTTTAACTTGAGTAAGTATTGAAATTGTGATGTGCACGCATTTATTTAATTAAGAGGATATATATATATATATATATATATATATATATATATATATATATATATATATATATTGTAAATAAGAAAAATGCTGTGCTGGCTGGAGGCTGCTGGAGCTGGGTCATTGTTTTTCCTGAGAAGTCTGATGCCTTGGTGCTCCAGCCTTTCTTTACCTTGGTGAGAAAATATGGAGTCTGTCTTTCTAATGAACATTTTACTCTCAAACAGAAGGGGACTTGTGTTTGGCCTTGACTTGGGAATATATATGTGCTTTCATTGACTTAAATGCTACCTCGTTCTTCTCTTCACTAATGTCACCCATGAGTGATGTGTCAGTATAGACAACCCTTCCCTGTGCATGCTTTGCTCTGACATTCTCAGATTCGGGATAGTGGTAAGTGGGCTGAAGTCTGAAGCAGGAGGCATTTTCATCATATGAATTAGGAAGGTGTATAATGGTTTAGTTTAAGTAGTCTTATAAAACATGAATTACTCAGAACTGACTTTTATCCACCCATGAACTGCTGGTTTGTATCTTAATAGATGAACAAATTTCTCTTATTTCTACCCAGGTGACTTTAAAGAATGTTAAATATGTCAAAAAAGAACTTAAGTTCTTGTATACTCATAATACTTGGCCCGTTACTATGTTTTTTGTTTGTTTGTTTTTTGCTAATTTCTTTTAGGTTTAAGACAGACTAAATTCTCGTTTGAGTATATCTATTTGTTTCCTTTTCTTTTCCTTCTACCTCAGCCTCCTGCATTTATGAAATTCCAAAAGGTTTACACAATCACACCTTCCCTCTGTGGGCTTCCTAAGGCTTCTGAGAGCCCACCCAAGAGTGCAACAATTCAGAGTTCTCAATTTCAAACCATTCCTGAGACTGCTGGCTTGTGCAGAGTCTGTCTTCTGAGCATGCTCATCGATCAAGTAAGTGATAGAATGTAGAGGTCTTTGTCACTCTATTCCCACTTTAAATTAAAATTATATTTATATATGTATTTATTTACGTGTGTGTGTGTGTGTGTGTGTGTGTGTGTGTATGTGTGTGTGCACCAGGGTATGTGTGTAGAAGTAGGGACAAGTTGATAGAATCAGTTCTCTCCTTCTGTCATGTGGTCCTCAATCAATGAACTCAGGTCTTGAGGCTGGGAGCAAGTGCAACTACTGGCTGCTCCGTGCTGCTCAGCCCTCGTTTTATGATCTGGAACTTGAATACAAGAGTTATTGATACATGTGAAGGTACTGGATCCACTTTCATTTCTTTTCACATCACTTTGTATGATACTAAACCATGGTCTGAAGTTTCATCTTTCTTGCTTGGTATTAAAATGCCACCACGTTTTCTGCCTCTGCCGACTTTGCTTAAATGGGTAAGTTAAGTGACCTAATTTTAAATGAGTTTCACATGTATAACTCAAAATAAATTGTCTTCCTAACAGGGAAACTAAAGCGAGAATTTCAAATGTCCTGGGGTCCAGAATAAGTGTTTACAGTCATCCTGTAACCAAGCCCAGTTCCAGACTGGCTAGTTTATATTCACCAAGTGAAAAAGCACTGACAAGAGAGTGTCCCTGTAAACTGGGCAGACATTCTGAAGTCATGAACTGTACTCCCAGTGTGGGTACCATAAACTTAGTAATGAATAACACTCTTTGAAAGTCTGGACAAGAAAGATGTCTCACTCCAGGAGGCTTGCTTTCCTTTCTGTAACCAAACTGCGCTTAGCTGATATTTGAAGCCCGACTTCACACTCTTCAGGGCTCTTCTTTGATCTCATACAGTTTAGTTAAATTGACTCTGATATGTCTGCAGATTGGAGTGGGGGGTTAGAGAAATGTGGCTGTAGGGGTGTGAGCCCATGTGTTTCTCTTCATCTGGGAATTTGCCAGTATTTGTATTCTAAGGAAATAAGATTTTCTTGCTTGTTTTGACTGATGGATGGCAAGAGGCAATTCCAATACAGCCATTGCTTTTAACTGCTTTGGAGCAGGAAGCAGAGGAACAGTTAAGCAATAGCCTCCAAAGCTGGGAAAAGTGGGTTCTGAGTTCTCCAGGCAAACGTTAGGAAAAAAAAAAAAAGTCAAGTTATAGCTTCTAATGTGAATATTGAACACGCAAAGAAAATTTTTATCATTTGAGTTTATCTCACTATAATAATCAATAGAAATTATAAAGTGTTTTCTGAGGTCTTGATAGTAAAGTAATTTTATACTGTTCTTTTTTTTTTTAATTCAGTGTTTCAGTTTTCTTCTGCTTTTACATAAGAAAAATGATACTTGGTCATGCCTTATATATGTCATTTGTAAATATTTGCTCTTCATAGTTAGATTGCATTATTTAAACTAAAAAAACTTGCTTCCCCACCTATTCCTTATCATTTTGATGTTAGGCTTGGTCCTTGACTTGCTTTAGACCCATGGTTTTCAACAGTCCTAATGCTGTGACCCTTCAACACAGTTCCTCGTGTTGTGGTGATCCCAACCATAACATTATTTTTGTTGCTACTTCATACCTATAACTTTGCTACTGTTATGTTATGTAAATATCTGTGTTTTCTGATGGTCTTAGGCAGCCCTTGTGAAAAGATAGTTTGACCCCTAAGGGGTCACTGCTAACAGGTTGAGACTTTCTGCTTTAGACAATGAATTGTCGATCAAATTAAAGAGTGTTAGATCTAAGCTTTGTCCTTAAAATACACGACACATCTCTATTTATCCCCCTCAGCACCTTCTAATCCACACCATAAGAAAAAAAAAAAGTGCCCCCCAGATATTTGTGGTCCTCTTGTCTGCTTTCTGAGCTGAGACAAGAGCCACAGCCTAATAGCTCAGTGGCCTGAGAGAGTTGACCTAATTGTCTTATAGACTATGAGGAACTTAATCTTCTCCGAGTAAGGGAAATTTCCGCAAAAGTCTGGATGCCAATTATATACTAAATTCTGCTTTATATCTAGAAGATAGAAATGCTGGGCTATCACAGAGCTTTCAGTTTACTGGTGGACACAGATATGTACTCAGTGAGCCCAGTTTACATAAGGCATCACGAGTCTTGTGTCAGTTGCTATAGGAAGTCAAAGTATAGTGTTACCTGGGTAGACGAAATAAAGTTCAGCTTGAGGGGTTGAGTGTATATTCGGGGTGATAGTATCATAAGTAAATTTTCAATGTGCTCTTTGGCGATACTGTTCGCACAGTCTACACTGATTTATGCCTCTGTATGTACCTGTGGACTTTTTAGAACTTGCTTTCCACAGTAGACATATATAATTGGGGTTATGTGTGAGTTTGCTGTACAGAATGAGGTTTAAACTTAAGTTTGTAAAGCATAAGGTCATTTTCAAAATTCAGTTTTCAAACCCTATAGATGCATATCCAACAAATTTGTCTGTATCATATACAGATAACACCATTTTGTACCAGATATGATTTATAGTTCTCAAGTGATTAAAACTATTTACAGACTAAATTCTCTGAGTCTTTTTGGAGTAGAAACAATAAATTCCTTGAAAATGACTCTTTTTGTAACGAGTTAAATTCCTCATTAAGTCTTGGTACTACTGTAGCTATAATTAAGGAAATTATATTTACATCTATAATTAGTAAATAGATTAAAATGTCAGGCTTGCAAAGAGATAACAGTTTTACTTTTGACATTTTCGTGATGATGTGAACTTAGCTTTCAGGTCAGCTGTCAGTTAGACGGGAGGGACTCAAGGCCTTTGGTCCTCTTTATTTAGATTGGAATAAGAAGTCACATTATCTTAAGATAAAAGCACAAAGTGAAGGTGCAGGATGCCCGAGTTTGAAGGCCACGCCCAGGTTTTAACCTGACGTTTGGTGTTGGGCAGTCTTCTAGTATAGTTGAGTCTTAGCATTTCCTCCAATGAGTTAAAGACAGTAAAAAGGCCTTGGAAGTCTCTGAGAGTGCTCATGACACACACCTATCAGCAAGCCCTGCATTTAGGAAGGCCTCAGTGTGAACAACTCAGGGCTTTATGGCTCCTATGGTAGTTAGCTTTCTCCCAGCAGAGGAAGGTCAACATTTAAAAGAGAGGAACATGAAAAAAAAATTATTTATGAGGCATTCGTGAATGTGAATAAATGAATATAAACCACTCATAACCTTGAAGTACGAATTCACACTTAGGATTATTTTGCACTTTAAGTGAGCTCACTCAGATCTCCTTGACTTTAGAAAGTTCCACTGGAAGACATGCTTAGGGTGGATGATAACACAGAGAGTTACGTCCCACCTTTAACCTCTGAGGAACAGTTGATAAAAACCATATCAGACATATCCTATACCTCTAGTCTTTCCTTCATTACATTCTTGTAAATTAAACCCGAGAAAAACATTGGGTAAACAGTCCCCCCCCCCTATTATTCTTTCTGTATGTCAAAAAAAGAGTGGAGTGAAATTCTTCTTTTCTAGATTCCCCATTTTAGCTAGGAGTGCTAAGAAAAGTTTGAGAATGACTTTCGGAAAAACATTTTTAATTGTTTTTAATTTATCTAAAAACAAGCTAAAAAGTTTAATTAACGGGCTCCAAGTAATAGTTACACCATTTTTCCTGAGCTATCAGCTTTCACTTTTATTTACGATGTGTGTCCCCTTGTGTCTCCTTTATACCCAGGTCCACTATCACTAATATTTCTGTGATATGTGACTAAACCTAAATGTAAAGTTAGCACCTGCAATCAATGCAAATTAATGATTTTTTTTTTTTTAATTTCAATCAGGAAAAGCAGCTTTGTAGTTGAAAATCCCATGCTGGCCTTAGAGTGGGAGTTTTTCCAGCCTCTGCTTAAATCCAAAAAAATACTGCAATCTTCTGGCACAGGCTCACTGTAATGCTTTAAAAACAATTTAGCAACTGTCATTGCTGTAATTACAGTAACTAATTACCATCCTTAGCAAACAAATAGCTTAACATAATACGCAAGCCGAATCAATTTTGAAGAAATGCAAATTCCAAAAGCGAAAAAGGGCATTTTGGCAAACCTGAAAGAGAAGCAGGAAAATAATACACTTTGTTTTATCTGCACATAATTCCCAGGGAATATCATATCATAAATATTTGCATTCAGTTCTTATCAGGACATTTGCATTTGCTTCTTATCAGTGTGCAGACTGGACTCTGCCAGAGAGAGAGGGGAGCGCCACACCATGCACATATTTCTAATGAATCACGTCTCGGGCCCAGAGAATATTTTGGCTGGAACTTTATCACCCAGATGAAGAGGTCATTTACTCTCCCGGTTGGTTCGTCTTGGAATTGTCTTGAGATTCTGATGTGATTCACCCGACGCGGCATTTGTTTATTTCTTTATTTCAGACAAATACTGGAGGCATTTGTTTTGCTGCTTTTAAACCAGAGAATTCCTCCCAAAAGCCGCTGTTCAAAGGACACGTTTCCCCTGCCTGCTACCCCCCTCCCCACTTACTCCTGAACTTCTACACAAATGAAATAATACGCAAAATGAAAACCCGGATTGTCATTATTCCACATTCTATAGAAGGCCCAGCCACTTTTATTAGCAATCAATAAAGAGGGTAAAACCAAGACCTGGAATAAATCAAGCCCAACTCGACCATCATTATCTTGAAAGTTAGTGCCAAGTCCTGTTGTAGCTGTGAGGGACCACGTTGGATTAGAGGCAGTATCCTTAGTCAGGGGGACACAGCACTGATGGCCACCTTCCTAATGAGACCATCAGATTCTTCTAAGGCTTCATCCAGGTAAACCCATTTCTCCTGTTATTATAAGTAACGAGGCGTCATAGCCATGAGCACACAGAAGGTGAGTAAGAGCAACAGTGGTCATTTCTCTCAGATGTGAATGATAGCCCAGGCCTTTTAACCACTGCGTTACCATCTCAGAAGGTACCCAGTATCCACTGGCTTGTGGGTACTGAACCTAAGTTACTTGGAGTCCATGGGAGGCAGAAACAAGACTATTTTTCATGTCGGTTGGAGTCTTCCTGTTGGGTCTTGCCATTTAATTAAGCCAGATCTGTATTTTAGCACTTTGATTGCATGGGGTGCAAATAGATAGGCGTATTAGTTCCCTATGCAAAGCAAGGCCAGATGGAGATAGAAGAAGCACGGCCAAGCTAGTCAAGATCTCCCTGCAGTGTTATTAGTACACAATTTCCTCTGTAATTTTATCATCTTTTTGACATTATTGCACAAATTCTAAGGTCAAACTTCAAAGGAAGGCTCTGGATGGGATCAATCTGGGTATGAGGATTTCAATTTCCAATTATAAATTAAAATATAGGTATAATGGAAAAGTTGTCATTATAGTGGAAGCAAAAAATGTATTTAATTGTGTTTCATAGTAATTTTATTCATGAATATGGTCACTTAAACTTCATTTCACCTTTGCCCAAGAAGAATTTTGCTTCCGTTTATTTATTTAACACAAAAGAGAGTGTCTGGCTTATTATGATTCAGATGATTGACACATCTCTGTTTGGATACAGAGCATGTTATTTAAAATCGCATGAGGGCACAAACATCTTGAGAAACTTTATTCTTACGACAGTAAAAGAATCTTCTGTTTAACTATTTGTTTTAGTTGTAATCTTTCAGACATTGTAGCTTTTTTTTCTTTCTTTGAAAAGAGCTGTTAAGATATGCATTTTAAAGCTTTTTATTTTAACATAAATTATTTTCTTAAAAAAGTGTCTGCACACAGTTGCTCCTATTGCCTTGCAAAAATTAAAGTCAAATTAAAAAAATACTTGACAGCATCTTACAAAATTACTTCTTCAAGGCCTTTTAAATCACCACATATGAAATAAAAGTTTGGGCATGATAGGGTGGCCAGGATTTTATATCACATTGAAAGAAATTATCGCAGAAAGGTTTTTTTTTTTTTTTTACCTGAGTTCAACTCTTACATGTTCATGTTTAAGTTATGGGTGCACCATGTAAAAATATCCCTTTAAAAAGAAATCAAGAGCCTTGAAAAAGAATAGCACTAAAAACTATCTGTGGGACTTAATAATTCATCTGGAAACGACGTCATGTTTGTCTTTCATGTTTATCAATGATTTTAGCTTTCTTTGAGGTGGGACGAGCTAACAGTTAAGGGCCCATTATCAGGGCGAAGGATGCAGGAAGTCCAAAATATTTATGTTTGTTCATGGCACACAGACAGAAGACAGTTCTTAGGAGAAGGGCTTTCTGATTAAGTGATTGAAGACACTGGTGTGTTTTAATAGCTTCCTCTATCCAAGAGATAGCATCATCTTCATCCTTATCACTGCTCTGAAACTTACTTTAAACATTCTCCCCTGCTCCTCCAACTCGATGCTCTTCTCCCCGGGCTTCCTGTGTCCTCACAGCAACTCATCCCATTTGTTTGCGTTCTCATATTTTGTCAGCGGGTTGGGCGTAAAGGAGGCATTTAACAGATAACTGAAGGGACCATGCTTTGCAGCGTCGAATTCATCTGCATGGCGTTCAGCCACAGTCACTCGGTGATAAAACATGGATGCGGGAAACATCAGCTTGGACTTTGCGAAAGCTTTTAAGAGCCGGCGATTGATTGAATGGTGTTACAGGGGGTGACCAAGAGGAGGCTTTTGGCTTTTTAAATGAAAGTCAATAAGGCCCAAATAGAAGATATACACTCAGGTCAAGCTCTTGACCAGCGTCTCCTTATGGGAAACGTCTGCGGTGTGAAGTCGTTAATTATTATCTAACTTTGCTTATGCCTGTCTCCAGCACTCCACTCATATTTTTGAATTGCTGGTACCATTGCATCGTTCTGATTCAGTTGAAAGTTTGACACTTGGAGACGCTCTTTCTTACCATTTAGACTAAAGTAGCTGCCTCGCATGTGCAATCAACTCCCTGGTCCCAGTGTTTGGGTTGTTGTTTGCCCATGCTTATGTGTGCATGACACTATAGGTTGCTTCTAATGCCCTTCTGCAGGAAGGAAAAAATTTATTATTTTTTTCTGTTGTGATAAAAATATCTTGACTTTTTTTTGTATGGGGTGAATACTTATTGAACTTTTATTAAGTGAAAATTATTTTCACAAGTACTATGAGGTAGGTACTAATGATAATCCCATTTTACAGATGAGAACAGCTGGTACAAGAAAGCAACAAAGCCCACAGCTAGCAAGCCTTGGAGCTCAGACAATGCCATGTCAGTTTGGCTGTCAGAACCCTGTTATTACTTGTTCTTAATAACCCTGTGTTTCACTGCATAATTCTTCAAATAATTCTGTTTTCATTAGATAAGCATGTGTTTTCATTCAACCATGAGCAGAAGGGTATCACTGGGTATGAGGAAATTTCTAGAGAAAATGATGTGATCCTTCTGCTTCTTTGTCAGGAGATATATTTCTTATTGGCTTCCGAGCTCCTTTCCTTTGGAGCACTCAGACTCTGCATGCACACGAATCTCTGGAAACCCAGGTGGCAGCTGCAGCTTGGAGAGTCTCCCCTTCTGCACAGACAGTGAACATTGCAAACTCTCCTCCAAGGCAGGATAAGATAAAGAGAATTAAAAGTGATATTCTTGAGGTATTCTGCAGCCCAACATGCCAGACAGGGGATATGGATAAAGGTTTCTGAAGGCAGATTACGAAACTGGCCTTGAAAGAAAGGGGAACACTCACCCATTGGAATGTCTGCTGCTGTCTTAGTCTACAAAGAAAAAAGAAGAAGAAGAAGAAAAGAAAAGAAAAAGAAACACACACGGCGTCTGATACATTTTAGACTTGCTGACAACTCGGAAATATGAAGAAGCAAGGAAAGAACACAACGCAGACAACATTGTCTTGAAGCAAATCATGGGAGAGCTGTTCTGTGAAAGGGGTCACAGGGGTCACAGGGGTCACAGAGGGCTTTGAATGAATCAGTCTAATTATTTGGGGAGGGAGGGAAGAAGAGAGAACAGAGAGGGAGATAGAGGGAGGGGAGAGAGAGAGAGTCAGAGACAGAGAAACAGAGAGACAGGAAGAGAGAGACAGAGAGAAGAGAAGAGAGACAGAGAGGAGAGAGAAGAGAGAGAGAGAGAGAGAGAGAGAGAGAGAGAGAGAGAGAGAGAGAGAGAGAGAGAGAAGAGAAGAGAAGAGAAGAGAAGAAGAGAAGAGAAGAGAGAGAGAGACAGAAACAGAGAGAGGGAGGGAGGGAGGGAGAGAGAGGGGGGGGGACATGCAGCATGATATCTCAGGCTTCAGGAAATAGATTGCCCAGAGTTTACAACAAGGGCAAGCCACATTCCATGTCAGCAAAGGCAAAAAGTTCATGTGGCTAAACAGGAAATCTTTGGAAAGTAGAAATCCTAACTATTTAATCGCAAATGAGCGTACTAGAGAAGTAAAAATGTGGTGTTGACACTTAGCAAGGCAGCCGCAGAGAATCACTGTCGTGGTAGCATCTGGTTATAGGGCACCCATGGAAATGGGCGGAGGGAAGTTTGGGGTCAACCAGAGCTAGGAGAGGGGCACAGGAAAGTGCCAATGCCTGAGTGGACTGTGCAGTTTGAAATACTGATACAACCCCAAGGGCTCACAACCCTCTGGAAAGCAAGGAGAAGGACCATATAATTTTACTCACAGATGCTCCCATACTAATACTAAAACTCTTCAGATAATATTTTCATGGAATATTTACCAGGAAGCATGGATAGCTCCAAGATGGTCATTGTAGAACAAGGATAATTTAGAGATCCAAGTTAAGGGACCTCAAAAACTGTAAAGAAAAAATCCATCGGTCTTGCAGGAGTAATGGGTCAAATGTATCACGTAGCAAAGGCCTGGGAGACCAGAGAGTGTCATAGGGGTAGGCTCTGTCTGGAAATCATGATGGTGAGGGGCTCACAAGATACAGACAGGAAATTGACCTGATTTTAAGAAGGGTCATGCTGGAATTCCTAAACCTTTAATGTTTAGTATAATACTGTCAAATGCTAATTGGCTTTTAGAAACAATACCTATAAGGGGATCATGAGGACCTATCTGACAATGTAGTGATGCTGGAAGCAACTTTGACTCATGACTGTTAGCCACGCATTCCCTTCCCAAGTGAGGCCGTTCTAGCGATGGGCAGGAACGCTGACGTTGGTGTGGATCTTTTGTTGCAGAAGGTATTTACTGGACAGACTAATTTAAGTAATGTTGGGTAAGGTAGAAAATGTAAGTTGCAGTCATTTACCCAAGACATGCTTCATCCCACACTAATGGTTTAAATCTTTTTTACTTAACCCATGGTAGTCTTATACTGCGTCTCTGCTTAACCAACAGGAACATTTTTATCCCATGGAATTAAAGATGCACAATAGTGTCCTGACCTGTGCACTAAATGGAGATGAACTTTTAGCTGTTCACCTCTTGGAATCTGTGGTTTGTTGTGGTGTATTGTCTTTCTTTGTGCCTTAGTCCTTTCAGTCTCATTGATACACTATTCTTGAGGGAGCAGATCTGGCACTCCTCTTGAAGTTGTGGTTGTTCAAAAATTCAGAAATGTGTGATGTGTCAGTAGGATGTTCCACAAGACGTGAACCACTAGCCTTCAGTGCTGTCCAGGCTGCTGACTATGATAGCAGACAGTGGGATGCTCATTGCTCGTGTCTCTCTTTGCTGGGAAGTGTTTGTCATCTTCTCCCTGACTTTGGGTCCTCCCTGTACCTCATGTTGAGGGTGATCCCCCAAATGACATGGTTGGTATTAATCCATCCTTCCCCTACTTGCTGGGAGTGTGGGTTTGGCAAGTTCACAACTGTTGCTGCTTCTGTAGAGTCAATGCTCTCAGCTGAAAAAACTGTCTGAAACAGATGCCCAAAAGCACAAGCCTAACTTTAAGAGGTAGCCCACAACCAAATGACCGATTTATATGAGATGCAAAGCATTTACCCTTGGCCTCAAAAATGGTGCCAATTACACCCCATGGTTCATTTTTATAAAACTTTATATGGTCTAAGGCTGAAGCTTGCCTCCAGCACAGACCATGAGTCTGGCTAGATCCTTATTTTGCCTGCTCCATCCCTCTCTCCCTCTTCCCTGAGATGTCTTCCTCAAAACTCACTTGCACAAGTATTTCCATTTGCCTTTCTGTTTCTATAAATTTGACATAAAGTACTCAGTCTCTCCTTTGTATAACGTCCTTCTATTCATCCTTTTCCCAACTTCATCATGACAAATAATACTTACCTTCAGGAAAATACAATACTGGGATAGCCCTGCCTATAGACCAAAAGGACATTTCAAACATTGACATTGAGTTAACTTTTGGCTCAGTTATTGCTTTCTGGTTGGGTGTCAAGAGTTGCCTGAAAGGTTTATTGAAATTCAAATCTATGAGACCTCTGCAGAGGGACTCTGAAGTCTGTATCTTGTCAGTTCTTAGGTACTTCCCTGTACATAGAATTTGAAACACTTAGGATGGGATATGGCCACATTGATTTCAAGGTTGTTGGTTTGATCTTCCTGAAGGCTACTGAACTGAGCATAAACACACAAACATGTAAAAAATGTACACACAACTTTTCCGGGTCCGAGAGTTCTGTTCCAGTCATATCAAGCCTCTTGAAAATGCGTTGCCCACATTTACTCATTCTTGTCTTTTGAACATTGTTCAGGCTCAAGGTCAACTCAACCTTGAGAATGAAAGTACATCATGGGGCTGCTGAGCTGTCTCTTTAAATGCCAATTTAAGGCAAGCACTTTTCATCTTGGAAGGCTGGAAGTTGGTTACTTACTGTTTTTTTCTGACACTGTGACTTTTGTGACAAAGACAAGATACAACCGTGGAGCATAGAAAAAACTGTGGTAGACTGGATCTTACTTTAAAAAATAAAATAAAAAAAAAGGAATAAATAGAATTCTCTCCTTCTGGCAGTAATCATCTTCAATGTTGTAACCTGAATGGCTGCCGACATTGACCTAAGTAACTGTGCGAAGACAGCGAATTGGGATTTGCTACTCTTTCCATTTTCTGAAGGTGAGGGTCAGATGCAGGTGTGCTCAGCAGACTTTCTCAGTCTGAGCCGCCCTGACTGTCTTGCTTATTCTCTGGTGCCTCTTAAGAGAAGCACCACACGTGGTCTATTTTATAGGGAAAATGTTGACTATCTTCAGCTAAAGTGTGATTCAATCTGACCACATTCCCTTCCTGCTCCCCCGCAGGCCAGTTGCCGAGCTTTGACTTCAAGCAATACACAAAGTGTGTGATTCCATATGGGCTTTTGCTGTGTGGTAGCTGTTGTTGGTTTATTCGTGCCAGTTAGAGATGGCTCTGAGATAACAATTTGAAAGTCAGCATCCCACCAAGGTAAGAAAATTAGACGGATTTAGCATCAGTGATGCTAGCAAACACTGTGCAATGCTGTGGCCAAAATGTCCCCCCATTGAAAATGGTACCCCAGGAGCTCAAACCAAGTTGTTCTTTCCAGGAGAAATCAAACCGGGCATCTGGGCTCTCCAGCCTCCAAAACTCACAGATCAGAAGGGTGTGGAATTGTCAGCATGAGGAGGTGAAGGAGGCCAGGAATCCTTTCCAGAGCCCTGCTTCCAGCTCGCTGATACCGCTGCACCTGGGTAAGCCATCTGAGCTCGGCACGGTGACCCTGCCATCTGTCGCATCCCTCTGGGTAGCAGCTGGCCTTTTGCATAAGTTCTTCGCTGGAGGAGATCCGTTGGCAGCTCTGGGGACCTTCTTAACCCACCTGAGGAGGCTTTGTGGACACCATGGAAGAACATGTTTTAAGAAAAGAGTGAGAGGAGAGAGAAATGATATAATTTTTAAAAAGCATTCTGCTTCCCTTTGAGCAAGACGCTTTCTATTACTAACTCTCATTTAGGAGGCAAATCTAAGATGGATTCACAATGGTGTTAGAACAGAGGGAGTGAGCAAGGGCTTTAGTTCCTAATGACAATGTATAAGTCGGTATCAAAGCAGACTCAATTTGAGAAATCAGTACATAGCTATTTAATTGTCTCTATAAGAGACCTCATAGTTTCTAATATTGCTTAGTGTAAAGCTTCATGTGTAAAATACACTTATATGCATATGCATCTGACTTCACACGTATGATGCCAGTATTTCATGCACTTGTATGTGTGTGTGGTGTGCCTACATGTCTAAATGTCAGCGTTCTGTGGCTGTGCTTGTGAGTATGCACACACATACACATGTGCACTTGGGTGCATATGTATGAATATGGATGTTCAGACGTCTCAGTGCATGCAACCAGGGGCTTTTTTTATTTAATAGTCACGAAGAACTTGTTACTGCCCTGACCGTCTTTCTCTGACCATTGCACATCTGGGAAGGACAAACATCTGTTGGCTTTAAAGGAGATGTGTATCACTTCTCTGGTTTGCTTGAGAGTTCAAACTTTGTGCCTGCCACTCACAGTTCCAAATCACCTTTCCGGTTCATCTCCTTCCCTCTATCATCCGTACTCCAAAGAACCAGGATTAGTCACCCCTGCTCACACATGCCATGCTTCTGTGACTGCCTTTATTAGCTAGTCCTAACCTAGGCTACTTTTAATATTAGCGCAGTGCTAGTGGCTTTAACTAACACATTTCAAAATGCCAACAGAAGACAATCTCCTGTTTTCTTTGTGGGCAGCAATCCTTTTGCTATCCTTGTCAGTAGGAAGAAAGGGAAGTTGGGGCAGACAATACTGTACCTTTATGCCAAAGATCCCCCCACTGTTGTTTTCATTTTATCCTCCAGGAAAAACATAGTGTCTGGTAAGGTAACAGTGAGACAGCTCAGTGGGTAAAAGTGCTTGCTGCCAAGCCCACAACTGCAATTTGGTCCCTGGAACCCAGCTCTGCCTTCCACATGTGTGCAGACTCTCTCTCTCTCTCTCTCCCCCCCCTCTCTCACACACACACACATACACACACACTACCCCCAAACACCACACATACACTACCCCCCACCCCCTACCACACACATACATATACACACCACAACCCCTACATACCACACATATACCTTACACACACCCACACCCCCCACATGCACATATGCATACACACATACCACACACACACCACAATACACCCACACACCACACACACCACATATACACACACCATGCACACACATTCACACACCATACACCACATATACACACACCGTGCACACAGACACACACACACCACATACACACCACACATACACACACGCATCACACATCCACCTACCTCCTCAACCCCTTGACTCCCCCAATCACAACACACATACACCAAACCACACTCCCTACCACCACACACACACACACACACACTACACACACACACACACACACTACACCTTTGTTGGCCACTATACTTCTTTTAATAAAACAAGGCTGGGATAAAAATGTAGGCCTATTCCAACCTAGAACCAAAGGCACAGAGTGGGTACTGACTGGTCCCTCCAGCTGCATGCCCTGAGTGGGTACACTCTGTCTGCTGCTTTTTGCCAGGCACCAAGCATAGACCCTGGCATAGGGCGCATGGTATGTAGCATCTCTATTTGTTGAATAAATAAACAGGTGAATTAATAAACTAATCAAACTGGTTGGTGGAGGAAGCGATCATTCATCTTTAGGTAGAGTGAATTTTGTTTTTCTATCGTCTCCTAATGTATGAAGTGATTTGAGATTTTCCCTTTGTCCTATTGCTTGGCATACAGAGTGATCACTTTGGTTCAATGTTTGTGATGGTGACTTGTGCTTGTTGGGAAGTTCTGAAACTTTCCTAAGCATTCCAGTTCTCTTTGTCTCCTAGGACTTGGGGCGAGTTTCCTGCTTCCTCCGCCCCGCCCCCCCCCTCCTTCATGACTCACACAATCTACGTTTATTCGTCATCCACGAGGAATCTAACAGGCACTTAGGATTGTGGGGATGGCAACAGTTCATGAAACACCCTAGAGAATGACAGGTTTATTAAACTAATACCTCAACTGTACTTTCTGATTGATATGGCCCGAGAGAGGTCTTTCCTGGTAGGCCTCCCAGCAAGCAGCTTCCAGCTTAGAGCTGCTGCGTGTCCATGAGCTCATCTGGCTTTGCTCACCAACCTGTTTGGTGATGGAAAGTCAGGGTTTCA
The DNA here is from genome assembly GCF_964271855.1 of Acomys minous. Taxonomy (NCBI): domain Eukaryota; kingdom Metazoa; phylum Chordata; class Mammalia; order Rodentia; family Muridae; genus Acomys; species Acomys minous. Next base: position 57,256,121 of record NC_140493.1, on the reverse strand, counting down.
TCAGCTCATCTACAGTCAGAGAGTCGTGGACACTGCTCTGCAGCTTGCCTCTCTGAGTCTTTACTGTAAACTGTGACCGTGACTCTGCTGGGACCTGAGTGATTAGTCCACCACCACCTAGTTTCTGCCTGTGGTGACAGCCATGCAGAGGAATTCAGTGGCTGCAAGAATTCCTCATTGGTTCACTCCAACCATTTACAAAACCCGTTTTATATTCTGCTGTAAGTGGCAGGACACAAAGCCATATGCAGTATAGTCATGATTTCTGTCCTCTTTGGGCTCATAGAAAGTAAGGGCTGGGACTCAGAAAGCAAAAGTCCAGACTCTGCATTTTATTATGTAAGATGGCAACAGCCAATTCCTCTTACACCTATTGCAAGGGGAAGGGAATTCACCTACCTGGGCTTTTTGACTATGGGCCAAGACCTAGACACTATGGTACTATCATTTCAACTGTTACATAATTTGTTTTCAAAGATGTGTACATTGGAAAAGGGGTGGCGGTGCAGTGGTGGTGGTGGTGGTGGTGGTGGTGATGATGATGATGTGGTGGTGGTGGTGATGGTGTAGGGTGGTGGTGGGCGGTGGTGGTGGTGATGGTGAGGGTGTAGGGTGGTGGTGAGGGTGTGATGGTGGTAGTGGTGGTGGTCCTGGTGTTGGGTGTGGTTACCCTACAAAGCCAATGCATTTGGAAAAGCACATTCAAAGCTCAGATTCAGATAGAAGGTCCTGTTCATATACGAAATGAGTCAGCAGCTCTGAGAGCATACATTTACTAATTAATGCATGCATGTTTTATTTATAGTACTTCACAGATATTGTATTATGTGATTTTTCTCAACAATTCTGTGTGATAATTGCTCATCCTATGTGCATTTTACTGAAAGAATTCAAAGCCCAGAAAGACCAGGCAAATTCCTCAAAGACCTCTGCCTCTGGGTGTATACTACCCCTTGCATTATTTGAAAGATGACCCAAGTGGACCTGAGATACTGGGAAGCTCTGGGATAAAGTGTTATACAAAGTATTCCTCGGTCGTTTTCATCTGTAGAGTGGGGGAAATTGGAGTTTCTTTCTTTTAGGTTTGCTTTAAATAGTACATGAATCATGCACTGCATAGCACACATAATGAGACCATCACCTAATGAGCCTCAGTGACACATGACTGTATATGTAAAGACATAGTAGACATGGTTGCTGTAGGCACTCAGTATACTAAGCTATTGCTAACATACTGATCATGATTATTAATGGTTGAGACAAAGTAGCTGGTCATGAGTTAATCAAGCAAAATAAAGGGAGGCAGCAAAGAGTGTTCTGAAACAGAGAAGGACAATGTTGAAGGGATGATGATAAAGGAAAACATGATATATTTACCTTGTATTGTATTATTTTATTTTTTAAATTATTTACTTATTCACTTTACATCTTAATTGCAGCCCCCCCCTACTTCCCTCCTGGCCCCACCCTCCTCCCCTCCTCCCCTTCCCCTCAGGAAAGGGAGCCTTCCTCCTTGCCCTTATACCAACCACTGGGCACACCAGGTTGCATCAGGGCTAAGCACATCCTCTTCTACTGAGGCCAGACAAGGCAGCCCCGCTAGGGGGTAGTGATGGAACAGCAGGCAACAGAGTCCATGTCAGAGATGCTAGCAGATGCAGATGAAGACCAAGATGCCCATGGGGTGGGTATTACTTTATCATGATTCAGTGTCTTACTCTGTTAGATCAGACTGATCTAGAACTCACAGTGAAGAGCAGGGTAGTGTCAAACCAGCGCTAATCCTCATCACTCAGCCTTTATCTGAGTGCTGGCGTTATGGAAATAAGTAGCCACACCCAAAACAGTAATGCATGTAGATGTTCTAGATAAAGATTGTGATATTTTGTAGTTTATAATTTTTTTTCCCTGGGAAATTAATGCTGACACTTCTGCTCTTGAGTGGTTTTGAGCTGGATGGAAAAGCTAGGGTAACTGTTCCATTTAGAATTTCCAGGGAGTAGATCAAAATTTAGTTTACCCTTTGAGAGTGATGTGGTGATGGCGCTTAACAAGCGTTGTAGCTGGGGTAGCATCTATAAAAAAAATGGGCTTATTGCCATCTTCATCAGCACTCACAAGAGCAATGCTGTCAGTGATGGGCAGGGCTGCACACAGGACCAAATTTTCCTGTAAACAGTGTAGTCTCAAGAGAAAACTCTTAACTCTGTGATTATGACATTATTAGACCTATTGACAAACAACCCAAATGGCTATTTGGCCATTTATATTTATTTAGATTTTCTATATAAACTCCAACAAATGATAGAAAGATATAAATGAAAAAACCCAGGAGCTTGTGAGAGGAGAAGACAGAAGGTAAGTCATGTCTAGAAAGAGTTGGAAAGCAGATAAGTAGATGGTAAGAGACTAGACTAGGCTGAGTAGAAAGGGTTGACGGTTAAATGTGTGTGGAAATGGTATAAAAGCCAACAAGGGACAATGCATAACTCACTTTACGTCCTTCTGGGAGCAGGCATTGGAGGTAGTCTGTTTTTGAAGGTAAGAATAGAGGCATGAGTCAGTGCTGGCTTGCTTATAGCTTTAAATCAAATGATAACACTCTTTATATTTCCTCCTTCATCCAAGCCTAAGACTGGAGATTTAGTTTCTGGGAATGTTGCCCCAGAGGATGTAGAATCTGTGCCATTAGGCAGAGCAGGGGGAGGCAGGTGTCACACACACACACAAGGGATTAAGGGAAGGCTTCCTGCTGAAAGAGAAGCAGCCGCCCCATTCCTCCATGGTTGCCTCCCACAGCACTAGCTGCAGCTCCTTTTCAGACAAGAGAGAAAGGAGGTTTTCTTCAAGCAAAGGAGTCACTCAAGAGAAAAATGACCTACAGACTTGGGAGGATTTCTACAACCCTGGCAGTCAGCAAAAATAACACTCAAGCCCGGTTCCCTAACTGAAGCTCACTCTTGGAGGGTCCCACCCATGTGCACAGATGGTCTCAAGCAGTTTTTAAATACTTGCTTTTTAAAAAAGGACCATGAGATAAAGCCGTAATGCAAAAGACAACAAAACAAACAAACAAAAACAGGAAGCAAGGAAGACGGGTGATAGGGAGGTTGGATTGATGCTGAAGACTTTTCAGAGACATAGTAATTTGCATTCTCAGGAGAAGCAGGAGAAGACTGTGCATGTGGGGCATGCAGCCAGGATGCCATATTCAGAGAACGGGATCTTAGCATTATTCTTCATATGAAAGCAGATATTCAAAGTTCAACATGAAGATGAGTTATATGCTTGAGAAAATCTTCCAGAAGAAAGTAAAATGTGAAAAGTCAATATCAAAAAATACAGGAGAAAAGGATAAATAAGGCATAAGACTATTCTAGATGTTTTCATGTTTTTCTTTTTTTTTGAGAAAAGAGAGGAGATAGTAAGAGTATGAGAAAGCATGGGAGAAGAGGCAGGAGAGCGAGCGATGTAATAAAGAAGGGAGTAAAAAATGAAAGAAGAAAATCTACTACGAGCTAAATGAAGAAAATGGTAGGAGAGAAAACCAATTACTAAAGAGAGAATAAAACCTTCCTAAGAACTAATGCATAATTTCCTTAAATATTCATTTAAAATGCTATTTATTTTTATTTTGTAAATGCGTTTGCTTGCATGTATGTCTGTGTACCACTTGCATGCCTGTTGCCCATGGATGTCAGAAGAGGGCATCAGATCTCCTGTTTCTTGAGTTACCCGTGGTTGTGAGCTGCCTTGTGCGGGGTTGCCATTGAGGCTGGGTCCTCTGGATGAACAACCATAGCTCTTAACCACTAAAGCATCACTGTATCTCTAGGTAATAACATCTATACCCACCATCCTTACCGAGTCTCCATCAGCCTCCAGAGGGGTCATACAACCCAGAACAATATTCCATGAAATTCAGGGCACCGGAGTTAAAGAGGGAAATCCCAAGAAAACGCTTGGGAGAGAGAAATGGGCAAATGAGTAGGTACATGGTCACAGAGAAATAAAGAAGAAGCCATAAGAATGCCTTGAGTCTTTTGAGCATCACTCTCGCATGCTCTGGGACATTGAGATGATACCTTCAAAGTCCTGAGGAAAAAGGATGCTCAGTCCAGGAAGTCATCCTCATCAAAGCTGTCAATCCTCAACCGAGAATGTAAGAAAGCCAAGTGAAGTCTCCGAAACCTGGTTCTTAGCACCGTTCTTTGGAAGCTTTTGAGACAGACGACAGAGGGAGTATTGCGGTTAGTACTACACAGTGTCCTAGGGGATCTTGGAGTGGATCATCAGACTGGAGAAGCTTCAAGGTCAACTGAGCACAAAAAGCATCACAAGGAAGCCAGCTTGCATCTGTCAGTGTGGAAGAGCAAACGGGGTTGCCCATTGGACAGAGAAGGGTCTCCCACAGAGGCTGTGAACAGGGCTGTGGGTTAACTTGCAAACTCTTGAAAGAAAGAAGTTTAACATAAGCCCTTAGCAGCTCTTTTCCTCAGGCTGATTTGCTTTGTTGTCACCGTGAACACCTGGCTTGCTGACCATCTGATTTAGGGAAGGCAAGCTTTGTTTCTAGCCTTGAATGAGTTAGAAGGGGTTCTCAGCAGTTTCGTTCTACAGGAGGTTGTTGGGGATCCCGCGTTACAACTGTGGTGTTTGGATGTAGACATAAACCCGAGTGAAACCTAATACTTTGCACAGCCGAGATTTTACATAACAGAATAATCAAGGAAATGGCTAACTAAAAGACCAATTTTTAAAATTTGCATCTTTTTGTTTAACTCTGGGCCTCATCCAGACCCCTGTCCACACACCCCCCCCCCACCATTACGCATGCCAGCTGCACCCCTTAACCAGCCGCTCTAGAGATTCTTATACATCAAATTTCAATTTCTCCCCAGAGCCACGTCTAGGGATTTTTTTTCCCCTGTGGCACCACCACCTTCGTCTTGGAAACTCCTTGTACCGAGGATTAACCTCGTTTTCTTGGCTTACTCCCATATCTAGGCTTTTGGTAGTAAAGCAAAGCTTGGAATCTGACTCATCCAGGAAAAGCCCACCTTCTGCGTTTGCCTCCTTTCGGAGTGCACATGTTTCCACGCATCTTCTTGATGGAGCCTGCTAACCAGCTGGGAAGATGGAATGCTTCCTCTTCAAGGAGGACGGTGGCCGCTCCTGAGAAGCCAATACTCCTTTGGGTAAAAGCGAAGTACACATGGAATCTGAAGGTCCACACAGTAAGAAGTCCAGCAGTTGGCAGGTTGGGACATTTTCCTTCGAGGCCGTAGCGGTGCTCTAGTGTTAGGCCAGTTCATGCCTTTAAGGCATTTCGCGTCTATGGGATGAGCTCCACCAGTCTGCAAAGCCATCGAGAGCCATTGTCTTATTTTCTGCAGCCTGAAACAATGAAGGAAAGCTCTTTACATCCTGAAAAATGTGCTGATTGAAATATCATCTTTGGGAAGTCTGTTCTAAAGACACTAATTGATATTGTTTGAAGGAGTGTGAGCGTCTGTCACGAAAACCGTTTGAACAGCGGGCTTGTTTGCTTCTTTAGTTTGTTTAACTTGGCAGAGTTTTCCCTCCCCCCCACCCCTTTAGAAAACCTCCTATTTTGATTTATGAATGTTTTCAAATTTTTAAGATTCTCCAAACCGTTGTTTCACCTGTAAGTAGAGAGATAGCTTGTTTGGCTAACTGCCTTGTGTGACTCCGTGCCAGGCAATGAATAATGCCGTGTTCAATACTCTAAATTTGTGTTCCAAATTCCGAATTTCCAATGAGCTGCATGGAACACTACTGATAAGTGGCTGATTTTCCCTGCAAGGACTGTCTTATTTTAAACTTCAAATTCAGTTGCCTTACTGTATGCAAGGTAATTTCAAATGGATTTCAGAGGGGGGGCTAAAGACTGTTCATACTTGTTCTAAACCTGGGAGGTAGAAGAAGTGAGCTAATGAAGGAGTCATCTCCTCTTAGAGGACTGAGGCCTTTACAGCAGTACCAGGAGCCTCTCTTTCTTCCCCTCTTTCCACCCAAACTTTAAAAAGAAACCTTGAGTACATAACATTGCTTCAGTTGCTCTTATTCACCTCAAAGAATTTCTATATGTTGAAAAAGTTTTAAAAATATGCTGGAGAACACAGAACTTTTGCTGACGTTAAAATAAAGAATGGAGAGACCAGAGATCCATTCTGCTTTAAATAAAGTTGAACTGAAATTTAAATAATCGAATTGAACTTAGAAGCGATATTTAACTGCTTTTTCTTTCTCTGAGTTCCTCCCACCCCCAAGGCAATGTTATAAGTACCAGAACGGTATCAAAAACTCCTCTAACCTTTTTCCAGAATAAGGGAAATGGAGGAGGGGTCAATAGTTACTTCTCAAATGATAAATTTTTGGTTTCTTTATCAACCCGAGAAACATTTTTTTTCTCGTAATTTTGGTTGTAGCTGATGCACTGCCTGACTGGACCAGAGCGTGCACAGACCATCCAGCTCATTTCTACAGAGTGGGAATACTGGGCACAGGGCTTATGTCACCCTTACTGGCTTCATTTGATCAGGTTACTGCCTATTCTTCCTTGTCTGTACAGAATTGTCAAAAAATTAAAGTAAGGTGCTGGAGAGATGGCTCAGAGGTTAAGAGCACTGGCTGTTCCTCCAAAGGTCCTGAGTTCAAGTCCCAGCAACCACATGGTGGCTCACAACCATCTATTTGTTCTGGCAGGCAGGCATATATAAAGGCAGAGCATTGTACAATAATAAATAAATAAATAAATAAAGTAAACAACTGAGTTTTTGATTACTGTTTTATTTTTTCCCCTTTATAGATTTATTCTTGTTACATCTCAATGGTTATCCCATCCCTTGTATCCTCCCATTCTTCCCTCCCTTCCATTTTCCCCTTATTCCCCTCCCCTATGACTGTTCCTGAGGGGGATTACCTTCCCCTGTATATGTTCATAGGGTATCAAGTCTCTTCTTGGTAACCTGCTGTCCTTCCTCTGAGTGCCACCAGGTCTCCCCCTCCAGGGGACATGGTCAAAGGTGAGGCACCAGAGTATGTGAGAAAGTAATATCCCACTCTCTACTCTACTGTGGAGAATGTTCTGTCCATTGTCTAGATCTGGGTAGGGGTTTAAGGTTTACCACCTGTATTGTCCTTGGCTGGTGCCTTAGTTTGAGCAGGACCCCTGTGCCCAAATCTGCCTATCATAACGTTCTACTTGTAGGCTTCTAGGACCCTCTGGATCTTTCTACTTTGTCATTCTCCCATGCTTCTCTCATCTAGAGTCCCACTAGAATGTCCTCCCCTCTGTCTCAGTTTCCTGGTAAGTGAAGGCTTTCGTGGGACATGCCCCTTGGGCTAATATGCAGATTACTGTTTTAAAGAATGAAACATTTCTTGTTTAAAATATGTTCAATGTCATTAGCTTGGCTTCACACACTACACAGCTCCACTTAGAGATATGTAAGATGGACTTTTAGTGAATTTAGGGACCCTTATTTTGGGACAAATATTATGTTAAAGATTTGATAGTTTTGATGGACTATTAAGATAGACTAAGCAATATTCTTTTATTGTCCATACCTGAACACTGTGAGATATTTATGTGCCGTCAGAGGGGTAGAATGAAATGTATGATAGCTTCTAACAGGTCCTAGATCTGAAGAAAAAAATGACAACACCCTTGGCACCAGCTGCCAGTCAAAGTGCTGCTCACTGGTTAGATTAGTACTGCTGCATGCTGAGCTGAGAGACAAATTCATAGATGTTTGCTCCTGAGCTAATTGGCTGGATGCACTTAGCAGTGCCCCCTCTGGTAAGAGCAGGAAGGATGAATAAAGAGAAATAAAAGGGAGCAAAAGACCACATCACATTCTGTGCTGACCCAGAAAAATGGAAGACTTGTAGGAGACAGATGGACACATACACAAAGCCTGCCATGAACTTACTGAGTAAGGGCCAGAATGGCCCAGTTTCCCTTTGCCCTCATTTTATGGAACAGCTTATATAACACAGACTAATGAAATCAAAGGATAAGCTACTAATTTTGGGAAAGAGTCAACATTTTTGTTCACATGCATCCCAGGAACAGACCTGTCAAGAAAATTACAGTTTTGCACAAAGATGGTGGGAGTGCCTTGAGTGGGAACAGTAGAAGTGGAGGCCTCTGAGGGAGTTAATGTCTCCCTAGCTGGGGCAGTGTGACAAGGATCAGTGCCACAAAAAGCCTCAGGTGGAAAATGAGTGTGGGGTACAGAATCAACCACTCTGAGGGTTCACCAGGAATGGTGGTGGCTGAGACCAGCAGCCATGGAAAGTGCTCCGTTGTTTACTGTGGACCAGGACATACAGAGATGGCAGCAAACAGGGATAAAAGAGTCCACTTCCCAAACAGATGTCTGGCTGACGTCGAACATAGTTTATCATTCAAATTAGGGGGTAGGGTAAGAGGTGCCCTAATAATTAAGACTCAAAGTCCCATAAGCCAAGAGCTTGGAAAAAAATAAACTTAATTCAAAGAAATTGAAGAAAGTGGAAATTAACTTCGAAACAGATGCTGAGACTCACAGCCAAACATTGGGTGAAATGTAGGGAGTCTTGTGGAAAAGTGGTGGGAAGGACAAAAGGACCTGGCAGGGACAGGGGTTCCACAAGAAGACAAACAGAGCCATCTAAGCAAGGTCCAGAGGAGCCTGCTAAGACTGAAGGACCAACCAACCAAGGACCATGCATGGCCTGGACCTAGGCCCCCTACACAGAGGTGGCAGCTCAGGCTTCATATGGGTCCCCTAGCAAGGGGAGCAGGGTTGCCAGCTTTTTGATCACTTACCTCTGGTCTGGACTGCCTTGCTGGACCACAGGAGAAGAGGACAAGCTCAGTCCTCATGCGACTTGATGAGCTTGGGTGGATGGAAGGAGAGGGGCTCCCCTTTTTATAAGGACTAAGGGAGGGGGGAGGGGCCGAGGAAGGGAGGGTGGGGCTTGGAGGAATGGAGGGGTGGAGCTATGACCAGGATGTAAATAAACAAATGAAGAAAAAAATTCCTGCTGTTCCAGCCTTAATTTAGCTATATATTTTAGGACAAGACCCATGGCTTGTGACAACAATTCACTTATTCCTTCGAAGTTTGACTGCTGAGAGAGCCTACTCTGTATCAGAGGCCATGTCTGACATTCAGCACAGTGAGGCATAAAAAAAGCAGGGTGCAGCCTTACAGCTTAAAGAGCTTGCCTCACAGAGTGGAGCTTACTGAGCTGGGTGTTACCTACAGGAGGAAGGCAGCTTAAAGGGCACAGCTGTCTGAGAGGTCTGAGGTCAAAGTAAAGGAGCTACTGAGAGGTGGAGCCAGAGGCCAATGGCTCTGTGAAAACTTGATTTAAATACATGCTAAGAATTCTCCTTCTGGGGCCTATTGGCTACTAACACACATACACACACACACACATATACACACAGAGGTAGGGAGCATGCACAGACAGGCACACACACAAACTCCTTTCTTAGCCAGCTAGAATTGCAAGACTTCAGATTCTTGATCCAAAATAGTTAGAAAAGAACAAGAAGAGAGTAGCCAGAAATGGAAAATGTTTAAGAATGACAAGTTACAAACCAAAACACAACTAAACTAAACTAAACTAAAAGAGAGTTAATCCCAGTCTCTTAATCTAAATATCAGAGAAGGGAATTACCCTGAGGAGTGAGTACAGTGCCTTGCATATCCTCATCTGGCAATTAGTCAGGGTAGAGTTGACAGGGTTAAATTAAATTACCCAATAGTGTAAATCCTATGATGCAATGAAAAGGCACTTGTAAGAAAACCGTCTGTGTCTGTGTTTAAACCAGAAACAAACAAACAAACACAACATGGTAGAACAGCCCTATAAAGATTCTATTTTAGAACAAAAAAATTTAAATGCTAAGTTTTAAGAAAATACATAAGAACCAGAAATCTTTATTTTGTTGGCTACCGTGTGTGTGTGTGTGTGTGTGTGTGTATGTGTGTGTATGTGTGCGTGTGCATGTGCGTGTGCGTGTGTATGTGTGTGTGTGTGTTGATGTGTGAATGCCACCGAGTTCTTCTGGACGTTATTCCCAGGTTGACTACCAGCTTCTCCCTGTTTGAAGTGGAGTCTCTCTTGATGTTTCTGCAGCTGTGCAGTAGCCTGTTTTTCTGGCTCCATCTCCCATATCACTACAGGAGTAATGCTGTGGTTACTGACCTGCGCTAACATAGCATTCCTTTTACATGAATTTCGTGAGTCTGACCTGAGGTTGTTGGCTTGTGCGCATGTGCTTTAAAACAGAGAGCTATCACCTCGGCTTCCTATTTTGTTTTGTTTGTTTGTTTGCTTGGGTTTTTAAATTTTTTTTTTTTTTTTTAGCACAAAAGAGATTTATTACCCAAAAGGGGCAAACAGGTCAGGGGTGAGGGGGCTGCCTCTGGATTGGGCAAAGATAGGCAGCAGGCAGCAGTAGCATGTGTTTTTGTTGTTGTTGTTGTTGGGTTGTTTTTTTATTTTTATTTATTTTATTAATTTATTCTTGTTACATCTCAATGGTTATCCCATTCCTTGTATCCTCCCATTCTTCCCTCCCTCCCATTTTCCCCTTATTCCCCTCCCCTATGACTGTTCCTGAGGGGGACCTCCTCCCCCTGTATATGCTCGTAGGGTATCAAGTCTCTTCTTGGTAACCTGCTATCCTTCCTCTGAGTGCCACCAGGTCTCTTTTGTTTTTGTTTTTTTTTCTTACTTTTGTTTTTGTTTTTTTGGTTTTGAGATAGGATCTCAGACTGCCCAGGTTGGCCTTAAAGGTTATAGAAGAATTCTCTTAATTGGCCTTAGCCTAGCATTATATCAGCTTCAACTTCGTTCATCTTTAAATGTCACTCTATAAAACAATGTTATTGAGAACATGTTAAAAGCAAGCTCACTTTGTAATTTTGACTTGCCCCTAAGGAAGTGGAAAGCAAGACAAGCCTGTTCAAGAGATGTGGAATGCCCAAGACGGTACACGGAACACCAGATGGAATTCTCAATCCAAGAAAATCCTTCCTTTTAGAACAAGAAGCGATGCATGCATAGGAACTTTACTGGAAAACACACATGTAGTCCGCCACCATCTTACTGGGTATGGTGCCCACGCCACCGTGGTACGAAGTAGAGGGCAAGGGACTGCGGATTTAACTCATGCACACACACACACACACACACACACACACACACACACACAATAACACAGCGGGTCCTTCGTGCTAAGAGAGCAGCAGCCACAGCAGCAGCCAAGGCAGAGGTTTATTATTCTTCATTCTTTCCCCAGAGTTCCAAAGAGCCTTCTTATAGGCAGCCAAACAGGAATCCTCCTCCCAGGTGAAATCCCTCAAGAGGTGATCACACACAGGAGGAAAAGTCCCGAGGCAGGGAGGGCGTTCTCAGAGCAGTAAACATGACTAGCTAACCAAGATAAACACAGACATGGAAGCTGCTAGAAACAGGACATGAAACAGCAAGACAGGCAGGCGGCCCAGTGGGGCCTGATTCCTACAGCTGGGTTACATTATGTAGTTTCTACTGTACAGTCAGAGGAAATGGTGAAGGGATCTGGTCTTCCACACAGCTCAGTCTGTCCTGTACCTATAGACAAAGAGAATGACACTGTCCTGTTTTCTGTTGGTGGAAATCTTTGTACTAGAAGTAACAGAGGAATCCCAGAGCCGAGACGATTGACAAGTTGTGCAGCTGAAAAGTGTGCTATAAAGTTACACATCTCCAGGAATAGTAACTTTAATTCTAAGAGAGACTCAAATGTTATGGTTAAATTAATAAGAATAATGAAAACAATGGAAGAAATGGTGAAAGATTTTTTTTTAAAGTTTCTAATAGGTAGAAAATTAGATTCTACATCTCAAAGGGAAATATTTGCATTCAGAACACCTGACCCAAAGCCTCAGGAAACACTGGATTGGATTAGTCAATGTTTGATTTAAAAGCATTTGGGGGAAAAATTGGTAACAACTAAGAATTTCCACCCCAACAGCTCCAGATTTTTCTTATTGCTATTGTTTTCCAGTATTTTTAATTAAATCATAAGCAATTATGAAGGAAGATCTTTTGACAGGGCTTTAATAGATCTCAAATGTGATTTGGACTGATAAGTGATGGGGTATGGTAAGCATGGCTGGAAAGAGCTGGCTTGGCTGAAAAGCTGTCACCACAGTACAGTAAGCAGAAGATGAATCTAGAAATAAGGAAAGGCATACAATGTGTATCTGGATTTTCCTACTTGTCTTGTCTGAGTAGATGTTTTCAAATAGCATGCCACAAAATTTCAAGTGACAAGACACTTGAATGAAGGCTTAATATAAAGGGTGACAGAACCAAAGGGAATGTGACCAAATGGAATAATAACAAGCCTGTTAAGACTGAAGATAAATAAGTTTGGGTTTAATTGGACATATTTCATGTTGTTATAGTTCATGGAATTTGAAGCTAAGTTATTTAAGAGGTTGCTTCATCAGGAAGTCTTATAGTACTATAGGCATGGGTCAGGGCATTATTCTGTAGCCCAGGCTGGCCTGGAATTCATGATCCTCCTGCCTCGGCATCCCAGTTGCTGAGCTTATAGACATGGCATATCATGTCTCTGGGATATCATATCATGGGATCTTGTATCTGATGTTAAGCAACTGACCACACCTACTTTATAAAATGCTGAGGTTGTAAATCATTAGCTGTTAGGTACAGTGTCTTTAGGAGAGGTAGGTACATGCAGTGTGATCTCAAGTCTCACTGCAGTTAGCTCCAGGGCCTTTTTTGCTGAGGAAACATATGAATATTCAGAATCCTAGAGCGAGTTTTAGGCCATGATTCAAATAAATCTAATCTATGGCAAGGATGGGTGTGTGTGTGCAAAGGAAGTGCACTGAGAGCTTACCAGCACACCGGGAGGTGTGATGGCACTGGAGTCTGTGCAGTCACAACTCTATACTGGAATTTCTTTCAGTGAATAAAGGCAGAAGAAGGAAATATGGTTAGGGTCTGGGATGCAGCTTAGTTGATAGAGCCCTTGTCTAACTAACATGCATAAAGCCCAAGTTTGATCACCAAGATCTCATACAAGTGGGTGTGGTGACATATGCCTGCAACCCAGAAATCTGAAGGAGTCAGGAAAACCCAGAATTTCAAGGTCCTCCCTAGTGGCACAGCAAATTTGAAGCCAGTGTGGCCTGTAGGAGACCCTGACTCAAAAAGTGATTTCAGTGATGGCCAACAATACAGCACTGTTTTGTTGTGCTTTGGGTAGCGCCTGTGTTTGGAGTTTCCAGGGAGCAGGATCAGCAACATTCACAAATCTTTCTATTGTCAATTGGATTCCACTGGGAAACGTCTTCTTGGCTGTTCTTGGTGGGGCTACAAATCAAGCCCCACTTAACTCTCACTAATGAGTACAGGCAAGTGGTCCAAATTACCGACAGGACGCAATCTGGACTTTGAATGTCAACAGAGTAGGTTGCAAGAATGAGTAAAGGCACAGTCAAGACAACTTTGCCTCGTTTTGCTGCTCTATAAGGGGGCTGTTATAGGCCTGGCTTTTCTGAGCTTGGTTCTGTCATTTTGATTAACCAGCCTTCAAAGGAAGTGACTTTCTGCCAGAAGAAAAGACATCTTGCCACACCTTGAGCTTTAAACATGCTAGGAGTGAAAAGAGACCTCAAATCCGTTCCTGAAAAAGATCTGACCTCTTGTGTGAGTACTCTAGGAACCCACCTTGGGGTTACCATTCTCACTAAATTATCCAGACACACTTGTACATTATCATGGATGGCGATGTGTGAGATGAATGATCAGTATCTACTGTCGACGCTGGCCTTGCTTTCTTACAAATTAAGTCAGATGCAAAGGGCCTCTTACAGGAAGATTATTCACACTCTCAAGCCATTCCAATCACTCTTCCCAAGTGTGCAGAAACTGCAGAAACTGGTACTTCCTGACTTCCTTTCTAGTTTGATGAAGGCTGCTGGAAACCTGTCATGATGGCTTCTCTCTGGTGCTCCAACTGCCCCGTTGCCTAGTTTATTTTGCTGTTGTCCTTTCCTCATTGTTACTCCTTTCTTCCACTCCCTCACCACTCCTCTCTTCTTCCCTCATTTTCTTATTTATTTTGACATATCGCTAGCCAAGGATGGCTTCAAAATCATAAGGGATCATGACCTTGAACTTGTAATACTTCTGCCTCTTCCTCCGAGGTGCTGCACTGCCATGCCTCGTCTATTTTGGTTGGTTTCAACAGCATAAAAAAGCCATCATTTTTTTTCCTTTAAAAAGCCACAACACCTGAGCAAGAGTACTTGTAGTAATCTTAATTCTATCTTGAGATAAAGCCTCTCAGTCTAACCTTGACACCACATAATTGGACCATAGTGTTTGAGCTTGTTGTAAAAATTATTTCTCCTCACACATTCCCATATGTTGCCCTAAAAAAAAAAAACACCACATTTCAAGAGACACATGAAAAGAAATAACAGATGATTAATACATGCAATGTAAATATTTCTGAAGATGCTGCCTGTCATATTTCCAAGAAAAGTATTTTGAATACCAAGTGCAATGCTGTGATGATCCCTTAGTACACGTGAGGCTGAGAACAGGTCTGGCCTCTGAATTGATGAAGCTCACATTCTAGTGCAGGGCTCTTGTCAGCCTGGGTGGAATGTTCTGGAAATGGAAGGATTCTGTAGGTAAGGAAGCAGGTAGGAGCAGTGCAGAGTCAGGCAGACATTGCTGTGTGGGCATGTAACTATCCTCTCTTCGTCCTGCTTTGCTCCTGTCTCCTGACTGAGATTTGGGAAAGCTGCATATTTTTTTTACAGTGTGAAATTCATGTGAAACAGAATCTCTTTTGTCAGTTTTCTCAAACATAGAATAATCCATTTTTTCTTCTAGGAACATTCTCTCCTTAGCTTGAATTTAAATCTTTCCCTAATTGATCTGTTTTGTAAATTTTGGTTACTATGACAATAAATTGATTCACTTGAAAAGCTATTAACAGCAGATTGTCTCCTCTGTTTTCTTTGTTGGGAATATTATAATAGGTAAAATGCCAGTAATAGCCAGGAAAATTCCAGAGAAAGGGAAAAATGGTACAGGAGTTTGGCAAGATATGATACATTCTGATTCATTAAACATTCCAGAATTTAATTTCTGGTGAATAGATGAGAACTATTAATTTATTTCACTTGAAAAACTAGAAGAGTAGGCTTAAGGATGATAACCTTTATTTGATTATCACCTAATTTTATTCATCATTTCAAATCAATATTTATTGAGCTTCTACTATGAGTCAAGACCTATGCTGAGCACTAAGAATAAAAAGATGAATTAGGTGAAGTACCTGCCTAATAAAGATGCTTTAGACCTGAATTTTCATAGGCTCAGTAGGGGACAGTAAAGTTAGAAAACTGTGTTGATGATGATGGCAGAGAGGTTTCCTGTCCCTTATCCAGAAAACCACGCAAGAGGCAAGACCATACGTGCTCAAGACACTCTTCAGTGTGGCCTCCCATCTCGTGAAAGCATGCGCACTAGAGGCAAGTATAGCACTCAAGCACATTACTTAATGGTAACAGCATCATTACCACCAGCATGAAGTGCTTCATCCCATGAATTACTTACCCTAAAAAGATGATGTCAATAAATTGCCAGGCAATACTTTAAAATTTTTAAAAATTATTTACTCACTTTACCGCCTGATTACAGCACCCCTCTTTCATTTCTGCTCCCCCTCACATACCCCTCTTCCCAAATCTCCCCTCACCTTCTCCTCAGAGAACAGGGAGATTCCCTCATGGGTTCCAAGCCACCCCAGCACATTAAGTGGCTGCAGAACAAGGCACATCCTATCCCACTGAGGCCAGCAAGGCAGCCTAGTTAGGGGAATGAAGTGAGAAGGGAGGCATCAGAGTGAGAGAGGGCCCCCACTCCAGTTGATGGAGGACCCACATGAAGACCAAGATGTGCACTTGCTACCTATGTGCAGGAGGCCTAGGACCAGTCCGTGCATGCTCTTTGGTTGGTGGCTCAGTCTCTGTGAGGTCTCATGGGTGCAGGTTAGTTGACTCTGTAGGTTTTCTTGTGGAGCCCTTGACCCCTTCGGCATCCTCAATCCTTCCTCAACTCTTCCCTAGGACTCTCTGAGCTCTGACTTATGTTTGACTGTGAGTCTCTGCTGTGCGAGCCAATCCTTTCATGCCTCAGTTAAGACCTAACTTGACTTTGAGTCTAGGATGTTTCCCCATAGATTCCACAGCTGCCAGCAATGCACTGTTGGACAGACCCATTCTCTTTTGAGAGACTAGTCACAGTATCTCTTACAAAGATTAGGTGGATTAATATTTGTAAAGGTCTTAGAATAGCATCTAGAACATAGTAAATGAATATGCACATGTGCATATGTGTACACAAAAGACAGTAATAGGCCCCTTGAAGGAACAAGTCAGAGCAGGAATCTAGACCTCTGCTGATTGGAACTCCTCATTTTGAGTATGAACATACACTTATTGCAGTCCTTTTAGATCTTCAGCATTTTTGGGATTCTGAAAACTTACTCATAAACCATGGCATAAATAAAAAATTAATACCATAAGACAGAAAGATCAATTAGACGCATTAACAATTCAGCAATTAGAAAAATGGATCGTGCACAAGTGAAAGAAGAGAGGGAAGAATGGGCTGCGAGACCAATTTATCGTTTTTGCATTAGGAAGACAGATGCGCTGCAATGACAGAGAAAGGATTTTGTCGAAGTGGGAAGAATGTAGCCGTTGCAGTGTGGCTGACTTCTGCCCTTCATTAGTGGAACCCAAATGAGTAAAGTTTGACTCCACCTACTTCCTGTCCTGCTTTCATCATCTGTTCCCAATACACTAGTTGTGATTTTGGTGAGTATTCATGCCTCTGTTACAATGGAAAAATCACTAGGCAAGTGACCTTCCAAATGACAGAACACTGACACATGAACGAATATGCTGGTAGCAATAATGGCGCACATTGATCTTAACGGTATTGAAAGTGCCACTGTGTTCCTTGGCACAAGGAAAAGCAATACTTTAAATCTTCCCCGTGCAATAATAAGAGGCTGTAGTGCTTTAGGAAATTGGAATCTGGAAGTCATAGGATGGGTCAAGAGAGCAGTTCCTCTCCTGAGGAGCTTGGGTGGAAAGAAAAATACCAGCATTGTGCTGAAGGTCTAGTGAGATGCCACCACTGGGGCTCCCTGCTGAACTCCTACACTACCCACTGAATGCTACAGGAAACTGTGCAGGTACAGGTGGCTCTACAGCAGTGAATTGACAAATTGGGGACAATCCAAACAGTCTTGAATTTAAGGCTGAAAAAAAAAAAAAGATCCTAAAGTCATTTGGATTTTTCCTCAGAAATCAGATCATTATAAAACATTCATTTATCCATTTTTTCCTTTGAAAACATGTCTCATATAACCTCCATAAGGCCATTGAATTCTTATCTATTTATAAGCAGAAGAACGTGTGCGGTGTGTATATATGTATGTGCCAAGGGGGCTAAGCCACTTGCAAGTGCAGGAGATGATTGTGTTAACTTCTTTTGGGTTTTTGTAGCATGATTTTAAATGATTAAATGCAACTGACATGAATTTGTTCGCTTCTATTGCCCAAATGACTGGGTTTTCTTTTTTCTGAATTAAAAAAAAAAATTACCAGTGGGTTGCCCTCCCTCAACTTTGATATTGTTGTTTTTTTTCCTTTTTGTTTGTGAATTTGGAGGTCGAGGGTTATCTCTGACTCAATGGCAAGCTCCAGTTCAATCAATTTAGAAAGAACTTTTAGGGCTGAGTTATTTTTAAATGCCTGAAAATGAGGGAGCTGTAAATGGAAATCTAATCACAGCTTAACCTGTAGTCATGCAAACAGTCAACTATGAAATCAAATGAGTTTCCAACCCTCTTAACCCATTAATGCTTGCTGACGGCCTAGGTTGCCCAGACATCATTTTTCAAAGAACAGGAAAGGAAAAACTGCATATCTGGATGGGGTGTTGGAAGGGGGTGGTGCTGCGGAAGCTGAGGAGGAAATCTCAAGGATGTAACAATTTCCTCCTAGGCACAATGTGAGCTTACGTGTGCATATATCTCCCAGCACTGCACATTGCTCATGGCTTTCTGCAGGGATGTCCCTAATATATATATATACACACACACAGCAAAAAAAACTGTATGGCTCTAGTTAAAACACAGCAGGGTTTGAGTCCTTTTGAGATTTCAGCTTCAGCTTCTGTCATCCTAGTGGATGGATGGATGGATGCACACAGCCTTGGCGTTTTCTTGAATCTTACATCTACTTGAAAGACATGCGCAACCTTTCCTGGCTCTCTCTCATCAGTATGTTCCCACTCCTTCCCCATTTTACAATTTTCTGTGTTCTCTCCACCACTTTTCCTCCTTTTTCTTGTCTTTTAAGTGTGTGTGTGTGTGTGTGTGTGTGTGTGTGTGTGTGTGTGTGTGTGTGTGTGTGTTTATCTGACACAGTTCAGGATCTGTCTACCCATTCCTTAGTCTGACCTCACCTTGATTCAATTAGTATCTCTAGGGCTAAATTCACAGCTGACAAGTTGTTTAGAAGATTGGAAAAAATACTTGTTCAAATGTTCAAGGACTCAAATTAGTGAATATATTTGTGGAAGAAATAAAGGAGCTCCATGACTGTCTGTCCCTGTGTCTGTCTCTGTGTCTCTGTCTCTGTGTCTTTGTGTCTCTGTGTTTCTGTGTCTGTCTCTCTGTCTCTGTCTCTGTCTCTGCCTCTCTCTCTCTCTCTCTCTCTCTCTCTCTCTCTCTCTCTCTCTCACACACACACACACACACAATACACAGATATGTATTGATTTTCTTATTTTTAATTTTGTTCTTAGGTCCCTTCAGAGAAGACAGGCATTCCTGTTATTGACAATGGACCAACTATTGCAAAAGCCACAGTTAAATTAATATGCCCTACTTTTTTTTAAACCACTTAGGTTCCTTTAATATCCTCTGAACTGCAAGCTTGAATGTAGAGCAACAAGGAAAAGCACATGGATAAGAAAAGTCTGCTTTGGCATTCTGTGAGAGCAATGTGTGGCTATTTCACCTCTCCATAGCACAAGGCAAGTGCGTCAAATGCTACCTCGGTGCCAAGCAGTAATCACCCCCAAATGGCTTCCTGAGGTTGGCTTCAACCTCTTCAACCTCTAATTTAAGGAAAATTAATCTCCAGTGTCTGAAAACAAAAATAGCCTCTACATACCCACCCGCGCGCACACACGCACACACACACACACACGCACACACACACAAACACACACACACACACACACACACACAGAGAGAGAGAGAGAGAGAGAGAAAGAGAGACAGAGAGAGAGACAGAGACACAGAGACACAGAGACACAGAGAGGAAGAGACAGAGAGACAGAGAGACAGAGAGACAGAGAGACAGAGACAGAGACAGAGAGACAGAGGTAAAGTGAGAGAAGCGAGAGCAGTAGTGAGAGGAGGGGCAGAGGAAATGTTATCCTTTTTTGGTCTGTCTGGAACCTTTAGTACTTTTTTTCTGCAGACTTGCTGAAAAAGACAAAGTGGCAATAGAGTCCTCCTACAGAGCTCAAACCCTCTGTGCATGCTCAGAATAAGAGGTGCATGCTCCTTGTCATCCTGTCCCTAAGACTCTCAACAACATATGACAAAGGTCCGAATTAATTTTGAAAGGATCAAAATTAAGTGGAAAAAAAATACAATCTCATTGTTCTGTCTTACAGCAGACACTTTGTACTGATAACTCACCCATTGTAAGTATTGTGTAGCATCCACTAGAGGATGAACCTTGCATTAGGACAAACATTATCTGTTCTGACTTTCACTGCTCTTTTTAAGAAGCAGATATAAGGCACAATTCAGGTCTTATTTGACTTTACCTTCCAGATGTGTTATTTCAAACTATTTAATGACAGTGATGATGATTGGCAGCTGCTCCTGTTCCAAACTGCGTTCTGAAGGATCTCAAAGTCCTTCCTAAATATTGTGATTGTCCTACAAATTATTTTGCCCTGTTTTTAATATTTGTGATAGCACCACATTGTTTTGTCATTAGTATCCATCAAATAGAGGGCATTTGGCTGAAAATGCAGAAACGATTTATTAAATTTAGTTTCAGCTCTACTCAGGAACCTGGACTACATGAAGGAATATGAAAAAGACTAATGTCTCCATGTTAGAGAAAATGATTTCCAAGGTGCCAAGTGGAAAAGTGTAATTGAAATTGACCCATTAAATGATTATATTATTTGTGTACCAAAATCTAATATATTTCATAAAACTATGGGGCTGTTTCAGTAACTACCTGCCAAACTGTATATATTGTTCCTAATTAACTTTTTCAAATGTACTTACAGAAATGTGAGGTGTAGACTTATCCAAGTAATATGTGTCCTCATTTCAGAGACCTGTTCCAGAGAAATGTGACAAGGCACTACACTTCTAATCTCACGGCCATTCTATGACTAGCAAAAGCTAAAATAAACAAGGAAAGAAAACTCATTTGGGGAAGGCTCCAAGTTAACTTTCTGAGGTATGCTTGGGAACACATCTATTTCTTTGTTATATTCCACTGGTAAGTGAGCAACGCAGGCTTATTTAACCAAGCATATTTAACCCTACTTTTAACGTCTCTGCTGAGGAGTGGTAAGAAAGCAGACAGTGTGGTTTTTTTTTTCAAATATGCAATTTCTTTTCATTGTTGGTAACTGCTCTGTACAATAGTCCTCATCACTCCCACTCGATTGAACAGGCTGCTTCTGATTATGCTACAAAAATATTTAATTTTATGGTTCTTTTTAAGTCCCCTACACTAGAAGATTATGAGTTTCTGAAGGACAGGAATAATGCCTTGGTCATCTTTAAACTGAAACAATACAAAAAAAAATGTGTTGGTTAGCAAATAACCTAGAGGTACTTCCTTCATTTGATTGTGCTTATAGTTGAAAAGGAACTATCAAGACATTCTGAGATATTTACTTTATAGTTGCCGAATTAAGTTGCGTATATTTAAGTATGTGTTGTGTTCTGTGATATATAAAATCATGTATAGAACATATACATATAATGGAACAGTTAAGTCAAGAAATTAATATAGGCATCACTTCACATTAACTTATTTTTGTGAAAGATTTGAAGTTCTATTTGGTTATTAACTTCCAAGCATTGATTATTCTGAACTATACTTACTATGTAATCAGTAGAATATAATATACACACTATATGATACATCTACATAGTATAAATAGAGTATAATATATACTACATTATATATACCACACATATAAGATATATGCTATGGTATATATAATATATAAAATATGTAACACATACACTATGTATTGTATATACTATATTTTACATATAACATCGTATGTAATATGAAATAATATATACTTGCTATATAATCAGTAGATCTTATTATTTCAAAATGAACATTTAAAACGTTTAAAATAAACATACGGTGAGATTTAACATGTGATTATTATGTGTTTTGATTAAATCCATGCCCATTACCTCATCTCCCGTTCTTCTACCCACTTACTTTTTTCCCTCCTAACGTCACGTGTTCTGTTTTAAAAACCACTGAGTGCTGCTTACACATGCCTGGATGTATTATCATCAACTGGAGCGTGAGTAGCCTCTCAGTGGCCTCATCTCTGAAGAAAGTTGACCCCTCACCCCCAGTAACCATCAATTTCCAATAGCTCTTCTGACAGGAATGGGAGTCATGAGCCCTTCTCCATGCATGCTGGAATGTGGGCTAGCTGTATCTGTTGCAGTTCTTACACAAGTAGTCCCAGCTGCTGTGAGTCTATGTAATAGCCATGTTATGCCTCCCGAGTACTGAAGATATCCACTACTTCTGGTCCAGCTCCTACTTCCTTTTTTTCTTTTTTTTCTTTTCTTCTTCAAGAAACAGATATTTAATGATTTCATATCTTTATATTAATCTAAGTTAATATGATAACATATGGTATATGGCATAATATTCTAAGAGTGTTCTTCTATAACACTTTTTTAAAAAACATTTTTGAGATTATAGCTACATCATTTTCCCCTTTTCCTTTCCTCACTCCAAAACCCTGCCACTTATCACTCATTGCTTTCTTTCCAATTCAGAGACAATATACATATAAATGTAAATATAGATCAGAACGCACACATATACAGATATAACTGCTCAGCCTATATGATAGTACTAGTGTGTGTTTTCAGGGTGACCACTTGGTTTTAGGCAATCAACTGGTGTGCTCTTCCCTGGGGATGACTATTTCTTCCTACTTGCAGCACTCCTTGGTTGCCCTGGTGCAGGGCTGAGGCCACTTGGGCCTTCCCCTCTCATCTTTAGGACATCTCTTGCTGTTGTCCTTGTCTAACTCAGGCTTGGGCAGCCCTGTTGGTGAGGTTTCATGGGAGTAGTGTCTGAAATTCCTAGGAGCCGCCATCTCACAGGGAATGCCCTGATCCTCTGGCTTGTCCAGTGTTTCTATCCCTTCCTCCTCCTCCATTTTCTCTGAGCCCTACGCGTGGTAGCCGTTTAGTAGATGCGTCCTATGATACTAGGCTCCACAACTTTGCACTTCAGATGTAGTTTTCTGTACTGGTCTTCTTCTGTAGCAAAGAGAAATTTCCTTGATGGGAAAGATTACATTTACCTTGTTAGGCCGTAGTCAGAGAAGCTTCTTCCTACTTTTCCAATTCCTCTTCTGCAATGATCCTTGAGCCTTGAGGGAAAGGATGTGACACGGACGTCACATCCAGAGTTGACCAGATCACAGTCTTTTATTCTCTCTCTGTGTTAACTAGTTGTGGAATTCTGTATTAATCACCATCTACTGCAAAAGGAAGCTTTTCTGACAAAGGTCGAGAGAGGCATTAACTATGAATATGAAGATCTTAGGGGCCATTTAGGATCATGTCACTTTAGCAGAATATTTCCTCTAGGGCCTGTGACCTGTCTAGCAGTGGGATTTGGGCCCAGTTAACAGTACAAGACACCAATTCCCTCTTGTGAAATAGACTTTAAAATTCAATAAAGTTGTTTGGTTATTCCTACAAAGCCTATGCCTCTATTGCATCAGAGAGTGTATCTTGCCAGGACAGTATTGCCATTCTCAGAGTTCACAGCTGGGTGAGGAGGCTAATGACTTGAAAGCACGAACCTTCCAGCGCTATGATGGCTCACTTCCAGGTTGGTACTAGCTGGCGCTCTTTGTGTCCTGTGACTCACGTCTACTGCATCTTCCGTGGCCGAGTTTTCCCTTCAAGTTCTGGAGGGTAGCCAAGAGCAATGGCACACAGCCTGAAACGTTTGTGGGAGATTCGTGGGACTCCTATGAGCAACAGCTCAAAAGAGGTAACCCTTACCTGGCATGGGGGGGGGGGCATTTTGTCTGATAGACTCGTGTTTAGTAGAAGAATTTACCTTTATTATAGGGCAATTCCATTTAATGCCCTTTTATGTGTGTGTATGTGCATAGATGGTAGGAAGCTCCTATCATAGCAGCTTTCTGTATGGGGTTTCCAAATGTCTTTATGCTTAGTTATTCTTCCGCAAGCTCCCTCCTTTACACTGCTTTCCCATCTTCCACACTATTTAACTTCTCTTATTCTACTGTTCCTCCTTCATTCTGTTTGCATTCTATCCCCCAACCCTTCAAATCCCCTCTATAAGTTCCCATGAGATCCTCAACTTATATGGGCACTCCAATTTAAACACGCACACCCAAAGATCCCAAACTAGAGCCCACAAGTGAGAGCGGGCTTGTGGAGCTTTTCTTTCTGCGTCTGGATGACCTTGCTTAGAATGGCTATTCCCCTACTGGATCTACTTACCTGTGCAATAATTTGTCGTGATCATCAACTTCACAGGGCTTAGGATCACCAGGCAAGGGCTGGAGAGACGGCTTAAGGGGCAAAGTTCTTGGTTCACAGGCATAGGACCTATGCAAAAGCTGCACAGAACAGACCTGTAACACCAGTGTACACCTATAATCCCAGTGCAGGAGGAATAGGATCAAGCTGGTTCTAGGGGAGCTGAAAGCCAAGCCATTGGTTCTCTCTCTCTCTCTCTCTCTCTCTCTCTCTCTCTCTCTCTCTCTCTCTCTCTCTCTCTCTCAAATAAGAATAGATAAATAAGAAAGAAAAACAGCCTGAAGGCCTTTCCAGAGATAATTAACTAACTAATGAAGACACCCCTCCCCAGTTAATTGCCAAAGAACATGCTGCCCACACAGAAAGAGCTGACAGGCAGTGCACAGGAGCCTGCCCCACTTCCTACTGAGTGGGGGCTGCATCTATCCCTGCTGCTGCCACCAGCCTCCAGCTTATTCAGTTTCCAACGCATGTGTCTCCTCAGGCGAGTCCAGGGATCCCCGAGCTTTCAGCACCAGATCACACCCACTCAGGAATCCAAATCGCAGTTTTATTTACTGTATATGTGTGAGGAGAGAGATTTGCAAATGCCACAACTCCAAAATGCACACGTGGAGGAGACCAGAGGACAATTTATAGGAATTGGTTTCTTTTTCATGTTTGTCCCAGGGGTTGAACTCAGGCTGCCAGGCTTGGCAGCAAGTGCCCCTTTCTGCTGAGCCAACTCATCAGCCACACAAATCCTTCCTTCCTTCCTATCTATCTATCTATCTATCTATCTATCTATCTATCTATCTATCTATCTATCTACCTGTCTATCTTTAATTCTAGAGAACCTTATTTAATTACGCCACCATCCTCTCTCACCCCTTCCTTAGCCCAAGTAACTATTTTGCACTGTCTGTACACTCTGCTTCTATGACTTGCACTTTTAAAATTCCACACGTCAGTGAGAGTAGAAAGTATTTTTAAAATTCTGAGATACTGTAGTGTTTTTTTTTCCTAATTGACCATATGGTATCTTTTTTGTTGTTGTTTATGTGCTTTCATACTACAAAGAAAACAAATATTGAAAATATATTCTTTAGGGAAAAGCATGTTCTTCATGTAAGAGGACACTATTGGTCAATTCTATTTGTAAATTGTTACTGAAGAGAAGGCACACACAAAGCATTACAGATATAGAGATAAATTAAGCAAACTTCTCAAGGGGCTGAGGAGTGTTGTTGAGCAGGCTGTTGCTCAACCTTTTGGTTCTTCCCTTGGTGCTACAAACGCATGCTTTTTATCCTGAACCAACTTTCTTGAGGCTAATTACGTAATTTCTGATATTCACTGGTATAAGACCATGGATGATTCTAGAAAGTTCCTCAGGCAAGGATGGAGGAGGAGCAGGATTAGAAGAAAAAAGAAGTGAAGCAATAAACTGATAAATTCATCACTCTTAGGGGCGATAAAGAGAGGGGCAGGGATGCCAGGCATAGTGGCACACGCCTTTAATCCCAGCACTCGGGAAGCAGAGGCAGGCAGATAGGTGTGAGTTCGAGGCCAGCCTGGTCTACAAAGTGAGTCCAAGACAGCCAAGGCTATACAGAGAAACCCTGTTTCAAAAAACCAAAAAAAAAAAAAGAGAGGGGGCAGGGATGGAGAGGGGGTGGGAAAGAGGGAATGAGAGAGAGAGAGAGAGAGAGAGAGAGAGAGAGAGAGAGAGAGAGAGAGAGAGAATGAAAAATGAACATCAAGAATGGCAGGTCTATTCAAAAGCTATGTGACATAAGAGAAAGTTAAATCAGGTTGCAAAATGGGGTTGTGGTTGCTTTCCACCATCCATTCCATTTAGATGCACAAGGGCAAATAGTAAATAACTGTAAGGAAATGAGTGATAGTAAATCCACAGAAGAAGCAACTGAAAGCTGGAGACTTGTTTTTAAGCTCCTGTTCAGGTTTGGATTTGGTAGGCTATTGTTTCATCATACCCTAGGGAAGGTCTTCCTCACAATACCCCAATATCTCCCCCAACAGCCAAGACTAACATTCAAAAAGAAAGAACAATTCCATAGCTGACAGTGGAGAACCTTTTTATCTCACCTGGCCCCACTTATGCCCTAGACTCCATGTCCTTCCTTTGAGCAAGTGAATCTGGGTCCAAATGTAGCTGACCATCAAGTGGCTCAACACAGTTCCGTGGTCTTCCTCATATCATGCCTTCCTCAGGGCGGTTTTGCTACCTTGGCTACCCTGGAGTGAAATCCATTCCCAGTGCTTACTCGTATCTGAACCATGCTTATGGCTTTGGGTAGTAGAATGCTGGAGGGGCGCCAGGGTACCAGCATTGAGTGTAGGTCTCTGAAAGTCATCCCCGCTTCTGCTAGCACTCTTGCAGTAAGGCTCAGTGCCGTGGATAGTAAGCCTTCTAGATGATGAAGGTCCTGGGTGCCAGTAACTTTTCACACTCTAACCAGCAGTTAGGCAACGTGTCATCCCTGAGTCTGCCCATCTTTAGCTAACCTGTCAGCTGCCTGGAGACTGCGTAACGCAATTGCAATTGGAGTCATGAGCAATAACAAAGATTTTGTTTTAAAACACTTCTTTCCTTGGAGGCAGCCTAAGTATCAAACAAGCCCGGCAATAGAAAGCCGATATAGCAACCTACGCGGCCAACCTCATCACTGTCTTTAGAACACTCTTGGCTACTGTAGTTGAGTATGAGGAGCTGTCAACAAACTAATTGCACTGTAACTAGACAAATGCTTACCTCGGTCCTAGGTTCTTCTGGACTTCCAAAGGTGTGTAAGTGGCACTCTTTGTAAACATCTTAGCAAACTGGTTGTCATAGACCTAGGAACAGAATTTGACATTTTCCACAGCAGGACTAGAGTCTGTCCTGGTCATTGGAGTCAGAGTCGCAAACTGGAGCCAAGTTAATCTCAATGTACCATCTGCCCTCTCGAATTTCAGTGTATTCTCTTTAGTGAATTCTCTGCTGTAAAAATTTCCCATATAACCCAAGCACTTGACCTAGGCAAGACAGCAAGGTGCTTATTGCCTTTGTCTTTGTTCTGCAGATGCAGGAAGGGCGGTCAGTCGCTGCATCAGCTCTTACTCACGGCCGCCGCAATCCGTGGTCCTCAATCCGTGGCTCAATAGGATCACTTGTGGTCTTATCCTAGGACTTTCAATGAGTATTTAATTCGCTTTAGGAAAGACAGGTCAGGATAATGAGCAAGCCTATGGAAACTATGAGAGTGGGCACACCAGGGTTACAAACAGCCTAGCTGATAACTTTTCTGCAGCTCTGTATGAACTCTGGCTTATTTATATCCATATGTCTGTAAAATGTGCTTTGGGCATGACTTCTTGGGACA
Source organism: Acomys minous (assembly GCF_964271855.1). Classification (NCBI taxonomy): domain Eukaryota; kingdom Metazoa; phylum Chordata; class Mammalia; order Rodentia; family Muridae; genus Acomys; species Acomys minous. Next base: position 57,228,773 of record NC_140493.1, on the reverse strand, counting down.
TATACTTTGGTAACTGCTATGGTAGGTAGGCAATGAGTCCTCAACAACTCTCATCTAAGTAGTCTAGTCTGAGTAGAACTCATCAGAAGCCTGTCATTTGGATCTCTGTTTCTTTTCTCATAGACAGACCAAGTCACACCAGATGATTGCACATGTTTTTCTGCATATTTAATGTGTTGGATCATAGAGTATGCTGATAGCTTCTTGGGTAACAAGTTATCATGAATGCATCTAGGCAAGACTAGCTGTATCTACCTGCACAATTCTTAGTAGATCAAACCATCGCTGGCTTCCATAGCTTTGCACCACACACTCTATTTTTCCGCAGTCCCCACCTTTATAGAGAATTCAGATCCATAAAATAACAAGGGCATATTGAAAAAAGTCATTTCTAAAGAAGCTTGACACAGTATATTGCATAGTATATCCCTAAATATATCTATGTGTATCAGGTTGTGTGATGAGATGACAAAGCAGAGTCATAGAAACTGAAATTTAAATATATCAAGATGAAAAACTCTAGCTGCTTCCATTTTAGAATACAGACTGTAAGTGATGATGGACCAGTGATGCTGCCAGATCCCTTGATTTTTCATTCCTCACATTCATCCCCATGGAAGAGATGATTTTCTGCTCCATCTGGAGGGGATGGACTGACGTCCAAAAGTTCCTTCCTCTTGGACAATGCTTGAGCAGGCGCTGCCAATGTTTGCCACCACGAATCTCCTTTTGTATGCTTTTCTTGCTGACCGACTCTCTATTAGCTGATATTTTCTTTTTCAGATACGTTTGTTTATCCAAATATGACAGTCCGGCCACGTTGACTCGGGAGTAATATTTTTCTCTGTTGGGTGAATTTGTACATCTCTGCTTTGCTTTTGAAGTTTGACATCATTCTTGATTTCTCAGTGGGGGATTTTATTTCCTTTGCTGAATACCTGGAAAGTGAAAACCTCCCAGAATTCCCAAGGAGTAATATGAAATATAATGATACTTTCATTTTTATACTTGGCCTGACTTGTACACAAACTTGCATGAAGAAATTTAAGCATATTTCAAAGTTATGCTTTAGTTTCATAAAGTGTCATGGGATTTTATTAGAATAACAGCCTTTGAAGTTCTTCTTTCCCACTTATGACAATTTTTTAAAATTAATAATAATAATTCCCTCCTTACTTATTTACATTTGCAATCTTATTGTTTTCTCCAGAAGAATATGTAATATGTATTTTTTAAAGCTCCAGAGCAGTGAGGATCTATAATCACCACATTATATTGTTGAGAATAAATGTGATCTATCCTTAATCTCACCACTCCTGCCTAGCTTTCCTCTCTCCTCTCGTCTACTTCTTGGTAAAAATGCCATGCAGCTATCCCCAGAAGAATGAACATAGTCACATAGCCTTGTTTTAAAATGTGATTTTATTTTAACACACAACATTTCACAGTTTTATATTTAACAACAAAAAAAAATATTTGGATGTTTTTGAAAAAAGGATCACAGCTTGCCTAAGCAATTGTTTTAAATATTTAGAATCCAGAATGTTCACATCTTCCTTAACTCTAAATTATCCCTGATCGAGATTTCTGTCCCATTGAGTATTGAATTCCCATCAGCACTGTAAAATCTCCCTTTGGCAGCAGGCGTCAGCCTCCTGGACTTCATCCAGATGATGGCTTGCTATTTTTGGTAAGAGAACAGTGCCATTTTTTGCCAGAAGTCTTCTGTCTTGCAGGAACTGGCTTGGCAGTGCTGATTTCTTGGGCTTCAAATAGGGCAACAGCTGTCCCTGATATACCAGGCTGTAGGTATGAGTTTGCCAAAGAGGTATTCATTATTCTAGAAACAGAAAATTTATGATAATCAGCCAGGACATCCAGGTAAACACCTAAAGTGGTGTTTAAAAATCTCCTAAAATAGCCCCCTCCTCCCTCAAAATAAAAATATAACCTAGATATTATTTAACTTTATGACGGTTTCAGGAATTCTCTTATTTAAATTCTAGTGAGTGCTATGAACAGTAGCTATGCTCCACAGGAAAAATTGCTCTGAATTTTAGAAGGGACACAGGCGATTCGGCCCTTCTTCTGTTTTGCAGAGTCATATATTCCGATTTCTTTGCTTTTCTTCAGAATACGGTTTTAACTGTGGATGAAAGGGATCCACTCTGCTAAATAATGCTTCCGGCCTTTTAATGCTTGTCTCCTTGACCTTAGTCATTCTAGTTGAGATCACGAGCAATTTTAGTGTTAAAGACGGCTCATGGTGCTGAGGATGCGGGGTAAGTGGTGCTGAGGATGTGGGGTAAGTGGAGCACTCATCCATTGCTGGTCGGGGTGCAAAAGCATGCAGCCACCGTGTGTGAAAATCAGTTGTGGCAGTTCATCAGAAAGATGTGAATCCATTTTCCTCAACTATTTCACCATTGGGCATATACCCAGTGGATGTTTCATCCTACCACAGAGACACCTGCACGTTTCCTACTGCTCTATTTATAACAGCCAGAATTGGAAACAATGTAGATGTTCCCCCCCCCCCCCAACAGATGGCTAGATAAAGAAAACGTAGGTTTACACAATGGAATATCATATAGCTATTAAAAATGAAATCATGAGACTCGTAGGTAAATGGATGGAACTAGAAAAAAAGTCACTCTGAGTAAGGTAAAGCCAGACACAGAAAGACAAATATGATACACATTTGCTTATGTGTGGATATTAGCTGTAAAGTCGATGACAACCAAGCTTAAATCTGGATGAAAGGCTATGTGGGAAGGAACTGGGCGGAGTAAGGGGAGGGGAAAGTGTAATTAAGAGGAGGCGCCACTGTTTAGAGAGTGTTGGGTGACTGTTGTTCGGGCAGTAAACTGTCTTTCATTTTGGAAGCCGCTAACCTGCACTACAGGGCCACTCAGGCATTTAAATTTTATTCCTTCTCAAGTCTCCGATGGGGGTTGAAGACCAGATCGTTTAGTTCTACAGTCAAGTTTAGTTGGTTAGGGGATAACATCGGTTTGGATCAAGATAAAGGATTTAAGTTAATATAGATGAGATATGATAGATATTGAATTTCATTCAGAGATTTAGACCCAACATGATAGGAAAGATGTTTATTTCAAGTTTGGCAAATACAAATAGCTAAATCACTATGAATGTAACATTTATATAACTCATGATTATCACATGGTTCTCCCTGCTGTATGTAGTTTGTTTTATTCATGTGTAATAAAATAAATATATGTTAAAGAAAGAAAAAAATCTATATTCAGTAAAATAAAATGACCTGATATTTTGATGTTTCTTGCTCAGAAAAGGGCAGTTTTTGAAGTGGTCTTTATTTTCTTTTGTCCATAAACTTTTCAGAATAAGTTTGTTAACACAGTAAATAGTGAGACTTTACAAATCAGCAGTTTTAACGGACTAGAGTAAAATATAAAATATCATCAGAGGAGTCTCCGGTTACACTTTAAACTGATGTTTACTCAAACTTTATATTTGGACAGAGATTCTAACCTCAGTTGGGAACTTCCAACTCAAGGTATCTGTCTCTCCTCTGTCTGTCTGTCTGTCTGTCTGTCTCTGTCTCTGTCTCCGTCTCCAAACTTTATATTTGGACAGCAATTCCAACCTCAGTTGGGAACTTCGAACTCAAGGCACCTGTCTCTCCTCTGTCTGTCTGTCTGTCTGTCTGTCTGTCTGCCTGCCTGTCTGCCTGTCTGTCTCCAGCTCTCTCACTGCCCCCTCTCTTGCTCCAGTTGTTCATTCTTCTGTCTGTTCTATAGCTTACCTGTGTTTGAAGATCAGTCTTCAGGGACCTTGCAATCAATTCGTAGTACATTATATAATTTATTTAGATCATCAGTGGAAGATTTACTTAGCACTTCACAATGCATTTGTGAATTTCATATGGAAACTCAAATTAAGTGCCTCTCACAAATTAAGTCTTTCACAAAGGAATGGATCACCTGTATCCCTTTTGAGTCAGCAAGTATCTTAAATAGGCTTCCTTGCCTTGTTCCAAGAGGCACTGTGGGTTTCTGACTAAATGCTGCCTTTGCAAGCCCCTTTTATATCCCCATGTAAGAACAGCAAGGTCATATGCTTTCTGTAGCTCTTATGACTGTTCTTTCTAGTTATATGGATTTTGTTTTAGTGTACAAAAGCATAAATCATTTATTTGTTCTGTGTGAGAAAAAAAAAGAGAGGGGATGTAGAGTTAAAATAAGTTCTTTTTAAAGGCTCATGAGATGTAGTTTTTTCATTAGATGGTGTAAGATTCTTGCTTACTCAAGCTAAATGGGTGTGGGAAATAATAATTACCCCACAGTCAAGCTATATGAGGGCTTTTGGAAGAGTTAAAGTGTGGTATTATTTACAGACAAAAAGGTAATATTTTCTGTGTTTTCTAGCCTCAATTTGTCTTGTTGTTTTAACGCATTGCATGTTATAATGTAATCTATGAGATAGAAACAATACCAGGAGTCCTAATTAAATTAAAAGTAATTACCATTTGTACAGATAGGGCTTTCAATTGAGCGGCGGGAAGTTGATATTTTGTCATCCCCAGTTTATCTCCACGCAGCGAGCACTATTCTTTGTACCCATTATTAATGGCATTTTCTCAACGGTCATGAAGAGTATGGGAAATACAGAACAAGAAAAAAAAAAAACAAAAGGAAGAGAGGAATCACCGGAGGCTCCGAGCGAGACGTAGACTGAGAGACAACCTTTTGTTGTTGTTCTTCACCTAGGAGATGGGAGATTTTTCACACATTGAGGGACTTATTTCGGTCCTTCATCCACCTGCGAAAGAAATGTTTGCCCAACCCACATTCACAACATATCCTAATTCTCCCTAGCCACAAACAGAATTTTCAAAAGAGAATCACACATATTCTGTTTTTAGCTTTGTTTATGATGTGACAGATTTTTCATTTTCATGAGAGGAAAAAAAAAAAAAAAAGAAAGGAAAGGAAAAACAGTTTCAGCTCCCAACAGGAAATTCATTTAAGAAAAAAAGGCAAATGGCAATATATAAAGATTTCCTACTGCCGAGTTTCTTGTTCTGCTTTTCAGTTGGGCATCTTTTAACAACTGGAAGCAATGTCATTTTCCCATCAGGAGACACAGCACAGGCTTTTTAAGAGCATTTACAGGGTGATGTCCATTTGATTGACCGTTATCTTGCTGGCATGCTGCTGCTACAAATATGAGCAATTATTGAGAAAGCAGTCAAATTAAATTTTCATAACTATAAAACTGCATTTTACCTTAGGGGCACAGCATCCTGCCTATTTCTACAATCTATTCTCTATGCTTTATATTAAATCTAAACAAATGAATGTTTACCAATATTAATATTTTAACATCCTATGCCAGCCTGTTCTCTTTTTCCCCAACAACTTTTTGTCTTTTTAAGAAACTTCTAGTATTGAATTAAGCTTTCTGATGTAACATGAATATGGACGGGCTTTTCTTGATGGCTTCCTTCTTTACCACAAAGTACACCCTTGGTTGAATATCTCTTTGAAAAATCAGAGAGAAATAAACAATTGGCTTCCAGAACATAAAGTTCAAATTTTCAAACTCATCTTTGCCTAAGCTTTAAAACCTTCCCCCACCCAAGATATACCCAAGCAAAAGAAAACACCTATTTTAAATGGCAGTGACGTGTTGCCTTCCTCTTCTACATACATGGTCAACACTGATAGGTGATCATGCTGGTGTTTGCTGAGGACAGATATTGTCTCTCAGTGGCCATTTGAAATGAACAGAGTTGACACACAAGGCACAACTCATTTGACCATCTCTAACACAGATGCTGCGTTGTGGCCTGGCATCCTGTTGTCTCTCTCCTCTAAAGCCACACGTGAAAGCCAAGCTCCCCAAGTCATGATCTTACTGAATCACCAGACTTTGCCGTTCTAGTTTCCCATGTCCTTCAGACAGAGCTTAAATCCACCCTCCTCTTCATGCTGCGTGAAGTTTCTTCAGGTTGCCCTGGACAACATCGGCCTTTCTTCTCTGATGCTATGGCCTTGCTCCCACAGAGGCCATTTGTTTTGGTTATTTCGGGGATGTGACCCATATTTTCCTGTTGTTTTGGTGTCCCTTCTGACTATTGTCACCCATCTCTGTCAACAACCCCAAGGTGAGCGGTATGTTACATACTTCCTTATCCAAACAATGTAGCTTTCATTTGGCACCTTAGTAACCTCCCACTTTTTATGACTCAAAGTTGTTTTATAAGTTAATATTACCTAGTGTCTGAACTACCAGAGAGCCTCTCTTTTTTTTTTTCTCCCTCTGAAAACATTGTAGACAGCTGGATTTTTCATAGGAAAATTCTCGGTGGCGTTGCCAGAAGGCCTCTGTAGATGTTCTTGGAAACCCTGATTGTATAGTGTTTTTCAAGGTGCTGGTTTTAGACATATGGTTTATTTTTGGTTATGATTTGTAGCCTGCTCAATCTGTGTTAGGCCTTGACAGCAACGTTTCTCATCAAGTATCAAGTACACTGGTCACTCTGATTGACAGTGGAGTCAGCTTTACTGGGGTGTAGGATCACCATCATCAGGACATCATTTACAGAACCTCTCGACAGTAGCTACTGTATCCCCACATTTCTAGGACTCACTAAGCACCTGCGTGACTAAGTGTGCATGGAGGATTGTTTTGATTTAAAAAAAAAAAGGTGACCATTTAACCCGTGTTAGCAAACTCACATGATATTAAATGCCCTGGTTTTATAGGAATGCATAATATTAGCACATAAAAAAGAAAACTCCCAGGTGATGTAATTTAGACTAACTTCTCATTTGCAGAGGTTAAGAGCCTTCTTGTTCTGATTTTGAGGTCTCCTCTGGTCTAATATTGGGCAGATTGCAATTAAGATATTTCCCGCTTCTTTCAGTGTTTGTCTTCTGAAAGGAGGAAAAGAAAACCTAGCCAGGTAGGCTGCATGGACAGGAGTGAAGGCAGGGCTTCCCAGCATTCCCCACAGCACTGCTGCAGGGCGGGAAGGGCTAGTCATAGCCTGGCTGGCTGATTTCACTCCCCATCCACAGCACTCACAGTAAACAAGTGAAGCTGAAGATGCTCTTACAGATACTACTTTGACGTGATTGTGCTCACCTCGTTAGGCAGGAAGATTAAAATCAAGCTCTGGTTGCATCCTTGGGTCTGTGTCAAATGGGCAAGGAAAGATGGTGGGAGAAGAAAGCACTCATTCTGTGTTGCCTTGAGTAAATGTTAAAACAATTAGTTTTGGAATAGAGCATGAAGAAAAGTTCGAGGAAGATCATTTATTAGTCTCAGGGCTGTACGCCAATTTATACCTCTGGACTCGGTTTTAAAAGTTGAAAAATAGGAGGTTATGAAATGTTAACTTTTAGAGCTAATTTTGTCATGTATTAAAGAGGCCTGTGCAATGCACTGAGTGATGTTTTTGTTTCTTAATAATTATTCCAGCTTCACCTTTTCATCTAATCAATCATGACATCTGTGTGTGTGTGTGTGTGTGTGTGTGTGTGTGTGTGTGTGTGTGTTGTGATTTTTCTTCCTTGACACTTTCTGCCTTAAAATGTTCATGTCAAATCTATGTCCAAAATGAATGCCACCCTGCTCACCAAGGGAAGGACTTTTTGAGGCAGCCACTAATCTTCTGGATCATAAACACTCCTTCCTGCGGAAATGGCTTTGGTAAACGAGAAGAAAGAAAATGAAAGGTTTCCTGCCTTCTCCGCAGTACAATTTGGACAGTTGCGGGTAGAATAGCTTTGTTTCTCCGGGGAACAAATCGTACAGTTTCAGGCATTGAAAGGCATTTTTGAATCCTGGCCAATGGCTGCTTCCCTTTCTTGGACACACAGAACAGGGCTGGGCGAATAATCACCAGCATTTTTATCTCTCCCTGTGCGGAGCACTCACTAGGCGCTTCTGGGGAAGGATGCCAGAAGGTGTGTGCACGGTGCATTGATACAGCGGTGCACTCTATTCTTTCTCCCGACTTACTCTCAGAGGTCTCCTTTCTCAGGAGAGCAGCCGGACAAGCTGCCTCTTCCCTCAGGAAAGTGATGCCAAGTGCTGGTTTCTGAAACCGGCCGCCTGATGCATGCCTTTGTTTCCTGTGAGACCCCCAGCTTCTACTACTACCTAGGAAGTACCAAAATAGACTTGCTTTGTTGAACCACCAATAGATGTTTGGGATGTTCTAATGTAGCAAATAAAGTTTTGAGAACCACTCCTCTGAACACTCTGCGTAAGCATTGTTTTCTTGTCTACCGATTCCTGGTTTAGACTGACCATAAAACTTTAAAACCGAGACAACTTATTTACTTCAAAGCTACTCAGCGATTCATCTTAACTTCTTTACCTTGTTTAAAATTTGCATTTATTCATTCACTGAACCATTTATTCAAGTCCTTGCTGTTTTTCTATTTGGCAGGTTATGAGCCTGTTGCCAGGAATAGAGCTAATGAAGATGACAATCAAATTAAACATCATATGGGGATTCTGCATCAGTCGACCTTTTTACTGTGACTTTCCATCACACGAACATGAGGTATTTCCATCATTATGAATTGATGAAAGCAGGACAGAGTGGCATGCCTGGAATTCTAGCACTTTGGGAAGCCAAAGGAAGGTGACTGCAAGCTTGAGGCCAGTCTACACTATAAAGAGAGTCCCTGTCTCAGAAAACAAACAGAAGGAGCCGCCGTGCTAACTAAGCAACTAAGAACTTATGTACCGACTGCTGTAGACGTGTCTGATGGCTCCCGCATCTCAGGGAATTGCAGCGTGGTCTGGTTCTGTAGTTTGTTTTGTGTTTTAAACATAATTCAAACGATTGCTAGCATGAGGTAGATGTTGTAACAATAAATCAAGGGGCATGAGAGTTTGAAGCATGGGAGATGAATTATAAAAACATGGGGGAGATTTTTCATGGAAAAATATTTGGGAAAGCTTGAAAGAAGAAGCTGGAGTTGAAGCCGAAGAATTCAGAGGCGGCCATAGGTGACAGGGCAGCCTTCCCAAACTGAACAACCAAGCCACATAAGAGCAAAGTACAGATGGCCACTTTTCAAAGGGGGAAAAGAAAACCTGACATTGACGGGACCTAAATCTAAATGTGCATGTTCCTTTAAATAATTGGGTTCATCATGAAGTACGTTTAGAAGACCACTTGGCAGATCTCTAGCACGAGAATGACATTCATAACAATACTGTATGCACTAGTAAGGAAAGAGACCACATCAGTCAGGAAGCCATGGAAACTGTTAAGGTATAAACCAGTAAATATTCTAACTAGGGTCGAGGAGGGGGAGCTGGAAAAAGAGGACAGATTGGAAAGTGAATTAAAGCTTGGCTGATACAACATGCAGTCTAATTAGATGCTGATAGCAGGGGTCCTTAACTATGAGTGAACTGAGTGGTGTTCAAAGGGCCATTTTTTTTTTTAATATACATGTCTTGTGACTGAACCACAGATTGGATATTGCAAACATTAAACTTTTGATGCTTTGCAAAAAATTTACTAATTAGTAACTGGTCAAGGCAACATCATAACAGTAATAAACTGAAGACAGTCTTAGAAGCAGGAATAGGAACCAGTAACTAGCGCTGGCTCGTGCTGCCAATTACAGAACTAAGAACTGACCCCAAATGAGAAGGAAACATTTATCTCCATTACTTTGTCAGAACTGAATGGTTCCTTCTGTGCTGCAAAAAGAGTGTGAAGGTATATTTTTACCTTAGTAGCAAGGAGAGTTACTTAGTAGTAAAAAGGACACTTAATGTACAAGTGGTACGTGCCAGGGCTGTCCTGCACAGGCTGAGGCGCACAGGAAGAATTCTGATCTTGTAGCTCTTTCCAGAGATGGACGTGGTCCAATGCTAGCAGCATCCTCCTTTGCTGCTAAACACCAGCTAGATCATTCTCAACGTGTGAGTTTTGACCTAGTTGGGAGGGTTGAATGACCCTCGCATGCAGGGTCACATATCAGATATCCTGAATATCAGATATTTACATTATGATTCATAAAAGTGACAAAATTACAGCTAGGAAGTAACACAAGCATAATTTTATGGTGGGCGTCACCACAACATGAGGGACGGAAAGGGTCGCAGCGCAGGAAGGTTGAGAACCATTAATAGAGCTGGAACAGGTTGAAACCTGGTGTCTCTGTGAGCTTATTTGTCCTGTTTCTGTTTGAATACCTACCACACAGCAGTCCTCGTGCTAAAACAGAAAATGAAATGAAATAAACAGCAATCGCTAGCTGGCTACTTGGCTCTTCTGAGCCCTTAGGTTCAAGGATTTTTCAAAATATATATATTTTTTTTCCCTGCACCACAGCTCAGAGTTGCTAAATCCAGAAATTGAAACATTCTGAGAAGCAAATCATTTCAGGGCGAATCAAAGCCCTTGGAACATTGCCCTGGGATTTTAAAGATAGTGTTAAGTGGTGAGAACTGTTCCATTTTTATAGGAAATCCCAATTATGCGAGGTTGCTCCATTCACTTCCTCTCAGTATGCAGGGTGCTCTTAGTCCCACTTTCACCTGTGATGAGCCAGGAGGCCAGGGCTGAGGATGAAGCTGGAGGTCACCTGACCCCGAGTCCCGGGGCTGGCATCGCCTCTCTTTATAGTTGAGGAGATCAGAGGGTGGTGGCTGTTTTTCACCCCACCTGAGCTCCTAGAATTAGACACATTCTTCCTTCCGTCCTCACTGGCTGATCTCCTGGCTGCCGTTTTAGGACAGGCAGCGGGAGCTGGGTTTTTAGGTGTCTGAGTAGGATCCTCTTGTTCCCCGGGTCTGTGTGTTGTTTCTCTGTGCTCTGCAGCAACGGCAGCTGAAAAAGAGAAGCGATGTGATTCATCCTCACAGTGGTAGCTCTGTCACAAAGTCCGAGTCTAACACGAAGCTATGAATTCCGCAACCTGGAGGACGAGTTACATAACGTGTATATACCTCAATTTTCTTATCTACAGTATGAGGGTAATGAAACCTACAGTACAAAGTAATCTGCGAAATTAAGTTGAAGCAAAAACGTAGAGCTTATGGGGAACTGATGAAGAAATGCGACCGCGTGGTGCTGTTAGCAGGGCTGTTGATAGTAGCGACGAAAATGGAACAGAAACAAAGGTGAAATGCAGTTGGTGGGGAGACGCTGGTAAGGCGCCACCGGCTGGAATGCTTGCCGATTCCTGAGAAGCTCTCCCAGCCTTTGTAATAAGATGTGGAAGTTGACCTTCTGTCCACAGTGATTTTACCTCTTATAAGCTAAAGGGCAAGGCAAAGCGAAGCCACGCTAACCCGAAACACACTTTCAATCCTCTTCCCTCCCAAGTTCAACTTAGTTTTCAGAGGCCCAAGTTATCATTCTCCATGGTGCCTCCACCCCTGGTCCTTTCTACCGTGGCCTCCTTTTGTATTGTATTAAGGCAGTATATTGCAAACGCTGTGCTAATACTCTCTGCTTCTTGGGGACGTGGCTTCCCAGTCAAATCAAGATTTCCTTGAGCATGAGAAACTTGAGCTACACTTCTTATCTCACCACTGTAGGACCTTGTGTGGCTGAGCACAGAGAACAGCTAAACTAATTACCATAATGAGATGAAAAGAGTAATAGCTTTCCCCCCCCCCCTTGTACCAAACAAAACCCATTAAAGATGGGGATATATTTCTTTTCTTAATAGATAATAAATTTTATCTCAGCTACTGAAGGGATATTTGTTTATTTTTTTTTTTTTTGCCTGTTAATTTTCTACATTGTGACCTTGCTTCCTTCCTCATTAATACAAAGACATGGACTTTTTAACTAAGATGGAACACTTTACAATCATATTATTTACCTTTCACATTTGAATTGTGAGGAAGACATTGCTAAACCTAAGTCAGCTGTGACCGTGGCCACATTGGGAACCTTTAACTTAGGACAGCTGAGTATATATAGCTCACTGGCTACCTTACCTTTCCCGCTGAAGGGTGACTTTCTTCCTTGCTGTTTTATGTGTGCATTCTGTCTGCCTTGGTATCACCTCTTATTTTTCCTCATTCAAACCTTTCAAGGAATTCACATTTCTGAGATGAATGGTGGGCCCACACAAGGAATTCTGATTGATCTCAGCTAGAGTGACGTCAGCTAGAGTGACGTCAGCTAGGGTTTTGCGGTGGAACTTACAACAGTCAGTCCTCATCGTCCTGCTTTGATAGGCCAATTCTACACTTATAAAGTTGAGAAGGATGTATATTCATCTATGTGTATATACATGTGTGTGTGTATGTATGTTGTATAGGTAAACACACTTTGTTAAAATTCCTCTTCTGCTTACTAAGGAAAAGCTTTGCTATCATCCTTGACAGTTGTTTTTCCCGATGTAACCAAACATTGTGCCAGAAAATAGCCAGTGCAAATACAGTGGCGTCAGTGAGAAGATGTGCTGGTGGAAGTAGAAGTCAAAAAACTAAGAGAACGAGACAGCAAATAAATGAGTCTTTCCTGGACGTTCCTCTTAGCATCTGTTAGCCATTTTCTTGCCCTTTCTTTCTTCCCTGTATTGCATTAGCGGTCTGTTGTTACAATTGTTTCAAAACTCAATAATTGAAAACATCAGTTGTTTATTACTTCACACAATTTCTGAGAGTCAAGGATCTGCGAAGCTTAGCCAGCTCTGGGCTAGAGTCTGGCAGTCAAGACGGCCATTTGAGGCTTTGGCTCTTTTTTTTTTTTGGTAGCGCTGCTCGCCACCTGGCTCTCCGCAAATCAAATGAAGAGAAGGAAAGAGACCTAGGTGTGTGGAGGGTGGTGACAGAGGAGTCACTTAAAGATGGAAGCCACACTCAGACATGACAACTCATGACTTCTGGACTGTTGGTCACAGAGCAACAGGGGTGCAAGGTGTTGAGACAATGATGGGGGAACGTATTGGGAGGACCCTTGGAGGCCTCTGAGAGGTTGGCTACCTCCGTTCCTTGCCTTGAAAAGTCCTTGTTCTCAAACCCCTTTCAGCAGAGATTGTTGGTTACCAATTGTTAGAAATTTTGGTCCACAGACATGTCTAACACTGAAGTTAATTATTGTCTCACTCTTTTGTTGTTAGGAGCCAACATAATTTGTAGCTTCAAAATACAAAACAGTAGAGGGTGCTGTTGGCGTGTTTGGCCTTGAAATGACCTTTGAAAGTAAAGGTACCACGGAGCTTGTGTTTGTTTTTTTTAATCTTGAAAGGCATTCAGGTGATTTATATTTTCATCAAATTGTTTTCTAAAACCATATGTAATTCCTCAAACAAATTTATACAATGAATAGGCGACATCAAATTTTCCATAAATGTTATCGTTAATTTCAAATGACCTATTTGAGTCTCTTCCCCCCACCCCCCCACCCCCACCCCCTTACCACGCAACTCAGGTAGGACATGCTTTAAAAAATTTTTCTTTTGGTCTAAATCAAGACAAAAAAAACAGGAGGAGCTACGAAAATGACTCTGACATGGATGGTGTGAAGACACCCACCAGCGAAGATACTGCCTTTTACTAGATTTTGCTTCTTCATGGATAGTGCCCTCTTTTTTTCATTATTATTTAATTAATTTATTCAGATTACAACTCAATTGTTATCCCATCACTTGTATCCTCCCATTCCTCCCTCCCTCCCTCCTTCCCTCCCTCCCTCCCTCTCACTTTCACCCCTACCCTAGGTCTATGTCCAAGGGGGACCTCCTCCCCCACTATATGGTCATAGGCTATCAAGTCTCATCTTCGTACCCTGCTTATTCTTTCTTTGAGTGCCACCAGGCCTCCCCACCAAGGGGAGGTTTTTATTAATTCTCCTTATGCATGTTGGTAAATTAAAAGAGCATTGACTACCACCAGCCATATTCCATGGACTTATCCTTCCAATAGGACAATCTGAAATTTTGGTGGGGCACATGAAAGGACAAAAAATACCCTCAGAACCAATCTCTGTCCTTTTCCTCTCTCCTCCAAGACTTAGGGGGACACGATTGTTGGGGTGAATTATTATTGCTGGCAACAGCAACCCGATGAGACTGTGAGGCTGTCATGGTCATTGTGCATGCGTCTCTGCTGTTGTAGAGTTCATGACAGACCCACTCCCACACCACCCCTACTGTCTGCCAACACTGTGTGTGGATGGAAAAAACACTTGTGAAGTCATAAATCATTTAAAGGTGGCAAGTACAAAGGCCGTTGAGCAATGCAATTTGTTGTCTCATGTATGTGTGTGTATGTCCCTGGCTTTCTTTTTTTTATTCACAGAGTAGTGCACATTTATTTATTTATTTTATTTTTTATTTTTTATATTTTTAATTATTAATTTATTCTTGTTACATCTCAATGGTTATCCCATCCCTGAGAGGAAGGATAGCAGGCTTCCTGCTCCTCCAAGTCTCTTCCAAGAAGAGACTTGATACCCTATGAGCATACACAGGGGGAGGAAGTCCCCATCAGGCATAGTCATAGGGGAGGGGAGTAAGGGGAAAATGGGAGGTTATGTCCCTGGCTTAGTCCTCACATTTCACCAATTGATCACATGCCTCCTGTTGCTATGTAGTGTGAAGAGTCTTCTTTCTTTCTTTCTTTCTTTCTTTCTTTCTTTCTTTCTTTCTTTTTTCCTTTTTTTTTTTTTTTTTTTTTGATAAAAAAACCTCATGGTGTTAAATATAATGTTGCTACTCAGAGGTGGAGAAGTCTTGGGCGAAAAGTAATAATGATGAACAAGTCGACACAGGGCTAACAGCTCTTTTTACATCTCTCCATCCAATGTTATGCTGGCTTAACCTTAAAATGCATTCTATTAAAAACCACAGGAAATCAAAACACAGTGAATTTAAATAATATGTTTAGGGTTATACAGCTGATAATTGGTAGTTTTGATGTCAACCCATAATCCATAATAATTAATAATTCTGACATCTCTGGTGTAAGACCTGAGTAAGAAATTGACCTATCAGGCAGGACAACATCTCAACATATGTTTAGAGAGGTTTCTGTGTGAGTTTTACAGAAAGCTACTGTGATATATTTCTATAGTGGAAAGACATTGCAGGTGTTCATAGGATTGACAAAGGGGCAAACGGAGCACGCCTGGGTTTGTTCTGAAGCTTGAAAGCCTTTGTGGGGGAAAAATGCACATTGTAGGGATTTCCCCCTCGCTTAAGTGGTACTTATTCTAATAGTAACATGTTGAAGGAAATTTTAATGTAAAAAGGTAAAAATTAAAAGAACTATAAATAACAACAAATGGCTACCTTGTAAATACAAAGCCACATTCACTCCCGGGACGATGATGTCTACAAACTATTTGAACAACAGTTAATAAGCGCATTCCCTGTGAAAGAAAACGCTAACTGATGTTTCATCTGACTGCACCCTTTGTTGAGCATGTTCAGAAACGGAGAGCTGGGAGATAGGGATTTCTGCGCCCTGTGCATTCAGATGAGCACATGTGCCCACCAAAGAAAATGAACAGTTTTCAAGTTCCCCAAATATTCCTTTGCTAATATTCATCTCTGTCAGAAAATAATAGCATGCTTTGCTTGGATTAGCTGAACATCCATCTACTTTCCCTGATGGCTTCCCTTTCCCTGTGTGCTCCTACTGAGATAACCGACACTATGGGTCACGGACTGTTGGGACTTTGACTTCCGTGTTATCAGGCTTGTGTTTAGGTGATCATGGGCTGAACCAGGGACAGAAGACCGCCACGTTGTCTATTCTTTCGAGACTTATTGGCGTGATTTCTACCCTCCTCTCTACACTCGTAACTGCAGAGAACAACGCTATGGGGCTAAGAATCTGGGCATGAGGGTAGACTACGGGCAGCCATATATGCTAAACTATATAAACTGTCTCCTTTTCTCCCTTCCTTCCCCTCCATTTTATTGTTTTCTGAACAAATATCGCTAGCCCAGATCACATTATTTTATATGGAAATAAACATGGTTTTCGGTGGTCTGGAATATGGACATGCCACAACATGATAAAAGGTAGCACAGAGGCTATACTAAAATGTATAATTTTTAGAGTATTGATTATCCTGCTTGGACAGTTACTGTATTTTATTATGTCATCTATCTCTCCAGAATCTTATTTACTTCATGTATAAAAAAAGGGGGAAATATAACATCTTATGAGTTGTTTTGAAAATTGAACACATATCTGGTTGATAAAAAAGCTTGACACAGAGCCTAGTGATGGAACCATATGGCATATGCCACTGACCATTTGAGTTCACAGGGACAGGGGAAGCTAGCTATATTTGGGTGTAAGACGCTTCGCAACTTTACAAAATTGTTATGCAGAATAACCTGCTCTTTCTAGCCTAGAAGGTAGGGCATCTAGGTAGCCAGAAGGAAAAAAGTTATGTCTCATAATAACCACTGTTTACTGAGTATTTAACGTATTTATGGGGACCAATGTAAAATCCCCCCAAAGATGTTCATTAGCCAAATGAATCCTTCTATTGTCCTATTTTTTCATTATACATAAGGCCACCAAGGATCTTAGACACAGAAGATCTTGCCCACAGTCAGTCAGTTGATGACAGAACAAGGATTCAAAGCCTTGGCAGCGCTGTCCTGCTGCCTCATCAGGGAAGTTAAAAGTGCAGCCGGGTGCTATAGGCCAGGATGATTCACAATCCACACCCAAAACCTTTACTCATGAAGTTAACACTACCTAAATATTTCAAAACATGCCAATTTTTAAATACTTCATTTGTCCCAACGAATGATTCTAAAAGCCTTTGAGTTCACAAAGCCCCCACGTGTCTCCGTTTTATCCACTGCTTTGCTAAGAATACGGCAGAATTCCTTCTGTAGGCTTCTCTCCCATTTTCACATCCATGCTAATTACACCATGTACAAAGGAGTCCCACGTATGTTTACAAAACAAACTCTTACTATACTTTTGTAATTATGAAGTCTGCCACTAAATTACCGTTTCATGTGTTTGTGTTTCAATTATTAACTGTGGCGGCGTACAACTAAGCCGAAAACATGTCATTTCTATGATAATAAGTGAACGCAATTAGCAGCATATCTATTCCTCACACAAAATATATTCATTTGCATTCTGTCTCCCTGGATTATTTAACTGTATTTAGGCCAAGTCACCTTATTCTATGTTACCTTCCCCACCCCAATCCAGAGAGCACTGTCTTATTTTATAAGTGTTTTTATGTTGTCCAAATAAACAGAAGTAGAGTGAGGTGAGGAATCCAGTTAAATACTTCACTCCGTTATTTTCTGACTCTCCTCTTAAAACTCCAACTTAATGAGATGTGTGGTGATTAGTTTCAAATTGATGAGATGTGTGTATAATATATCTTTGCAAGTGAATTATATGTTTGTTAATCACCCCGTCTGGTTTCCTAAGCAGTAAGCAAAGTCTATTACTTACAAGCCATGGGCAAATGGGAACATAGTTCTGTACCGTTTATGCTGCACCCACTCTATATTAACCAGAACTCTGTGCATGATAATGTGATGGAAATGCAGGTTAAAATAGCATAAGGAAACCTGAATTAATGTAGAAAATGCAGGGACCGAGAAAAACTCAAATACAAGAATGCATCTGAACCAAGGAGTGAGTTCAGCTCAGCAACACACAATCCCTCCAGTTTGCCACACCTGTCTGTTTTCTGAGTGTCTGTCTCATTCTTTTCTTACTCGGCTCTCTCATTTATTCTTCTTGAGTTTTCCATTCCCAGGTGGAGTCATCTTATTCTTATATGGCAGCCTCTTCTGAAATGCTACAGATTGACCACACCTGGTTTGTGCTTCTGAGAATACAGGGCTAGGACTAAGAGGTGTCTCATCAGGCAATCCACCCACTCACACACATGCCCAAATGAACGCACTAAAATCAACAGTGCGCGTGAAAGAAAAACATGCTTCTAGAAACCACCTGATTGATGCTGCTTAGCTTTTCACAGTGTGGGACATCAAGCACACTCTGATAGTGTAGGCAAGGACAACGATTCCACTAACTGTAAAATAACAACAGCCACTGTGGGGTTGTCAGCCTCAAGCAGGGCACTGTGGGAGAAGCCCTAAAGCATAAACAAAATTAAACTGCCCAATACTATAAGATAGAAAATGTTATTATCCCCATACAATAATATTATACCAGCATTATTACATAATAAAAAGAAGGCTTAGGAAGAGCGAGAGCCATCTCAGGCTTGCTCAGCCATGAAGAGCTAGATACATCCCTGGGATTCTGAGGCTGAAAAACCCATGCTTCAAACCCATAGAGTGCTCATTTGTGGCTGCTGAGATGGCTTAGCAGGTGCACGTGCTTGCCCTGTGAGCGGAATTAAACCCCAGGAACCCATGGAAAGGTAGAAGAAAAGGACCAATTCCAAAAGTTGTCCTCTGACTACCAAACAACCACACACATATGCACATGTGTGTGCACATGTGCACACGTGCACACCTGCACGCAGGTACATACACGCAGAGAATAAGAAATAGAAACACAAAATTTTAAATATGTAAGAGTTTATAATTGCATTCGATTGCCATAGTTTGTTCAAATGTCCAAAACTTCAAGGTCAATTCTTCCTGAAAACGAAACATTCAGAAACTTTCACGTTGTGGTGGATTAAGATCGACAGGTAACACAATCACGCAAATTCCAAGGGCATTCGAGGTGCAGCTTCAAATTGTCTCAGGTCGGTCTTAGGCACTGGTGGCTTAGAGATGGTCTCCTTTGGAGTTTATCTTCCTTGCCGTGTCTCCTTTCTGATGTCAAGTTTTATGCTTTGTGTGTGTGATGGGTATCATATACAAAAACATAGATAACACTGCTGTTTGCTTTACCATTTCAGATAGAGTCTCCCTGTGCCGCTGAGCTCCTGTCTCAGTTGGGATTTTGAGTGTGTGTCATCATATGCAATTGGTCACTCTTTCTAAAAATCTCAGTTTCAGGGTTTTTGCAATCTCTTAATCTATGTAATTTTTTTTTAGTATCTAAATAATGTTTAATACAAGATTGTTAGAGGAATGATTTTTTATTCATGAATAGACAAGTTGTTTCTGAGTTCTTATTACGTAAGCCATGGCATAACAAGCCTCTTATGACTTTTAATAATACAAACATTTCTGCTTGAGAGTGCATAATTTAATCAGTAAGCAGATAGATAAATAGATAGATAGATAGATAGATAGAGATAATAGACAATATAAAAGATGATAGATATAGATAGGTGATAGATTAGATAGATAATAGATACCATGCATTTTTATCCTTATTAGATTAATCCTAGTGCTCTCCAAAAAAAACCTCATTAACAAATACTCCAATTAACAGTGTTTGTCAATGCCAGGTGTTGGAAAAGTAGCTTGCTTTTTAATATTAGTTTTTCTTGATAACTAGAAAGATAACCACTTGGGTCGCTCATCAAATATGCCTGGTTTCACACCTTTTGGGTTGATGGCTGATATTATTAGTTTTGATCACCGCACAATTTGCTGAAGAGAAGCCTGCAAACCTCTTTCCCTTTGTGGTAATGACTGGTAATTTTTGTGTGGGGGTCGCTTCACGTAGCTGGGACCTTGGTCAGTCTTCATCTGGTTTGCGAGAGGAAGAGTGAGTAAAAGTGATGTACTGGTTATGTCAGCAAGGTTCAAAGGTCATATAAGATAGTATCCTAACCTGTCTTGACAAATACTGCTCATGTGATCAATGGCTGTAGGTTGCTGCTTATATTTTTTCATCCACATATATTTCTTTATCATACATACGTTCTTAGTCTGGTTACTTTTTTGAGTCAGCTTTTGCCTGTTGACTTGGAAGCGTTTAAAAATTTTTAAAGGACTAAATACTTTGTTTTCTAATGTGTCCTTTGTGCAGTGATTTCATTTATAGCTTTTATTTTTACAGATGTTTGCTATTTTATGTAAAATTAAACTTATTAGTATAATCTCTTTTTCATTCATGTCTTTATGTGTTAAGAAGTCCTTTCTGTCATGATTCTTTATGGCTATTTTATAATATTTTCTTTTATCTGTCTTATAAAATATATTTCACATTCAGATTGTTGTATCTTTGAACTTTATTTGTGTTTTAAAAATATTTTGTGTATTACAAGTATTGCCAATGCCTAGACTTGCAATTATTCTACCTAAGATCCCTGCACCTCCAAAAGATTCCTGTATGCTGGCTGCCTCTGCAGCAGTCAGTTCTGAACTTCTTTCTGCCTTGGAGCGTTCTCTCACATAAATTAAGTGCTGGTCCCTGAACAGGTTTAGGGTATGCTGTGTAGCTGTCTTCTCCACACTGGAGGTAAACATCTTCTTTTTTATTAATTAATTAATTTTTTTATGTTATATCCTGGTCTTAGTCCTCATTCTTCCTCTTACCCCACTCACTCCCATATTGCTCAGAAAAAGGGAGCACTCCTCCTAGCTCATGGACTTGCATCAGGACTGAGGGTCCGCTTCCGCTGTGGCCTAGCAAGGCAATTCCACTGGAGGCAAGTGATCAAAATGCAGGCAACAGAGACAGCCCCTGCTCCCCTTACTAGAGGACCCATATGAAGCCTGAGCAGCCCATTGGCTACATCTGTGTATGAGGCCTAGATCCAATCCATGCATGGTCCTTGGTTGGTACTTCAGTCTCAGCAGGCCCCTCTGGGCCCTGGTTAGTTGGTTCTATTGATCCTCTTGTGGAGCGCTTGACATCTCCAGGCCCTTTTCTCCTTCCCCCCACTTTCCCACAAGACTCCTTAAGTTTCACCCAGTGTTTGGCTGTGAGTCTCAGCCTCTGTTTCGAACCACTGCTGGGTGGAGCCTCTCTCAGAGGACTCGGCTAGGCTCCTGTCTACAAGCATAGTAGAGTATCATTAATATAATCAAGGATTGGCTCTCTTCCACTGGGTGTGTCTTGGGTTGGGCCAGGCATTGGTTGGGGGTTGGGCATTCCCCCAATCTCTGCTCTATCTGCTCTGGCTCTCTTTATCCCTACATATTTTACCCTACATGCAGGGTAAATTTTTGGTTTAACGTTTTTGTGGGTAGGTTGGTGTTCTCCTCTCTCCACTAGGACTCCTGTCTGGTTAGAGAGTGTCCTCTTCAGTCTCTATGGTCCCTGCTACCAGAAGTCTCAGCTAGAGTCCCTCTCATATCCTCTCAGAAACCTACTCTGCCTCAGGTATCCAGATTGTCACAGAGATGCCCCTGCCCACAGTTTCTCTTTTCGCTGCAGGCCTTCTGTCCTCTAGGCCCCTGTTCTCCCCAGGTTTCATCTCTACCCTCTTATCTCTCCGCTCTCTCTCTCTCCTCCCTTGTTTCCTCTCTGATACCACTATTTCTATTTTATTTCCCTTTCTGAATGAGATTTAAACATCCTCCTTGTAACTTATCTTCTTTGGGTCTGTGCATTGTAGTATGTTTATCCTGTACTATATCTGGCGGTTTCTCAAAAAATTGGGAATATCTCTACCTCAACCCAGCTATAACATTCCTGGGCATATACCCAAAAGATGTTCCACCATACAACAAGGACATTTGGTCACCTATGTTCATAACAGCTTTATTCGTAATAGCCAAAATCTGGAAACAACCTAGATGTTCCTCAAATGAAGAATGGATAAAGAAATGGTGGTACATTTACACAATGGAATACTACTCACCTATTAAAAATAAAGAACTCATGAAACTTGCAGGCAAATGGATGGAACTAGAAAAGATTATCCTGAGTGAGGTAACCCAGACCCAGAAATGAATACATGGTATGTATTCATTTATAAGTGGATTTTAGCCATATAGTACAGGAAGTAAACCTCTTAAGGCGTATTATGTAAAGAAAAAGTGAAACAATAGGATATTTTAGGTCAGGATGTTTACAAGAATATGGAAACAATAGAATATTTTAGGGGAAGATGAAACAGTCCATCCTGTAGGGAAGCTCCAAAAGACTGGAAATAAACAAATTGAAATAGCTTCAGGAAGTCCCTGAAACCTGCTTGATTCACTAGGACCCTTCTCTGAGAGTGCGTAAGTAGTAAAGACTGACTGAAGTCCCTCTCAGACCAGCCAAGCTGTCTGGAAGAAGCAGAAACCAGCTGAATTTCCAAGAGGAAACAAAACCACCTGGGCTGTCTAGAAGAGGTTCGGACCTCACTAACAGTTAATCTGTTCATTCAAGTTATTTGTTCTCATACCTTTGATTACCTTTTCTTTCTACCCTTCTCACTCTCCTTCTCTCACACTTTCTTACTTGAACCTCCAGTGATAAATAAATAAACAAACTTCTTTCACCAGTTGGAAAACAGAATAGTCTTGGTGTTGTACAGAACACATGTAATAAAACAAAAGTAGGCTGGTAAGGGAGTTTCATTTTGTTTTAAAGAGTGACTGAGGTAGCAAAACATGGTGTGCGTGTGTGTAGGGGAGCAGGGAGCAGTATGTTTACTTAAAGTTTATTCTAGTACAGGTGGTGACTACGTCTTCTTGTGCACACACTGCCTGTGGTCCTCCAACCTCAGAGCCTTTCACAACTGGGTAGTTTTGAAAGGTGAAGTGCAGATGAAACAGAGCAGGGGGAATAGGGTCAACTAGTTTGGACCATCAAGCTCAGTGAATGCATCAGGATTTTGTGCAAACCAAATTTTACCAAAGAAGTAGATTAAAATGTTTGCATAAAGGTTTTATAAGATGGGAGGGAAATTGGTCTTGGTGGCACACGCCTTTAATCCCAGCACTTGAGGGCAGAGGCAGGCAGATCGCTGTGAGTTCGAAACCAGCCTGGTCTACAAAGTGAGTCTAGGACAGCCAAGGCTACACAGAGAAACCCTGTCTCGAAAAACAAAAAACAATACAAAACAAAACAAAAAAGATGGGAGGGAATATCACTTATTTTTCTTTTACTGTGTTAAAGCACCATGACTAAGGCAAGTCACAGAAGAAAGAGTTCATTTTTGCTTTGCAATTCCTGTTGACAGGTAAGTGAGTTGGCAGGCACCAGGCATGATGTCTGCGCAGGAAGCTGAGAGTCCACATCTTGAACATTTAGGACACAAAGCAGCTGGAGCAAACTCAAAGTGGTGAATTTCTTTACTCTTGAAGCCCACTGCCTATGATGTACTCCCTCCAGTTAGTCTGGAGGAAGTACAGTGGATTGCCTTGGCCTGAGGGTAGGCCTGGGAGGGATTTTCTTAGTTTGAGGTAAGAGGGTGTATTCTAAATGTGGGGAGCTCCATTTCATGGGTGGGGTCCTGGATGCATTGGTGAGATCAGCTATGTATGCATGAATTCATTTTTCTCCGCTCATGTAGGATGCACATTGCTGATTCAAGCTTCTGCCCTGACTTTTCTGGAAAGATGAACTTGGACCTGGAAGTGTACAGTAGGTAATTCATTTCTTCCTTACAATTGTCCCTCTTCTTCTTCTCCTTCTTCTCCTTCTTTTTCTTCTTCCTCTCCTCCTCCTCTTCCTCCTTCTCCCTCTCCTCCTCCTCTTCCTCCTCGTTTCTTATTCTTCATGTTTTCACAGCACCAGAAGTGAAAGTGAAACACTAAATGATTTGAAGAACATAGTTTTTTTACAAACTGAGCTCAGCTTTCTACCTTTCTGCTTGTACATTTCCAACACCATATACTTAACATTCAGACTATACATGCTTTCGTAACTAACAAAGTTCTTATCTCCTTTGTTTTTAAGGTATATCTAACCTACATTAATGCTTTTATCTTTCCAAATGAATATTAGCATTGTTTTTTTTCATGAAAATACCAACAGGATTTATACTAGAATTCTATGCTAGAGAGCTGTATAAGTATTTATACATACATACGTATGTATGTATATATGTATATATGTATGTATGTATGTATGTATGTATGTGTGTGTGTATAATTGAATCTTCCTGTGTTCCACAAATGAACAGGACAAATTTCTTTGTTGGATGAGAAATCCAGTTATCTCTCAAAAATAATTTTTGAATTCTCCATCAAAACCTTCACCACATGTACTGTTGGTTTAATATCTTTATTATAGATAATTAGTTTAATTCAAAAGACAGTATTAACCTGTATATTTCACTTGGAGAATGTTAACTTAGCTTGGTCTCTGTATCAAGCAATGTAATGATTGTCGAGATTGTGGTTTAAAGATACTTGATTTCCTTGCCCGTAGGAGCTAACAGTTACATGATGCAGAAGCTCTCATAACAGGTATTCATAAACACTGATAATAGAAGTAATAGTGACAAGGAAATGCAAATTCATGTGGTGGATAGATGTTTCCTGTACACTCCACCCTGCAGAGAAGGAGATAGGCTTGTGAGACCCATACAAAATTAACAAGAACTCACAAGAAAATTACAACTGTCACCCCAAGGTTACTTAACCAACAAACTAATTGCTGAGGAAAAAGATTCTTCCATGGATTTAGCTTCATGAGGCATCACCCATGTTGGGGTGGACCTTTGATGGACACAGCTGGCTTTGAGTCACTCAAGCGTCTGTAAGTAACTCCTCATTGCTAACCTCTTGCCTTGTACGTGACCAAAACAAACTCCTTGGTTCACAAACTAGACTGGTTAACTAGAATAATTTATTTGATCTGTAGTTAGTACTGTATTTTGGGTAAGGTGGTTTGAGTAAGAACAGCCCCCATAGGCTCACATATATGAACGTTGGATCATTAGGTAGTGAGTGGCACTACTTGACAGTGATTAGGAGATGTGGCCCTGTTGTTGGAGGACGTCTGTGGCTGGGAGTGGGCTTTGGGGTTTTAAATGCTCAAGCCAGGACCAGTGGCTCTCTGTTTTACTGCTAGTGTTGAACTCTCAGCTCCTTCTCTACAACCATGTCTGCCTGCACACTGCCATGTCTCCACCATGACGGTGGAGTAAACCTTTGAAGCTGTAAGCCAGCCCCAGTGAAATGTTTTCTTTATAAGAGTTTCTGTGGCCGTGGTGTCTCTTCATAGCACTAGAACGTTGACTAAGACACTGGACGGATAGAAATGTATTCCCACCTCCCCAGGAAAAGTCATGTGACAGCCTGTCTGAACAGTAGTGTGGCTACGGCAATGAAGAAAATTAACTAGAGAGCTTCTTAGAGAAGTTCCAGCCTGGCAGAGGAAATATCAAGTGTTTGAACCCTGAGACAGAAAAAAAAAAATGTTTCATGTCCTAGCATTTAACCCACAAATCTGGATTATCTATCTTAGAGTAACTGTCATCTAAAAATGTTCAAAGATTTTTTTCATCAATTTTCATTTATATTTGTTAAAAATCTTAAAGACAGTCTTATGAAAAACAAAATAAAGAGCATAGTTTCTTGACCTTGATAGCAATAATACTATATCAAATATTAAAATATCTTAATTAAAAATGCCTCATGAGATTAGGGACATTTTTTTTCTGTGATATCATTATCGAATGAGATCACTTACTGTTATGCCTGGCAATAGTGAGTTTTTCCTTCAGTTATGAGAAATGGTATTCACCCATGCCACCCTTCTCAACATTAACTCTTATTTCGAAGTATATCAGTTTTAACTTTTTACTTTTCCTTTTAAGAATTTCTCTCATAAACCTGAATAACGGTGATTTATTTTAGCTTCCAGCATTATTTTGTATATCAGGGTAGGAAGGTTCATATTTGGCTTTAAAAAAACCCAAACTACTTTATTTATATTTTTATTTGCTTTCTTATGGTTGTTCTATCAAATTTCCATCAATTTAATAGTAAGTGTGTTTGTTAGGATGCACTTGTTAGAGATGTTTTCACAAACTGCACAATCAGATCACATTGCATGCTATGTGTGTATTTCTTTTCTCACAGTCATTCTGCTTCCTTTGCCCTTGTTTCTCTGGAGTATATCTTATCACTAGTGTTTTTGTTTTTCTAATGAATGTTATGAAAAATAGTATGATTTTTATATTATGTAAAATATACTTATTTCTATTCTCATATTTGATTGTGAATGTGGCTGGAAAAAGATTTCTGAAATAGAAAGATTTTCCTCACAATTATGGAGGCATTTTTCTTTTTATTTTCTTTTAAATATTTATTTATTTTATTTTATGTGTATAATTGTTTTATGAAATTATATGTATGTGCACTAAATGTGAGCTTAGTGCCAACAGAGGTCAGAAGAGGGTATGAATTCCCTTGGAACTATAGTTAGAGATGATTGCAGATCACCATGTAGATGCTGGGAACTGAATCCGGGTCCTCTGATGGAACAAGTGCTCTACTACTGCCCTAGTGAAAGCATTTTTCCCAATGTCTTTATGTGTAGGACTACATTCTAATTCTTTTACTTGAATTATAATTTATTCAGATTACATCCTGAATGTTATCCTAGTCTGTCAGTGTATACTGTGTTTATGCCCACTGTGAGAAGTGCTCACGACAGCTTTTCATCTTGAAAGCTCACACCCTAACCCTAAAACTCTCTTCTTGATTTTTATTCTCATTTTTTGTTGTTTGTTGTTCTCTGATCATCTCAACGATCAACATTTTAAATAATCCTAAAACTCTCTAGTTAAACTTTTAAAAATCTTGTTGTTGGTGGTTTTTATGTTTTTTTTGTTTTGTTTTGTTTTGTTTTGCTTTACTTTTTTGGATAGAACTTTATCCAAATTTTTTATTAGCCTTCATGTTTTGAGACCGCTTTTTATTCTCAAAATCTTGTTCTGCATTTCTGAGTGTTCCTTCTTTGAGTCTTCTTATTGTTTCAACAATGTACAACCTTGCCTTTCCTTTGATACTACTGGATAATTTCTGGTGACAGTTCCTTCAACTCCAGTTTCTACATTCCTTTACAAAATATTTTTACTTTTATTTCTCTCTCTCTCTCTCTCTCTCTCTCTCTCTCTCTCTCTGTCTCTCTCTCTGTCTCTCTCTCTCTCTTTGTGTGTGTGTGTGTGTGTGTGTGTGTGTGTGCGCACGCGTGCACGCGCAGTATGCCAGCAGCAGCCAGAAGAGGGTGCTAGTCTTCCTGTAACTGTAGTTAACAGGCAGCTGTGAGCTGTATGACATGAATGCTGAGCACCAAAAGCTACAAACACCTTTAACTGCTGACTAATCTCTCTGCATTGTTTTCTACACTTCCTATTTTGTTTATAGATTGACTTTTTGTCTTTTATCAAATATATCATTAAAAATAAAGCATAAAATGGAAACCTGGGAATTGATATCAGTGTCACCAGAGAGCAGCTCATTGTAAAGTGTCAGGACAGTTATACATAGGCCTTTTCTCTTGGGTATACCAGTTCACCCAAAACGGTAACTTATAATGGTTTAATTGAAGATGTGATGAGCATCTTTGTAGATACAGGACAAAGGCAAGGAGGCTAGTGCTCTTGCACTTTAGCATATAAGTGTTTATTTAGCTCTTTCGATTTCCTGATAAATCCCTCAGAAATAATATTTCTGCAAAAACTCCTTCAGCTACAAAGTGGCTAATCTCTACATAGTTGTTGCCTCAGATAGGATGCCTAGTGACCCTACTATGCTGAACAGGGAAAGTATCTAGAGTGTAGTTGCTTTAATACAAATTTTTAACAAATATGCTTTTAGTGAACATTTCTATCTCTAAGTCCAGTGTTTTTCAAGCATCAATAAGTTTATTTCATGATTTCTTATCACCATCTTACTTCCTCACATTTGCAAACTTAGCTTCTAAGAAAAATGACTTTATCTGCTTTGCAACTCCCACACCTTACACGTATCTCTCACAGTTTGCCCTATTTGTTTTCCTCTTGTTCATTTCGTGCTTTAGATCACTATAAAGTGTGGGGTGTCATGAAGGAGTTGATGGAACAATATAAGAATAGCTTCAAGCTATCATGGCAGGGCTAAAAAGTTGCTAACTTATGCACCTACACAATAGTTAAATTGCAACAGATTAGACTGCATTGTACATAAATAAAAATACTATTATGGCTAATCAGAACAAGCTGTGAGAATCCATGGGCCTCATGTTACTCACGCTAGAGAGAGGTGAAGCGCATGAAAGTCAGAGAATCAAAGTTCAAATGAAAAAATTGGAAGAATCATAATTCACATAGAGATGAATATGATAGCCTGTTTTGATTTGGATTTGGATCATTTTGGCAGAGTTTTAAATGGGTATGTTTTCCTGAATATGTAATCATGCCTATTTGAACAAACAGACAGAAATAAATGCAAGACCAAGAGTAAAGGCACCAGATGATAGACAAGAAGAACTGATAGACAGGTATGCAGTGTTAGAAGGTTCTAGAGAAACACAAAATCCTAAGATTGCAAACTACAGTCAAGAGCAGTGTAGAGGTTGGTGTGGGGAGATGGAAGAGGGGGCTGGCCAAAGACCCTTCCTTGTGAGGATCCCTGTGGCAGTCTGATCACACACCCATGGGATTCAAGGCCCTTTGTTGAGAAGACACAGACCTCATACTGCTCAGTCAGTACTGTTATAAATCATGGGGATTCGTTTTTAATTTTTCAAAATTTTTAATTTTTATTTAATCAATTTATTCAGATTACTATTCAAGTTTTATCACCTCACTTATAGCCTCCTGTTCCTCCCTCCCTCCCTCTCTTCCTGTTTAACCCTATTCCTCTCTCTTAGATCTGTGACAGAAGGGGACCTCGTCCTTCACCATGGTCACAGCCTATCAAATCTCATCTTGGTAGCCTGCTTATCCCTTCTCTAAGTGCCACCAGGCCTCCCCACCAAGGGGAGGTAGTCAAATGTGGGGCACCCGAGTTCACGTCAGAGTCAGTCCCCGCTCTCCATACAACTGTGGAGAATCTCCTGTCCCTTGGCTAGATCTGAGTAGATGTTCAATGTTTACTGCATGTATTGTCCTTGGTTGGTGCAGTAGTTTCAGCAGACCTCCCTGGGTCGAGGTCTGCCTGTCGTGATGCTCTTCTTGTGGGTTTCTAGGACCTTCGAGATCCTTCTATTTCCCCATTCTCCCATCAAGAGTCCCAATAGGAAGTCCCCACATTTATTCCAATCTCCTGGTAAGTGAAGACTTTCATGGGACATCCCTTTTGGGTTCGTATCCAATTGTGAGTGAGTATATACCATGTGAGTCTTTCTGTGTCTGGGTTAACTCAGTCTGATCCTTTCTAGTTCCATCCATTTGTTTGCAAATTCTGGGATTTCCTTCTTTTTAACAGCTGAGTAGTATTCCATAGTGTAAATGTGCCACAGTTTCTTCATCCATTCTTCAACTGAGGGACATTTAGGTTGTTTCCAGGTTTTGGCTATTATAAATAAGGCTGCTATGAACATGGTTGAGCCTATGACCTTGTTGTGTGGTGAAGGATTTTCTGGGTATATTCCAAGGAATGGAATAGCTGGGTCTTGAGGAAGCCCTATTCCAAGTTTTCTGAGAAAGTGCCAGATAGATTTCCAAAGTAGTTACACAAGTTTGCACTCCCACCAGCAATGAAAGAGTGTTCCCCTTTCTCCACATCCCCAACAGCATGTGCTGTCTCTTGAGTTTTTGACATCAGCCATTCTGATGGGTGTACGATGGAATCTCAGAGTTCTTTTGATTTGCTTTTCTCTGATGAGTAAGGACGTTGAGCATTTCTTTAAGTGTTTCTCAGCCATTCAATATTCCTCTGTTGAGAATTCTCGGTTTAATTTTGATCCCCATTTTTTTTTTTGAGACAAGGTTTCTCTGTGTAGCTTTGGCTGTCCTAGAGTCACTTTGTAGACCAGGCTGGCCTTGAACTCACAGCGATCCACCTGCCTCTGCCTCCCAAGTGCTAGGATTAAAGGCATGCACCACCATGTCCGGCTGATCCCCATTTCTTAATTGGGTTATTTGGTTTGATGGTGTTTAATTTATTGAGATCTTTATATATTTTGGATATTAGATCTTTGTCAGATGTAGGGTTGGTGAAGATCTTTTCCAGTCTGTAGGCTGTTGCTTTGTTCTGTTAACAGTGTCTTCTGCCTTACAGAAGCTTGAACAGAACTTCAACAGCCCAGGCCTTAAGGTCAACAATTAATATGTGGGACGACAGAGATTCTTTTAAGTGATACAAGCTTCCAGGTGATAAGGAGAAGTTAGCCTCTTACTGTCTTAACAAAATAGAAAGCCAAGAGTTTGCTCATGTGTATGATGCTTTTGTGACCATAAAAAGTAGAAATTTGTACAATAAGAAAACCAATAGAAAAGTCAGAAAGATGGAAGAGAGAGGTGTCCAGTTATATTATTCTGTTCTGTTTTGATTTTTGCATTGATTTTCACCGTGATGTAAAATGGTCTTCAGGGATTGTCAATTGTGCTGTTACTGAAGCTTAGGGTCTTTTGTCTAAATAAGCAAATGGAAAGTAATCCAGAGGAATTGCAGGTTGGTGATTTGGGAAAGTTAGGGTTCTTATGCCAGAGTTTACCGGGGAACTGTGATCTGAAGTCATAAAGTCGGTGTTCCCTCCATGGCTGTGATTCTGTGTGTTTTTGCATATGTATCACCCAGTGATAAAAGCCAGGTCTGCTAATATGAATTGCAGGTCATGTCCAAGGACTAGCCCATGTTTGCTTTCCCTATGACATTCCTATCAAATGTTGCAATATTAACTTCTGCCTGAATATTAGTAATTGTGTTGTCAAATCAGTCCTCTTAGATTTCTTATTGCCTTTTTAGCACATGCCATTGCTTTCAGTTTTATTTTTAGAGCTTCAAAACAAATTAAGTATGTTCCCTTTTGCCTACAATATATTTTCTTAATTTATAATACAGAATTATGCTGATATTTTAAAGATAAAATTTTCCTCTCTATAATTTATTCTCTGTTGCTATTAATAATTGGAGGCATTATTTGTCTGGAAAAATATTCTCTTCATTGTGTGCTATGGACATTGTCATAAGCATAAACAGAGAAGCTACCAGGTTAGTTATGCCTGATCACTTAAGCACATTACTTTGCCAAATTGTATGCAACTTGTGTGGAACATTATGGCCATCCTGTACTTCCTGCATGATACCATGAATAGTAAGAACAAACTACTCTGAACTATGCCAGGGAGTCAAGATATGCCTTTTTTTTCTGAACAGACCATGTATATGATGAGCTGCTAGAGGATTCTGGGAAGAAGAATCCTAACTAGTCTATGGTGAGAAACATTAGGCTAGTGGACAGACCTATGCCTTTGGCTAATATTACATCTTCACATTTCAGCAAGGAGATTTCTTCTGGAGACCAGAAGCTCCCTTTTCTCAAAGCAACTTTCTGCTTAAGCCCTGTTGCTAAAGGTGCCATACGTGAGAACAGTACACACAATAACAATCTTCTAGAATAGCATTTTTCACCTGACAAACCAAAGCTAACATTAATTTACAACTGTGGCTTTGGGTACTATTTAAAGCACACAGTGCATGCTCAAAAAGTTGTCTGCTCTATTCCAGCATCCTCTATCATCATCATCATCATCATCATCATCATCATCATCACCACCACCACCATCACTATCACCATCTCCACCACTTTTACTAAGAAGAAATCCTGATTTACTAAGGTAAATCAACTAACAGACATGGTAACAAATTAGTATTAGTAAGAGTCAGATGAGACTAAATGTTCATTTGCAACTCTTAGGCATGGAAAGCAAACTTTCACTGGCCATTTTCTCTCCTTTTTATCAGTGACTAATATTGGACCCAGTGAGAAAATAACAAAGCTTTTAAAAATAACTTTATAAATTCCTTCTTTCCCAAGTGTCCATCTGTGTATGCTGTTTCCTTTAGATTGCAAGGACCTTTAGGCCAGAGATTGTATTTAACCTAGTGTTTAATATGGAAGTTTATTTATTCAGTCTTAAAACTTCACTCTTGAATAAGCTGCCTTGGAGCTAAGGAGATCAGGCATCCTATTTTTTGGAGGGATTATTTTTTTTTCTTTAGTGCATTTGATGGGTGGCCTGTGAAATCCTAAGAGTATGGCAGTTTCTCTCCCCAACACATCTTTTCATATTGCAAATTTGCTCACTCTAGTGTCATAGGATTGTCATTTCTGGCTTCGGGCAGTAGCTCTGCTGTCTGTATTTATTTATTATTGGATAACTACCTCTGCCCAGCCGCTTTACCTTTTCAGGGTGTAGAATTAATGAATGCACGAGTATGTAACATTTCCTTTGGACAAAACCAGAGCTAAATCTCATCTGATATATGATTACAATTAATTGTCAATCAACCCTGAGGATGATAGAATGAAAGGTAGATTATTGAATCTACTAGTCTCAAATGTTTTACATTGGTATGGATTATTGTATATTGATAAAAATTTAAGATTGTTTTATTCAACTCTTGCCTAATGTATTATACATATGCAACTCATTTATTGTACATTGATAGAAAATTAAGGTTATTTTGTTCAATATGTGCTTTAGTACTGTACATATGTAACTTATTTGAAAATGTGGTGCCAGGTTTTCATCTTATGAAAGCTAACTCTAACAAACTGTTCAGGATGATTGGAGATGCAAGTTTGTAGTTAATTACCTATAATTAATCTTACTTGTAGTCTTCTTAGTTACTTGTTTAGTTAGTTACAGAAGTAAATTTTATTTAGTCTCTTGTTTATATTTTCAAAGTTTCAAGGAAGATGATGGACATCAAAGAAACAAATGTAGCAAGATAGCCACTGGACAAAAACAAACAAACAAACAAGCAAACAAACCAAAATAAAACAAACCCAAACTATTCTTAACTTCAACTGCTGACAGCAGGCTGTCCAACCTATGAACAAGGAGGACAATGGGAAATTACTGTCCAACTTCTCAGAGACTATGTAGGCCAGTCCTTCAAAACTTCTGCTTCATAGAAAAGTCTGTCAGATATTCTAGGGCAGTAGGCTGAAGATTGGATGGCCCATTGACATAGAGTAACCTCTGGAGACTGTCTAGGCAGTCAACTGTCTCTGTCAATTCTATAGTTCTGGAAACTGCTTGTGGTGCACTTCTGACATACTTAAGAAATATTTCCTTCTCAAGTCCCTGATGAGGATGAATAGTAAATATTCATAGTGTTACTACAATTAAGCTTAGGTGTTTAAGAACTAAAACAAAGATGTTTCTAGGTTGGTAAATGCAAGATACAAGGAAGCGATTTAGGTACATGACTTTGGACTCATCAAGATAGGATAGATGGGGGAATGCTTTTTTCAAGCTCCCAAATACAAATGGACTGGACATTGTAAATTTAATTCTTACCTGATAAGTCTCATAATTATTCTTATTGTAGTTTACTAATGTTAGGGAAAAGTCATTTTTTTTTTTAAACAAAAAGGAGGACCTGTAGTGGAAGTTCAGCTTTCTTTAAAAACTCAGTTATTTTATGTAAATATGTTTTTGTTTTAATCTCAAGTGTGGGATATTGGGCTACTTTAGTTTGTCCATAGCTGATAATTGCCTTTTGCAGAGCATGTTGTATGCCAGCTGGTAACAGCCTCATGTGGCTTAAAGATGGACATGGTCTTTGGAGCTGCAGTTAGTTTGATTCTGAGGACTCAGAGAGAGTATCACTATTAGAGCTGAGAGACAGAAAGAGGCTTTGAAGAGATGGATGGAGGAGGAAGAAGGCTGTTTGTTCATGCTGCTACATTTGATTTTTGATGTTGCTGGAATACTAGATATCCGGCTGAATGAGATTATTTTTCAAAAAAACCTGACAGCTCTAACCACCTGGAAGTAAGTCTTGAGAAGTCTATGTCCCCCTTTTTCTTCTAACCTCCTTTCTCTCCTATCTAGGGTTGGAGAGTTGGAAGGGAGGTAGAGGCATTAAAGAACCCCAAGTAAATTAGAGTTACAAAGTAGCACTACAGTGTGTAGCTACTGCTGTGTTTGCTTATTATCCCTGACACATAAACAACCTTAGTTGTGTGTAATGGCCTCATGGACACAAACAGAAAGCTAGGAATGTAGGAGGGTATTAGGGAGACTTATTGGGAAGGAGAAGGAATTCACTGGGTGTGGGCAGTCATGAAAAGAATGAGGGAGAATACTCTAAATTAGTATATATATATAAAATACTATATAGTATGTAGATCTATATGTGTGTATAAAATTGTAAAATAATAAATAAACTTAGAAGAGTATTCAGAAGCCAAATTAAAAAACATTGTAATGCTATATATAAGAAATGTGCATTTGAGCAATGTGAGGTAGTCAAATTAAAAAATAAACAAAGTCTAGGCTGAGAGTATTTTATTCAGGATACTAAATTCTTGATCAGAACTTTCTATAACCCTCTTCATGGACATTGGCAGGAAGTTTAATGAGCCTTGTTTCAAAGTATTTCTAAGTATAATGTCCCAAATTACCACTACAATTCAACTACTAACAGGGTTCCACCAGACCCAAAGGAATTGGAAAGTCAAGTTAGACAGTAGGAGGCATCTTATCTCTGCTGCAGCTTCATTCCCATCCCTTTCGCTTCCATAACATCTTCAGGATCACTGTGCTGGGCAATGTACCATATGGTTGCTTGACAGGGAAAGCGTATTTCAAAATGAACTCTAGGTCTATGGCACAAGGCAATTATGAGCCATGCAGAGAAACAAGAACTTACTTTCTAATTGTCACAGGACTGGTAGTGGAGCATCAGTGGACTGCCAATCATAATTGGTCAAGCAATAACTTAGGACTTCAAATATTCTTATTACAACATTCTCCATAGTCTGATTTCTCTTCAGATCACATAAATCTTTCACCTTTTACAAAAATCTCCAAAGCTGGCTGTAGTGGACGTTTTGGGTTCTTTAAAAATTCAGGTATGTTATGTAAACATGTTTTTGTTTTAATCACAAGTGCGGGATATTGAGCTACTTTAGTTTGTCCATAGCTGATAATCACCTCGTGCAGGGCATGGTGTATGCCAGCTGGTAACAGCCTTGTAGGGCTCAGAGAGGTTTTTTGCCAGCTGCAGTTAGTTTAATTTTGATGACTGAGAGAGGAGGTAAATATCACAGCCCAGAGAGAGGAAGGCAGTCAAGGAGATGGATGAAGAGAAAAGGCTGCTGGTTCTGCTGAACGGCTGGATATCTGGATGATTGAGATTGGTATTTTCCCAAAGAGCCTGACAACCCTAACCAGCTGGAACTCAGTCTAAAGGGGTCTCCGTCCTCTGTCCCATCTAACCTTCTTTATCTCCTACCTAGGGTTGGATTGGAAGGGAGGTAGAGCCATTAAAGAACCACAAATAAAATAGAGTTAAAAAGTAGCACTACCCATGTTGTCCCATCTTGGGCACCATTTTGTTGTAGGATTTTGGTAGTCCTTTAGCCATAAAAATAAAGGAGCCAAGACCTTTTCACACCCAAACCTTAATCCTTAGCTGGGCAGACTCTCAATTAGCTCATCAAATTAGCCCATCCAGGCCAGTGGTCATGTTCTTCTACTCTCCTGTCTCCTGCAAAAGGCTTTTCTTTTTCTCCTTCTCAGAGTTTCTCTTTCTTTCCCACCTTCCAGCTCTCTCTCTGCCCAGCTACAGGTAATACCTTATTATCCAATCAGGGATAATTTGTGATGCAAGGTTTATACAACGTTATCTCGACTAGGTGAGGATTTGCTCATAAAGCAGCAAGGGTCTTGAAGGGGTAAGCAATTAAAATTTGAATACATAGTAAGTTTTAGATAATCCCAACACTACACAGAGGAATATGACATCTTACATCCCAGTAATTATGAACAGCCTGTAGAACCTCAGGGAGAGGTGGCATCTTACCAGTCCCTTCCGCGATCCATGATGGGATAGTGACAAGCCCAGTCTTGAAGATGTCTTAGGCAACTTACCTTTGCTTTATGAGTTTATTGGTGCAGGAGCCATGGCAGGTACAGAAGACAGTTTCATTGTCTTCTTCCTAGTCCTCAGGCTCGAATATCCTTTCTGCCTTATTTTCCATGATGTTCCTTGAGACTTGAAGGGACTCAAACATCTGTCCCATCTAAGGATGAACACTCTGGTAAGAGTTCTCATAGTGCAGAGTGTCCGTGAACTTGGAGAAAGAATTTCACAATATGTAAATCATGTTAAAGCATATATAAGGCAATTAGTAATAGTATATAAAATATGGTATGCCAAGTTACATAAACCCTTTTCAAGTTACTTGGAACTCAGAAATGAATCATTCATGCATGAAAATAAACTACTACTCTAAAATTCCATCATAGTAGAGAATTCTATCATATGTGCTTCTATGTTTATTTACTTTTCTTTTAAATATTATAAATATGCGTGTCAAACCAAGGTATGGCCATTTTAGTTTTGTTATCTAACCAATGTTTTTTTATTATGATTTACACTAGTTCATAAATGATTACTGAATATCTGTATTAGACCTGAGTTAACAGTGAAAATTTTATGGCACCTTTCTTGGTATCATGCTCCTGTGAGATATCTCATCTGGTGATTCTATATTCATTTTGCTAACCTGTAGTCAACTAAAAATATTTGTTTCTCCAGAAATACCTACACACACACACACACACACACACACACACACACACACACACACACAGAGAGAGAGAGAGAGAGAGAGAGAGAGAGAGTGTGTGTGTGTGTGTGTGTGTGTGTGTGTGTGTGTGTGTGTGTTTCTGGCGTCTGTATTGCCCACTGCAAAAAGCAAAAGAAGCTTCACTAACAAACGTTGAGAGCTGCACTAATCTACAGGCAAAGCCACAAATACTTTGTGATCACTTTGACAGCTTGCTCACTTACAAAACTTCACTTATATGTTCCTTACGAGGGGCCATGAATTCCCTAACCATGAGCTCTCTATGAGGCTTACAGTGCTAGGTATGACTTCCAATGGCACATGCCTCAAGACCAGCAAGAACACAGCTGGAACTGGATATACCCTAAGAGTCATTTTTCCATTTCACCAGGGGAAACATCTTGCCGAGAAGTTTGCTACTGCAGAATAAAGGCTCCACAGCTGGATGAGACCGTTTATAACTTTCTTCTCCAGCAGCCTACAGGGTGCCCCCTGGCACTACAGATATCAGCCAACTGGGAGGAAACATTTAGCTCAGTGTCAGCTTAAGTTTTCCATATCCTGCAACTGAAGTGTGTGGTATCTTCAGCAGTAGGAACTCGCCATCTATATGTAGCGGACAAGCAAAAATAATGCCTATGGCCTATATTGTTTTGGGGGACTCTAGGGTCTCCATGACTAACAACTCATAGGGAGATATACCATAAACAACACTCGACTTTTCACTTATTAACCCTATGACCTTGAGGAACATTATCCACCCATTTGAGGTGTTTTATTTCAAACTACTTTTCTTTCATAATTTAAATTTTTAATTATCTTACAAAAAAGCAGATTTCCAAAGGATTGTTTCATCCTCCCCCAATTATTCCTTAACTTGCTTTACACAGATCCCCATTTTATGGTAATTGAGGTGGGCATATTTTGTGGGGCTTCCTTGATGTGCTGTTCTTATGAAACATGCTCTACAGTGTCTGAAGGAGGGGTAGGGTTTTTTTATTCAATAAAGGAAATCATTGTCCTCTGAAATGACAGAGACTTAAATGCCCATTGCTTATTGTTTTCCTTCATAATTGCAACTGTTTTTAACTATAGGTATTTGACTGTTCATCATGATGATATTTAAGGTGACAAATTTCTGGGCACGTTTGTGAGATCATTTACAGAGAGGTTTAAGGATATTAGATTAGCAATAAATACCCATTAACTGGAAAGTCCTGGTCAAGAGAATAAAATGTCTGGTGTAGGTGGAGACTTAACATTCCATTTGGGCAAGTCTTTTATCTAGCCAAGGGACCATCCTCCAGGCAGGATGGACCACCCTTAGGAAGGCAGCCTTATCTTAAGCCATGCTAAACATATAGGTGGAATAATTATTCCTTTAATGAGATCCTGTACTTTTCCTTTGCAGACTGTACATCACTCTAGCTCAATCCCTAGGAGTTGCCATTAGGTTCGGTGTCAGGACTCAGAAAGGTACCAATTTTTCCTTTTCTTTTCTCTGTCTCTTTCTTTCAGAATCCAAGCATGGTTTTTAACACTCAAGCCTTCTTCTTCTGAAGAAGCTCATGTCTCTAAATCCCTCCTTTCTGCCATGTGTCTGCATGTCTACCAAGTGTGTGACTTCTATCCCTGCCTAATTCAAGCAGTGTAACTCTTTCGCTTCTCTCCTCCGTTCCCTTTCAGGCAGCTGTGGAGATTTACAGCTTACCTACATTGAGGAGTTTTTCTTTTCCTTATAAAATTATACAATTGCCCTCAAATTTCCATTTGAGTATGTTCCTCAGTTTTTATCAGTTAAACTAAAAACTCTAAGAGGGAACCCCAGTTTCGACAGTTGGCAACCAACCGTGAAGGGATACCAACATGTCTGGTAACATGGGGAAGACACACTATGAATAAAGGCAGCATCATGTCATGGGCTTGGGTCTAACATTGAATAAGAAGGAGAAGAAGACCCAGGACCCAGGTCGTCATATTCATCTCACATCTGCCACTGTCCTTCCTTGTCATGATAGATGGTAATCTTCAACTGTGGGCCAGCATATATACTTTCTTTCTTAATGTTGTCAAATATTTGTCACAACATCCATGAAAGCAACACACAGAAAAGCAACACTAGGAGTGGGGTGTTGATGTGACCAACTTGCCTATGTGATTACCAGGCTTTAGGAGCTAGGTAGTAGAAAGAGCATTGGAGAGCTTAGAGCTGCAGCTTCATGGCATCCTTAGGACACAGTCAATGGAGCCTAAGTCCAGTGGGGGTTTGGAAAATCAGAACACCGAGAGAAATGCTGATATTGGAGGACTTCCTCATTGGGTTTCTGAACGGAACAAACACTATTTGGAGCTGGACCCAAAGCCTTTTGTGTTCTATTTTGATAACGAATTTGACTTTATTCTGTCAATATCCTAATAGTTTAAGAGAGGATAAATTTAGAAGTAATGGGCTAATTCGTTTGGAAGAATAAATTTCAAGACAGGATACAGTGTAGTCAATGGAAGGGTTTTTATCTATGTCTACAATGAGAGAAGGCAGCAAGTGGGGTAGAAATATGACAAAATTCAAGTCTGATGAGGAAAACAGCATGTATGAGTTTACAGTGGCTGCTAAGGCAGGGGTAGGCAAAGCAGCTGTAATTTTTTTTTTTAAAGAATAACATCATTAAAGACAAATCTTGCGCTCTTCTCTGGGACAATGAGAAAGGTCCCTTGAACATGAAACTGTACCTAGAAGGTTGTAACTTGTAAAAATGCACATTCCTTTGAAAAGAAAGCATAAATGGAAAATGCCAACACAGGAAGTCATTACTCCCAAAGGGGCCACCCAAAGAAATAGTTCCCTAGTGCTTGCCCCAAAGAGCATAAAGGCTGATTTAAATGCAGTTCAATTATAGCATTTGTGTGGGGCAGTTAATATATCAAGCTAGGAGTTGAACTTGGTGGTGTTATCAAAATGGTACTGGATGGGCAGCACAAAAGACTTGAGCTGCTCACAGAGGCTTGAATAAAGATTCTAGAGAGCCACTGAGACCAGCCAATATGGCAGGTATTGAATTTCCTGTAAGCAGGCCTTGAGAGGCCATTGCATGCAGCTGAGAAGGGGCATCCCAAGACGCAATGAAGCTGTAAGGTATTTGTTGAGGAGAGCTGCAGTCACAGAGTAGAGCTGAACTTAAATGTGAGGCTATGTTTATTGCAGGCAGCAAAGATGAAGGTGAAGGGAGTGGGCCAAGAGTCCATCATAAACCTCAGATGCTGTATGTGGAATTATGGAATTTGGTGTTTTCCTTTCTAGGTTTCAGTCTTGCTTTGGCCCAGTCTTTCCTCACTGTGCCCCAATTCCTCCATTTTGGAATGGAAGCATTTACCATATGCTATTGTATATTGGAAATGGATAGTCTATGTTACTATTTTTTAATTTTTAAATATATTATTTTATGACTATGATTTTTTTCTTTCATGTAAATCTGCACTATATGTATGCTATGCCTGGTATCCAGGAATCCATCATATCTGTTGGAACTGATGTCTAACTGGAATTATAGACAGTTGGGAACCATCATGGGGTTCTGTAAATTGAAGCCATGAACTCTGTCTGAACAGAAGGTGCTCTGAATTGCCATGCCTCCCATAACTTGATTTACTTTACAGTACTCGTACTTAATCGAGAGCTCGAATATCGGAAAAGTCCTGCTTCTTATCTTGTCCATATAATAATTAGGTACCATGTTCTCACCAGTCAGCCTTTCTGCTCTCGTTTTCCTCATTGGTCAGTGGCCAACAACCCACAGAGGACCACAGTGACTTTAAACATGTAACCAAAAGCATTTTTACTTACATTATGAAATGGCCAGGAGCCTTTGAGGACCAGGGGTTATAATTTCCTGACTTAAAGTATTGTGTTTACTTGTCAAGTAGAGAAGGAGTGGATGGGCTTGTAACCAGTAATGTTGATTGTCAACTTCAACATGGCTTAGAGTAATGCAGGAGGCAAATTTCTGGGTATGTCTGTGAGGACATCTCTAGAGAAATCAAACTGAGTCGAGAAGACGGCCGTGAGTATGGTGAACCTGGTCCTTGGGAGGGGAAGCAGGGCTATATAACAAGAAGGAAGGGAGCCAAGGAGACTCACTAGTCTCCTCTTTCTGATTACAGTAACAATGTGGTTTGCAGCCACAGGCTTCTCACTCTATGTTCCCCAGCCATGATGGACCACATCATCAGACTGTACGCTTCACCCAAAAACATGTTTACATCCACTACATCAGACTTGGAAGCAAATTAAAATTTTCCTTCTTTAAGTTGTTTTTTTTTTTTAGGAGTTTTGTCACATACAAAAAAATTTAATTCTAGTATTTTATTCTGTAATCTTCTAACCCTAAGAGGGTCCTCTGGCTTGTGTTGCTGCAAATGTACAACGTGAGTTAAGGAGTGTAACATCTGTAATAAAAGTTTGAGAATGTCGGAAAAGAAATTGTATTTTAATGTTTCCACTTTGCATAAAGCAAAACAGAGGCTCAGAACATACAGGAGGAATGGAATCATTGTGTCATTATTGACAAGTTTGGCATTTCATTGTCATTAATATTTTCATTCATTTATTTTTAAAAGCCATATGAAGGCTACAGCTTAGTGGCCAAGCCCTTGGCAGGCATACATACTACCCTGTATCTGATCCCGATCTCCAGAGAATAAATGAAAGCTACATGTTTAGGTGATACCATGGCTATAATCCTAGTGCCCCCACAATTCATACATGGAAACTTAGCACCATTGTGATGGTAATAAGAAATGAGGGTTCTTAGGGGTGTCAGTCACAAGAGGTCGTACTCTTGAATAGATTAGTACCTTGTAAAAGTGTGGAGGTGGCCAAGTCAAGCCCTTTTCACATTTTCATTCCATCTATCATATGAAGACACAACAGCACAACTCTATGACTTCGGGAGAGACAGATTGTAATCACCTCACTTTTATCTTCCTGTTCCCACGCTCCCTCCCTCTTCTGCTCTATTTCCCTCCCCTAGACCTCTGATAGGTGGGGACTTTCTCCCCCACCATCTGACCACAGCCTATCAGAGCTCATCTGTATAGCCTGCATCCCCTTCCTCTGTGTTCCCGCTGGGCCTCTCTCCGAGTAGGGCAGTGGGGGACTTGGGGGATACGTGAACTTTAATCAGGACGTTAAAGTCCAGGAGTGAGGAGGACTCTCTCTCTCTCTCTCTCTCTCTCTCTCTCTCTCTCTCTCTCTCTCTCTCTCTCTCTCTCTCTCTCTCTCTCTCTCTCTCCCTCTCTCTCTCTCTCTGTCATATGTTTCAGTGTCTCTCAAAACTTACTATCATAAGGGGCAGGAGAGCCGTGGATTTCTTACATTCTGTCCAGGATTTTTGATTTGTCACAACTGTAACTTTTTAAATATTTCTTTCAAGCACCATCTGACCACAAGTGTAAATAATAATTTTCTTGATTTTTTT
This sequence comes from Acomys minous, assembly GCF_964271855.1. NCBI lineage: Eukaryota > Metazoa > Chordata > Mammalia > Rodentia > Muridae > Acomys > Acomys minous. The sequence continues at coordinate 57,186,810 of NC_140493.1, read as the reverse complement.
TTTTAAAGCAGCTTTACTACGGATTTCAAGTGAGAACTCAAGAAGCTCAGGTGCTGTGCTAAATGGACCAGCCTCACATTCAAATGTAGAAAGAATTGTATCACAATATTGTTACAACATCATTGTATGTTACGCGTGTACATCCTGTCATGTGCTGTACTGAGGTGCTTTAGGCACAGTAAATCGTTCAATTCGCCGTACCCACCTGAGTAGGCGTTGTCACCCTTCATATCTACAGAGATCCGTAACTGGAACAAAAAGAGGCTGAATCACCCTGCCTAAAGCGTTCTAGCCCAGCCGGAGCACCAGTCCGGATTCCCAACTGCTATCACGTGCTGTGTCTTTGTGTGGCTGCCTTCATCTCTCTGTCCTCCCAGGCTACATCCTCATCCTAACAAACGCTGCCTGGCAGACTGACCTTCAGATTACAGCCACTTCTTGCTCACTCTGTTTTCTGACGGTACTTATCTTACATAAAATCCCTCCTGGGGATTTGTAAAAATAATTCTTTTCTTCCCCTTTAAAAGAACAGAACTGTAGTGCGGATCTCGGGGTCACGCTGGCTGGAGCCTTCCACTTTGCATCACTGCTTGGATTGGGTGTTACCCATATCTGCTTTATACCGATCTGTTTTAAGTTCCTGTGCTTTCAGTTCGGTTTCTGTACAGCTGTAGAATCTATAATCTCCAAAGAATAATTTTCTTCACGTTACTTTACATTTCTGCAAATGCTTTAAATAGTAGATATTTTTAATGTTCTGTTTTAAACAGACCCTATAGTTAATCCGCTTGCAGATAGATTTATTTGCTATCTGAACCCCCAAAGATCAAGCTTTTTTTCAAATATCAGCAGTGGGAAGTGTGTTAACAGTTCTGGTGGTATAGATACTATAGAAACTTGAGAGATTGTAAAGATTATTTTCTGAAATTGAAATTGATTATTCCCTGTGAAGGTTGGTTATAGCTATTGAGAGCTTTAAAATAAAATGTCAACTCTTTTATTATTAGTGAATAGAATTACTTTTGTATTGGCGGTGAAATGGCAGTTCTATGTAATGCTTTAAAAAATGTATTTAAGATTTTTTTCTCTTTCCTTTTTCCTCTTAAATGTCCATTTTCAAAGGAATGATCAATGGCTTGTCAACTTACAGTATAGCTGATGTAAAAAGTTTGTGATGGCAACTCTAAATGTTTTATCACCTGTCAGAAATTTCAATGATAATAAAAAGTAACATCCTTTAAATTAATTAGACATGATTAGGACTTCAAACCCAGAGGCCACATCATTATGCAAAAATTATAACAGTTAGCTATTTAAATTACCATTAAATTGATTCTTATGTTAATTGATATTTCACTTATAACCTGAGATTTAATTTATATAAGATCTCCAGAAATAATAAGATATAATGAAATATTATTTTGGAAAATTCTTTTAAGAAAAAAACCGATTCCTTATATTTGGCTTCAGTTATAATTTCCTAATTAGAATAGAGATGGCTTTTTATTTTGTATGTAATGGCATGGGTTACATTCATCTCTTATGTTTGTATTGTACCCACATAAATAAATACGATATTCTTTTTCTCAGTGAGCAATACTTATCTCCTCCCGTGACATGGCAAACTGAGTGTATATAATTTAAACATTTGAGATACAGCGTGAGTTGTGACTTATTTTGGAAAAGTATGATCGTGTGACTGTGCATATAGGCAACTTCTGAAGACTGAGACTATTATGTATTTCAGAGAAGAGCTGACAGCACAGAAAATAATTCACACAGGGTTTTAATACACAGAAGCTTTTAAAGGACTATGTGACATTAAAATGCCGATTTCCCCAAACTACGAGTCAATTATTCTTTTTAGTGCTTGAAAATTCACACATGTGTATTATGTGTTTTTATTGAATCAATCCCTCATTTATCACCTCCTACTCCCCGTCACTTCCTCATCGTAACCTTATGTGTTCTTTTGTTTTTTCGATCCACTGGGTTCACTTAGCGTTGCCTGTGTGTCGCAGGTGCGCAGCCATCACCTGGAGCATGGCTAGCCTCTCAGGGAACGCTTCTCTGATGAAAACTGACTCTCCCTTCCCAGAAGCCACTAGCTCCTTGGATAGGTGTGGGATCCTGTGAGCCCCTCCTGATTCTTGATGCTTGGCCTGATCTGGTGCCTGTCTTATTTATGCAGCCACAGACGATGACAAATTCATGTTCAGCAACTACTGTTTCACTGAGGTTGTCCGCTCCTCTGGCTCTTAGAATCTTCCTCTCCCCTCTTCTGTGATGATCTCCAAGCCTTTGTGGAAAGTGGTGTAAAACAGATGCCCCATGTACAAGTAGGGATTTCACATTCTCTTGTTCTCTGCATGTTGAATGTTCGTGAGTACCTATCTGTATTGATCGCCATCTGCTGCACAAAGAAGTTTCTTTGATAAAGGTGAGAGATGAAGTAATCTATGGCTATGAAGACAAAAACTTAGGGGACAATTTAATCCATTCAGCAGAACAATAACTTTAGGTTCCTCTTAGGGCCCTTGATCTAGCTAGCCATAGGTTTTTGGCCCATGAACAATATTAGGCACAAGTTCCATTTTATAGAGCGGGCTTTATGTCCAGTCAGAAAGTGGTCAGTTATGTAACATTCATGTCACCACTGTAACAGTGAGTGTGTCTTCCAGACCAGTCATTGCTATGTCTCAGATGTTTCACAGTTGTGCAAGACAGCTGGTGACATCTTCCTGGTAGCATGGCGCAGTGAACTCACTAATGTCTTCTCCAGCGATACTTTCTCCTCAGCTTCCTATTTTCTGGCTTTTGCAGAACACTGTTATCAGGGCCCTTTTGCTGTTGACATGTCTCACTTGATTCCAGTGGTGCTTGGCTCAAAGTCCTTGTCTCTATCTTAATCTCCTTTTCCCCACACCAGGTGTTGCTAAGTTGATTTTTCTCTACTGTTTTATCTCTACTCCCACCAATTCTTAACTTTCTTCAGATGCCTCCACTCTTCCAAGATATCTTAGGAAGAAAATCGTTCCTCAAAACTTTCCATCTTTGTATTTCCATTTCTGGTGCATCTTAGGCTTGTGCAGGTAGTTCTTTTATTTTATTTTTTTATAGAGGAGTAATCTTCTTAATGACAGTTTTAGTCATGTGTATGTGAGGAGGCATGCGTCTGTGTGTTGTATGTATACAGGCACTGGAGTTCTCTGGAATTGTTGTTGTAGGCAATTGTGAGTGGATGGGCCCAGTTTCTGGGAACCAAACTTGGGTCACATGGAAGTCTACTATATCTCTGCATCCTCAAGGGGGAATATTTCTAATGTCGTATATTTCTCCATGTGGAATGGTTTTGTCCTTATACTTTTTTCACTCTCCATGAACTTTGTAAGATACTCCAAGTATTTTGAGTGGTGGGTACATGTACTTACTGCCTATGCTCCTTCTCCTTTGCTGTGTTAACTCGGGCGGCATCTGGAACCACATGTCAACCTTATGTTTCTGTAGGGACTGGGTGCTTCATGCGCTCACAGTTCTTTGGAAAGAGTTGTTGGCTCTGGCTCCCTTTCCACTCATATAGTTAATCTGGAAGTGACCTGGAGTTTCTTTAGTACTTCCTGTACTTAAAATAATCTCAGCAAAATTAATGTGGAGATACAGAATCTCTCTTATCCCAATGCTGCCTAGTCCCTTCTAGTCTTTTGCTGCTGAGTTTCTAAGGTACGGAACCACAGGCTTATTCGAGTTTACAAAACTCAATATAATACTAGAGAAAGCAGAGAGGATGGTAGCAAGACTGATGTAAATCGAAGCACAAATGTGCCTTTTTAGACAACTGGTAAAGGAGCTGCATACAAATAGATTTTCACAGTACAGGTATTTCTATAACTCTAATTCAATTAGTGAAATGTGTAAGTAAGTAAACGTGGAGGTGTCTCTGATGTTGGGGTGTCTGTTATTCCAGGAAAGCTATCCCTGGTTCAGGAACTATGCAGAAGAACCCAAGAAAGCCAAGGAGTAAGATGATTTCCAGAAAAGGTCAGAAAGCGATAAGAATTGTGAGAAAAGGAAGATGATTAGCATTTGTAGTTTTCAGAGTTGTTTTCATCTCACTGGCACACATATAACACAGATTTGTGGCTATAGCAACCATATCTCTTCTTAGATATGGTCTTAGATACCTTCTTCATTTCATGCCCATATCAAAACTGTTAGGTCATAAAACCGAGACAACTCATGTCACCGGAGAACATTGAGATCTACAAAATGTCCCAACTCACTAGCTGGAGGACAAGTTAGCTTAGATGGCTAGGAAAATCATCGAAGTGTGTGTTGCCTCCTAAGACTGTGGAAGTGTAAGGAGACTAATAGCAGCTGAACAGTCTGAACAGTTGCCCTTTGCACCTGAACATATGCCTAGGGTGAGAGTCACAGGAAGAGGAGAGTAAGGGCCACTTCATCCAGGATCACGGCCGAGCAAGTGACCACAGCAGAAAGAAGGTTTTGTTTTTGGTGTTTGTTTTTAAAGATAAATCACGTAAATACTGTACGGGGTCTTTATCAAATACTTCCTCGTGGTGGGAAACAAGCTGCTCCCTTGTCAGGTCTGGTCAAGTATCATTTCCAGGATAGACAGTAGTGCTGCCAGATTTACTCACAGGTTATCAGGATGTAAACAGAAAAAAAAAAAAAAGAGCCACCAATAATCTTGCCTTAGGATATTGTTGAGCATGTACAAGGAAGTACTGAGTAAATACTCAAGCTTGCTTTTAACCCTTTAAATCCACCACGAAAGAGCATTGGGTGGCTTTTTTGATGATAATGTTCAAGGTTTCCTCCTGTGTGTTTTCACTTATTTATAAAAAATGAATAAGCTATGACCATGTGGTACCATTAAGGAGCCACTTTCTGGATTCTGGACCTTGAATATCTTCCAAAGGACGATTTATTTAAAGGCTTTATCTCCAGGGAGAGAATTTTCTGATAAGGCCAAACGTGTAGTGTGCTGAGCCTAATGGAATGTTCGTTGGCCACTGGGAGGATGCGTGGAAGGGGCTGTTGGACTTCAGCCTTCTCCCTCATGCTCCCTTGCTCCCTGGCTGATGAGGTTGGCATCTTTGTTCTGTAAAGTACTGCATCCATAGTGTACCCCCCACCCAGGCCAAACAAATTGGCCACTACATCTAGGTCTAAACATAGTGAACAAGAGTAAAGCTTTTCATTTTAATAAATGAATTTTCTCAGGCATTTCATTATAGTAATGTAAAGATGTCTACTGTACAACTCAATTTTTATTGAGGAATATTTTGTTCCTGTAATTAATTTCCATAACACTTTGCCTGTCAATTAAATCAAGCACTTAAAAAATTACATTAGTGAATTTTCAATGTGAAGATTGGCACAATGGGCTTTATTTAGTTTTTTGATAATATTTCTCATCCTATTAATGTGAATACTTCATATTTTGTTTTAGTTTAGGTATAATATACATCCTGTGGTTAGACTGAAGATCTATACTATGAATAGAGAAATTAATGTGTAAACTATTATTACATGGTAAAATATCACAACACTCTTATACATCCTACTTTATATACATAAAATAAGCTATGTCATCTAAAACATCTATTATACAGCAATAGTCTTTAGAATTCTATATTTATGGAGTTCGTGCTTCCTGAGTTCAAGTCCCCCTCTGCTCTGGAAAGGTGCTTAATCTCTGTCTGCTTACTGAATGTGTGAGTTTTCTCACCCCTAATAAAAACACTTTTTTTTTTACTGGCTGGAAAAATATATTTATTATACTTATTAAAACCACTGATCTTACCTTTTAGTCATGAGTGGCACTAAATTAAATCTTGAATACATTAAACTCCATTCAGATTAGACAGTATTTTAAGTCAGTGCATAACAGTGTGCTATCATGCCTGCCTGACTGATGCTTTCTGAGAGGAGTAGTTTTCTTTTTTTTTTTTCCTTTATTAATTTATTCTTGTTACATCTCAATGGTTATCCCCTCCCTTGTATCCTCCCATTCTTCCCTCCCTCCCATTTTCCCCTTACTCCCCTCCCCTATGACTGTTCCTGAGGGGGATTACCTCCCCCTCTATATGTTCATAGGGTATCAAGTCTCCTCTTGGTAACCTGCTGTCCTTCCTCTGGGTGCCATCAGGTCTCCCCCTCCAGGGGACATGGTCAAAGGTGAGGCACCAGAGTATGTGAGAAAGTAATATCCCACTCTCCACTCTACTGTGGAGAGTGTTCCGTCCATTGGCTAGATCTGGGTAGGGGTTTAAGGTTTACCGCCTGTATTGTCCTTGGCTGGTGCCTTAGTTTGAGCGGGACCCCTGTGCCCAAATCTGCCTATCATAATGTTCTACTTGTAGGCTCCTAGGACCCTCTGGGTCCTTCTACTTTGCCTTTCTCCCATGATTCTCTCATCTAGAATCCCACTAGAATGTCCGCTCCTCTGTCTCAGTTTCCTGGTAAGTGAAGGCTTTTGTGGGACATGCCCCTTGGGCTAATATGCAGATATAAGTGAGTATATACCATTTGAGTCTTTCTGCTTCTGGGTTAACTCACTCATTATGATCATTTCTAGCTCAATCCATTTATCCACAAATTTCGGGAATTCCTTGTTTTTAATAGCTGAATAGTATTCCATAGTGAGATTCCATCTTACACCCATCAGAATGGCTAAGATCAAAAATTCAAGCGACACCACATGCTGGCAAGGATGTGGAGAGAGAGGAACACTCCTTCATTGCTGGTGGGAATGCAAACTAGTACAACCATTTTGGAAATCTATCTGGTGCTATCTCAGAAAAATGGGAATAGGGCTTCCTCAAGACCCAGCTATTCCACTCCTTGGAATGTATCCAGAAGATGCTCCAGCACACAACAAGAAAATTTGCTCAACCATGTTCATAGCAGCCTTATTCATAATAGCCAGAACATGGAAACAGCCTAAGTGTCCCTCAATAGAAGAATGGATGAGGAGTAGTTTTCAGAGATGACTAAAGACAAAAGCTAGAGTTGGTTCTGCTTTTTCTTATTTGTGTTTTTTTTTTCTAGCTAGGAACTGGTTATTTCAAATCTCATCACCATCATCCAGAGAAATGTACTTTCCAAATTAAAAGAGTAACATCAGCGATTTCCCCTGAGAATTAGAATGGCTTCTCTCACGGCCAGAGGCGGTATTACTGAGCAACACATAGTTTTGAGGCTTCCCTTGCTGTTGCTATGGTTATGAATGCATAAGCACTTCCTGGCAGAACCTACTCACCCTCTAAGGTTCTTATACTAACTGATGGGAGCCGTAGCCGTGAAGTTCTTTAACAGAAATGATGCTGCTAGTATTACTGCCAGAATATTTGCCAAAGTCACAAAAACAAACAAACAACAACAAATTTTTATCTCCCCCTCCCGTGTTTCCTCATTAAATGATTTGCCAAACCTCAGCTAAATATAATGCCTTCCAGGACCTAATCTCATTATTTCCATTCTTGTCCAAATAGGAACGTTGGTAAAACAATGAATGCAGAAGCTTGAAAGGACAAACTTACTGTGGTTTGGTTTTTTCCTGTTTATTATTATTATTATTATTATTATTATTATTATTATTATTATTATTATTATTATTATTATATGGTTTGGTAAATGATACTGCTAAGTCTTGAAAAGCAATATCATTTACCGTAGCAATGCATTAGGGAGAAAACAGGAGAGTTTGGAATATAAGACCCGTGTGTGTGTGTGTGTGTGTGTGTGTGTGTGTGTGTGTGTGTGTGTACTCATAATAACACAGCAATCCATCTGTGTCCTCCTAAACCCCCCCTTTTGTGTGCACATTATTTCTCATAGTATGTAATTATCTTCATTGTTATCTTTCCCTATTTGCAAAATAAACATTAGAGGAGCAGTGTGCCAGGCTGTGAGAGGAAGCAACTATGGGGAAAAAAAATCCTCCTAATATAAAGTAGGAGCAGAGAACTGTAGGGCTATGGAGTTAGAAGTATTTTCTTTAGTGGTAAGGGTTCACATGGGCAGCTAGGTTATTGCAGGTGTCTATGCCAGTGGCAGGATAGAAAAGTGTTCTAGCAAGAGCCAACAATATTAAATATCCCGGAGAGAGAAGGCTAGCACCAGAAGCTATTCATACTACACAGCTTAAGAAATGGAGTATACGCCCAGAGTCCCTATATGGAATACTACTCTGCTATTAAAAACCATGAATTTCCTAAATTTGTCGACAAATGGATTGAACTAGAAATGATCATCATGAGTGAGTTAACCCAGAAGCAGAAAAAGTCAAATGGTATATACTCACTTATATCTTGACACTAGCCCAAGGGACATGTCCCACGGAAGTCTTCACTTACCAGGAAAGTGGGACAGAGAAGGGGACATCCTATTGGGACTCTAGGTGAGAGAAGCATGGGAGAATGGAGAAATAGAGGAATCCAGAGGGTTCTAGAAGCATACAAGAAGAACATTATGATGGGCGGATCTGGGCCCAGGGATCCTGCTCAAACTATGGCACCAGCCAAGGACTGTATATGCAGTAAACTTCGAACCCCTACCCAGATCTAGCCAATGGACAGGACATTCTCCACAGTTGAGTGGAGAGTGGGGTATGACTTTCACACAAACTCTGGTACCCCATATTTGACCATGTCCCCTGGATGGGGAGGCCTGGCAGCACTCAGGAAGGATAGCAGGCTACCAAGAAGAGACTTGATACCCTATGAGCATATACAGGGGGAGGAGGACCCCCTCAGTCACAGTCATAGGGGAGGGAAGTAGGAGGAAATGGGAGGGAGGGAGAAATGGGAGGATACAAGGGATGAGATAACAACTGAGATGTAATATGAATAAATTAATAAATATATTTAAAAAATGGAGTATATATGAAAACCTGCTTGATTTTTCAAATGACTTCAATGATCCCACAGAAAGAAAGGATTCTGACATTTTCTCCAGAGATGTAGGGAGAGTTGAATCTTTAAAATATACACTCAATGCATTTTCGGGTATTTGACTTTGCAGAACTCAAGATGAATCCGCCTACTTCAAGTTAGGGATCAGATAAAACGCCTACATGCCATTGTCCAGGTACTTTTTCAATCCCAAGTAGCTGACTGGTAAGGTGGGTTTATGTTCAAGTCTGAGTGCTGGCTCTTCCCCTTTGAGGTGTTGGATGGCCAGCTATGGAATCTGATGAGCCTTTAAATCAGTTATGACCACAATCAGCCTCAGAGCTGAGTGTCTAAAGCTGCCTAGAGGACACCAGGCCTTTGTTTGCAGTTGCTTGGTGTCATCTCAGAACATTTTACAATTTCTTTCTTAAAGCTCACCATTACTGAACTCCCTGTTCAATAAGTTATAGCCTGCAAGCTGGGTGCCAGTCCAATCTCAAGACCACCACCCTTAACCGGGCAGTGTGCAGTTTCGCTTGCAGGTGCAAGGTTCGATTTTCAAATGCAGCTGTAAATTTTGTCACAATTAGCCATCTTGCAGTATAAGCATCAAACACTAAATTACACTCACCTGTGTCTGCCACCTGAATGTGATTATGGTTAACACGTTGGGAGACGTGCACAAATCTAATTATAGTTTGATTCCATAAAGTTACTATCCTGCAAACGTTTTGTTTTTTCCTCACACGTGCTTCTTCTGTCCATGTTGCTAGGGATTTTTTAAAAATGCCATATCTTCATCTCATGTTTTGCTTTTTATGAAAAAGGTTCATGTAGACTCGGCTGGGTTCAAACTTGCAGTGTGAACGCTGTTCTTGGTCCTCCTGTCCTCACAGGCTTGTGTCGTTATCCATCCTCACTTTTAGTGGCTACACACCAATCCATAAAGTGACTCTTAAATTATTAACTAAACTACACCCATAGCTATAACTGGCAAATTTTTGCTACCAAAGGTTTTGATGTCTGTAAAAATTTTTATTTTCTAAAAATTATTTGTAATCCCACAAGCTATGTGAATGACATCTACCTATTTGTCCATTAACATTGATTTCTAAGTGCCCGTTCCATAGACACAGAGTCTCTTTTTATTGACATTTGTGTTTTCTTAATATTCTTTATAATGGACATTTATAAGGAAGAAGAGCATCATTCCTCTGTCACACAGAGGTAATTATGTTAAAAAAATCTTAATGCTTATTCCTCAGTACACTTCTCATTGCATATATGCATGCCTATGGTTTTTCTTACAAAATAAATGATATCTTTTGTGGTTCTTTTTTAATCTCTGCAGTGTTGGAAACCCACACTATATCTCTTGATTTTATTACATGATATCTTTTATTGATTATTTGGGAATTTCCCATCCTATACCTCATCACACTAATTTCTCAGTCCTCCCAGGTCTGCCTCCCCCACCCTGTGATGTCCTACCCACTCAAAAAAAAAAAAAGAAAAAAAAAAGAAAAGAAAAGAAAAGAAAGAAAAGGAAAAAAAAAAACCAAGCAAACAGTCTAATTTGTGTTGCCCATATACTCACTGGAACATGGTCAAACTCCCAGTGGCTGTGCCCTTAAAGAAAACCGAGTCCTTCCCCACCTGCGCCGTTCATCAGAAGCCGTCAGTTGGAGAGGGCTACACCTCAGCATCCTTATAACATATTTTTAGGGTTTTCTCTTGTAGGTTTGTGTGTAGGCTGTTGCTTTTTGGGGGTCAGGTGGGTGAGGACAGGGGTCGTCACAAAAGCCTTCTATGGCCCTCTTTCTCAACTATGAGTCTGCACTGATCCACACCACTGAAAATTGGCATCCTTGTGTAAACGTTTTTATTTCCTCAGAGGAAAGAGCTGTATCTAGTTGTATATTCATACAGCTTAGGCTGAGCCCAGAGTGTTTCTATTTAACTGCCCCTAGGCCTAGGCCTGGAATTTCTAGCTTCTGTACAATCTAAGCTTCTGCCAGCCCTGACTTTGAAGGCTTCAGCTTCCAGCCTCCATTTGCTAACGTAGGCCTAGAGTGCTATCAGCCTTACTGCTGAATAATCTCACCCTTTCTAATTCTGAACTCTGGCTGGCTGGTTCAAGCCAGCTGTTCTGGCTCAGAACACTTCTCTAAGCTGATTCCAACTGGCTTCTCTTTTTTACTCAGTATTATGCAATATTATTGACTGGTATTCTTACATATGCCACTGAACATTTGTCCATTTCCCTGATATGTGCCTCTAAAATTAGCATTTCTGGGCAAAAGAGTTTATGAAGATCTGAAGAAATGGTTCAGCAGTTACAAGCCTATACTTTACTTACAGATGACTCATGTTTTAGTTCCCACCGACCATATGGAGAACTGCTTGTAAGTCTTGCTCCAGGCATTTGACTTCTTCTGACCTCCTTGGGTACTTAAATACACACACACACACACACACACACACACACACACACACACACGCACTATTTTTAATAAAGAATGTGTGTGTACATTGGAATAACTTCTTCAGAATCCCAACCAACCTTTATCCACAGTTCCTATAAATGTCCTTTTGTATACACTGCATCAATATTGAAGAGAATATTTTAATTATTTAGCAATATACTAGATAAAGAATATTTTCAATATTTAATTTTAGTAGGATCTATTGTTCTTTGGTATTTATTGACTTTCATTGTTATTTCTTTTATTGTGAATCATCTTTTGCTTTTCTTAACTCATTTTTTTTTTCTGGCAGTGGATCTTTATTTTTCTCCAAGTATTAGATATATATAAACATACTGTGTATCTCATGATTGTAGATTCATTTTCAATTTTGATTATGGCATTTTGCTGAGTTTGATTTTTAGATATTTATGAAGAATTATAAAATTTCAGTGAGAATCTTCAGTGAAATATTTCTGAGATTTCTCATAGAAATAATTCTCTAGACAAGAGTAGCTTTATGATTCTCATGAGTTCCTTATGCATTTTATGACTATATTTTTTACATTTATTGTAGTAGGAAGTCTAGTAGAATCATTATATCTAAGGGAAACTTCAGAATGAATAGTTGTGTTCTAGAAGTACGTAGGCCTTGAAGAAGTCATTGTAGAAGACAATGATTATTTTCTATTATCTATAGAGTTGTTTTTCTGAAGGAGCTTCACAACCTTTGCATAACTTGGTCACAAGAAAGTCCTGGCACACCCACACACCTTGCCTTATTGATTACTGCATACAGTAGAGTGCACAGTAAAGTCTGAAGTTGAAGGGGTGTGATGTTTTCCTTAATGAAACATATAGATTAGATTAGGAGCTTTAGTGTTAGGAACCTGCTTTATTATCCACCCCCCCCCCATCACCCTTTGTGCCACCATCAATAAATATGCTTTTGCATAGCTCTAGGACATTCAGTTCACAGAGGCTGGATCTCCCTGGTGCCAGCAAGGATTTTTGACATGTGTCTCTCTTGCTCCTATGGACCTGAGAGACTCAGAACACCACAGTTTATTCTTACTGTTGTTATTGTTTAACATATGGTGATGTGGAAAAGGCACACAGACACATACTTAAGTCTGTACTTAAAATGAGAAATGCATTTCAAATGGGATGACAGTGCTAGCAAAGTGCAACCTCCACAGTATTCACATAGTATTCACATGCAGACAGCCACAACTGAGGTCAAGGTGTAACTCTTTCCCACCTCCCCTGCTCCCTTCTCCCTTGCTGTCTCTTTCTGGTAGAGAGTCTCACTATGTTGTCCTGGATGCCCAGGCTGACCTCACACTCAGAGAGATTTACCTGATTCTGCCTCCCTGGTGCTGGCCTTAAAGACATGTACCACCACAGCTAGCCCAAGGCATAATGGTTTCAAATTCTGGGATTAAAGACATGTACCACCCTACCCAGCCAAAGGCATAACGGTTTCAGTGTTAGAAGGCTATGTCTATGCTGTCCATATCAAGACCCTGTTCTTCATTCTAGAAATGATTAGCAGCTTTATTTTTCTAATAAAAATCTCCTTTTCTATTTTTTGATCCTACCATTTCTGTGCTTATTTACAATTAACATGTTTTCGATATTACTTGTATTAAATTCAATTGAAACAAACACCTAATATTTCCAAACTTGCTTAACTCATTTTTACATACTTTACACTATACACACACATATTGTGTATCTCATGATTGTAGGCTCACTTTTAATTTTGATTATAATAGTTTTGCTGAGTTTGATTTTTGGATATTTATGAAGAAAACTTTATAAAACTTCTGATAATTTTTTTTGCTAAGTATTTTTTTTACTCCAAAATTATTGGATCACTAAAATTTTTCCCATATTTACTTTAATCTACATTATAGTCATGGACTCATTTTGGATTTTGTCTTGAATTTTCTAATGCCATAGGGTTTTCTCTTCCATCAGTTTGTGACATTATTTTCTCATACATTCATAACTACTATAAGTCTGTCAATATTTAAAATAAAGTTTGATATCCTTTTCAGAACTTTATTTGATTTTCCTTTAATTGTTTAACAGATTGCCATCTGCCACATGTAACTTATGATACTTATATTTGCTTTTCTAATGTTTATAGCTTTCATTTAAATGTATTGCATCTTTGCTAATTTTGACTAATAGTAGTCACTAGAGCTAAAAGAATAATGGTAAAAGTATTGACGGAATCTGGTTTGATTTCACATATTTATGGCCATATTATTAGCATGTCATCATTATTTGTGTGCTTGTTTTGCAATATGTGTGAATATCAGATAAAACACATTTTTATTTTCCAAACCTATTTTATATAATGAGCACAAACTGTTACCCTGTGACATTTTGTTGTCAATTTAGGTTACCATTTAATTTTGTTGTTTTGAGCATGAAATAAAATTTGTAGCTATCTGTGCATTTCTTCACCTTACTTGTCATGTATTCTTCAGCTCTGTAAGTTATATCTTTTCAATTATAATTTATACATTTGAGATTCATTTTATATGATTAGTTCCAGAATGCATTTCAGTATTAGAGCTGACAGTTTTTCCACTAAGGAGTCACAGCACCTGTAAATAATGTTTCTCTCTTGCCTGCCCTCCTCACCAAGAACGTACTATGTAGCCCAGGCTTGCATTAGACTCTTGGCCCTACTGTCTCTATCTACAAAGTAACTGGACGACAGATGTGCACCACCACACCCACGCTTGTTTTAAAAATATTCTTAATTTGAGGACTCTTGCTTCTGCCCAAGATTAGATAGTGGTGATGCTATTTAGATGCATACGTATATTTAACATCACTTCAGATGCATAGGGAAGCTTATCACGGAACTGTGGACCCTAAGAGAAGGGACACTCACAGCATAATTCACATAAAGCTTCAAGACAGTTCCCATACTGCATTGCACAGAGCAAGTGATCAACTTGGGTCCGGTCAGTCAAGGAGAAGGATACACAGCGCAGTGAGGTCAACAAGCTGAGTTCTGCGGAGCATTGTAAGGAAGGAGCCTGAGTATATGAAAAGACAAACCGAATCCTTAAAGTGAGATCCTTTGGATTTTGGATGAGTACTCTTTTGTACACTGAAATTTTACATGACAGAAACATGATCCAAGCCAAGAAAATAAAATTGAACAGCAAAAGCTAGGATAAGATTTAGAACATCTGAGGACTGGGATGGTCAAAGTATCCATTGCTCAGGTGCAGTTCTAGAAAGGTGTTGGCATAACACTGGAATAAAGTTAGAGTAAGAGTCTTGTGGACGAACTCTCAAATAGCTTTAAAGGAATCTTTGGAAAGACCTAACCAGTTCCAAGATACTTAGCAGCAGGAGCCACAAGCAAATGCAGGGGAAGCCTTGACACTGTTTGTCACTGCTAAATGCTCTGATGGAAAGGCAAAGGTTTCAATCTGCTCTTTTTAAAAAAAACATGAGAAGGAGCTGGGTGTGGTGGTGCATGCCCTTAATCCCAGCACTGGGGGGCAGAGGCAGGTGGAACTCTGTGAGTTTGAAACCAGCCTGGTCTACAAAGAGGACTCCAGGACAGCCAGCACTACACAGTCTGTCTCAACAAACAAACAAACAAACAAACAAACAAAACAATTGGGGAATAGTTGCTTATGCCACATTCTTCTTAATGCCTTAGTATTATTCAAGCAAGTTGCAGCTTGTCTTAAAAGCTTTCCCACTGAGCAGAATTTGGGTCTGAGTGTCTCTCCTGGTGAGTCCTAGCAAACATTCCAAGGAGAAACAACAGAGAAAACACACAAAATCCTCCAGAAATGTCAAAAACCATCAAGAAGCAAGTTCTGATGGTGTTGCTAAAACCAGGACCATTGCAAGAAGGAACATTAGACTAACATTAGCTATGAGCAATAGAATTCAGCAAGCTACAAAAAGGTTATACATAATAAAGCAGAAAACAGAATCCATCGCAATCGTGGCCAGGATGGCATGGTGATGCAACAGAGCAGGTTGTCAAATCTCCTTGATTTTACACTTTAAAGCTGTGAATTTTGTACGAACATCGCCCACAGTTAATAACGATAAACTTCTCATTTTTAGTTTACACTTTTGTTTTCTGGAGTGGCAGCCTTAACTACAGTCTAGTTCTAGAGCTATAGATGCAATGATGGAATTAGAAAGACCTTGGCTTTTTTCCTGATTTCATCGTTCATGTATTCATTGCTTCATTATCAGAAAGAAGACGGGGCTATTGATTTGAAGTGAAATGTCTTTACTGTATTTTGCATTTTAAAATGTGTTTGTTTGTACCCATGTGTGCACATATATTGGCATAGGGAGGCCTGCTGTAGGGTATATATAGAGGTCAGAGGTCACCTTGTGGAAGTTGGTTCTCTTCTTCTACCACGTGGGTGCTGGGGTTCGAACTCGGGCCATCAGGAGGCAGCAAATGTCTTCATTTGTTAAGCTGTCTCACCAGCTCCTGTATTTCACACTCGACAACTCCAGAGTTAGTGGTTTATTTGTTTGTTTGTTTTTATCTGCTTATACTTACCTACATGGTTATGCAGATATTTTTACTTTACTCTTTGGATATATCAAACTGTACTGATAGATTTTTTTTTCAGTGTTAAGCCACTATATAAGACTAGTAAAAAAAAATTAAGCTTGTTTGTATTTTATTTGTAAGTTAGGGGTCTTTCTTAGACTTTTAGAAGTGAGGCTGGACTCTTGCTGTCATCTTTGCTGTAGCTTTATGGAATCCTCCTCTTAGAGTTATAAAATCTAAGATTTCCTTTCTTAGTGTATGCCTACGACCTGTGGGTATTTTTGTAAACTTGGCTTTGGAAGCGATCCTAGTTATGTACCTTCTTGTGAGTATTTGACAGTTTTCTCTAGTTCTCCTAGACTAATGAATTAATTTTGATAATTTGTATTGTCTATTAAGAATACTTTGATTTTCATAAGATGTTCTGCTTTATTAAAACTGAGTTAAGCACACTTGAACATTATAGTCTAATCTTAAATATGCTGTGCATGATTTGTTATATTGCTTCTGCTTTCTCATTTATATCAAATTAACCTTTTGCAATTGCCTCCGTGTTATTGGTTTTTCCCTCTGAGAGGCATTTATTAGATTTATTTGTCAATTGCGTATTTTCTGTAATTTATCCTTAAATTTTAGATTATTTCAGTGCTCTTTTTTTATGGCCTCCAGTTCTTAATCTTGGTTCATTTGTACTTATTACTTTTTATTTTTATGGGAAGACATTTAAAATTATGACTACATGCCAAACAGATTTCCCTATTTTCCACATATTTTAATATATAAATCTTTTCTGAAAATTTTTCCATATGTTCATTACAGTTTTTGTTTCTTCGAGAACTGATTTTGCTTTATACCCTAGACAGTGAGGAGCTAGGCAAGTTTTTTTTAACCTAGGTAGTGATACAATCAAATCTATAAAGAAATGCTGACAGCATTGTGGAGACTGCTTGGCAATAAAGTGACACATTGGATGAGGCTTAAGTCTGTCGCAAGAGACTATGCAAGTGGCGATGACTCTGATGGGCACGGAGGTCACGCTGCTGCTGATTGTTAAGGAGCTAGATAAAGGGAACAGGAGGACGCAGTAGTGACTGGTCATAAGCACAAGCGGGTATGCATGGCCTGCTCTCCCTGAGATGATAGCTGTAGGAAAAATGATAACCTGGAAAACAAGAGCTCCGGGAGCTTTCAAACAAGAGTACAAGAAACAGAGCTTTGCAAACTGTCTGGCATTAGCAGCACATCCGTAGCCTCGGGACTTTATAGGAGACACATCAGGTTTGTCTGAGAAAAGTCATGCTAGTGTCAACCGAGCTAGGGTGGCGACCCTAAGTTCCACAGTACAAGAGAGGCTCTGCAGAGAAAGGGAGAGTTTGTGTCTAGATGGGGCTATCCATGGTCACCACTGGCATGCTGGCAATGGGAAAGGAAAGAGTCAATGTGAGAGACGTCCTTAGATCAGATAAGTACATCATGTCATCAGTTCCCTAAGTCTGGACCTTCACCCAAGAGCAGTCTCTTCTTATTTGGACTCTCTGGTATTCCCATCCACTCTTTACCTTTTCATTGTAGAGTTACGTCCTTATCATCCTCTTTTCCCAGAAGCCTCCAGGCCTGCCCTACGCAGCTCCTACCCTATGGATAACTCTCCTACATCTTACAGCCTTGTCTCCTCTACAAGATTCTTTTTTGACACATTTTCAATTAGAGACTACTTACTTTCCAAGCCCTAGGCTGTGAATTAATCATACCATACAGACCAGTTTAAAAAAAAAAAAAGCTGGCTAAAGTTATTTAAATATTGGCTTGAAAATGAGATAAATGAAGGCTGACAGTACTTGAGGGTCTTGAATCCCAGAGGGAAAGAAAGCCAATTGAGATAAGGCATTATCCCCACCAAAAGCATTTGCTGACTCCCAGCTGGGAGAAGCCAAAGAGATTGTAGTCTCTGAGGGATAGGTGTACTGAGAGCGTATTCAGAATCTCCACAGGGCTAAATGACAAAAATGAGAATTTAGCGTGAGGCATGAGAAGCTAACATTCCAAAGAAAAGTACATTGAGGTGGTTACCTCTCGATAGATTTGTCCATTTGCAAGTTACATGGAGCCATTCAAGTGTTTAAAGGGATGAGCACAGAAGTGAAGGCTAGAAGACCTGGAAACCATTCTGACATTTCCAATGTCTCTGATGTTCATAAAGGAAAGTTTACTCCTCAGAGTCTAAGTAGAATGCAAAATATTGCTATGTCTTTCTGACTTCTGATTAGATCCAAATAAGAGTGCTCAGACTTATACTCATGGAGCATCTAAAGTCCATTTTTCAATCAGAGCATTTCAAAATGACATTCAGATCTGCCCTTAGCAAGAAAGGAATTGTGTCGTTTTTTTTGTTTTTGTTTTTTTGTTTTTTTGTTTTTTGACCAAGGTAACATAGCCAAAACTATAAACAACCTTTATAGCTTGCCATTTGCATTTTCTAGCATTCAGTCAAAAATTATGGAGTATTTTAAGCAACATATTAGAAAAGACAAAAAGGTAAAAACTACATGGGAGAATTAAATCTACTTGTGCTCTAGCTGCCAATCAAATCAACCTCTCAATAGTATGTTTAGCACATCCTAGACATTCTAGAAAAATGGCATCAAAGAAGCATTTGCCAGGGAAACAATATGATGATGAAATCACATGAATAAGAATCGCACAAAAATTCTAAAACTGAAAAATCAGGTATAAATAAATCACCAAAGAATTAAGAGTTTAACAGCGCATTTTCAAACACAGGGGTGACTTGGATGATCCTTTTTTGGGGGGGGAGGGTGACCAGCCTGCAGCAGGAAGGTAGTGATGTCTGGGAAAATACAGGAGAAAAACAAAGATACTTGGAACACGGCAAGAATAAATGTCTTATGTCTTAACAGACAAGTAGCTGAAGTCCAGGACAGAATAAAGATAAATGAGGCAAACATAATAATGCAGGGAATATTGCCGAAGAAGTTTCAAAACTAATGACAGAATCCAAGCCAAAGACTCAAGAAAGGCTGTAAAATCCAAGTAGAGTAAATAAATTAATATTAACAGCAGTAGACAAACCAACTAAAGTTAATTCATACAGTTTGTAACAACATCCTTAAAAGCAAAGAAGAATATATAATCTCAGAAATCACGCATCCAAACAACACATCACCTGTTAGGGGGTAGCTGATTTTTCAACAGAAAGCATTATAGGACTAAACCTGACGGGCTCACCTATTGGGCGTTAACAAGTACTCAGCTTCAGAAAGAACATTTAAATATGAAGCCCCAGTAAAATTCTTGTCAGATAAAATATAACTCACATTTCCAGACACAACAGTTGTGAATGAGGAGACAAGTGTTCCCTGACAGTACCACTAACATTCCCTCAAGTCTAATGTGACCAGTCACCTTAGGTTTCTGTCCCTACACTCTGCTATGATCATTATCATCATCGCGTCTAATTGAATATTATCTCTTACATTTCTTTTTTTTTTTTTAAAGTTCTCTGGAGTTGTTAACCTTGATTCTAGATTTTATCTTCTCTTCCTTCCTAATCTAAGCCCCTGGCCTCCTCCTTAGTAGCTACATTCTTCTACCATGTCAATGCATGATTGAGAAAGGTGTAATTAGCCGGGCATGGTGGCACACGCCTTTAATCCCAGCACTCGGGAGGCAGAGGCAGGCGGATCGCTGTGAGTTCGAGGCCAGCCTGGTCTACAGAGCGAGTCCAGGACAGCCAAGGCTACACAGAGAAACCCTGTCTCAAAAAACCAAAAGAAAAAAAAAGAGAAAGGTGTAATTTATTGAGTTCAAATGCATATGTTTCTTCTGTATTTGAAATAGGACAGAGGCTCTCTGTTGCTTTCACCCTAAATGCACAGGATATATGACCATCAAGTGTTTGGGTTCCCCATCAGTTGTGCTCTCCTCCTGACGTGAAGTGCTCAGAATGTGCCTTGTGCTGGTCTTTCTGCGTGTACCAGAGCACACCATTTGCTTACCAACCATGCCTTGAAAAATGGAGTGCCTCTTATCCTAACTTTCTAGCTTCTGTCAAGAATTTATTCCTTGAGTTAACAAATGTTCTCATTATGCTTCTTTCTGCTGGGCAGCATGCTGTACCCCAGAGACCCAGAGATAACTGAGGGAGACACATTGTTTTCTTCCTAGAGTTCTTTGTTGAGGTTCAGAATAAACCACATAGGATAATTTCTGACACTCTACAAACACTCAAAGTCTGGAATGTAAATGTTCCATCTGTCGAGTCAATAGGGACTCGTCTTCATCATGAGAATTTTACACAAACTTTGTCCATGCTTGATTTAACCAGATATCCGATTAGACTGATGGTCTTAGACTGTGAACCGAGGAATCATACATGCTGGTAAGTATTGTGGTTTAAGTGTTCAGAAAAAGCAACATCAATCTTGTTGTACATAGAATGAACAACTAGTATGAAGACACTGCTGGCTTTAACATCAGATTAGAACATTCATTTCAATGTTGTTTTGAAGATTTTATAGTGATCGTGATCATGAGCAAGTATAGTACCAAAATGAACATAGAAATGATGAAAGAGTTAGCGGTTTCTAATGGGGCTCAATAGTTTGAGAAATTTTGAGTTGCCAACAGATACAAAACACATATTTAAGTGCTTGGACCTGACTATCAATAAATAGAATTGGTCAGCAAATGATTTCACTTTGGTAGTGTCTGAGTCAAAGTTCTGAGACAATAGTATCTATGAGCCAAAAAAGCCTATAATTCTCTACCTTAATATAGAGCCAGTGATTAGTAGGGAAATGGGCTTCTCAATGCATGATGGCTAATGAGTGAATAAACCGCTGTGCGAGTGGCTGAGGCTGAACACAAGGGGATCATTGGGAAATAAAATGATGATCATAGCTTAACTTTGAATCCTAAGCACAATTTAGGAAATTATCTCTATGACTAGTAGGAGTATGAATTCTCTTATTTAAAAGACATAATTTTAGATGTCCTCTGATATTTAACTTATGAATGTTCATTTGCATTACTTTATTTACTTCTGAGCGTGATAGAAAATGTGGCTTGTGGGGCTAGGGAGATGAGTTAGTGGTTAAAAGCATGTGTTACTTGTCAAGGGCATCAAGGTTCTATTACTGCCACCCATGGCAAACAGCCCACAACTGCATGTAATTACAACTTTGGGGGGATCCAATATCTCTGGCCTCCCTGGGAACCCACACACAGGTGGCATACACTTCCAAAGACACACACATCTACACATGATTGTAAATAAAACAAAACTTAAAAAAATAGAATGTTAAAAAAGAAAATGTGACTTTCTCTGCACAATAAATAAATTATTGTTTTCTTTGTCTCCTCTATGACTACAGCAATAATTTTTATTGACTGTCTGTGTATTATTTAACGCTGTAGAGGTGGCATTCACTCACATTGTGTTAAGATGTGTCTCTGTATATTCAGCTGTTAATTACGGAACTGGAAGTGAGTTAAATTCAAATAGATTCAGGTATTGCCATTGCTAGTGAGAAATCTCCTGTCTCAATGTTCTGTAAATATTGCTCCCCAGGTACCTTGATTGGATAATAAAGAAGTTGAAGAGCCTATGATTGGGCAGAGGAGACAGTAGGCAGGTAAGACTTCCATTCCCAGTTTGGAGGACTTGGGCGTGTCCTAGAGTGAAATGGGGAAGGGGCGGAGGAAGAGAGAGAGAGGAGTAAGAGAAGGAAAAGAAGAGGAAGAAGAGAAGGAGGAGAGGGTGGTGGTTATCAGGCCATGTGTAGCTTTGGAAGAGTCTCCATGAAGACAAAGATTGAAGCAGCCAAGGCAGGACTAGATGGCAAATAGTATTGGGAACATGGCTGGGAAGTAGCCAGGATAGCACAGATGGTTCAGAATAGATCCATATTTGTCCAGTTATGGTGCTTGAAACTCACTAATAAATGTCTAGAGTGGGCATAGGAAAAACCCTTAATTCCAGCATACTACTATTAAATTGTTAATAATAACTTATTTATTTATTTTGTTTTTTGAGACAGGGTTTCTCTGTGTAGCCTTGGCTGTTCTAGACTCACTTTGTAGACCAGGCTGACCTCGAACTCACAGTGATCCACCTGACTCTGCCCCCCGAGAGCTGGGATTAAAGGCGTGTGCCACCACACCTGGCTGAACATTTTATTTCTAAAGAGGATATGCACCTAATTAAAATACTGAGCAAAACCAGGACACACAAGATAAGCAAGTATTCTTCCAGTTCTTTCTTATTCAGCATCCCCTACTTCACTCATGAAGCCAGTCACACTTGACATCTTGCTTGAAGCCCTTCAGCCTTGCATGCTCAAATCTAAGAAGAAGTTTCTGACTTCCCTGTTCATTTTACATATACTATATTTCTTGTGAATTTTCAAATTGCAGCACTTAAAAGATGTCCCTCTCATATACTTCATAGTTTTCAGTTATATGGACATTTTGTAATTTTTAATATGCCCTTTTTCTGTTTCCTTTATACTTTGCTCAAAAAAAAAAAAAAAAAAAAGAATCAGCTTCTATCCTTTGAAAACTTTGTAAATATTCCCTTAGGGGAAATTTCTACAGGAGAAGTGATGGATCAAAGGCTAGACACAGTTCACAATTTCAAAAGACATTGCCAAAATTTTATATCAATTAATATCCCCTTGACAACTTAGAAGGATGCTAATTTTCTTACATTAATTCTGGTTTTATCCACATTTTAAATATTTAACCTATTCACTTCTATATTAGAAGCTCTATAATGGAGTGTCAGGAAGACAACAGTTCTATATGGTATTCTCTCCATTCACAATACATGGAAGTGTTTTAATTTCTGTGGCACACGTTCAGTTGTCTTCAAAATCCTTTTTGAATTACACCTTTTTTTTTAAATCGAGGCACACAATACTTTATTTTCTTTTTTTCCCCCTTTATTAATTTATTCTTGTTACATCTCAATGGTTATCCCATCCCTTGTATCCTCCCATTCTTCCCTCCCTCCCATTTTCCCCTTATTCCCCTCCCCTATGACTGTTCCTGAGGGGGATTACCTCCCCCTGTATATGCTCGTAGGGTATCAAGTCTCTTCTCGATAACCTGCTGTCCTTCCTCTGAGTGCCACCAGGTCTCCCCCTCTAGGAGACATGGTCAAAGGTGAGGCACCAGAGTATGTGAGAAAGTAATATCCCACTCTCCACTCTACTGTGGAGAATATTCTCTCCATTGGCTAGATCTGGGTAGGGGTTTAAGGTTTAGGCCAGATGGTTTCAGTGCAGAATTCTACCAGACCTTCAAGGGCGAGCTAATACCGATACTCTTCAAGCTACTCCAAAAGATAGAAAGGGATGGAACATTACCAAATTCATTCTATGAGGCCATAGTCTCATTAATACCTAAACCTCACAAAGACTCAACAAAGAGAGAGAATTTCAGACCAATTTCTCTTATGAACATCGATGCAAAAATACTAAATAAAATACTTGCAAAACGAATACAAGAACACATCAAAGATATCGTTCATCATGACCAAGTAGAATTACACCTTTAAAGACTGCATTTTCTGTAGAATAATGCTCAAGCACAAAAGGACAAACAGCTCATTCAACATCACAGAGTTGCTCAGAGCTTGAGGTGGGATTCTAGCTCTAGTCATGTGTGGAGATTTGACGAAGTCAGATGTTTAAGTTGAGCTGTTCTGTGTTCAGATAGCTGCTACTGCTTTTGAAGATGTTTTCTTTTTCTTTTTCTTTTTTTTTGTGATTCTTTTTCTTTGCTTTATCTTTTTTTTCTCTTTTATTAATTTATTCTTGTTACATCTCAATGGTTATCCCATCCCTTGTATCCTCCCATTCTTCCCTCCCTCCCATTTTCCCCTTATTCCCCTCCCCTATGACTGTTCCTGAGGGGGATTACCTCCCCCTGTATATGTTCATAGGGTATCAAGACATTCTAGTGGGACTCTAGATGAGAGATGCATGGGAGAATGGCAAAGTAGAAGGATCCAGAGGGTCCTAGAAGCCTACAAGTAGAACGTTATGATAGGCAGATTTGGGCACAGGGGTCCTGCTCAAACTAAGGCACCAGCCAAGGACAATACAGGCGGTAAACCTTAAACCCCTACCCAGATCTAGACAATGGATAGAACACTCTCCACAGTAGAGTGGAGAGTGGGATATTACTTTCTCACATACTCTGGTGCCTCACCTTTGACCATGTCCCCTGGAGGGGGAGACCTGGTGGCACTCAGAGGAAGGACAGCAGGTTACCAAGAAGAGACTTGATACCCTATGAAGATGTTTTCAATTAAAACATAAACCCTATACCGTAATACTGTAAAAAGTGGCACACTTTACTCCAGTCACTTGATAAATTAAAATTAATTTCTTTAAAAATTTTCAAGAATATTTATAACAAGAGATAGAGAAGCAACTTTCAGAACACTGATATATTTAAAAACAATGATTCTCAACCTTGCGGATGCCGCCACCCTTTAATTCAGTTCCTCATGCTGTGGTGACCCTAAACCATAAGTTTATTTTTGTTGCTACTTGATAAAGGTAACTTTACTACTATTGAGTCATAATGTAAACATCTGATATACAGGATATCTGATATTAACTCCCCTGTAAAAAGGTTATTCAACCCTCAGGGGTCATGACCCACAGGTTGACAACCACTATTTTAGATGAAAGCCAGTGAATAAGACTCAGGGGTGCTGCAAACTTCTCTGCAGACAGGCGGTTGTATCAGATGTTGAGTTTTGAGTGTGAGACGTGAAGGTTTGAGACCTATTTGTCTTCCTCCCTTCACAGGAGACTTGAATTGAAAGCCCTCCATGCCTTTATTGTGTATCCAAAACACCTTCATGTTTTCTTGTGTGATTATGAAATCCTAGCAAAGAACTGCTCATCAGCACTGTTGCCCCATTGTATTATGGGCGAAGTGGCTAACTTTATAGATAGTTTTCAGAAATAAGTACAATTCATAATATTTAAGTTGTTCATAAATATTAATGAACTCTGTCTTTCATGTTCTATTTTTAACTGACAGAAATCATCATTTTATTTCTAGGACCTTTCTTATTCCTCAGGATGTGTGTAGGTTCTGTTATGATGATGTCATAGTAAGGGAAGCTCAGATTGAAGTTTAGTTCTATAGGTAAAGAGGAATTTCCGTGAGATGTATCAAAGTCACACAGGTCCTTGGTACCAAAATAAGATTTGTTATTCTTTTTCCCTCTTCCTTGTTTTGAGGTTCCATTACCTTACTTTAAAAGTCATTATATATGCCTATTCAGATTATTACCAAGATATTTTAAAACTTATAAACAAAACATAGAATCACGTGGATGAATGCATATTTCTCCTCACTTTATGGAACTGTAACACTACCAATTCAGAATGTATAAACTTAAACTTCTCCCTTTGGCTGTACATGTTTTTTCCCCTAGTTTTTAAATTACTTTTTTAACAAAAAGAACTATCTGGTGTTCACTTCTTTGGTAAGGTTTAAATAATTTATTTAGCATTTGTCATATATATTGTCATGGTGCCAGGAGTCACCTCTAAGTGCACTCATCTACCACATATTAATGGCTCATGTCTGTGTTCCTGGCACTCAGGCAGAGGCTGAGGCAGGTTCCTTACCACAAGATGAAGGCCAGCCTTGCCTACAGAATCCCAGGCCAGCCTGAAAGCTATAGCGAGAACATTCTTTTAGAGAACCAGATAGGTACTCATAGAAGTTAAAATAATGAAAAATTGGCTAACACTAAATTAAATCTGCAATGTTCTTATTCTTTCAACAAAATGTCATGCAAAGTATTTATTGGTCAAATTACTGACTTGCTGTCATAACAGCAATCTGAGAAGCTTTTAAAAGGATGGAGAAATGACTTGATGGAGCTTAGGAACATTTTCATCTCTCCTACTTTCATTGTTGGTGGCATTGATTTAATATTTAGTACTCTGCCAACTATCAAACTGCTCAAAGAGCAGCCATCAGTTTGCATGGGAGTTGCCTTAGAAACAATACAAGCCACTTTAAGTTGACTGGGACATTTTTAAGCCCACACTGGTTAGATAATTCCCACGGGCAAGTTGGGCAGAATAACTTCAAAACGTGTTTATAAGTCAGTTACTTGGTACGTGGGTAAGTAATGTGAGTGGCTGTTGTTCTGAGATATGTAGACACTGGAATATTGTCCTTACATTAGTCTATGTGAGGGACATCATTCCAGTGGAAAAATTTTCCCTTTGAAGAATTACATCTTTATAAATATGATGCAAAGCACCCCAAACATTATTTCCTTTCTTACAGCTATCTATCTACTCACGTTTTGTTGGAAAATTGAGATTACCAGTGCATAAGATACATATCTTAAGTTAAACTGGTTATTTTAGCCTATCCTTTCTCATTACAAAAACATGAGTTTTAAATGTGTATATTTTCTGAATATACTATTATTGAAAATTGATTACTTGCAGATTACAAAATCACAACATTGTATATGTTTTGGCTTAAGAATAATACAGTGGGGGGAAAAGAATAATACAGTGGTCTATAATGGAAGTTGAAAGTCAACTAACATTTATTTTGAGGAAGAATATTTACAAACAACTTTGTGATTCTTGGCTAAGCAAAGATAAATTCATTGACCTGAATTAAAATGCAAATCAGTAAATATCTCATCTTGTGTTATATTAACTTGGTAATTGGGAAAATCATACTTTATCATGTCACATATGATGAAATAAATTCAAAATCTAGTGAAGAGTTAAACAAGAAAAACACTATATAGTTACTAGAAAATTTAGAGCCTTTTAACTGATTTTGATGTCTGTAGGTACAGCTTTTCTAGACATAAAAAGAAGGGGAAAAATGAGGAAGGACAAGATTAGCCAGGTGACTATCAAAAACATCTATGACTTCTTGATATAAAAGCAAAATCTAAACATAAAACATAATTCTCGACTAAAAACAAGTTCAAGGGCTCAAACTCAGCTCAGCGGGTCCCTGTTCTTGCTGCCCAAGCCTTTGGCCCACAGCCTATTCCATGATCTAATGTGGGGTTAGAGACCTGAGGGCAGAAAGTTGTCCTCTGACCTCTACCTGCATGTGTGGCATGTACCCACATGCGCGCACACACAAGCACACCTTCTCTTTCCTCTCGCTCTCTGTCTGTTTTGCCTTCTCTCTTTTCAAAAACCGATACAAATTTTAGAAATGCAGTTAAACTCAGTACTTAATGTTGACACGGTTTGGTAGATGGTGAACTCTCAAGACAAGCGGTTCTGTGGGCTTACGCCCTACCGTTACCCGGCACACCTGTAACTGCTTTGATATAAACACAGCGGAATCCTCTCGGAATTAGTGGTAGTTGATTTAAGATGGAAATGTCTTCTGTTTTGCTGACCGCCCCATGTTCGTGATGTATAGCATTAAGAGACCACAAGTTCTCCCAAGTTAGATTTATATCTTCAAATCCAACCCCTACATTGATTTCCTTTCTTCCTGCTTTTTCCCCATGCTGAAGTCCAGAGTTTTAAGAAAAGAACTACGCTAACCCTTGAGTCTTTGCTTAGGGTCATACATAAAGGAGGTTGATTTAAATAATCATAAGAGTTAAATTGCTTCTGTCAGAGAGTTGTACCTTTTGGGCAGTCTTGGGCTGCCTTTATTCAACTTAATGATGGAGATTTGACTTTTCAGGTTTTTCTTCTTAGTAAATGAATGGTGCATCTTTCTTTAATTGTGATTCTCATCAACCATTTGGCCCAGTAATGGTATGCAAATTAAACCTTTTAAAAATTAATGCTAACATTTATTAAATAATGCATCATACAAAAAGTTAATTTGAAATTCCAAGTTGGGCTCCCTGTCTGCTCATAAGAAGGTGGATTTCTGTGTGTGTGTGTGCCATTTTCACAAAACATCTTTATGCTCTTTTTGAACACCTTGAATGCTTTTCAACATTTGCAAAATGATCACCACAGGGCTTGTTCTTAGGCAGATTGTGCTGCTCAGTTTGGCTTGTCCTCTCAGTCTGCGAATCTACCTCACTGTTCTGACTTTTTCAAGAGTACTCCTGGATGTTTCCTTACCAAAATGAAGGCTGTTTCATTAATAACAACGTGTTTGTAATTTGTATAACTGTATATTCGCTTTTGAGTCTAATACAAGAATACAGACCGTATGAATTGGCTGTTTAAACTTTTGTAGCACCCCTCCCTAGAACCTAGTAAGGACAGACACTCAGCATTTTGTAGCAGTGACCTTAAAGTTTTGATGTGGGGAATTGAAGTTTGTGACCATGCTGATATGTTGAGCATGATCAGAGAGCACTGAGGCATCTTGGAAGGCAGATTAGTGCAGTATTTTGGTTTTGCCATGGTGGGGGATTCAACTAGGGCCATGTGCATACTGGCCCCAGTGCTTCAGCACTGAACTAGATTCTCAGCCCTTGGGAATCCTAAAAATGTGACCAATGAGATATGAATGCCAGCTCCCTTTACTGACTTTGTGTTCCTACATTCCTTCCTTATCTCTCAGTTCTTTATCTTTGAAAGATGAAGCAACAACCATGCTTAAGGGTTGCTAAGCTTCTAACAAATTAAATATAAAGTACATACAATTGTTCTTATTCATTGTGTGTACAAAATAATTATTCAGGAATTGTGATACTAA
The DNA here is from genome assembly GCF_964271855.1 of Acomys minous. NCBI lineage: Eukaryota > Metazoa > Chordata > Mammalia > Rodentia > Muridae > Acomys > Acomys minous. The sequence goes on along the minus strand of NC_140493.1, from coordinate 57,158,143 downwards.
TCATTTTCCTCAAGAAGACTTAGATTTGACTCATTAGCACAACACTGGAGTCAATTTTTTTTTCTTTCCTTTGCGTTCTCTATAGTATATAATTTGGGGAAGAATGTAAAACCCTAACTATAGCTGTTGAAGTAAATGTAATATTTTATCACACAGGATATTTAATATACTTTCAAGAAAAAAAACTTTTAAGAAAATTATTACTGATTCGATTTATTTATTCATATCAAGAAAATAACTTGGCCAGGTATGATGATGCATGCCAGTTACCCCAGCACTTGAAAGGTCTTGAGTTGAGGCCAGCATGCACTACACAGAAAGTTTAAGGCCCCCAAAAGTGAGAAGTAAGATTTTGCTGCTCATCCCCCTAGCACAATTTGAATCAGTACATAACAATGGTAAATGTGACATAATGTAATTTCCTCCCTCGTACAAAAAAATACTTAAAAACAGATTTGAAGAAAAGTATTCCTATCTCAGTACACTTTTATATTAAGACCTATACACCACAAACATTCAACGATGAAAACAGTTTTAGCTTTCCTGACAGTTTTTTACATCTGAACATTGTACAATCATAAGTGGATTTTATTATGATAAGTTGGTGAACCAAATTCATAGGTTTATAGTTTTTCAGTTGAAGCTTCAACTCTATCACACATTTTTTAACCATTTTATCTACTTATAATTTATAAACAAATATTTTAAAGAGCCAAAAAATCAAAATGAAATAATCTTGTAAATATATAAGACTGCATATGTAAATATATAATAATATATTCTTAAATTTAAGAAGTAGTCTTATAAATAGTTTATGGTGTAGCATCTGTTCAGTGGTAAAGGCCACACTTTATGGTAAAAACTCATATCACTCTCTCTATTATTAATCTATTTTCTAGGATTATCTTACTCCAGTGAGAGATAATTTCAAGTAAATGAGAAAATCATTGAAATTCTTTTAAAAATATATTTTATCTAGATGACACACTGATAAAGTTATCGTGATATTTTTTTTTCTGAGAAGTACTGGATCAACCTGATCAGTTACACAGAGGGAGGGAAATAGATTAAGATGTGGAAGCTAAAATGATGAACAGAATAAACCTGCTCCTATGGAGCTGGTTCTCTAGAAAACATGAACCAAGATAACCAATGGGATTAATCAAGTAAAAGTTACCAGGGAAAAGTGGCATGCATGGAAACAGAGCTGAGCTCTGTACGTGGGTACCTGGGCACAGCGGAGGAAATGAGGGACAAGTGCAGTGATGTGGGAAGCCATGCCCGATTCTGCCATGTCAGAAATCCCGTGCTTAGGCTGCATGCTGTGACCTTCGAGTTGCTGACCTTTGCCTCAGGAGGGCTTGTGCTCTAGGCTATTCTTGGACTTTTTACCTTTGAAAGAAGTAGGGAAGTCCCAACTTGGAACCACCCAGAGGATCAAGGAAGTTCTTACAGGGAACTACTCAGAGAACCAAGAAGTTCTACAGAGAGCAATTCAGGCTATTGTATTCTTGCCTGGGGGCTAGGGTGAGTGAGATTAGAATAGATTCTATTGACTTTGCTGTATATATATTCTTACTAGTCGGCATTAAAGTGAATCTTGATCAGAAATTTCCTGATTTGATTCGTTGTTTCTCGCGTCTCTGTATCCTACTTTCAATCCTCACTCCCTGTTTCAGGTGAACCCTGATTCGATTTTTCCCCCGGGCTGGGACTCGACACAGTGATGACCTGCATCCTCGGGGAAGTAAAGATTTAGCAGAGAACTCTAAAGTGGTACTGGTGCCATGTTGGCATTAGGTTAATGACCACATGAGTATGGTGGACAAGGAAGGCCCCTGTGACCTAGATGACACAGGAATGAGAAAAGACGGTACTAGGTGAGCTAGAAATGAAAAAACAGGGATGAATTTTTTTTTTGTTTGTCTTCATAAAATCAGCCTTAACTACCAAAATTTATTATTGGTGGAATGGATGTCATTGGGAGTTTCCAAGCAGGGCCATAGGATTCTGTTGATTGATATTATACAGGAAAAGTCTCTGGGTTATTATGTAGACTAGTGTATTAGAAGCCTACAGTGAAGGCAGGAAGGCTTCTGGAAAGTTGGTGCTGTTACCCCGCAAAAGGAAAGATTCCAGGCTGGATGGCAAATGTAGAGAAGGTGGGCCCACTCGGATCCAAAGTACCTTTGGAAGTAGACTCAACAAGACATGAAGCATTGCCAGCAAACTGTAGGGGACAGTAGAAAATCAAGAATTCTATTTTTGTTTTGTTTTGTTTTTGTTTTTTGAGACAGGGTCTCTTTGTGTAGCCTTGGCTGTCCTGGACTCACTTTGTAGCCCAGGCTGGCCTGGAACTCACAATGATCCGCCTGCCTCTGCCTCCCGAGTGCTGGGATTAAAGGCATGCGCCACCACGCCCAGCTCAAGAATTCTATTTTGATCAGAAGTAGATGATGTCACTGTTTATTGTAAAGGAAAATCTGGGGAGAGATGATTTGTGGAAAAGAAATCAATATAAACTTTTGGGGGAGGGCGTAATTATCATTCAGGGTTGTATTTACAAATCCACCACAAGGTGAGTGGATTAAGGAATATGCATTTTTTTTCTTTTGGTTTAGTGGTCCAAGGTTAAGGCTCCAGCAGTTTCTGTGTCTGGCTTCCATGCAGAGTCCTCAGCAGTGGGTCATTCCTGTCTCCCCTCTGATGTCTTCTGAAAGGGATGTGAATCCCACTAGAGCCAGAGCCTATGCTTATTCCTTCACTTCATGCCAACCCATGAGCTCCTTAATCTAAATAACGACAGTATGAGCTGTAAGGTTAGAACTTCAGCAGCTGAGGTATTTTGGAGGGGTGGAGGGAAGCAATCGGAAGATCATGCACGTCCTGGGCATTGAACTCAGGTCCTCACGCTTGGTACCCAGAGCAACTGAATCCTCTTGCTGGCCCTCTGGTGGAAAGAATGATTGTGGATCTCTGGTTTAGACTGTGTTTTAGTATAGGATTCAACCTGTCTTCTTTCTTCCCCTTTGGTTGGGCTGTAGTAGTTGTTGTGTGACAATCCCTGGCCCCTAGCCCCAGAAGACTGCAACACTCACATTTATTCACCACAGATAGGGATTCCATGACAGAGCAAAGTATAGACACCACCAAAGTCCAACTTGATGAGCCAGTGCATTTTAGTAAAGGGTTACATACAGAAGTAGAACTTAATAAAAGACAGCTGCATTGCTAAAGCCCATGCCAGCACTGGTGGCAGCTCACACACACACACACAAAGTAAGAGAACAAAGACAGAAAGAAATCTGGAGCATATTGCACACTCTACAGCCTACAGGCAGCTCAAAAGATTGGAGAGTGTTCTTTCCAAGTGCCTTGGTTGGTCTAAACCTCTTCCAGACAGCTTGGCTATATTTTTGCTTTTCCCAGGCAGCTGTTCTGGTCCAGAGTCCTCTTCGTTATTTGGATTGTCTGAGAGTCTTCTTTGCAGCTTGGTTTTTCTGAGTTTTCTTGGAAGCTTAGTTCTACTTACTCTGGCAGGGAGGGGCCTAGTAAATCTGATCAGTTTCAGGGACTTCCTGAAGCTATTTTGAGTTGCTTGCCTTTCTTCTTAAGTATCTTGCCTCCAGGATGGAATGTTTCAGAGGAACAGTTTCCCAGAGAAAACTGTTACACAAAAGTAGGAGGATGAGGAGTCTTGAAATCACTCAGCTTTCTTTGGTTCTCCTATTTCTTTTTTGTTTTTGGAGACAGGGTCTCTCTGTGTCGCCTTGGCTGTCCTGGACTCACTTTGTAGACCAGGCTGGCCTCAAACACACAAAATCCTCCTGCCTCTGCCTCCCTGACTGTTGGAATTAAAGGTGCAAGTCATCATGCCCAGCTTCCTTTGGTTTTTATGGGAAGACTAATTCAAATTCATGTTATCTTTCACACTGAATTTATTATCATACCTCTATCATTTGTAAGGATGATACCTCTGCCCTCATCATTGAGTTGGTCACGGTCAAGCCAGCTTTGTTGTGTGGTCTCATGACTTCTGTGAGTGGCTATCACAGGAAGCATGTGCTTCGTCATGTTAAAGCCTTTTGTAACTTATACTTAATGTTCTCTGACTGAGGTTAGCTACACTGCATCTTCAGGATATATTTGTTAAACAAGTTTCCGCTCTCTATTAGTTCCACAAGTGATTTTGTTCATATATATTTATTTTCCAAAGGAAATGGTATAGCATATGCCAAGCCTAGAAAATAAACCCATCATACTTATAAGTGCCGTAGAATATTTAGAATCAAGATTATTCAACCATGTTGTAACAGTTGACAAGACCACATTTTTTCTTTCAAAGTGAATTGATATTTAGTGCTTAAAAAGTAACCAAAACAAGTGTCAACACGTACACAATGAGTCCTACTGACTCTGAAAATATCTATATTTCGAACTAATGTGCTCAAAAAGAAAACAGTGAAGACAGTTCACCATAAAAGGTTTCTTCTGCCTAATATAATGCTACCCTCAGCAAAGTTGCTCTTATTCCCATCATTTTTTCTTTATGTTGTTGCATCCCAGGCTCAAACCAGTGATCTAAAATAAATTGAAGAAAAAAAAAAAAAGGTAAGAAGGGAAAATATGAGGAAGGAAGGAAGAAGGGACACACACACACACACAGAGAGAGAGAGAGAGAGAGAGAAAGAGAGAGGGAGAGAGAGAGAGAGAGAGAGAGAGAGAGAGAGAGAGAGAGAGAGAGAGAGAGAGAGGCACTGCTTGACATAGCATTCATGTGGAGGCCAGAAGACAGAAGACAGCTTGTAAGAGTTGAATCTCTTCTTCCATTGTGAGAGTCCTGGCATTCGAACTTGGGGGTAAGACTTGGCCACAGGCAGCCTTCCCTTCTGTATGATCTCTCCCCACTCTAGGAAACATCTTATGCCTCCTTTCCCCCCTCATATGTAGTTCAGAAAAGAATTTTCAGAAAAAATAAAAAGAACAAAAAAAGCACAAACCATAGGCTTGTTGCCAATGTAATGAGTCAGCCGACCTGAGTTTGACGTCTGTGTAACGGTGGAAGGAGAGAACTGACTCTATAAGCCTGTCCTTCCAGCTTTCCATATGGCCCCACACATACACCAAACAATGATGAAAGAAAGAAAGAAAAATTTAAAGGAGACCGAACAAACCAACAAGTAAATCAAAAAGTCAGACCAGCACAAAGGTTCTTGTTGATACAGAAGAAAATGGATTGGCGCTCAGCACAGTTGTTCAAGGTGGCTTCCTGGGACCTAAAGCTAAGAAAGCTGCCCTGTCCCTCATGCAGAAGCTCACTGCCAACCAGGAAAGACAATATTTCAGCCAAACATGAGCCGCTCCAGCTCTCTTTCATCTCCCCTCGTGAAAAAAAAATCCAGTGTGAAGCCCTTGGCAATCTCTCCATGTTAAACAAAGCGAAAGCTCTCCGCTCTCTTTCCCACACTGGAAACAGGGGGTGGGGGTGTGTGGGGGTGTGTGGGGGTGTGTGGGGGTGTGTGGGGGTGTCAGGTCTGAAAAATTGCCATCAGTTGCATCTGTTGCCAGTCCAGGTTTTCTCAAAAGTAGAGTTTAGGCTAGTTAGTAAACTGGATAGTTACCTTACTCTTAACCTCTGGGTTTCACTGCATGCTTTTCTGATCATGAGGGGCTTCCTACAAAAAGTACAGAAAGACAAAGAAAGATAGACACTTTAAGGTTACTTTCTTTCACCTGAATTATGTTTTCTATTTTTCAATATTTTTTGTTATTTAATTTATTTATTCAGATTACAATTCAATTGTTATCCCATCATTTGTATCTTCCCGTTCCTCCCTCCACTCTGCTTTCACCCTATTTCCCTCCCCCAGATCTAAGACCGAGGGGAACCTCCTCCCCCACTATATGGTTGTAGGCTATCAAGTCTCATCTTGGTAGCCTGCTAATTCTTTCTTTGAGTGCTGTCAGCCCTCCCCACCAAGGGGAGGTGGTCAAAAATGGGGCACCAGAGTTCATGTCAGAGTCAGTCTCTGCTCTCCACATAACTGTGGAGAAAGTCCTGTCCATTGGTAGATCAGAGTAGGGGTCTGATGTTTACTACTTGTATTGTCCTTGGTTAGTGCCATAGTTTGAGCAGATCTCCCTGGGCCCCCCACCCCCCATCCACCTGTTACAATGTTTTTCTTGTAGGTTAACGTTTTCTATTTTCATCTATTGATTTTTATCTTGTTTTGTATAAAACTAGATAGGAGCTAATCAGGCCACACCTCATGGTTTTGCTTTCACAGTTTTATAGCATGAATATAGAGAATACAGAGGAAATAAAAAAGGTACCCACCACTGAGACCTCCACATCCATTTTCCCTTTGCTTTTGGAAAGAGCACCAATGAAACTGTAACACTCTCACCTCTCTCTACCTCCCCTTCGTCACCTCAGTATGCATTTTCTGTGGAGCGGGAGTGCTTTTTAAAACTATAGCACATGTGCCAGGGTTATGTGTAGAGTGCAGATATGAGTAGGGAGTATTTCCGTACACACATTAACAAGCAAGAATGTGTGCTTGTTTGTTTCCTTTTCCTGTGGTAACAAGGTAGGTTTCGTTCTCCACCAGGGCACCTCATCCACTTTTGTAGCTATATGGTGTGAGTTGTGTTTCAATATCATGGTTTCTTTCATCTACCACTTGTTTTCTCTGACTTACATATAATCAGTACTGAAGTAGATGTTATTGTACACAGATTCTGATACCATAGTCTAGATCAAACATATAGGATCAAATCCTAAAATTCGGATTGCTCCTTGGTGGTCCTGGGCAGTCATAATTTTAATAGAGAACATCAAATCTCAAATTGTTTGACCTGTTTTACTCCCCTAGGAATAGGGTTAATTTCCTCCAAACCATACAGTTTAGTAGTAAAGAAACTAACAGCTCAAAATACCCCGTCTTTTGTGTGCGTGTGCGAATGTGGGCACACATGTGTGTACCACACAGCACACGTGTGGAGGTCAGAGGTCAGAGCTCCTGCCATCTTGTGGGGTCCTGGAATAGGACTCAGGCCGTCAGTTCTGTGGGCCAGTGTCTCTACCCACTGAAGTGTTTTGCCAACCTTACACCGAACAGTTTTTATGTGCGTTACACATCTTTGGAAATGTTGTCTCTGTTAGCCATGCAAATCGTGCTGTGTCCTCTAACTTCCTGATGCTCGCTATGACAGACTTTTCCCCTTTGTGGTAAACAGTGCGGGAGAAAATATTAGCCTTGTCGCTGGAGTGTTTAGAAGACTAGGCACAGTCTCTGAGAATGCGGTAGGGAAAGGTACTGGTGGCAGCAGAGTGCTCATTTCCTGGGTTAGCTGAGCCCATGCTGAGTCTCAGTGCTTGTTTGTGTCTCAGAAGATACAATAGCACTTACCTCGGCTTTACTATAATATTCAATCGAGAAAGTGTTTAGGCATTTTTCTCTGCTCTCAAATTGTAGTGATTGACAATGATTTTTTTTTCTGCAAACATAATTGTTTTTAACATTCTCTGCTTCCCAATTTTCACTATTAAAAAAGGGGGAGACAGAAAGCCGCTTGATGCAGGAAACGTGGATTTTGATTATTTCTCGAGACTGTAAGCCGAGAAATGAAATCTTCAAATAACGTGCACTGTTTTAAGGTTTCTTAACAGATTTTGCCCAAATTACTCTCCAGAAAATTAATGCCTTGGTTACTTTTACTAATTTATATTCACACGGACGGTGGAAAAGCCAGGGGGCGTTCTCCTTACAGCCACGACAGCGTCCAAAACCCAAATCGAATCAAAACTAGTAACTTTCCTTTTCTTTCTTTCTTTCTTTTTTGGTCTGTATTTTTGTACTTGTAAGAAATTTAACCACTTTCTCAAGACAGCGATCAATTGTATTTTTCAGTGTCATATCGATCTTAATTTTTTTCTAGCATTTAGTAGAGGTTTAATTTTTGTTATTAAACCCGGAAAGAGTTTTAGACATTAATCTATTCCTGATACCATTGTATGATATAAATATTGAATTGTACCTTCTAGTAACCCATTATGCTGTGGCTCCTAATTGCCCAAATCCTTCATTCTTATGGTGTCCTGCGTCTATGAAAATGATCTGGTAGTAAGCTCATGTCTTTGGAATGGAATGGTACATTCCAGGCTACAGAAGAATGTGCATCTTCCACAGGATGTGTCTTGACTGAGGGGTTGTGATCACATAGAGCTCAGGATGAGGGTACTAAGTGTACATATAGCTAAACTGGGGATGTACCCACACTATACCATGCCCAGGCTTAGTTGGGAAAGTGATGGCTTTGAAAACATAAGGACCTCAGTCCAGTTTCCAGGACCCGTGTAAAAAGCTGAAGTGATTGCACATGCTTGTAATCTCAGCACCGAGTAGATGGAGACATGTAAGATCCTTGGATTTCATTGGCCAGCCAGCATGGCATACTTGGTCTCCAGGTTTGGGAGAGACATTGTCTCAAAAAAACAAGGTAGGCAGCAGCTGAGCCATTGTACGTGGAGCTGACCTTTGGGACTCTACACAGCATGACACAAGTGTGTGTACTCATCTGTGCACATGCACATGCTCACATACGTACATGCACATGAAGATACCTAATTTTATGCCAGATTATATTTGCTTTTTTCTAAATAGTTAACTTCCTTGATATTTAAATTGAATACATTCCCTGCTATTTTTAGTATCTTTTATAAAATATTAAATTATTATATTTCTTAGTGAATACAAAAATTATATATTAGGTTCCATTCATCTGCTAACTCTTGTGCCAGGTTCATGTTTTAATTACTTCTTATTTCTATTACATTGTTGAAGACAATTCTCCATTTTTTAAAAATCAATTTTCACAATTGCTTTAGTTATTATTTTGGGCTTGAATTCAATATGAAATATAGAGGGATTTTTCTAAAGGCTGCTTTCAGTCACAATCATACTGAATCATCAAGTATGCAAATTATTTGGAAAACTTGACATTCTACCCATTACTATTAATTTATTGTAATATTTTCCATGAACATTGTTAACTGAATAGTTCCTCACTTTGAATTTATTAATATTCTTTGTGATCTTAAAATGATTACTTTAAAATGTTTCATAGATATACAGAAATAATTTTTTGTAGAAAATAAAATTTGGGAAAATTTTCATTGTTACAGCAATGTCAATTATACAATTCAAATTCTCTATATACCTAGTAATAAACCTTGTATTATCAAAAATGTAAGTCTTTCTGAATCATATGGAAGAATATCACTGAACTCAGGTTTTTCCAATTCTTAATTGAACAATTTTCAACTTACAGTCAGTTTTGTTTTGTCCATATTTGTATTATGTTGCTTATTTATGAATTACTTCAAGAAAATTTTAGATATCATATAATACTATAATAATGACTTTATTATATAGTTATAGATATAAATAGCCTTTGAGGATACATTCAGTTTATTATTATTGTTATGCTTAAATGAAATTATCATTAAGTAGTATTAAATACCTCTTGGTCAGCATTCAAATCTTTAATTGTCTCACAGATTTTTCTCTTTTCTTTTTCTTAATGGTTCATTGAAAGGAGATGCCACATAAAGTCCAAATATGGAAGTGAAACTTTATGTTCTTAATATTTGTCTAGCCTGGTGACTCTTCTCCTCTCTCCTAGTATCTTAATCTATTTGTTGAAGACATCCAATGATTGCTTTCCTAGAGTCCCACAGGCCATGTGTTACTGGTTGAAGCACCATACCCTAGTTTGCTATGTTCTCCTGCTCTTTGTATTTGCCATAAACTGATAATAACATATAAATGCATCATCAGGTTTAGGTTCCATTTGCTTTATGCAGAATTGCTCAGGAGGCTACAATGTGCCTTTTCATCAGGAAGTACATCGTGTCACACCTGTAGCTGTTCTTGTGATGTTAGCACTTGGTAATCCTGGTCTATATCTGTCATTTTTTCCCAAGTTACAAAGCAGTGGTTTTCAAAATTATTTATACTTAATAAGTAGAAGGCTCCCCTGCCATTTCAAGTCACAAAGGATGCCTCCAAACTAGGCGAAGGTATTGTATGCCATTAGCCCTCATATTTTCCTTGGGCAATCATTCTGGAGATGGCTATAGCCCCATGGTAATTATTTAAAAAATGAAGAGAGATGAAATGTAGCATTCATTTCAGTACATTTATGTTTTGTTCTTTAGCAGAAATCACTAACCAATCATTATAGTCTTTCTTCTTAAATTTATACACAACTGTCATATTTTTTTCCTCTTATCCTTTCTTTCTTGCTCAAATAATGGGCTGCAATACTGAGAAAGAAATAGATTCACAGTCTATAACATTATGTTCAGGCTTATTAGAATATACATTTGGTGAGCTATGTCATCAATCCTTTTGTCTATGCTGGGAACATAGTAGCCACTCAATGAATATTTGTTGGTGAATGGAAAAAAATTACAAATTTAGACAGAAAAATTTCAAAACAGATGCAAATGGTCTTCACTTTCATAGCACCATTTTAATAAATATTTGTGGAATCTTTCTTTAAGCATTTTCTTAGTGCTCAGTAGGTTTGAAGTTATTAAGAAATTTACTGACTCTGACATGAACCCGGTACCCCATATTTGACCACTTCCCCTTGGTGGGGAGGCCTGGTGGCACTCAGAGAAAGAATAAGCAGGCTACCAAGATGAGACTTGATAGCCTATGATCATATAGTGGGGGAGGGGTAGAGACCTAGGGGAGGGGAATAGGATGAAAGCAGAAGGGAGGGAGGAATAGGAGGATACAAGTGATGGGATAACAATTGAGATGTAATCTGAACAAATTAATAAAAAAAATAAAAATCTAGGGGATTGGAAAGAAAAAAAACAATTTAGTTAGATATCAAAGATTCTTTGGAAGAAAAATTTCAAACATTGGTTGGATTCTTGTGAACAGTCATCCATGAAACCATTTAAGGAAAATGTTTATACTTTCAAACAACCCCACCCTCACCATCATCAGTGTGGCTATCACACCTTACTTACATAGGTCTTGCATTTACAACTTGACTTTAGGTCAAATTTGAATTATAGTTATATATTTATATGAATAAATTAAACTGGATGATAAAGTTTATGTCTTATTTTTCCAATATTCACATTCTGCCTGATCTATAGGTGAGTGGTCCTTACAGAAATGAGCTTTCACAGTGGCTTAGGCAAGGAGATATACTTTTACTTTACTTTATTTAATATTTTTATTTATTCTCTCATTCATCTTCCTTCTTACTGAAATTTTGGTATCAACACAGATCAGAGCAAATCAGGGATTACAAACCTTGATCAGAATTACTTGAAAATTGTAGCTTGATTCAATTTATTAAAGTGAAAATAGAAGTGCAAAAGGAAAGAGAATAATTTCTTCTAGAAAGCCAGAGTTATGAGATGAATTGGCTGCTGTTCCTTGTAAGAAGCCTCATTACATTCAGCCACTTAGTCTGTGTCCTCAGCAATTTTTTTTCAGCTTTACAGATTTATTGGTTGCCTTACACAGTATTATTTGAAAACTAATGATATCTCAAATTTCATTTAAAAATGCCTTTCACAATTCCATAAAAGTTTCTATACTAAAAATGTGTCTGTGTACACTCATCTTAGTCTATGACTTCATTATTTCTTTCATTAGTTGGAGCACACACACACAAACATACATACATACATATAATTTACAGAGAAAGAGGAAGGGAGGGAGAGAGAGAGGGAAGAAGGGAGGGAGGGAGGGAGGGAGAGAGAGAGAGAGAGAGAGAGAGAGAGAGAGAGAGAGAGAGAGAGAGAGAGAGAGAGAAAATAGCAAACTTTGATTAATGGCAAAAGTGGCCAAGTTGTGCTTGCCCAAATCCAAATCAAATGCATTTTCCAACAGATCACATTAACCTGAAATCCTATAGTGTGATTTGTTTTTTTAAAGAGGAAAAATTAGGGGTACACTAAAAATTACATTGAGAGTTTTATGGGTGATGACAAATGAATATCAAAAGATTGGAAGTATTTCACTAAATGTCCCCTTCATAAAGTCACTTTTAACTACGAGTAATCGCCTAGCTTTGCTGGCCCCTCTTTATTAAAGGTTTGGTGGCTCAGGTTGAAGAATTCTTTATGTACAGATGCACTGACTTTTCAGTTCCTATCATTTCCTCACTCGAAGTGAAAGCAGCTCTCTAATAACTTAGGGACAGCAACTATTTGAGCAGGCATGCATAGTAATCACTAGATTATTTATGCCTCCTGTAACTGAGTTTAATCCAAAAATCTCTACAATTCTGTCTCCCTAGTAATTAATCTATAAAATCATGCAACTGTGAGTGCTTAGAATCTCTAAGAAGGTGTGTCTTTTTAAATTTTGCATTCCTTAGCATTAGCAAATTTATTTTTAGTATGAATAAACTCCAGTTTCACAGGCAGCTTGTCTAATAGCCAGGAATGTGGAATTCTAAAGACGAGCCCTACATTTCTCAGGCATCTCTCCTGGCTATGAAGTGTCTGAAGGCTTTGAAGACTGGTTTTTATTACAAGACAGGGAACACCTTTATAAATACATTTAAGAACTGTTACAACCTTCAATTTGAAATGGATCCTCAAGAGGCGAAGCCCAGGGAGGGAGAGAATGCCTCCTTTTGACATGAATAGCCTGACTGTCTGTGGCAAGGTACGGTGTTTGTGGCTTTTCAAAATCAAACCAATTGACATTCTTCCTGAGACCCCTTAGGACACAGAGCCCAGGCCTAAGTGTTTTCAAACCTATGAATGAAGACATAGCTATCACCTTATTCTGTGGATGTTCAAATGATTCACAAGATAGTAGCTTTGGAAGTGTGCATGCCAGGGAGTGTATCACAACCAAGATTAGCTTGCCCCAATGGAAACTAAAGGGACTTGGTACTTTGCTTAACTGAAAATCAATCCTTTGTGTGATTCAATTAAAATCATCAATAAAAATCTTATTTCAAAAGTCCTAAGCAGAGTGCCTTCTCACCAAGCCCCATCCAACAGACAGGAGCCTGCTCGCCGCCCTCTGAACTGCTCGCTGCCTGTTTTAATAAGTATTCAGAAATTATACTCAGACTTCAAAAGCAATTGTAAGGAATTGTTAGCAGGTTTATTAATGTTTTATGTTTTATTAAAAGTTTGGGTGTACATTTCACAATGAGCAACATCAAAAATCAGACTTTCTGCCTGTAATTTTGCTTCCTCCTGTCTTTCTGCCTTTGGGATTCGCTCTTTTTCTTTCATCAGCTGCCATTTTCAGCAGCATGCAGTAATTTCATGGCTCATTGCAAGCGCTGAAAACCTTTGAAACCACAAATGCTAACCTACCTGGCCTGCAGCCATTTAGGAAGAGATTAATTTAGCAAACAGAAGCAAAACACTTTCTACTTCTAGCCTGTGCATAATTTCACTTCTATCTATATTTATTTTACAGTGAGCAGCGTAATGACAATTTCAGTAATTGCAACTCTATAAAATTTGCCTACCTAGCTTATCTCACTATCACAAGACTGTGAGTCCGTCAGATTAGAGAAAGTACAGCATGTGAAACAGCACTGGTTGCATTCCAAAATTATGGACCTACTAGAAAAACTCAAGTGATGCTTTGCACTTGTTTCTGTTCTTATCTATCGGGCAACGGTTTCTTCCTGTTGTTTGGACCGGGATGGGTGTGCACCTCTTTAATTCCTGGTGATTTATGGGGGCACTCTTCTTATAAACCGACCAATATATCTGGAAGAGTAAGTAGAAGCGCCAGCCCACTTCTGCAGACTTTGTTACAAATGGCTGTTATGTTGCTGTCCAGCAATTTGAGCAGAAGAGAAAGTCCATCTGGGGCAAATTTAAACTATCATGCTTGGAAGGAAGTCAAGGACTAAATTAGCTCACAAACTGTTAGCTAAAAATAAAAGGTTTATTGTTTCTTCTCCAACTTAAAAATCCCACTATTGAAATTAACACTAATTATATCTACTGTATGTTGTATGTATAGTTTCTCTCAAGAGATTACTCATTACTTTCTTGCATTTGTTCTTACAATTTTTACACAGACACAGACACTCACAGACAGACAGACAGACAGACACATGCACACACACACACGCACACGCACACACACACATATCCTCAAGCAGACACTGAATCCAGACAAACAGTACCTAACAATTAATATTAAATAACTAAGAAAAAACATAAAGAAAGTTAATGTCAAGCAATATACCAGAAAACATTTATTTTTAAAATTTATCCAGGAAGCAGCACAAAGGGATGAAATGCAAAGCGAATGTTGTCTAGAGGAGACTTCAGTGTGAGGCTGGTGACATGAAATGCTGTAGATGGAGGCACCGTGGGTTCAAAACCTAGGACAGGAACGTTACATTGCTAACCGGGTCTTTTTGTAGATCAGCACTCAGAGGAAGCTCTCTGTTTGCTGTACAAAAAAAAAAAAAAAAAAAAAAAAGGGAAAATGGGAGGGAGGGAAGAATGGGAGGATACAAGGAATGGGATAACCATTGAGATGTAACAAGAATAAATGAATTAAAAAAAAAGAAAATAGTATTTATAGCTGGAAAAATATATCAATAAATTACTTGAAATTTTAGATGATCAAAAAAAAAAATATCAGAGACAAGAATCTAGAATTGGGGAGTGGCTTCCTTTGGCTTGATTTTCCCTCCAAGAGCTAGGGATAGAGTGGTCACTGAGTGACCTTCAGACACTGCATGGTTTTTCCAGTCCTATAAAAGATCCATGTTTATCATTCTAATTTGCAGAGACAATGCTGCTGGTAAAAACCAGGATGCATTATAAAAGGGTGAAAAGGAGAAGGGCCAAGCTTGATGTGTCAGTGTTTCGATGCTCAGGACTTTCTATTTTATAGCATTGTTCTCTGTCCCAAATAAAAGCAGTTGTATGTGAATCCCTAGCTCTTCTCTCCGGTATGAATATTCTGTATGCTATATGGAAATCCTGTGACATTAAACTTGTTTATGCTCTGTTTTTATTTTAGCTAATTCATTTAAGCATACAGATACACAGACGGCAGAAGGATGCCTGGCCAACCCCCACAGATGTACACCTCCAATCTGGCATCACATGGCATTCATAAAATATGTCAACACAGCCTGGACATTTTCCAGGGTTTATGTTATATGACTGGTGCTCACAGAATGCTGGCAAAATTATTTCATATCAAAATTCGTTGTAGTAAAAGAGTAAGACAGCAATTCCCTCTGTGTTTTGAGGGCATTTGCAAAAGCGCTTGATCAATATCCTGGCCATATAATAAGAACTTAAATCAACACAAATTAAACAAGAAAAGCACATTCATGTGCCTGCATGTCATGTAATAAATAGCAATTCATTTCTTTGAACAATTGATGGTAATTACGCTGTTTTAATGATCATTTTGAAAACACAGCACATCTTTGCAGCGATGCTCAAAGAATCATAACAGCACATGACGCAATCAAAGCAGTGGCAGAAAGATATTCATAAGCACCCGTGGTCATTCTGTAGGAATGAATTTCCTAACCAAAATCATTACTTTAGGTGGAAGGTTTTTACTAGTAATATGTGACCAGTGAGTCTAAAACAAACAAACAAACAAAACAAAACAAAACAAAAAACAAAACCTCACAGCCGCAACATAAGGAGTAACCACTTATTTTGGGAGCTAGATTGGTGAGTTTATGAGGGCTTGGGGGGCTGTTTTTTTCTCTCCTTATTTGTTACTGGAGATTACAGTCTGCTGAGCACTGACCTAAGATTCCCACAGACCTGACCTTCAGACTGACCTTGAGAAAGAACCCTTGTTTGATCCTCTTGGGCCTCCAGGTCCTAGGATGTCTCACCTTATGGCATTTTTCTCTTTTTATCTCCAACCTTTTGAAGACAATGGAGTTCAAGGAGCAGTTCTGTTTATCCTGGAGTCCTATGGCAAATAAATAAATAAATAAATAAATAAATAAATAAATAAATATAAAGAGGCAATGTGGAGGAGCAGGAAGATTTTGGTCTTCGGATTCTGAGGGAGGCTGCAACTTTTATGCCAGTCCTACTCTTTCAATTGTATAATCCTGTCCTTCGAGGGTCTGAATATTTCTATGCCATTAAATTTTGTTATGTTGAAATTCTAACCTTCAACATGAAGGCCTTAAGCAGCAGGGCTTTGGAGGAAGGGAGTCCCGTGAGCAGAGTGAAATTAGTGTGTTCATCAAAGAACAAGAGGCACGTGGCTACCCCCACATGAGAGGCTGTGTGTGGGGAAGTGGGTTCTCAGGAGACCCAGCATCTGCTTTCACCTTGATCCTGAGAATTCTGAGTATTCTGCACTTCAGAAGAAATGAAAAACAATTTTTGGTGTTTATTAGCTTTCCAGTTTGTGATATTTTGCCATAGTGACCCGAGACAGCAAAAATACATTGTTTGCTCTATGTTGCACAAAAATAAATGCAATTGACAAATACTTTTGACAATGTTGTTAATAAACACGATGTTTGTAAAATGGAAACACTGGGACACCAGAGTGTGAGATGAATTTCTCTGCCTGGATGCTGTGTTCTGGTGAAACACTGTTCTAGCCGGACTCACTCCTGAAGCCTTGCTCTTTGAAAGCTGTTGTGAAGAGTGGTCTTTTTCTGGTTATCCTCTGTCAGGTCATTTGGAACATTGTTTGCTTAGTCTCTTTGTTACCCCTGAGTTTAAAACCATACTTAGGATGTGTCTGAGTGTTTCCATCCTGTTACCAAGGCTTGGTGTTGGAACGATGAAGGCAGGCGAAGAAATGCTGATTCTCCCCTATAATGGTCACACTGGAATTTTGTACTTACAAAGGAAAAAGTACTTTTATGAAATACAAAATATGCCACTGTTAAGGTAGAAAATGCATATATTCATATTGAATATTACAGTTTAAAATTAAAAAAAATTTTTTTTACTACTTGCTCACATTACATCCGGATTGTTTCCCCATCTCTTGTATCTTCCTGTTCTCACCTTCCGTCCCTCTTCCTCCCTTTTTCCCTCTGCTAGTCCTCTGACAGGGATGAGGTGGGGTTGGGGAGGGGAAGAGGGAGCATCTCCTCTCTGCCATCTGACCACAGCCTATCAGGTCTCATCAGGATAGCCTGCATCTCCTTTCTCTGTGTGCCCACAAGGCTGCCCCACCAAGGGGAAGTGGTCAATTTGCAGACAACAGAGTTCATGTCAGAGGCAGTCCCTGCTCCCCTCACTCACCAAGTGGAGAATGAGCTGTCTATTGCCTAGGCTATGTCGGAACAGGGGTCCAGATTCTCTGCGTGTATTGTCCTTGGTTGGTGCATCAGTTTGGGAAGGCCCCCTTGGGTCTAGATCCGCCCTCCTTAACGGTCTCCTTGTGGAGCTCCTAACCCTTCTGGGTCTTTCCATTTTTCCATTCTTCCATAAGATGCAAAGCTTTCCTCCCAGAGTCCAGCTGCCAGTCCTAGCATCTCTCCAGATCCTCTGCTAGGTGGAGTCTCCCAGAGGACTTCTTCGTTGGACTAATATCAACTTATACGTGAGTATATATGATGCATTTCTTTCTTGGTATGGATTACCACACTCAGGATAATTTTTTTCTAGTTCCATCCATTTGCCTGAAAATTTCAAGATTTTCTTGTTTTTTAATAGCTGAATAGTATTCCGTTGTGTGAATGTACCACAATTTCTGTATCCATTCTTCAGTTGAGGGACATCTTGGTTGTTTCCAGGATCTGGCTATTACAAATAAAGCTGCTGTGGGCATAGTTGAGCAAATGTCCTTGTTGTATGGTGAAGCACCTTTTGGGTATATGCCCAGGAGTGGTATAGCTAGGTCATGAGGTAAAGCTATATCAAGTTTTCTAAGAAAGAACCAGATTGATTTCCAAAGTGTTTGTGCAAGTTTGCACTACCACCAGAAATTAAGGAGTGTTCCCCTTTCTCTACATCCTTGGTAGCATGTGATGTCACTTGAGTTTTTGATCTTAGCTGTTCTGATGGGTGTCACCAGACACACTAAATCTGTTAGAAGAAAAAGTGGGGAAGAGCCTAGAACTCATTGGCACAGGAGACAACTTCCTGAACAGAACACCAACAGCTCAGGCTCTAAGATTGAGAATTAATAAATGGGACCTCATGAAACCAAAAGCTTCTGTAATGCAAAGGACAACAGAGCGAAGCTACAGCCTACAGACTGGGAAAAGATCTTCACCACCCCTACATTAAAAGAGGGCTAATATCCAAAATATATAAAGAACTCAAGAAGTTAAACACCACCAAACCAAATAACCCAATTAAAAATCGGGATACAGAACTAAACAGAAAATTCTTAGCAGAGGAATCTAGAATGGCTGAGAAACACTTAAAGAAACGCTGAGTCATCAGGGAAATGCAAATCGAAAGGACTCTGAGCTTCCCTCTCACACCAATCAGAATATGACAGTCTTAAACCACGTCTTCCAACAATCCAGGCTATTGAGATTGCTTTTGGCTTTTGGCTGTTCACCAGAACTTGAAAAACCCTATTGTTGGAGATTCCAGACACTTGGGTCACAGGATGTGTAGTCAAGGAAGTACTGGCTTGGAAGCTTCTTCCCTACTGGCTAACTCTCATACAACTGGTGGGTATCATAGTACACAGGCTACTGGTAAAGTAAAGTCACCAATGTTGCTACCTGGATATGAGACCTGCAGGCTACAATAACAAACATTTTGGACACATATGCCCTTTGCTACAATAGTGACATGAAGGGTAGGAGTAAGCAACAGCTTTCTGATCGGAATTAATGTCTTCTCTGCAGGAGAGAACTAATGTCTAATAAACCTGGCCAATAACCAGTGAATGCAGAAACCATAGGCCATAGGGGAGAACCTGCTACTGGTATTTTGCCAAATGGCCACAGAATACAATTAATTTCCGAACACTTGTCCTTCTACCCAGAAATAAGAGCAATTTCCACCCCTCATCAGAGAAGCTTCTTTTGAAATGGTTGAGGTCAATACAGAGACAAGCAGCTAGCAGCAATACGGAGAATAAGTGACTTTGGAGTGCTCGGTCCTTCCTGGGACATTGGTATGTGCCACACACACTACCCCGAAAACATGTGGAAAATTACAGAAGAGGCATAAAAATCCAGAGGGCAAGGAGAGCTACTGTAAAATAGTGACTCCTGGACATGACAGGCCCATTGATTGAAATCAGAACATCTGCAGTTGCCTGCACAAGACCTGTATGAGATTAAGCCTGTCAGCATTCCAGCATAGACAGGGTAAGACTCACAAGCCCCACCCCTCCCTGAGGAGCTATGGGCAGGTGGTACCCCATGGGGAGGGATGAAGATCAGTTTTCTTTAGAGAGGCAGTCCCTGGTAGATTTGCTGTGCTCCGGTGGAGGATCCTACACCCATGGATACATTGGAAGCACTATTTGGACTCAATGGGTTATTAAACAAATAAAAAAAGAAAGAAAGAAAGAAAGAAAGAAGATGGAAATTAGCAAGAGTGACATAAGGAGGGAGGGTTCAAGATCTGGAGAGTGGAGTAAAAGGCAGCTATGATCCAAAATACATTGTATACATTTATGAAATTCTCAAAGAGTAAATAAACTAGAAAATACAAGAATAAAAATGGGTAATTAAATCTTGGACAATTTACTGTAAAAGCCTGCATCATAATGTACATCAGGCTGTAGGATAAGCTTTATTTCCTATATATTGAAGGCAAAGGGCGAGAAAGAGAGATTCCATCAATAACCAAATTTAGCACAGAGGGAATCATTGTTTTCACTAAGGTGCTATGTGGATTCGGACTTTTATTTTCCTAGGCTCAATGAGAGCCACGGAGTCATACTTATTACTCTTAATTACCTAATTATTCTCTCATAAAACCTTTCTGTTTTCCCTTTCTTTCTATTCTGTTTTTTAACCAAAAGACTTAATTTCTGTAGGTCAGCAGGCTACCATCGGTGCCAAATTATTGTAATTGTCAGGCTTTAGATTTCCACGTGTGTGTGTGTGTGTGTGTGTGTGTGTGTGTGTGTGTGTGTGTGTGCTATACAAGTTGTTGCAAGGTTTCATGGTTTCATGTGCAAAGTATAGACAGAAAAATAGAGTTGAAATGCTGTTTAGTCCCATCTGATTATCTATTGCTAGTGCAGCAATTAAGGAAAAACCAGACTTTCACTAAAAACAAACAAATGAAATAAAAGACTAGTTTCAGCCTGGCGTATATTGTCAGGATGAAGTTATAAACTTCTGAAAAGCAGGAATTATAATGGAATCACTGAAAGCACCTTAAGTGTGACAGTGTGAGTGGTACTGCTATTATTTACTATGGTAACATAATAAAAGACAGCACTGTTTGGGCCATTATCCTCAGTGCTGTTTTTTTTTCTGTATAAATCATTATATTTATTATCTGTCTTCTCGTATGGGGGGTTATGAGAAAAGGCCAACTGAATGCTGAAGCAACCTACTTTTCTAAAGAAATTGGGCCCATTTCTAATTCTCTTTCTCTATCGAATACAAGGGAACAGAGACTTTTTTTGTGTGAAAAAATTGTTTCATGTAAGATTAAAGTGCAGATTATTGGTGAGAAAATGACATTCACTTCTAGACACCTTGTAGATGCCTGGGAGATATTTCCAGCTTCTCTCTGATGGTTTTGCTGTTCTTTCTCAGGGGATTTGCTTGCTTGCAGGTTTTGAGCAATGGGTGCTGGAGTTTTTGTTCTGTGTTGGTGACTTGTGTTCTTATTTACTGATTGAAAAGTAAAGCTGTTTGTGCAATAGCTCCTTCTGAGTGAATTTTATTTAAACATCAGAAATGAACGTTTAAGCATTTCTCCTTTTTTTCATAAATCTTATGAAATACACATCCTTTATTTCGTATAGACTGCGATGCAGACTATCAGCTCAAACATCTAATCTCACGCTATTGATATAATTCCAGGTACACGAATTATTCATCTTCACTGATAATTTGGTTGAGTACTGCTTTTGAGTTTATCACCACCTTCATCAAACACACAGACCACATATGTGAAAAAAAAATATGGCTTTCTACAGAATGACAACATCTTTATTTTCAACTCTCTGAAGGGCAGTCAAGAGTCTGTAGTATCAGGATACAAGGTTTAGAATGCTGCGGTACATGGGGGACTGAAGCTGGTAATAAAGGCTGTGAGTATTACACATGACACCTCAAGGGCTCCCTTCTCAATTCTAGGGAAAATAAAAGTGAATATAAAATATAGTCAAAACAGATTCTATTTTTTTCCTAGATGGAAGATGAACCTTACATCTTACTGCATGTCAAATCTACACGAGGCTCATAGGTAGGAGTAAGGAGATAATTTATGTGACAAAGGACTATTACTATTCACAAAAGCAAATAATCATCACAAAATTACAGTGTAGTGGGGAGCCTACAGAAATAAATTTGGAGGAAACAGTCTCTAATAACCAAAGTGGGGCATCTCTCACAGGAATTGTGCATGCTATCAACTGTGCTCAACTCATGAGTACCAGCTAACAATAAAGGACTCCTGCAGCTTTGTTCATGGGCATATGTTATGAGGGATAGACACAGACACACAAAATCAGAGCCAATTTCAAACTCTGCATTTCTTTCTATTAGTTTTTTGAATGTGTTAAGAAACAGAGTAACTTTATTCCATATGTTAATGGTGAGGCAGTTTTATTATGTAGCAAAGATGCTTTGAAGTGTTGGCATTTTATTTCCAAAAGATATGCCTTGGCATATAAATGAAATTGTAAAAACTAGATTCAATAAGCAGGCTACCAAGATGAGACTTGATAGCCTATGACTATATAGTGGGGGATCAGGTCCCCCTTGGTCATAGACCTAGTGGAGGGGAATAGGGTGAAAATGGGAGGGAAGGAGGAATGGGAGGATACAAGTGATGGGATAACAACTGAGTTGTAATCTGAATAAATTAATAAAATAAAAAACATATAATCTGAAGCTATGATATACATAGTAGAAAAACATGTGGTGTGTGACTTTCTGGATTTGGGCTACCACATTCACAAATTTTCCAGATCCATCCATTTTCCTGAAAACTTCAGCTTCATTTTTCTTTACAGCTGAATAAAACTCCATTTTGTGTATTTAAAAAACTGGATTCAGCCATAATCTGTTTTAGAAGCATAGCCATCACCCCTGACTGGGCCCCTGATTGTCTCCTCTGTCCCAAGGATTCAGTGCTAGAACTCATTCGTAGGATCATCTAAATGTGGCCATGAACAGTTGCACATGCGCTGACAGCAGGGATCCAAGGGCTTGGATGACATCACAAAGCCATTTTCTTTGAGTTTTGAAAGTCATATCACAGGGACCATGTTGTTATTGTTGTATTTGTTTGTTTCTTTGATAGATTGGCATGGGTTTGTTTTTAAGATAAGTAATGGCTTGATGCTGAAAGTACCTAGAAGGTCTTCAAATAATATCATAACTTATACTTATCCAAAATTATTGAAAAAGGAATATCCAAGGTTACAATGCTTGATAGATTCTTTTATCCTCATGCTCACTTCCAAGCACTGGAGCTTTCTGCCATCTCTTCTAGCCCTTATCTCTGGTGTGTACCTGTCTAGGGTCTTTCCATTCTCTGGTCCTGCTTATCTTCATATCTCCTCCTTAGTAAGCTTTCCACTCTATGCTCATCAATCTGAAACCCTGGGTTATCTATTCCCTCTTCATGTATCCACAGGCCATAGTGCTTATCACAACACTTAGTATTAACATAGATGTTGCTTCTGTTCCTCTCAGTGGACCAGGAAGTTTTGAGTGAGCTTACTGTTTCGTTCACCATTACAATCTCAATCTCTGCCAAGTGATCATGATATTAACCAGCACTCAGACCTCTGGGCTGAAACTTATGACACAGTGAAGCCATAATAAACATGCCAAACATTTGCCATCGAGAATGTTGAATTGAAACATAATAATAAAACCTTGAGTACTTCTTAGGTTTCAAGATCAGTGGGAGAACAGCTCTTCAAAGGCGCGATTTTACCCCCATTTCTCAAATAGGGAAAATGTTAGGAAATGCCCATATGTTAGGAAAATGTTTGAGACTGCATATACAGTGAAGTTAATATTTACGTTAAGGTTTTCCAGGGGCCTTTGTGGTGGCTCGGTTGGTAAAGCTTTTGCCATGCAAGTATATGAGGAAATGTCCTTTGATCCCCAGCATCCACAGGAAAAAAAAATATGTGTATTGATATGCATTGCATCCTTAATCCTAGTACCAGGGAGGCAGAGACAGGAAGATCCCTGGTCAGGCTAGCCAATCAGTGAGCTCTAGGTTCAACAGAAACTGTTTCAGAACATAATGTCTAGAGAGCTAGGGAAAGACATCTGGCAACGTGTGATCTCTACATACACAAGTGCACATATGTTCACATTAGCCATAAACATTCATATACCCTTTCTGTCTATACTCACAAAATCTACCAGATGCACACTCTTAGCCACTGGGCTACCATCACTCTGAGAAACAGTTGAAAGGAAACTCTGAATTTAACATGCCTGGAAATATACAGAACAGGAATCCCAAGGCTTATTAGTATTATGCTGTCCTGAAGTAGGTAAAAGTTCCAAAGATTCTACTGGGTATGGATGCAGATGTTGATCTAGAGGGAACTTGATTTCACTACTAAAACCGAGACCTGTCCACCACTATGCCATGTGGCTAGGCAGGGAAAGACACCCAGAAACCTGCCTACTGCTATGCCACACCCACCAGTGGTCTGTAGACACCTAGAAACACACTAGCCACCATGCCACACTGTGCAGGCAGATAGGGTTACCCAGAGGCCCACCAGCCATGCGGCCAGGCTGCAGTGTGAGTCACTACAGTGTGCAAGTATGTGGTGGACAGATGGGAGAGAAAAATAAGCAAAACAGAGTGAGCATTATGAAGCCAGATGGAACCGGAGACAGAAGTGAGAAGAGGAAGAGACATGTCTGAGTCCATGGCCATCTGGCAGGGGTAGCTGGTGATGTCCATGGCTTGTATTACCACTAGAGACCTTGGGGACCTACCTGAGCTGGGCAGCTGCCTGAGAACACATAGGTGTCCTACTACTGTGCATAACTGACCCCGCACCTTACTGGCTGCAGCACTCTGGAGAGCTGGCCCTACCTCTCACTTGCTATAGCAGTCAGGAGAGAGGGCCCTGCACCTCAACTGGGAATCCCAGTAGAACTGGCCTTGGTAGTGGTGGTAGAGGTGGGGAGGCTCAGGTGAGCTGGTCTGAGAGCACGAGCAAAGGAGAGTTGGCCTGTCACTAGTCTGTTGTGAGGTAGAGTGGGTACAGAGGTGATACCTGCTCCCCCTGCCCCTTGTCACCTGTGGTAGTCAGGAAAGCTGGCCCTGAGGTCATGAGAATGACCCTGTCCCTCACTGGATGTATCCCTGAGTCTTGCTGGGGCAATACAGTAGAACTGGTCCTGATGGCAAAGGCACAGGTGAGCCATCCCTGAGGGTGTGATGCTCAGAGCACTGGACCAGCCCCCTGGCAGGTGAAGTACCTGCAAGAGTGGACTCTGAGCCTCAACTGGGCAGGACAGTGGAGCTGGTTCTGGAGGTCTGGGTGCTGGTGAGCCTGCTCTGGGGCCATGAGAGCAGAGAGCTGCCCCTGTCTCCCTGCTTATGGCTGCATTGGGTGGCTTAGCTGGAGCAGTGCTGGAGAGCTTGCTCTGGTGGTGCTGATGCAGGAGAGCTGGCCAGCTAGCCAGCTCAGCTACCACCTCATACCCACGTCCAGGCTTTGAGTTGGCCGGCCGCAACATCTACCCCATCTGTGAATTGCTGGAGTGAGTGACAGGGCTGGTCCTGCTGATCCAAAGGTGCAGGATCTCCATGACACAGGGCAACAACAGAATAACTGGGAGGAGTCCTGGTGAGGATCCAATGTTGATGTTGTCACAGAAGCCAGAGACCTTGAACCAGAACAATGATTCATTGCAATGAACATTTGCAAGTGAATATGTGTGAACGGAAGGGTATATTGTGGGACACATTTTTGCACACCACAACTTCCACGATGTGAACTTTCTTATGCTTTGCTTTGTTTATTTTAATTTTTTTGTGTGTTTTAATTTTCTTTTGGGGGAAGGTAGCAAGGGCAGAAGGTGGATACAAGGGGATGGAGAGATGAACTGGACTGGGGTGCATGATGTGAAAGAAAGAATCAATAAAAAGTCTTTAAATTGTTGACGTGAGAGTTTTAATTCCCTAAGGGCCAATTTATTACATCCCAAGCCAAGCCATGGTACAGCTGCAAGTCCATATGTATATCTAAAACCACTATCAGAATTTAAGACTGTCACATAGGATGGTAACTAAAGAGTTAGATTTCTCTCTGAGTTATTTAGTGATGGACAAGGAACAGCAGGTTCAGCTGACAGCTGTACTCTACAGCAGAGAAAATAGTGTACATTCACGCCTTCCCTTTTTCCTGATGAATATCCGCAACTTTTATATCATAGCACCGAGCAGTTTTTATATTAATAGAGTGGGTCTATTGTTCGACTCACCAACATTTCCATATAATGAACAGGACAAAGGTTTTTCTTGATTTTATGTTAAATTAACTTTACATTATGTTTTGTTTTCAGTAAAAGAAAGATAATTTAATAAAACATATTTTGAAGGTAAGTCAATATTGATGATGTAAGACTGTTGTCACATTGACAATGTTGTTTAAGTCAGTAAATACTCTGACATAGTAAACATTGGCCACAAAGCTTGTGGCTCATACAAAGTAGGCAAATTGGTTGACAAATGAAGGCTGGAGACCAGGAGCTCTATTAATTTATAGACAGTTGTTTGCTGACAACTTGTAGTGATGTGGGTTGAACTGGCTATTAGCAGAGTTGCAAAAGTTTATTTTAATGGCTTTTCATTTCAGAGGGAAATAAATGGAATGGCTACTGCTGAAATTACTTGAAAAAAATCTGAATTTACTCAATATATGCCTCTTTATTAGAAGTTTTTTTCAGAATTAAAATTTCCAGTAGACAATTTAAAAAGTTACATTTTATTGTAAAGGAAGACTTTGAGGTAGAGGTTAGGGGATGTTATTTTAGGCTATCTTTTACTGTCTGCAAGTGTGTCAATAGCGTGTGCTTTAAAAGAACTGATGGAAAATGTTTGTCAGCAGACAAGGAAGCCAAATAGATTGTTTATGACAATTTGGAAAATATACTTCGTGGCAGGGTTTTAAAGTATAGGCATAAGGGTCATTCTTATGACTTCTTTTGATGACATTCATCACTGTTGAGTATCTAGATTTCAAAATGCATGTTTTGACATGCGGAGAAATGCTGGTAGAGTATATTGTGTTTATATTATCTTTGTAGCATGTTTGCAGACAAATGTAGAATTTGTGTTATTATTTTAATGTGCAGTTGTTTTCAGCAATTTACTATTGCCTGTGTTTGAATGCCGTAGCCAGGTGTGTTTATTTGTATATCTTTTCTACTTATTTATTTGCAGATTTGTAGCTTAACACACTAGCATTCATTCACCAGTGCTTTTAAAACATTGAAATTTCTGTTAATTAGGTTAAACCATAAACAAGTCTATTATATTTAGAGATGGCCTATTTAAATTTCTTTAATGCATCATTTTCTTGTATTTAAATTTTGAAAAAAAAGCACAAACAAGATTTTTAATGAGGTAAACAGAATAGCAAATATGAGGAAATATTACATTGATAGGCATAATTATCATATTCACATGACAGTTGTATCTTCTTTAATGTATAATTTCTATATGGTTTTCTAATATCAGAAGCAGGTATTATTTCTATAATCTATTCAAGAGCTAGAAGGAAACTGAAAGTGGGTCAAGTTGTGGAAAGCAATCTTGAATTTCTTCATTTGTGGATCAAAGCCCTTTTGCAGAGTGCCTTTTAAAAAGCATGGATGATGATCCTGAATGACAACTTATGGACCAGTGAGAGATAGCTGAAGTATTAATTTTTAAAAAACACACATAACTGTGCTGGCAGCAGGTTACTTATTTGATGCCACAGTCTGATACTGTCATTAAGACTGCAGAACAAGACAGCTTTATGACCATGAGTCATGGAATCATCCAGATTCCAGTGTGCTATTCAACATACAATGAGGCTCCTTAAGGAGTTTTAGGGTCCATCCCGAGTGAACTGATAAATGTACATTTCAAGTCCTTGCTTAGCACATTTTAGAAGCCATACAGTGATCTTTGTTTTCTTGTTTTATTCTGAAGAGTAAATATGGCCCAGTTAGTTAAGAATATCCCATGTGTTAACCTTTGACTATCTGGCTGAAGGATCATATGATTAAAGAATGGTGCTCTGGCCTTGCAGCCATCAAAACATAAAGAGATTAGACAGAAGCAATCCAGTCCAGTATGCAGAATCCAGTGCATCCTACAACCAAAAGGAGGGGTCGTTGATGTGTTTTAACTGAAGAGACCATGAAAGGTTTTTCAGCAGATGTGTCATTCAACTGAGCATCCAAGAACAGTGATGGATGGTGGGAGAGGAAGAGGGAAGAGAGTGTGTACTAAATGTGAAGAGCGCTGAGCTCTCCTGGGAAGGAGCAGGGAGGCAAAGTGTGAGAGGAGGGTGTGACGGAGTGGAAGCATGGACTTCCAGACCCCCGGACACATCTTTGCTGTGCAAATGTCTTGTGTAACACTGTGGCTATGACCAAAAACAAGAGCTTAAAGTGAGGGGATTGTTTGTGAGGCTATCTATGCCACAGTAAGACACCTAGGGAATATAGAAAAATACTATTATTCCCTGAAAACAGGCAAGATCCAAGACCTTTAGCTAGAACATATGTTCATGAACATGGCATAATCAAATGACAATGTTATTCCTTTAATGAGAAATTGCTTTATTTTGAAGATTGTCCAAAGAATTTTATGCAAAATACAAGTCATTACTAAATTCCAACATCTTATTCCTATCCACAGAGTGTAATTAAAAATAGATGCTCTTGCTATCATTAGGTGGGTACTTTAAAGATAAATAAAAAAAATGTTATTGAACTCCTTTCAACACAGTGAAATGCAATTTCATCAAATCTACATATATCTAGATAAATATATCCACAACAAAATTATGTCATCCAAAACCCACCTGGGCTAAAAGGTGCATATTACAAAGGCTGCAGTTTCCAGATTTACACCCAGGAAACTTAAGTGCAATTTTTTTGTATGTAAGATATATGTGTGTGTGTGTGTGTGTATGTGTGTGTGTGTGTGTGTGGTTGTGTTTGTATGTGCATGAATGAATGTGCACTTGAGTACCCAAGGCTGGAGGTGCACTTCAAGTGTTGCTCCTCAGGAGTCCTCCATTTTGTTTTGTTGGGGTAGAATGGATGAGACTAGGCTGGCTCTCCGTGAGCCACTGAGATCTCACTCTCCACCTCCCCTGTGCTGAGAGCACAGGTGCTACAAGGCAAACACCTTCCTCACTGAGTGATCTCATCCTCCCACTGTGACTCAGGGTATATCTTAAGGAGCTAGAGGACTCCTTTATTCTTAAAATTCTTTTTTTAAAAAAGAGTGCACAGGGAACAAATTGATTTCCAAAGGATTCCAAAAGCTAAAAGTCCAAATAATCTTTGTCTTTGTTTACTAGAAAAGCAATGTATCATAGAACTTCCATTCTCAGTTGTTTTGGAAACTCAAAGTTCAATATCTTGTTGTCAAAATATTCTCACACTTTGTGGAAAGTTTAGTATTACACTAGCTTCATATATCCTATATTATATACATTATCATAATAGGTAAACATCCTAAACACTAACTGAGACAATTTTTATTAGTACTCCATAAAATAACAGTTATATTAAGAGATATGTCTGAGAATCTGGGATTACAAAAATAAGCTGATTTTTTTGAAGATTTTGGAGGTGATTAAGTGTATTTATTGCAATTATTATACAGGATAGTTTTGCTTTTTATTCTTTTATGAAAATGCTTCTAAAGCTAAGCATTATATACAATCCTAATTTTAGAAATGTATATCAAACAGGAATAATTAGCAAAACAGTACATAGATGCTAAAATGGTGATTGATGTGTTAACAGCTAACACAACAGAGATATAGAACAGCTACTTATTCCTGAGATTCTGGATCAAATTTGCAGGTCACTTCAGAAATCACTTCTGTCAGATTAGCCAAGCCATCACAGTAAGGTCAAGCCACATATGCCTTCACCAGTTTTCTTAACTGTAGACAATGCCTTTGTTCTTTCCACATGTTGATGGGCTTGAAAAGCTGTGCTTCAGCATCAACAGAGGAAATGGAATGCCATCACTTCCTGATAGAACCATTAGGAGCCTCAAAGGATCACCTGTAGTACCAAGAGGATGACTGTCACGTGGAGAGCGGGGACTGACTCTGACATGAGCTCTGGTGCCCCATAGTTGACCACCTCCCCTTGGTGGGGAGGCCTGATGGCACTCAAAGACAGAATAAGCAGGATACCAAGATGAGACTGGATAGCCTATGACCATATAGTGGGGGAGGAGGTCCCTCTCCATTCTTAGATCTAGGGGAGGGGAATAGGGTGAAAGCAGGTGGGAGAGAGGAATGGGAGGATACAAGTGATGGGATAACAATTGAGTTGTAATCTGAATAAATTAATAAAATTAAAATAAAAAAAAGAGGATGACTGTCACTCTGAATCCAAACAGTCTGCTCTTAGGTGCACCAGGCTAGTCCAGTCTGACTGGGGAACTCCTCTATGTGGTCCCATCAAGACGTGTTGAGCATATACAGTGCAGCAGGAATCATGGTCCATGGACACAAAGGTAAAATGAAAAGGAAACGCGGTTCCTCTGTGTTGACACTTAGTAATACCACAAAGTCCTATTCTTTAAACATGAAAAGAATGTTTGAATATCTGAACGATTTCCAATACAGTAGATTTCCCCAGATTGGGTGTAGGAAAATATGATAGATGATTGATCTTGTTTCAGTGATCTAATATTTTTGTTATAGTTTCTATAGTGTTTAACCTCAAACACTTCAGTGTCTTGAGAATTAATGAATGAAGGAATTTTTTTTTTTTTTTTTAGTTTTTAAATAAATGGAGCTCAAGGTATTATCTGCCTGATAATTTACAAAGGTAGGTTGGGGAGATTTTCTTTTAGCCCTAATTTTTCTTTCAAAACTGTGATGCTTTGGGAGAATGTAAATCACTATTAAAGGTGTGTCTATGTTTATGTTCATGAGTGTGCCCTTGTGTAGCAAATAATTCAATGCTTCTAGTTCTAAATCTGGCGTTATCACTTACTGTCTTTCTCCTGGGCCAGAGATGCCTTTCACTTTCACATAGAACTAGTTGGAGGTTCAGTCAATGAAACAAAATTGCTTTACAATTATTTCTACTTACAGAAATATGACAGCTAGAATTTTTATGTTAATTAATCTTTGCCTTTTTATTATTGTGTGACTACCCTCCATAAATTTTCTTGCAATGCAGTTTTAGAACATTCTATGAATTACTTTGGTTTGTTCTAGCATTAACCTGATTTGCAAATGGTTAAAAATCTGTGCTGTTTTTCATGGTCTAAAAGCCAATGTGCTCCTCCATTACCATCAGAAAGAGGAGTTTTAATAATTAGAAGTAACCGAACTAGCAGGAATAAGGCCTAGTCAGAGAATCCAGCCAGGTTAGAGTCTCGTTATGATGTTAGAGTCTCTGTAAGTGAATTAGCACACATTAAACACGATGACAACAGTCCACGAGCGTGTTTTCTCAGACTTGCACTAGAGAAGGCACTAGAGATGCACAGGCTGGCGGCTGTGGTTCCTGTTGTGCATCTCTCAGCCAAATGAGGAAGCTCCTGCTTCCTCACCTGCCTACCCAGTTAAGCACCATCTGTTTCCTGTTTTAATGTGATAGCTCACATAGTTTTTCCAAACCGTTCACATCAGTAAGCACAATCCTAATAGACAGTTCAAGTTTCCACTAAAACTATGCTCTAGCCTCCTCTCTCCTATTTTCTGAAACAGCACAGTGGTTGCTCCAAAGCCACTTTTGCAGCTGAGATTCCCCTACGTTAATCTAGGTTCTTTTCAGCGCACTGACCAGACTCTGTTATTTTGATTGACGGACAGATGCATGCATGCCTAACAAGGAAACGCATTTTAATTTTGCATCGGAGGACATTATCTCCCACCTCATCGTGCCAGCTTTTCTCACAGTTAAATTCATTAAGTTCTTCGGCCCCTCCCTCCCATCCCTTACCCCGAGGAATTATCGAACTCTTGAGTATCTAGGCAACCAAGTCAATTGGGAATTTATTTTCTGCACACGTTATTCGTGTTAACGTTTCCATTCATGACCTGACTGGCAACACTGAGTCAATCATGTCATGTACACTTTATTTTCCCAGATGTTCCAGGTGACAAATTTGTTTGCTTTTAGAAAAGTATTTTGAGTTCTGTGAAATAAGTGAATAAAATGATACGTGAAAGAGTGAGCCGTGTTTGGACTCTGATGGTTTCTTGCTTTCTACACTCATAAAGATGTAAGTTATTGATGTTACTTATTGAATTTCCATAGCTCTGAACCCACTAGTTAGATCATTATGGTGGTTTATAAATATGACTTGTTTATGACCATTAAGCACATCATGGTTATGGAGGAAGTAGACTGTGCTTCTGTTCCTTTTAAACTTTAGCTAAGATTGCCCCAGAGGCTTATTGATACACAAAATATTGAGTCCTAGTTCAAAGAGCTTCTGATTCAGCAGTCTTATCATGATCATGGAGTCTGCCTTAGCTCCTCCCCCGACACCCCTTCCCCATTTCTGTGGTAAAATATTCCGGCTAAAGCAAATTAACAGACAAAACGTTTATACTTTAGCTCATAGTTCGAGACACAGTCTGTGTTAAGGAAGTCAAGGCATCTGGGTTTTGAAGTGGTTAGTCCCTTCTCACCAATCAGGAGACAGGGAGGGATGGACCCAATGTCCTCATCAGCTCCTTCATGACATTTTATATAGCGCTGGTGGATGTTTGTAAATCAGGTAACACTATCAGCATAGTCCCGCACTGGCAAGCACAGAGATCAGTCACCCCTGGGTGGGGTGGGGCTAGATCTTGTCACTTTGACAACTGTCAGTAACTGTCACAAGGTCTACCAGTTTGTAGCAAGTTTGTGAAGTCTGCTGCTGCTGAGAGCTGGAGCTGAAGCACGAGAAGCACTGGTGCATTGTGGGAGGCACTGTAGGTGGAGATGCATCTACCTGCATCTTCATCCTGGCTTTTTTTCTAGGCATCTGTATGACTTCACAAAACTCAGTCACCCCTCCAAATTTCAGTTTGCTCAACCGTAAGAGGGTTAAGTTTACTTAGGGGTAAGTACGATATAGGCTGAAGTCTTGACCAAACACCTATTCAGTAAATGCTCAGAGCATATGTTCTTGATCTGTTTGGAGAGAAAAACTATGGACCATGTACATACTTCTTTCTTTTTCTTTTCAGGTTGATCATGAAATATTTATTCTGCGTTAATCTTGTCAGCCCTACTTGGAGAAGAGCACATAACAGCTAATAAAACAGTCATTGCTTTCAAGATGCATAGTAACAATTCAGGAACCATTTCCCCTTTTACCCTTTTTATAGTGTGTGTGTGCGTGCATGTGTGAGTGCATGTGTGTGTGTGTGTGTATGTATGTATGTATGTGTGTATGTGTGTGTGTGCATGCTATGACTATCTTTGTACATGTGTGCACATCCACGAATGGCCTACAGAGGCCGGAAGACAACCCCGGTTGTCCATCTCTACCATGACCAGCATTATTCCTTTGAGATACTGTTTCTCCTCAAACATTAAGGGTCATGCGTTTCATTGACCAGCAAGCTCCCATGATCCACCTCTCTGTTCTACAGCAGTAAGGTTATTATCGTGGCCATGACTGTCCTCGCCTTAGTTTTTACGTATGTGCCAGGGAATCGGACTCAGGCGCTCATCTTTGCACCCAAGTGCTCTTATCCACTGAGCCATCTCTCCAGCACCAGTCATAAGATCCCTCCCCCTTTATCCACTATTTGGGAATTTCACATCATGCATCCCAGTCACACTCATTTCCTATTTCTCCCAGGTCCATCCTCACCCTTGTCACCCCCCAAAAATAAGAAGATTAAAAACTCCCACAAATCTAATTTGTGTTGCCCACATACTCGCTAGAGCCTGGTCTAACTCCCAGGAGACATCCCCTTAAATATTGAGTCCTTCCCCACCCACATCACCACCAGAAGCCGTCAGTTGCCGAGAGCTACACTTCGGTGTCCTTCTCACAACCTTTTAGAGTTCTTTTGGATGGTTTCTTGTCTAGGCTGCTACATTTTTAGGGGTGGGTTGGGGGTAGGAGTTGTGATTGTCACAGAAGTCTTTTATGTCCCTCTTTCTCAACTGTGAGTCTCCAGTCAGCAACGCCACTGCAAGAGTAGTACTGGGTTCCAAAGGAAAGAAAAGAAACACAGATGAGTAATGCTAAGTATATGTGAATAGATGGGTTGTATGTGGTGGTACATACCTGTAATGCAAGCTCTGCAGTGACTGAAGAGGAAGACATATGCGTTCATGGTAAGCCTGGGTTACAAAAGGAGACTGTGCTCAAAATCAATAGCAAAAAAACAAAAGGTGAAAATACTATGGATGTATATATTTATATTTTAATTTCAATAAAAACAACCTGGTCGTGGTAACACACATCGTTAATCTCAGTACTCTGAAGGCAGAAAGGGGCTGGTATCTGTTGATTCTAGGCCAGTGTGGTCTACATGGTGAATTCTGTACCAGCCAGGGCCTCACAGTGGTACTATATTATATATATAAACAATTGAACAAAAATTAAAATAAGCTACATTTATACTTTCTTTTATGCTGTGTCACTGAGAGGCTTGCTTCTATTGCAACTGCTAAATTTTTTTCTAGAATGACTACTTTATGTTAGGTGTTAGACTGGCTTATCTCTCATACTTAGCTTTATGGGTCCCCTGTTATGAATTAATATGTGTCTGTTCAATGTTACCTCATTTTTATATTCAATTATTAAAGCATATCAATATTAAATCAATAAAGCATATGACGAATATGAGAATACTGTTGATGAGGTATTAATATTTGGCTATATCAATATATTTTTATATCTTCAATAATATCAAAGTATCATTAACATAAATAGGCAACTCAATAAACTTGTGACAGAAGAAATTATAAAAATATTTTTATTGTCTTTTTCTTCATTGGTATAATTCAATGAAAGTGACACATAGAGAGAAAACAAGAGGTTCTCCTATAATGTGCTTGTTCTGTTCTTGGGAAAATTGCCTTAAATTTTATGCACAGAACTAAAACTACCATGACAGTGGCCCAGCTCTTCTCAAGGATGTAAAAGTAATATCAGATATAATAAAGATGACCAGTGCTCTTAAAACAGTTTGTTTCTTTTTTTCATTGCTGACATGTGTATCTCAGGTAGAAGACAAATCAACTCCATCTTCAATTTTCTCCATTGAAAGCACAGCCCATTGCATATATATAAAACGCTGCATCATGCCGAGGAAAATAGCATTCAAATAATGAATATCCTTAAGTCAGGATTTAACTGGCAGTTTTTCTTCATGACAGACAAGACAGGCAAGATGAGAGCTTTGCCTCAGAGGAACTAGCTTGATGCTTCTAGGATGGCCATTGTAATATGGTTTCAGTAAAGAGCTCCAACCTGGAAATCATGGAATGTGCCATGAGAGATTTCTATGTCTTATTCTCAGTCATATTTCATTGACCACGCTGTGTCAAAAGTCAGAAGACTACACTTTATCCGACATTGATGTCATGGCTGTGAGGAGACTGAGTAAGAACACAAGCACCAACCACCAATTACCTGTTATCTTCATATCTGCATTTGGTACATCTTTTCACCCAGAGAGATTCTGATGGTGCACCGTTCTCACTCCCCCTTCCCTGGAGTAAGTGATGTGGAAGGAGAGAGGTATATGAGACTACAAAGTTGACTCAAGAGGTCAAGTTTGCAGCTTCTTCAGTCCAGAATGACATTAACGTTCCAGCGCTTTGTCCTAATCCTGAAGGGACAATGTGACAAGGTCAGAGGAAGGCAGTAGCAGAAGTGGTTCCTCTTGGCAGTAATAGGAGTTAGGATGCATGAGAATACTGAATAAGATGTTAGAGCTTGGCTCTCATGTCTCCCATTGTCCCTCACAGACTGGCACGCAGTCGCAACAGCATGTCTGAGCAGCTCTTCATATGAAAGCCATGGGCTGGGGTTGGCTGAGCAATCAGGTTGAAGGGTCTTGGCTTTACACACCGAGTCTCACATATCAGTCTCCTGTTTAACATGCCCAGTTGGTTGTTTAAAACAATGCAATAAGCATTAGTTTAAAGTTATGATATTTCGAGATTATGTTAGCAGAAACAGCAGTCAATGTGTCATTTCTTAATTTCAGGCAACCATACTCTTCTGAAGTATTTACTTTGTTCTCTGTTTGAAGAGATGTTGTCATATCAATTACCCTGTCCATTTGGCCCATGCTATTCTACAGTCGCTCTGTTCCAAATGTCAGCTTTTCAGCAAGGTCCTCCTTGGTTCCTCAAGTAGCATTTGGGGCGGGGTTGAACTTAGAGTAGTGCCTGTGTGCATGCACGTGTGTGCATGTGGATATGTATGCAACAGTTGCTGCTTTGCAGGTTCTTTTTCTTCCACTATTCTCTACCTCTTTTCTTCTACCTTTTTACCCATAACACTAGACAGGAGGGAAAAAAAGGATAGAGAGGAAAGGGGGGTATGTAATCATTAGACTTTTTTTTCTGATTAGGCTGAGCTCCTTGGGGCAAGGATATTTAATTTCTTCTTCTTATTTTCTCTTTGTGTATAACTACTTAATAAACTATCACCATCAGCCAGCAGCCAGTCTACCAACCAACTATCCCTCTCTCCAGGATCTAGCATTTATAGACCCACTGAAAAGTCACCATTCGCAGAAACTATCTGCAATTGGCAAAATCACACCTCTGCAAGAGCACAGAGGACATCATAGTTGACTGTGGTGAAGCAGTACCACAGCGCCACACCCCGAATTAAAACAAAAACATATTTGGAAAGAAACCAGAATTCTAAAATTGTCACTACATATGTCTGTGATAACACTGCAGTCTTTGCACACATTATCTGATTCTTGGTAGACCCTAGATATTAATGAGCTCTTATTTCCATGGATTCTACAGTTGCAATGAAATTACCTTTCTCTAAATTCTCATTTTCTCTCACGCAACTTAGCATTATTATTTCCATTGTTAGGCATTTCAAAAGTTTTGTTGCTTGTTTATGTAGCTTCAAGTCTTCAGAAACAAACACTGAGCAATCATGGACTCCCTTGCCTCCAAGGGACCGAGCTTAAATTAAAGATTGTTCTGCAGAAGTACACTAAGGCACCTTCAAATGACAGGTCAGTAGCATTCCAAAAGTTTGTTTTTATGTAGCATTGCCATTTTTAACAATCAGTTATCTCTCTGAACAAATTTAATAAGGACAAGACGTTGTTCTAGGACTTAGGATGTATTTGACAACAAATGAAAGCTTCTTATACTCAT
Organism: Acomys minous; assembly: GCF_964271855.1. Classification (NCBI taxonomy): domain Eukaryota; kingdom Metazoa; phylum Chordata; class Mammalia; order Rodentia; family Muridae; genus Acomys; species Acomys minous. The sequence continues at coordinate 57,121,432 of NC_140493.1, read as the reverse complement.
AGAATGTATTTCTTGCATATAAATTATTTTAAGCATCCACTGGTTTATTTGTCAAAATTCCTATTTATTTGAGCAATTTTAAGGAAGAATGGGTTCCAGTATATATAGCTTCATAAATTATGCAGTTGTTTATGAAGATCATGAAAATGTATGCTATAAAGTGGAAGGTGTGGTCTGTGCCTGTGGGCTCACCCTGTAAGCCAGCAAATGATTATAAGCAACTTCATGTAAATACAGAAAAGGGTACAGTATACAGTGAGACCACTTCTCATTTTATGGTATATTTCCATTGATTGTTTACCAATGCACCACAAAATAAACACATTTTTAAAACTTCTAACTTGCTTTGGTAGCTATTCACCTCTGAAAGTACAGTGTAAATGCTTCTCCCAAGTGTATAAAACACTCTACCTGTCTTATAAAATAGTCATAGCTGTAATTTAAGAAGTAATGCCTTTAAGAAAATTATGTAAAGTTATGAAAGTTTGAATAGATTTTCTACTTCTAAGTTATTAATGGGTTAACCTGAAATTGTAACATAAAAAGTGGGAGGGCTTGAATAATTTATTAGAAATGAATTCTGGAAACATTGTGAAAGCAGTGTAGGTATCCCATGGTAGGCACTTTACAAACAAGTGCATGAAGAAAGACTAATAAAATACATAATCTCCTTTTTATAAGCATGGTTGATATGAGTAACTAAATATCAATTTCCTCTCGATGCATTTTTTCATGGAACAAATCACTTTTTTCCAGAAGAATTCTTCTGGTGGCGGTCATGTAATGAAAGTGCTTCCCAACAGATAGCCATAGCTGAGAGCTGCTCTTTTTATTTTATTTTTTTTATTTCTCTGCCTGATTTCCAAAAACGCAATCTGATTTCATGAGGACGTAGGCCAATGGACCAATAAATGACTGTTGTAAGTATGTATCAGGAAATGGTCACAACTTGTGATGCAAAGTCTGCCCTGGACTTCTTTCTTCCCATCTGAGGGTTGTAATTCCAGCACCATGCCACGAGCTCGATTGAGTGCAAAGATCAGCCCCAGGCAGGTTTAAATAAAACATTGACATTTTGAAAAATGATCCAAGTGTTTCCTTTTTTCACCTTGTATTTTTTTTTTAAACTTTGCTATTTCAGGTAGTATCAAAGTGAAAATGCCTTTTTTTTTTAAGGGGAGTTATATCTCGATCCATCAAGTCTATTTCATGTTCTTTGGGGGTATTAATTGAGTTCAGTGACAATTGTTAAACTGTATAAGATAAAATTGTAAGATAGACAAGAGTTGTGGATTTTGTTTTGTTTTGTTTTGTTTTCTTTATTTTTTCTTTTAACTTTATCATAATACCTTCCTTCCTGAAAGCTGAACCTTGGAAATGAAGTATGTGCTAATGGGCTGGCACACGCGCGTGCGCACACACACACACACACACACACACACACACACACACACACCACCACCACCACCACCACCACCACCATCACATCAGCCATTATTGAAGGTAATTTCAAGACACCAATTGAAGACAATGATTTCCTTTTATTCTAGCTTGCTAATTTTATTAGGACTTTATTATGAATGTTTTGATAGTACATACATATTTTACAGCACGCCTCATTGTTCTTAAGAGATAAGCAAATTTACTGTGACATTGCATTAGCTTGGGCCATGTCCTTGTCAAGGGACTAGGAGATGGGGTAGCATATTCCAGGAGAGGACAGTCACAGCCTCTGACCTGAATATAGATACATTAGATTCTGTTTGTTGGACATAAGTTAATTATCAAATTTCATCATATAAATTGCCTTTAAAGAGAAAAGGCAGCAGGATGCCTCATTTACGCGGAACTCTCTGCTCCGCTCCACGGAAGCCCTTGCTCTCTCCTGCCACGAGCCACAGTCTCTGATGAAGGCTTCGTTCATGGTGATCTGGCAATGCGGTTCGTTTCAGCATCTCTATTGTTGTGTTTCTGATGGTCCATTCTTCTCAGTAATAGGAATGCCTCTGCTCTATAGGAGGTTAAACATACAGAACCCTTGTGGCTTGCGCGATCCCTGACTTCAGTCTAGCCCCTGGCACACAGCATAGTGAAACGGGCTGTCAGTTTCGTTTTTCCTTCCTTCTTTTTCCAGCAAGCAATAGTGGCTGATGTAGGATTTTTCTCTAAACGCTTCCTGAGAGGAAGGCTAAACACTTTCATATGCCTACCTGTTACTGGAATCAAAAAAGCGGGACAAAAGGTCCCAGCCTTATTTCACACCGCACAAATCAAATCATCAGCTCAGATAATCATCAAGTTCCGTGGCAGGTGTTCCTTCAGGGTGTTTTCATGTAAAACTTTTATGCTTGTTTGTTTAAAGCCTCAGCATAAATTTGCAGGTGATGAGAGGAACCTTCACTCTGATAAAAGAACAGGGCCAACCTACTGATTGGAGAAAATTACCTGAAGTTTTTTAATCAAAGTCTCTGTGGTCGACTGTCTGATTTTCTAGGCCAGATGTCAAATGCTTTTCACTGATGTCAGTGTTGACATAATCACTAGACCAGTTCCAAGAATGAGTAAGTGAGACAGTAATAATGTTTCCTTTCAGGACCATCTTGGGCCTTTTCCCCAACCATGAACAGAACAACAGGACCTCTCTGATTCAATATAATTGCATTAAAGTGTGATTTTGAATTTTTTACACTATCCAGCTTCTTTGTCTTTCTTAAAAACACGGATATGACATGTATGTGGGTAGATTTAGTTAAAATGCAGAACAAATTGTAATTACCAATTTGTTTATATTTTCAAAATTCATATTTAATCTAACATGTAATTAAATGACTTTTTCTTATAGACCTTTGGCATCTTCATTTTTGGAACAGTGATAACCAATAATTTACAAGGTCCTCGCCTTCATGAAGACAGAGCATCTTTGGTCCCCGGTGTACTTGAAGCGATGGGTTGTTGGTCTGACAGACACAGGGATTTACCTTTCTCATCCTTTCTCCTTCCAGTCGGAAAAGCCATGTGGATGATCAGAGTAATTAGACTAATAAAAATACAATAACTGCTTTTTATTCATAACTTATTGAAGGCACATGTCAATACAATATTCATACTTATGTTTTATCATAGTCTACATCTCTTTTCTGGAAAGAGTACTATATTTACAAGACCAAATAGTTTTCTGAAGTTCTTTGAAATCAACACTGGGATAGTTTGAAAACACACTGTGACAAGACATATTTTATCTTGGAGAAATTCCACTGGTTCGGGCCTCTCTCTCTGTAGCACCTGGTTTCATTCCTAAAATTCTCTGCCTTCTTCTCCTGTCTATTATATCATCAGCTTAAAAAGAATTAAAATGTGTAGAGAAAAGAGATATGTTAAAGTCTTCTCTGAATTGTGAGCTTCAGAGTGAAGGGGCTTGGGGTATGTGTGCCGTGGCTGGAGCACCTGCTTGGCGTGCTCACTGTACAGAGTTCCATGCGCAATGCTAGGAAGGGAGGAAGGACGGAAGGAAGGAAAGAAAAAAAATTAAGTGTATATCCGTAGCCATGGATTGGACTTTTAATGTGGCTTTTTAAAAGTCACCTGAATTACTTCAACAAATCTAACCAATCATACTAGCTCTAATAGGATGCTTAAAACATGTTCCCTCTCAAAATAGGCCCACCTGCAATGTCTGTTCACCATCTAATCAGTACGTATCTCCCACCATTTTTCCTGAGGCTGAGTATTGTCAAGATAGTTGAACTTTAGACCTGTTTCATTATCTATTGCTATGTAACAGATCATCCTCAATCTGTAAAACAACTGCCATTTTATTATCCCTCACACCTTTGGGAGTTTCCTGTGTTCAACTGTATGGCTCTTGGCTTGAGTCTGGGGCTGGTATCCTTTCAGAGAATTTCTGAATAACATGTCTGGTTGACCTGCAACTTCATCTAGGACTTTCATGGACTCTCCATGCAACCTCGGCTTTGTCCTATCAGATAGAAAGTCAGATGTCTCAGTTTAAAAAAAAAACTTAATCATATTCATTTCTACCACAAGTTCAAGGAGAGAAGCTATAGATTCCATTCAGTTCTTTATATATATATATATATATATATTTTTTTTTTTGAGTTTCATACTATGTGTTTTGATTTTTGTTTCCCTACCTCCACCTCTGGCAACTCTTCCTGATTCACCTCCCGCCCGTCACCACTTTGTGCCAGTTTGTTAATTAAAATACAATGCCCATCTCCCTTTCTTCTCTCTAACTCCTTCTATGCCTCCTCCTTCCAATTTCACAGGTTACTTCTGTTTCACTCTCAAATGTAGCCTTTCCCAGGAATGAGCACCCTGATTGCTCATCATAAAAGTGTCAGCCATGAAGTTACACACACACACACACACACACACACACACACACACACACACACAGCATTCTGTATTTATACATTCTGGTGTATATACAAATATAAATATGCACATTTTGTTGAATGTGTGGTCTACCACTGTAGCATGGTCTGTTTACCAGGGGTTGCATCTGTAGAATAAATTATCCTTACCTCCCTCCTAGCAGATAATAATTGCCAATAGTTCCACAGAATCAAGTGGGATTGTATCTGCCCAACTCCTTTCTGCATGCTGGTCTTTGTCTGGCTTGGTTTTGGACAAGTTTTGTGTATGAATTCACAATCCACTCTGAGTTACGTGTGCAGCTTTTCTTGCTGAGTCAAGAAGATGTTTCCTGGTAGCCATCTACTGCCTTGGGCTCTTGTATTTGTTCTGCCTCCTTTTATTAAATTCTTTTTAAGTCATGAGCATGAATGTGGAACATATATGTCCTACACAGCTGAGTATTCTATAGTTTATTACTCTTCACCTCTCAGGTGAGGAAAGAGAGGTGCACTGACTTATGGGTATAGAAGTTTAATATGATATCCACTTAGCACCATAACAGCAGTGGGATCTCCCTAAGTACCTATGTCCAAGCCACAGGTTCTTAGATTAATAATTGGTCCAGGTGTGAGATTCATCCTGGGCTGGAGGCAGATTTAAATCTAGTCAGAAAGTGCTTGTTTACTCCGGTGGTGTTCATGCTACTATTGTGCTAGTGGCTGCATAGCCAAGAGTATGCAGGCACTATAAACAAGACTTGATAGGTTTTTAGAAAGAGGATACCAAGTAAGTTGGGTGGGAAAGAAAGTGAGTGGCTCTGAAACGAGTTGGGGAGGAAAGTTGTAATGGAAGTTTTGGTTTCTTTAAAAATTCAGTTATGTTATGCAAACATGTTTTTGTTTTAATCCCAAGTGTGGGATTTTAGTTTAGGCTTTAGTTTGTCCAGAGCTGATAGGTAGGTGCCTTGGGTGAAGTCTTTGACAGGTGCAGTTGGCTTAATTCTGAGAACTCTGAGGGACACAAATACAAAAGAGAGAGGGCGGGAGGGAAAGAGAGAGAGAGAGAGAGAGAGAGAGAGAGAGAGAGAGAGAGAGAGAGAGAGAGAGAGAGAGAGAGAGCATTCAATTGACCTAAAACAGCCAGGAGAAGTGTTGGGGTTTTGGAAGGGACTGGGGTGGAGAAGGGAGGTAGAGGCAGCAATAGAGGTTACAAACTAGCGTCTACAGTCTACAGAAGGTTAGTAAGATCTTCATAAGAAATTCTCAAAGAACTAAGAAAAAAGCTGATGAAAAACCTAAGTTAAAAATAATTTTAGACTACCTTATTACTTTTTATTCTTAGTATGTAGCATGGAATAAATTTGCCTGACAGGGTTGATTAAATTAAAATTGATACACAATATAGCAAGGGTCTGAATTATGTTGAAAATCAGTGTTGACTGAAAAATAGTTTGATTTATGTGTAAAACTTCTATAAAGGTAAATAAAATGAATGAAGGTGACTTCATAGTATGCCTAAAATGACTCGCCCTAATGAGTCTGTCCTTAGGATGCCATCATCTGCAGTAGATTATGATATTTCAAAAGTTTAATGATACTAGATTCACTCAGAAGCCTTGTTGGGAATGGTAAATCATATTTCTTAGCCTCAGCTAATGCTAGCTTTGAAGCCTCAGCTAATGCTAGCTATGACTGACTATGGTGAAGTTACCTTTCAGGATTGTCAGAAAGATCAGAAATCATGACTGGTAACTGTTTAGCATGCAACAAATATTCAAGTGCAGACAGCTCAATGATTCAAAGAGGAGAGTTAATGAATTTCTTGGTCTATGGCAGTTGTTTTGAATATGGTTTTATTAAAATATTAGGACTTGGTGTTTTAATGTTTTCATGTTGTGTCATGTTAGTTAATTAAATCAACCCTCATCCCGTGGTAAGAAACTTAATGCCTCTAATTTCATTGTGTATATCAACATCTGTTCTGTGCTTTGTATCAAACATTGTGCTTGAATATACTTCCATACATCTGTTATTAATTGTCAAACGTTTCTAAATTATCACTTCAAACATTTGTTAAATTTTCTTCACATATAATCTCAATAATAAAAATTATGGTTTTTTGTTTCCTTTATTTATTTTAGATATCATCCAATATATTAATGTAAATACTTTCATTTCACAAAACATTTATTAGGAGTATTCAAAATCAATGCTTATGAGACAATGCCAGTAGTAAATTCATTTTTATCATTTTTAGTTAATTATTTCTTTACTTTACGTCCTGATTGCAGCTTCTCCTCCCTCTTCTCCTCCCAGTCCCCCTTCTCACCTCCTCTCCGCTATCCATCCCTCCTCCTCTTTTTCTCAGAAAAGCGGAAGCCTTCCATAATTACCAACCAGCCTTGGCATGCCAAGTTGCAGCAAGACTAAGTGCATCATCTTCTTTAAGGCTCGACAAAATAGCCCAGTCAGAGGAAAGGGATCCAAAGGCAGGCAACGCTTGAGACCCATGCCATAAGAAAGTACTCACCCCTGACACTATTAATGATATTCTGCCATACCTGCAGACAGGAGGCTACATAATTGTCATATGAGAGACTTCACTCTACAGCTGATGGAAACCGAATGAAAGATCCAAGCCAAACATTAAGTGGTGCATGGGGAATCTTGTCTAAGTTGGGGAGGAAGGACTGCAGGAGCCAGAGGGGTCAAGGACATCACAAGAAAACCTACAGAATCAGCTACCCTGGACCCACAGGCGCTCACAGAGACTGAACTGCCAACCAGAAATCATGCACAGAGTAGACCTATGTACTCTGCACACATGTAATGGCTGTGAAGCTGCTTCTTCATGTAGGACTCCGAAAGCAAGGACATTTTAATACTGGTAATTTTATTTTAATATTTTATCTTATATGATTTAAAAATAAAAACAATAGTATTTTCCTTTGTATGAAAGCTTTGCATGGTGTTTCCTGCTCCATATCCCCTAGATATTTTGATGCAAAGAAAGACAGTTACTGTCCTTGGAGCTTATTCAAGAATTTTACGACAGAGAAAGAACTTGTTTCATATGCACAAAACTTATTCTTATTTTCAATATCCAAAATAGACAATTTTGGTGAATATTAAGATATGCAAACTAAATCTATTATCAGTTCAAGGTTAAAAAAATCATAATAGACATTTTGGTAAGAAAGGGGCAATGCATTCCCTACCCTTTTTTATAGAACTATTGACTATCTCCAAGGGCATATAGAAAGCATTATCCTTGCCATATTGCAGCTTACTTTTTCAACTTAAAAATAAAATCTATAGAGCATGTTGAATAATCTCTCTTGCAAGACCATCATTCTCCTCTATTGAAACCCTGAGATAAGGCATTCAATGGGTGTGAATGCTCTTTACTTATCACTGAGCTTTAAGAAAGGCTCATGTAACTAAATTCACATTTTATGCTGAACCGGGCTCCATTTTTAATTCCTATAGCCATTGATAGATGAAACACAAAAAAAGGAATGAATTTTTCAGCCAGTGAGGCTGATGTTTATAATTACTGAAGGGGCAGATTCAAACATTCAAAAAGTTAGAACGAAATGTAGAGATGTCCTGAACTTCCTGTGAATCAATCTATAATATTTAGTTACTTTAATAAAATCATTTCCTAAACCTTGTTTTCCAGGAAAGATGAAAATTAGACATGCAAGAGCTTGTTGTTGATTTCTTTAGTGACAAGCATAAAAATTATTTTTACTATGTTATTTATAAGCTTGTGGAGAATAGTTAGTATTTGTCTAAGCTTGTGGGGATATTCAAATGTAACACGAGAAAGCACAAAACATACACCCCGGGTTAAGTTCTTTCTTTCTTTGTTTGGTGGTGGCCTCAAGATGTCTTTCCCATGTTTGCTGCCTGGGTATTTGCTCTTCATGAGATGGAGGCTCTGTAGCAAACGAGGAAGGTCTTGGTGAGCACAGCTGTGTATCAGATGCTGCTCTGCGCTGTTCAGTATTAGCACCAGGCAGTCACTTCTGGGTAAAATTACATATGTCTGATATTCTGGGCTCAGTTTAATCTTTATTCTGCATAGGTGTTAGTGAAAGAGTTGTAGATAAGAGGGTTTGGAAGGTTAAGCTTTTGGAAATATTGAACCAAACCATGAGCATGTGTATTGTGGGGAATTACCTGAAAATTCAAGGTGACTTTGGGGGACTGTTGTATGACAAAACATTTCCTGGGGAAATGCTACACACATCTACTTGCCCAAGATAAGAAATCCAAGACAGAACAGTGGACACCACCAAAGTGCAACTTTGTGAACCAGTAAGTTTTATGTGGGTTACTTACCAGGAACATGATTGAGGAGTTACATACAGGAGCAGAAATGACTCAAAGACATCTGTATCACCAATGTCTACCCCAGGATAAGTGAAAGCTCCCAGAGCTGGGAACCTGCAGTACACGTCCTAGCCTGCAGGCGGCTTGACAGGTTGGAAAGTGTCCTTTCCAGGATTCTCAGTTGGCCTAAACTTCTTCCAAGCAGGTTGGCTTCTTGTTTTTGCTTCCTCCAGACAGCTGTTAGTCTGAGAGTCTTCTTAGAAGCTCAGCTCAATCATCCAAATATGACTCTCAGCTTTTGCTGTTTACTCTGGTAGGGTGGCGCCTAGTAAATCTGGTCAGTTTCAGGGACTTCCTGAAACTATTTTAATTTACCTTCTGATTAAGGAAGCTTGTCTGCAGGACGGACTGTTTCAACATCAGAGGAAACTCTTACAGTACAACAACAAATTGTTGACATTGTAGCCCAAAGAGATTTCAGAATTGCTTGTTGTATCAGTATACTCTAGTCAATCTTGAACTCTGTTGCTAAATTCAATTTTCTTTTCTGATATCTCATTTGTATAAGTAAAATGCATAGCAAATATATCCACTACTTAGAAAAAACAATAGATTATATCATGTGAAAAGTAAACACTGATAAATTTAGGCCAGTTATCTAAGAAAATTAATTTTTAATGAATATTTTTCTCTGATATATTTTATCCTAAAATGAATTTTTGCAGTTTAAAATATTTAAACTATGTATTTTGCTTTAATAATTATATTTTACCTCAAAATAGAAAGTGTTAGGAAAAACAAGATACTATAATTTATTCTAGCATATTTCTAGAAATATTTTTCTTTAAATTTGAAGATCAGGGAAATTCAAATCTTGAAAAATTTGTTTATACATTAATTTCATATTAATTCATTAAATGAAGATGATATGATCATATAACTCAGGGTCTAGGGAAAAAAAACTGCCATGTAATTTGGCTCAAATTCTGTTTTATACTTTGAAAGTATGAGAGTGTAGGACAGTGGTGTTGTTGGGACATCTTTATGCTGAGGACTGACCTTACCAAGAACTCTACTCTTCACATATGCAATCAAAGCCTTTTGGAAATGTAACCGCAGAATACTATTACTACAGTCAGCTCGCCTACATCTGTGAGGAATGATGCTCCGTTTCTGAACTGATGAGGCATTTCTCCAGTACCAACACCCTGCTTCTGGATTTCTTGGTTGTTTATTGATTTCTTCACTTGTTCATGCCAATGAGAATGTATATTTTTTACCTTGTTCCTAGTGTATGGGAATACAGTTTCTATCTTATCACAATGGCTAACATTATTCAATTTGCACAGTCAGTTCACTTTTTTCCTTCTTATCACCTCCAAGTGTTTTATTAAGATCATCACATTTCCTTGTTCCAGAACAAATTTCATCTATCCTTACACTTTTTAGTGGCACATAATAATTAATATTGCTTTTATTTTCAATTTTATGTATAGTATGTACACGCGCATGTATGTTTGTATGTGGGTGTGTCCATGTACACGTGTGTATGTGTGGGTTTGGAGGCTGGAGAACAACTTTGAGTGGCATTCTCACGAATACCCCCCCCCCACCTTTGAGACAGGGTCTCTCCCTGGCGTTAGACTTACCAGTCAGGCCAATTTGGGCAGTCAGAAAGCCTATTCCTATCATCCAGCGTTGGGGTTGCAAGTGCACACCAAGAAAGCCTGGCATTTTCACGTGCTTTCTGGGGCGCAAACTCGTGTTCTTAGGTTTGCAGGGCAAACAAACACTTTACTGACTGTGTCATCCCCCCAGTCCCTCCCTATTTTCACTTTTTTGAATGAGAACTTTTCATACCTATTGCCTTATGACTCACATCCCGTTCCTATGGGAGCACTCTATTTTCCTGCTTTGCTGATATCTGGGGTGGCCACATGACGTGCTTTGGTTAATGGGATCTGAATGGATGCTACCTATCACCATATATGTGACAGAGAAACTTGGGAATCATTTGTATTATTTTATACAAAACTGACATGTGTAACCTAGAGGCTCCTTTTTCAGCATCAATTATTAAATGAGAATATATGTAGGGGGAATCATGGTGAATACATTGCCATCTGATGCATATTCAATGTGCTACATAAAGCTAGGTGGTAAGAGTCAGGGATGTTTGTAACACTATCTAATAAAATCTGATACACGTTTGACCACATACTATAACTTGACATCCTTGACATCCTTATGTTCAACATCTTAAGGGCACTGAGACTCTATCTTTGAGTTTTGTCTTCTCAATAGCTTGATGAGCTTTTAATAGATAGTAGGGACTTTTTGTCTTGTAAATAAATTGATAGAGTTTTGTTACATAAAGCTGATCACATGCTGTCTCAAGATTCCTGCCTTTCAAAGTATTTGACAAAGTTGTGGTGATATGAAAGAATTTACACAGTGTGATTATAATGCTACCAGATGCATACAGGAACAAAAAAAGCATTCATACTTTGTTCCGATCATTTGCAAGTTGGAAAGAAGTCAAGTGTAAATTTTTTTGCTAGGGTTGAAGACCAAGGGGAGTGGAACTTAAGCTTCAAGGCTGAGATAAATTGGGTCCAGGAGAAATCATTAATCTCTTTCTGATCAATCTGAGATGGATTTATGGAGGATGTGGGTTTTGAGGAGTCATCTGCAGAACAAAGAGATAAGGAGGGTGTTAATAAAAGACAGAAGGACGTGCATAGTTCTCATATGAAAAAGGAATATGCTCATGTAATTTTGTATTACATCCAAATATAAAGCAAGGAAGGGAAAATAAGACCACAAAATTTATTTTCATATTTTTCTAGAAATATTTCCATTCTCATTTGCCAAATTTGGTGTTCCAACAGAAATGTGTGACAAAATACATGTTTAAAAATAATATATCTTAATTCAGATGCCAAATATGTAGCAAAAACATATAAATTTGTTTCCCTTGACATTTTCTAAAGTACTTAATTGATTGCAAAATAACTTATTTTATTTTAATTTATATTTGTTCAAAACTCTGGAACTAGTTGTTTGACCATTTACTGTTCATATTAATAAATCTATTCATGGCTATTTCTATTTACTCATTTCAAGAAATGATTTGATGTTTAATCTCTAAAATTGATATAATTTAAGCATAAACAATAAATATGATTACTTGTTCAAGTCTATACTAAACTGGCCTGAGGTTTTAATAACTCTGCAGTTCTGAAAATTCACCCTGGGAAATAGTGGTGATACTTCTAAAAAATAAGCATGATAGGAACTAGACCAGGGATGTGCTCAAACTTAAAACAAACAGAGTCTCAAACTCAGGAGCCTCATCTTCTACTGGGGACTGTCAGAGTCAAGGCAGTAAACAAGAATCATGCTGATTTTAAACTTAGGGACAATTCTGTCACTTACCTAACTGATAAGAAAGGTCATTAGGAAGTTCTTAAGAGTCTGCTTGTAAAGAAAAGTTTCAAAGATAGGAAGTCAGATCTCAGACTTGCAAATATTACCTCATGCCTTGTTTCGAAGGCCATTGTTACAGAGTATTTCCTGTCACTGGAGAGATTGAATCGGTCATATTCACAGTGGTTTTTATCACATTGTTCTAGGCTGAAGAACTAGGTATGTATGGAAATGTACATGAGAGACTCTCCTTAGTGTTTTTACATCTTTGATGCTCTTGAATGTTTCATTGCCAACTAAACACCGGGCATAATCCTACTTATTGCTAGTAGAAATGCTAATATTTTACCTGGATTTTCATAAATTTGATTTCCTTAAATTAGACAGTATGGGTCACATGTGAATTGCATATTATAAGACATTTTGTGTGTTTTTTTCCTGTGTTTTGCATGTTCACTCAGATATACTTGAGGTCAAAAAGCCTCACTGATCTCCAAAATGTTTAATTTCCAATAATGAGCACAAGAAGCCTTTATGTCATGTATAGACATTAAAAATTCATTTACAAATCTGCCATTAGTGTATAGCCTAGAATTCATGAGGAGGCAGTCCTGGAATCCTACAGTATTTCCAAGGCATTCATATCTTCAGTTTTACCAGATTTATTGAACATGAAAAGACTCAAATCTATAAATAAAATACAGTAGCCTATTGCTTCTTGTAAAGTTGTGAAACAGTGATTAACCCGTCATCATCTAATGAGTTAGCTTTGCAGCTAAATATGATAGCTACCACGGCTGGTGGTCAGAGTTCAAGCCCAGGACCTACATGATGGAAGGAAGGGACCAGTTTCCATAAGCTTGCCTCTACACATGCCCAATTCTGAAGTGCACATGGCACATGCCTACAACACACACACACACACACACACACACACACACACACACACACATACACACACACACACACACACACAGACACACAGACACACACACAGACACACAGACACACACACAGACACAGACACACACAGACACACACACACACACACACACAGACAGACAGACACACACACAGAGACACACACAGACACACACACACAGACACATACACACACACAGACACACACACAGACACACACACACAGATACATACACACACACAGACACACACACACACACAGAGACACACACAGACACAGACACACACACACACACAGACACACACACACACACACAGACACACACACAGACACACACACACACAGAGACACACACAGACACAGACACACACACACACAGAGGAATGTGCACACATGTGCACACACAATGCAATTTTTAAATTTTAGTTTAATAGTCAGAACACTTTAAGGCTTGAGGTAGCAGCCAGTGATGTAACGCTGGTACTCAGCAAGCCAGGTAGATTGCTAGTTTAAGACAATCTGGCCTACAGAGTGAGGGAATTTCAGGCAAGCCTGGCCTGTATAGTGAGACCCTGATTCAAAGTGGCAGCAGCAACAAGAACTGATTAATCTTATGTTACTAGAGTATGCCTCTTCTTGCCTTGATTATTGTATTGAACATTTCTCCTTATTGGTTTGTGGAAAGAAGTCTGTTGAATTTTTCTCATTATTGAATTTGTAAAATTCATTGCTGTTACACAAACAGATAAACAAACAAATAAAAAAATCACAACTGGTAATGATTGGTGAGTTAAAATGACAAAAAAACCACCCCACTTCAAATACTAAATACTATCTCTACAAACCTGGGTTGCATAATAACATTATCAAGATTCACCCATGCGTTCAATATTACATACAATAAGGAGAACTTGAAAGCTATTACATTTAATAAAGAAATTAATATTTTAAGTTTCATTTCTTTCTTTCTTATGTATTCTCATGGAGGACACATATGTGTGATTGAGGTTGTCTAAAAACTTAAGTGTAACTTTTAGAAAGGTAATAATTTGGGTACTTGCCCAAGAGGGCTTTAAGTAGATCGATTCTAAGCTTTGAGAAGGCCTTCCAACCAGTTTGCCTGCATCATTTTACACTCTCATCAATAGTGTATAAAGATGTCATTTCCTTTCCTGATGATAATCGTTTTTACTAGGGCTGAGAGAGAGAGTTGCAAAGTAGCTTTATTTTCATTCCTTTGTAGTTAAGTAGGAATAGATGTGGGAAGAAGTCAGAAAACTATAAAATGTGAACAAGATGGAAAAAACAGGCTCTATGAAGTTGAGGGATTAGAAGGCAACAGAACACGAGATAACAAGGGGAAGAGAGAACTACTGGGTGTAGGTGTGTAGAGCAGGGAAAGAGTATGCAGGGTAACAGAGCGATGAGAAGAGGGAGTCGCTTCTGAATTAATTCTCTGCGTTTTTCTCATCATTAATTTCTCAGAGCTGTATGTGTATAGGGTTGCATTATATTCTATAATATATGTTTATATAAACATTTATTTGTAGAGAACCTGTGCTGAATTAAATACTATCATATATGTTTATAGGTAAGATATATACATATATTTATACAGCATTTATGTTAACTTAAATATTATATTCATATTATATATATGTATTCATACTGTAATCAAAGAATTTGAATTGTTTTACATATTATAATATATAAAATATATTGACATAGAATTTATGTTGTGTTAGATATTTGTTTTTTATATTTCTTAATTTTTATACATACATTTATATTATTACACATATATAAAATAAACTACATACAGCAAGAGGAGCCACAAAAAACCAAGAATTACATTAATGTTACATTCACAGTATTTTGACTATTTGTATTTGACAACCTTGAAGAAAATATCTTTCATATCTTGGTGAGTCTAAAATTATGAATCAATATATATCATCTCTCATCTCTATCAACTTAAAACATCTATCTAGACCTAAAAACATCTTATCCACTAAACAACTAAGCTTAACTGTAAAACTAAACTATCTGGTCTTCAACTCCTTCAGAGACTTAAGAAGAAAAATATGAATTACCAGATTAAAGAAGAAGTGCAGGATAGCAACCTCCAAAGTGGAAAAAAAAATTAGAGAGACAATTTGCTCCCTGAACAGTCACCCAAAACTCTCTATAACATTGAAGCATCGTCTTCAGCCTTCTGTCCTGGTATATCTGAAATACATATTTGTGAGACAGAATCTATTGAGAACTTGCTTACCATATAGATATGATTCTATAGATAGATAAGGTAAAGAAGTTAGATAAGGTCTTCAAAAACCTCAGAGACTTAGAGAATATGTCATTTAGAGAGGTTTTTTACTTTTAAAGATTCATTGACAGTAAGACAGGTTGACTCCTGGCAAGACCCAGCCTACCTCAAAGAAGATGATGAACATCAAATAATCTCCCTATGGGGATGGCTTCAAATGTGGCAAACAAGGCACTGGGCAAAATGTCCTCATTTCAGCCACTGATAGAATTCCACCTAAAGATGGGCAAGTTTGGATGCAGGCAGAGTTGACGGCCAAACTTTGCCAAGACAGTGTTGGATATATTTGTACTGGCTTGTTTTGTGTCAACCCTACACAAGCTAGGGTCATCAAAGAGAAAGGAGTCTCAGGTGAGGAAATGCCTCTGTGAGATCCAGCTGTAGTTCTCTCAATTGGTGATCAAAAGGAAGGACCCATCCCATTGTGTGTCTTGTCAGACCTGGGCTGGTGGTCCTGGGTTCTGTATGATATGAGGTTGAGCAAACCAGGGAAAGCAAATCAGTAAGCAAGATCCCTCCATGTCCTCTGCATCAGTTCCTGCCTCCAAGATCCTGTCTGTTTTGAGTTCCTGTCCCGACTTCCTTTGGTGATAAATGGCAGTGTGGAAATATAAGCTAAAAACAAACCCTTTCTTCCTCAGTTTGCCTTGTGGTCATAGTGTTTCATCACAGCAACGGAAACCCTAACTAAGACAATATTATAATACATATAAGTATAAAATATTTAAGCATGAACTAAATGTCACAACAGTTAGAACTTTAAAAAAAAGTATTTATTGCAATTTATTCAGATTACATCCCAATTGTTATCCCCTCACTGGCTTGTATCTTCCCGTTCCTACCCTCCCTCCATCTTCCACCCTATTCTCTCCCCCTAGATCTCTGATGGGGGTGGGAGACACCTTTTCCACTGTCTGACCAAAGCCTATGAGGTCTCATCTGGACAGCCTGTACCCCCTTCTCCTGTGTGCCTGCAGGGCCTCCCTGCTAAGTGGAGTGATCAAATCTTGGGAAACAGAGTTCAAGCCAGAGGCAATCCGTGCTCCCCAACAACCTTGGAAGATGAGCTATTCATTTCCTATATCTGAACAGAGAGTCTAGGTTCTTTGTATGCGTTGTCTTTGGTTGGTATATCAGTTTGTGTAGGCCCCCCAACCTTGAATGGTTTCCCTGTGGAGCTCCTGACCCCTCTGGGTCTTTCTATCCCCCAACTCTTTCATAGGACTCACAACAACTCCTCACAATGTCCAGCGGTGAATCTTAGCATCTATCCAGATACCCAACTGGGTGGAATCTCTCAGGGGATATCTATGCTGGCTGATAGCCACTCATAAGTTAGTATATACCCTGTGTGTCTTTCTGGGTCTGGGTTACCTCACACTAGTTAATTTTCTGAGTAGATACACAGCCCAGAAGTTGGTGTTTTTATCTTGTTATCAGGTACAGGAATTTCTACCAGAATCTGTGCATTGTGACTGAGCAGTTCTCAAATGCCACGGTTGACATCGTGTGATACCTTAAATGAAAAATGTTTAACTAATCTATTTAGTAACATGTCCCCAAATCAGAGGCAAAACAATAGACACTACAACAAATAATATAATTGGCACTACACAGATGATTCAATTAGTGATAGTTCTTTGCAATTCCACAACAAGCTGTCATTTTAGTTAGTGGAAATCATCTAACAAAGCTAATAAAAGGGACCGATTAGGTCACAGGTTCTGAGCTATCAGAAGGAAGCAAACACAGGTCATGAGTGACAAAGCTGGAGCATGACAGTTTGGATATTATATGCTCCTTACAGTGCTACTGCTGCCCTGAGTGACATCTTATAAGCAAAGGACTTTATGTTATGGAGATGTGCACTTGTAGAAATGTGGGGCTCTAGCCTTGTCTCTTTCTCTTCTGTTTCCCAGTCGTGATTACACACTTTATCATCGTCTCCCTGAATGCTGGACCATTTCACCATATGCCAAAAGATTGAAACCACTCAACCTAGGACTTGAACCTCCAAAACTGAAAGCCTATATGTTCTTAGCTACTGCTCTGAGGTGTGTAGTGACAGTAAGTCGGAGGAACAGAGGCAGGGCAATGCTATGATAAATGTTGCCCTTACTGTCACAGACTCTCAGAAGACCCAGCCGTGTCATAGAAAGCTGGATTGCAACAAACTCTAAGAAATGAGCTCTGTTCTACTTAGATATTGAAGGAAGGATTGTAGGAGTCAGAGCAGTCAACAACACTTCAAGAAAACCCACAGAATCAACTAACTTGGGCTCATAGGGCCTTGTACAGAATGACCCACCAATCAGGGAACTTGCACAGGACTGACCAAGGCTGCATGCCCATATATTACAGCTGTATAGCTTAGTGTTCTTGTGGGACTCCTCTAACAGCGGAAGCAAGAGCTATCTCTGATTCTGTTGCTTACCTTTGGGACCCTTTTCTCTTACTGGGCTGCCTGGTCTAGCCTTAATAGAAGCAGAAGCGCCCACTCTTACTGTTGATACGCCATGGCTGGCTGATACCAATGGGAGACCTGCCCTTTTACAGTAGAGAAAAGGAGGAGGAGGAGATGTGGGGAGGTGGGGGCAGAAGGGAGGTGGGGGAAGGAAAAACTGCTATCAGGATATAAAAAGAAATTAAAAAAAAGATGCTTGTGAAATCAGTGAGGCCTGAGTTTAATTTTGCTCCTACTGTTTATAGTTGTGTAAACCTGAGTGTTAAACATTGTGCCTGTATGTTCCTGTTTTTAATTGATTAAGTAACAATGATGAAAGATACCACCTAACTTAAACCAGTGCATGGTCTTCAGGAGCCGGAGCACATGAGCCTGGGACCTCAGCTGCTCCCAGTCTAATGATTATTTTACACTAAGAACAAGCTATTCAGCAAGCTGGTTAGAATTCATAATATAGTCTATATCTTTTATTCCTTAATTCTTTCTGTTTTCAATTTGAGTGGTAGTGACTTTACTGTGAAGCCTCCAGAATAAATGAATTTCTTACATTTTTTAAAAATACAGGTACTTGAACTATGAAGAACCACATACTAGATTGACACCCTTCCCCAAATACATCTACCAATTTTCCTCTTTATTGGGCATTTTTAAATGTGCAAACATATTGCATGAAGCATATTTTTATTTATTTATTTATTTTTATTTTTATTTTTTTTATAAAACATATATTTTATCTAATATATGGAGTGGAGTAAATAATTGATAATCTTGACAACACCAATAATCTAAATACAGGTTGGTGCCATTTAATTTCTCCCATTTCTTGTCAATTTTTTTGTTGCAAATAATGTAAACTTAGTCTTGCTATAACAGGTATATAAAGCACCCATGTTAGTGGCTTCATGTTGTCTTTTAAAGACAAAGAACAGAGCAGGGGAGGGAAAGGAATACAGACAACCTTCTGCATAACTTTTTGCAAACCGAAATTGAGTTGGAAATGGCTATATTCCAAACTCATCACCCTGGAGATCACACAGATGGGGAGATAAAAGTCGCCCCACGTGAGCCCCTTGACAATGCTCAGCCTTTTATTCGGAATCTCAGGTAAGCCACCTGCATGCTGATGACATCACACAAATAAAGGCCAGGGGCTGATTACTGGATGGGTGCTCTTTATTATCATATATCAGGTGTCACCTGCAATTCCATGTCTCTGGCAGTGCGACAGAATCCATCTGTCATCGACTTGTGGATCTTAGTCAATTTTCTCTGCTCTTTGGAAACAAGCTTGTATGTGGTGTGAGAGAAGCAAGGAGGAGTCAGAGTCCACTTTCTGAGACTGACTGTGAAATAAATGTAATGAGAGTTAGAGAAAATGAGCTAATGCTTTCTACACAATACCAGCAAAGAAAGAGCCTTGTTTCTCTAATGTTTTACTGAATAAAACTACAACTGCCTCAGATCTGTAGGGAAACTGTTAACAGGTCCCTAGTTGTTAACAGTATGGAGTTTATAGAGTGAGTGAAACAGAGACTTGGTGCACTGTGGTCCATTACAAAAGCAATTGTATTGTAAAAAGATTCTTAAACTACCGCTGGTCTCCTGTCTTCTATGAGCGCCTTCAAGCAGGGTTCACTTGCATTGTGAGGGATTGAGGTGTTTAACTTTCTGTGAATAAGACCCAAAAGATTGAGAGTCTAAATATTAGAATTGATTATCTTGCTAGATATAAAACTCATATCTACTTTTGGTACCCTCTACCTAACAAAAATGCAGGATCATTTTTTGTCTTTAAGCCTTGCCTCATCTTCACAAAGCCTCCTTTAGTAATCTTCGATCTATTCTTTAAAAAAAAAAAAGATTAGCAGAGAGTTTAAGAAATTTCAGAGATTTAAAAAATGTTCTACAAATGCTTAGTTAGGGAGTCAAAATGAGAATTGTGTAGACATTAAAATAATCCTGTTTATACAATAAAAGTGCTTTGTAACTTCTGAGCAAAGAGAACTTAATAAAAAGAACTATTTAAAAACTGGAAATATTTCTATCATTTAGATTTGGTATGCCATTAAAATGAAGGTTGACATTTATTTTATTTTTTCCTTTTTATTATTAATTTATTCATACAACATCTCAGTTGTTAGCCCATCCCTTGTATCCTCACATTCCTCCCTCCCTCCTGCTTCCCCCCTATTCCCCTCCCCAATGTCTGTGACTGAGGGGGACCTCCTCCTCCTGTAGATGCTCATAGGGTTTCAATTTAAATAGGACATAAGTTTCCATGCTTTTAAGAGTTGATCAATATGTAGGAGCTT
The DNA here is from genome assembly GCF_964271855.1 of Acomys minous. Classification (NCBI taxonomy): domain Eukaryota; kingdom Metazoa; phylum Chordata; class Mammalia; order Rodentia; family Muridae; genus Acomys; species Acomys minous. The sequence continues at coordinate 57,101,265 of NC_140493.1, read as the reverse complement.
TGTCTGCTACAAGAAAATTAATCATCATCATTATCATCATCATCATCATCATCATCATCATCATCTTTGTTTGGCTATACAATGCTAGGACAACATCACACTGGTGCCTGGAAGGGTATGCCATTTTGCATAACTGGAAGTTACGATTTTTCTCAAGATAAAAACTCTGAGGTGTAACACCTGATTTTTTCACAATATTTGGCAAGCCAAAGAACTTAGTTTTATATAAGCTTTGATAGAGCGAGTTAAAATACATCTTACCAAAAGTAAATTCAGTGTGTGCAGTGAGTTCCTCAGTTCCAAACTGAAGTGGACAATTACAGAGTTGGTGTCACAGTATGTGCCCCATCACAATAGGCTTGATTCTGAGACAAGCTCCAAGTCTCTTTCAATGTCAATTACCAGGCAGGGTTTCCAGACCCTGCATTTGCCGTAATTATATCTGAATTTGTTACTGCTTGATTAGAGGGTTGTCTGAATCTACTTAGATTGAGAAACTGGAGGAAGGATAAAATTGATAGGTGAGGGTACCAGAGATCAATGAGTCCCCAGCATCATCCACATTCTAGTTTCCCAAAGCCAAAAAACAAATAAAAGTGAATCCTGAGAAACAGTCAGGTGGCAGAAGAAAAAGCTAAATGTTGCTGCTGCCGCCTCCGCTGCTGCTGCATGTGTGTTTGTGTGTGTGTGTGTGTGTGTGTGTGTGTGTGTGTGTGCACCCATCTGTACAAACCTACTATAGAGATATAGTGAATGATTATTAATCAGTTATCTGAACCAGCCTCTTAGTTTTCAGCAGTGAAACCTTGTATTAAATACCGTAACATAGTCTAACTCAGCCACTCTTGCACAAAGTTGTGTTGTTATATTTCTCCTCTTTTCCCAGGCGGAGAACCAACTCAGATGTCCCCTGATCTCATTGACCAGTACAACTACTTTGTCCTCAGTTTCCTGGGCCTCAACTTCCACAGGATTTATATTCATTTTCTTCTTGAATTTCATACTTATGTGCACAATTTTTACTTATCAACCCCCCCCCACACACACACTACTTTCTTCTCTATCTCCCTGTAAACCTACTTAAATAAAGTAATCAATAACCATGAAAAAGCCTGGATGCTGTACTCTCATAAAATGTCTTTCACAAAGCAAATTACTCCACCGCTTTTGAACATAGTCTCATTCAAGTGTTTAGACTCTGTAGAGAAGAATACCCGATTCAGTGTGAGAAAGAACACGGGTGGCTTGTAGTCCAATTCTGATGACACCTCATGAGGTGGCCTTCTCTATCCACCTATGTACGTCCACTTGTGGCCACCGTTAAGCGGCTTCAGAGTCTTGTATCTTTCCCACAAACTAGTCCAGAACGTACAACATGGCTAGGCTCTTATGACAATGATCTTACAAACTAAACAATGACGTGTTTATTGTGGCTTATGGATGAGGATACAGTCTATGTGTGTGTGTGTGGGGGGGGGGGTGCAGGGGCTGGCAGCGGAAGTAACAGCTTGTATCTTGTAGCAGAATGACCCGCTTCCTAATATCATAGCAGAGCAGGGAGCAGAGACTGCTAAGTAATGGTCCTCCACCGGCCTTCTTTTTTCCTGGATTTTGTTTGTTTGTTTGTTTTGTTATTGTTCTAGGGTCTCAGTCTGGGAGATGGTTCCACCCATACTCAGGGTGGATTGTTTTCCCCTCGGTTAATTCTGTCTGAAGGCCTAGGGGTGCAATTTCTAGGATTCCACATCCACTGCAGTTGGTTGGTAAGCTCCATTCACCTCACGGCTAGCATCAAGTCCAACTCTTGGTCTCTATCATCCCGTGCAGTAGAGCTTGGGGTTTCCTCTTCACCACAGCTCTACTGCCAGTCTCTTAGGGCATTTTGTTTGTGAAATTTACCTGCTTCTTTCATATACTTGTCAGCACTGTGTCCTGAGAGTAACGAGGCCAGGCTAGAGCCGCAAACATGCATGGCCAGGTGAGGGATCTTTGTTTCTGTTTGTTTTAAGTTGTGGCTATTTCAAGGTATTGTCCTCACTGCCAAGGACCCTGCTGTTGGATGCTACTGAACAAACTCATGCTGCTCTTTCTACTCAGATACTTGGTGAGGAAAGCTGCTAAGCCAGCCCCACTGACTGACAGGATTCTTCTGTGGATCTGAGGGGCTACGCTGCCTCATCTGACAGAAGCTAAGTCTGGCGGTTCCTTCACACCTCATTTTGGCAAATGGACCAGGGATGGTGAGTCAAACCTCACTTTGAATCCTTTTTTCCCCCTTGTCTGTTTACAAATAAGACTTCTTTGACATCATACAGTATCTTGGATTTTCCCAAACATCCAAACGCCATGAAAGACAAAGACTTTGAGAGGTAGGCAAAAGCCACTGTTTTCCTTTAATTTAGACCATTAACCTGCAAAGCTCAATACTATTTTTAGCTACAAATAATTTGGATTCTCAAGAGAAGATGTTGCCTTTTCACTGCCTGTTTTCCCCTGAGTTCCTTTCTGCAGTTGTAAGGTGGAGTTCAAAAATCTCTTATTGGTTGTTATCTGGTAAGGAGGTCATGTTTAATTAGTCATAACTGCGTGATTAATGTTCTGTGTTCATATGTGAAGGGTATATACTAACATATTTGTAAGTGTTGCATAATGGGATGTTTTGCTAATTTAAATAGTAAAATTAAATTTTAAAAAATATCATGTAGGCTGGTGTTGCCAGGAGTTACTGTCGGTGAATCTTTAAAAAAATAAAAACATTTTTAAATTCCATATTCTGCATGTCTCTGAGGTTTTGAAGACCTTATCTAACTGTCCTACCTTATCTTCCTATAGAATCATATTTATCTGTTGCACCTAAGATGTGTATTCTTGTGATAAAAGTAGATAGTAATTGATGTGAGCATGATTTGATCAACTAGCAATTAACTTGTATAACTTATTTATCTTAAACAGCCTGCAATAGCACTTTCAAAGTATTGGAAATAAACTTTGCAGTATATTGAGTTATATGGGTATAAATGGGTATAATACTTCATATTAGAGTATACATATATACACCATATATATATATATATATATATATATATATAGTGAAGAATAATCTTACCTTTGAATTCTATACACTGTCTCTAGAATTAAACTTATTTTGCATCTATATACAAAATTATATGCCACTAAATTAAAAATAACCTTGTGAGTGACAATTGAGGCATTTAGTTGAGGAGTAGATTCACTAATCTACTTTTTGTTCTATCTTCCCTATATATTTCTATATTCCCCCTTCTTTCTTTTTAACCCCTTTCTCCAAACCTAAGAATGTAAGATAAAGGAAAAGAGAGACATGGCTGAGTCTAACCTTCTTTTCTCTCTAAATAAGACCAATAATAACTTGTAACCAACTTCCATTGATAATAACCCTTAATAGCCCAAGTAAGCAAAAAAACCCTTACCCACCCCCCTTAAAGGAAATGGGACATTGTTCTTTTAAGGTTTCTTCTAGCTGATTTTGGACAAATAATACCTTTGTAAGGGCCCAAATAAAATTGGAGAAATGGTTAAACAAGTTAAGAATAGCATTTGTGAGCATGATTGAGCATATGTCCTTGTTGTGTGCTGGAGCATCTTCTGGGTATATTCCAAGGAGTGGAATAGCTGGGTCTTGAGGAGGCCCTATTCCCAGTTTTCGGAGGAAGCACAAGATAGATTCCCAAAGTGGTTGTACAAGTTTGCATTCCCACCAACAATGAAGGAGTGTTCCTCTTTCTCCACATCCTTGCCAGGATGTGGTGTCATTTGAATTTTTGATCTTAGCCATTTTGGTGGCACTCAGAGGAATGATAACAGGCTATGAAGAAGAGACTTGATACCCTATGATCATACAGAGGTGGAGGAGGTCCCCCTTGGTCACAGACATAGGGGAGGGGAATAGGTGAAAGCGGGAGGGATGGAGGAATGGGAGGATACAAGGGATGGGATAGCAATTGAGATGTAATATGAATAAATTAATAAAAAATTTAAAAAATGAAAAGAAAAAAAAAAGAATAGCATTTGTGGTCCAGTTTCTAAATGTAGAAAAATTCCAGACTTAATTAGAGTCCTGTGTGGGAAGGTATGAAACACTGGAACAATTGGGATTGGAAACTTTCTTTGAAAGTGTCCTGGGAGCTGTCTTGTTCTGATGAGGAGCAGCAACTGAAGCACTTGGTGCTGGAACATGAAGGACACAGGATGTCAGTGTCCAGTATGCTTAGAGAAATGCATCCTGTCAGGTCTGATCCAATGTCAGTGTCTGTTTCTTTTGTTCTAAAAGCATATACTTTCTCACATGCATTATACAGTCTTAAAATCATAAACGTATAAGGTGTGTGTGATGCATAGATCAATTAAGGCTGTTCTCCATATGGACAGAAAAAAAAGTCATCTTTAAATCTTCATTCATGACATATAAAGAATGGCATCTCATAGTAACTCATAGGGCACCCAGCCTACCTCAAAGATGATGATGAACATCAAAGAATCTCTTTATGGAGCTGGCTTCAAATGAGGCAAACAAGCCACTGGGCAAAATGTTCTCTCTCTCTCTCTCTCTCTCTCTCTCTCTCTCTCTCTCTCTCTTACCACAAACATAATTCTGCCTACAAATGGGCAAGCTTGGTTGCAGGCAGAGTTGACAGCCAAACTCTGCCAATACAGGGGAAGCAAGTCCTCAATAGTTCCTGCCTCACAAATATGTTTGTCAGATATATTGGGCCAGAAGGCTGAAGAAGATGCTCGAGCATTGTAGAGAGTTTTGGGTGACTATTCAGGTAGCAAACTGATTCTGTCATTTTATTTGGAAAGCTACTAATCTGCACGCCTAACATTCCAAGGTAATCAAGTTTATTCCTTCTCAAGTCTCTGATGGAGTTGAAGCTTAGTTTTAAAATGAAGCTTAGCTGTTCAGGGGTTAAGGTGTTTTTAGGTCTAGATAGATGTTTTAAGTTGATAATGACAAGATGTGACGGAGATTGGTTTACATTCAGAATTTTAGACATGCATTTTCTTCAAGGCTGTCGAATACAAATAGCCAAAACACTAAGAATATAAAATTTATATAATTCCTGATTGTGTCATGGTTCTTCTTGCTCTAGGTAGTTTATTGTTTATATGTGTAGTAATACAAATGTATATGTAAAAAAGAAAAAATATTTAATTAATAAAAAATAAATCAAAAAATTAAAAAAACTTGTATTTATATTATAGTATACAACAGTCATTTTATGTCTATATCATTTTATGTCTACTCTTAGCCATAATAACACAAATTAAAAACAGATAATATGGTAAAGGAGTGTCACACAACACAGCAGTTAATATAGGGGGTATCTATACACCATCCTGTGCCCTTTTACAATGAAACTTAAAGAATATTACCCACATGAAACATATCTTTCAAACAGCTATAATATCGTGATTCTATTCATGCTCAAACAATGACCATTTATGTATTACATGTGTGGTTTATTGGCACCTTTTAACTTCCCTGTAAATGATGCTAGACCAATGAGAAACACCACATTCCACTTTAGCTTTGTACCGTTTACATATTGTATTATGGACAGGCACCACCCGTTTGTGATATTAGTTAAGTAAAAGCATAACAACATTAATATTCTCAGTAAGTTCTGTATTACACACCGAGACACAGTCTTCATATTTCACATCATTCTGTTAAAGAGTATTTTGTTTTGTGCAATCATACAGATGCTGAATAGGCTAATTTGTTTCTCTCACTGATGTTAAATGTGAATGGAGTTGTGTCATCTGATAGCAATTGCATAAGAGGTTGTGAATGTTTGCAGTCTAGGACGTTTCTCAAAACTTCATTTTCCCTTTTCCTATGGAAGACACTATCTAACATATCCACTGGGATTTCCCTCAGTTAAGCCTTTTTTAAAAACTCCTTTTCTTTTTAAATGTTGTAAAATGTTATTTCATGTGTATAGGTGTTCTGCTTGCATACTTGTCTGTGCATACTCCTGTTTCAGGGCGCCCATGCTGTTTCTGATCTCCTGGAACTGGAGTTACAGACGGTTATAAGTCACCATGTGTATACTGGGCACTAAACTCCAGTCCTCAGGAAAAGCAGCCAGTGCTCTTATATAAAGTCATTGCTCTGGCCACATTAACTTAAAAAAAAAAAAGTAACAGATATTTCCAAGCAAACTTTGAGAAAGATGCTACCTTCAGAAAATGGAGTAGAAACTCAAAGTAGAGTTTCCCTCTGCCCCTGAGTACTAATGACGATTAAGATCACCTTGGATAGTCAGACTTAGTCCTGAGTCCTGAGAGTCTGTCTCTAGCCGTGTAGAGAACAGCCATCCTCCCTAGGCAGGCTTAGTTCTGAGTCCTGAGAGCCTAGCTCTAGTCCTGTAGAGAACAGCCATCCTCCCCTGCACATTCTTGATTCCTGATTTGGGTATTATTTTCTTTATTCTAACTCATGTCTCAGCATCCTCCAAGCATCCACCCTGCTCTTTTCTGCTAAGTTTCTTTGGGTTGCTGCCCAGTGCTTAGAACCTTCTGTCATCTGCTTCCTTCTCTTTTGGGAATCCCTTAATCAACAACTACACTCTACTTTCTACTGAGATATTTAAAGTATAGTCCTAGGTCACCCATTACCAACAAGTAAGTGATACATTTATTTACTTATCCATTAAAAATAATTATGTATGAAAAAAAAACCAGAACATGCCAGGCACTATGACCATGTAGGTGACATATTATGCACTTAACTGTCCTGTCCTCAAGAAAACTGTCCTATAATGAGTGAGTGTCAACAACTATATACTCTTTCCTCATATCCTCCTCTCTCTGTTTTTTCAAGTACTTTTTGAGAACTATGATGAAAGCAATATTCATATCTGATTGTGAGTCCAGTATGTTTATTCTCAATTGCAGTGCCTTTCTATAACACTCTTGGGATCACTGAATTACTATACCTATATATTATGTGTTTCCTGCCAGTTTCAGCTTTTGTCCGTGGAACAAAATGTCCTATGTCTTAATTTAATTTTGCCTCCGTCCACATCCACCTGAAGACTGCACTCCCCCTAACCACCGGTTCCTGGCTCATTCTTACCATGTGGCGTGTAGATCTAACTGGGGAATTCACAATAACCTCCAGAATGAAAACCTTTCCACGCCTCTGATTAGAGATGGGCTGCAAGCAGAGATGTGCGGACAGCTCACACTTTCAGAACTGATGCCTTTTCTCGCCTCGACTCGGAAACCTGAGCCGAAGTTTAGCATATGTTTTCATTTAAAACCAAAAAAATTTTTTTTTACAGAAAGTATGTTCTTTCATATTTTGGTCAAGAATACAGAAGTTTCAGAAATATGTAAACAAATGAAACAATGATCCGAAATCCTATTCTGAGGGGGAAAATGTGCATTTTCTTTTTCTTTCATATCTCTCAAGAACATTCTGAGAAATAGAAAAGATAAAGGTAAATATTTTGTCATTATAATCCTTATCACTACTTATTAGTATTTTCTGTCTTTGAACAGCCTTCAGAACAATCTTAAGAGCATAATGTCCTAATCAGGCCTGACAGAAAGTAAATAAAAGCTGCAAGAGTGGCTTGTCACTGCCTGGAGTTAAGGAAATGAAAGAGAAGGATGTGTCTGTCCTTTCATCACAGCCGATTGCTACATATAGTGCCCTCTTCTTAGATCTCCGCGTTCCCAGGTTGTGTGAGTCAGCACATGATGCTCTTTAGGAACACTCTGAAGAACTGGTACCACATATTTGAGTGGTTGTATATTTCTCCTCTTTTTCCTATGGCATAGAGCTTTGTTAACATTATGAATCTAAGCATGGACTTTTTTTTTAAAAGAATGTAAATATAAACATTTATCTCTCATTAAATGTATACATATACTTGCTCTTAATTTTTGGTCCCTTTCTGAGAAAATGCTGTTGCCCTGAAAGTAATTCTGTTATTATAAAAGCTTTACAATAAACGAAGGGATAGAAAGTACCAAAAGAAAGTTTAGTTGCCAATTAATAGTCCTAGCAATTGTGGTGCAATTTCAGAAGCTCCTAGTAAATAGTGACCATAATCACAAAGATTAATGAGGGTTAGCAAAGGTGGAAGATCCAGATGCTGGCAGCACTCCCACTCACCAAGTTACAGTGAGCACACAGCAGAGAAACAGGGGTGGTGAATATGATAATTAATAGAAACGTCATCCTCAGTGTCCATTTTTAAATTTATTTTTGAAACGTGGTAAACTTCTAAATATGTCCTTAAAATTGAGAAAAGAATTCAACTGGCAGACATGATAGAAAGCTTATTATACATTTCCTGTTGTCCTATAGTGAGTTAAGTCCCCTGAGATGCCAAATAAGAAGAAAGTCCTGTGTGCGTTTTTTTTTTTTTGTTTGTTTACTCTTAGCTGCATATAGTCTCCTTGGAATGTAAATGAGTACATCCTGAAGATAGTGTTCAATATAATACACCTGAAACACTAAACTGGGTGGAGTCATTGAGCTTCTGGCGTCTAAAACTCAGAGTCTGTCTGACAGAACTTGGAATGGACCTGGATAATGTTTAATTAATCAGTTATGAAGGAATTACAAACACTAAGGATCGGAGAATGAGTGGACACTGCAATAGAAGATTTAGGAAGGAAGGAGTAGGCATGGCCATCAGCAACATGACCAGATATGCCTAAACCCAGTACACAATCCAGAGGAAGAAGCAAAGACTCTGAAGTAGAGGTCATGTACAATATCAGGGATCAGCTCTTCTTCTTCTTCTTCTTCTTCTTCTTCTTCTTCTTCTTCTTCTTCTTCTTCGTTTTGTTTTTTGTTTTTTTGTTTTTGTTGTTTTTAGAGACAGGGTTTCTCTGTGTTAGCCTTGGCTGTCCTGGACTCACTTTGTAGACCAGGCTGGCCTCGAACTCACAGCAATCCACCTGCTTCTGCCTCCCGAGTGCTGGGATTAAAGGCATGCACCACCACCGCCCAGCTTAGGGATCAGCTCTTCTAGTGTACTAAGAGACAAAGGAACACTAACTTAGATGTTCAAGACAGACCTGCTGCGAAACAAGGGTTCAAAGGCGTGGAGAATGCAAATTAGGATGGCTTTAAAATGCAAGTCAAGAATTTAGACATCATATATGGTAACTATTTTAATACTATAAACTTCCTATATGATAAAAACAGGATGACAGACTATGACAATATTTGTAAAACAATATAATCATAGGATAAATTATGAGTTACTTTTGTCATCTTTACTTTAGAGTGTCAAGGTCTTTCACCTACTATATCTGATTAAATAAACAGAGAAACAAAACACCTGCATGGTTCTTGTCACAAGCACCGCGATGGAGGTGTTGAATGTACAGTGTTATTCTCTCCATGAAAATTACTCATTTGAAGAAAGTGACAAGAATTTCAAGTGGGAAATGCAGACTGCATTGGCAAATGGAAATATCCAAGTCCCTTATGTTGCCAGTCAGTTACCTTAGTAGGTGAGGAAGAATAAATCAGAGCCTTCTTATTTGCACCAGAAACAATGGCTTAAGGCAATCTCTTGCTTCACTTTACGTTTGCTTGTTAGGCAAAATATTGGTGAAATCACTGTCTGCAATTACTCAGAGAATGCTTCCATTTCTCCACCTCTAATTAGTTATATTATGAACACCTATGACCATATAGTGGGGGAAGAGATCTCCCATGGTTTTAGATCCAGGGGAGCGGAATAGGGTGAAAATGGGAGGGAGGGAGGATACAAGTAACGGGATAACAACTGAGTTGTAATCTGAATAAATTAATTAAATAATAAAAATTTCAAAAATAAAAGTAAGCAAATGTAAAAAAGGGACTATTGCATAGCAGGCTCCTTGCCCAGAAATAATTGACCAACACACACACACACACACACACACACACACACACACACACACACAAAGAAATACTCAGATTCTTAGGCCAGTAGGACATCAAATTATATACTAGGAAAATCATCTGGAGGAGACATTCAGGAAGAGTACTGTTTCTGGGGTAATGATTGAATAGATTTCTACTAGTCAAGTAGGTGACCAGAATACAGCATCTAAATCAGTGACTCCCCTGGCATGTCACAAGTAAACATTGTGAGATGTCAAAAGGAAAGGCTCGTTTAGAAGTATCACCCTGGTCCCTGGACTTAGAACTCCAGGCTTTCTCATCTGCCTTTGTCCTGATGATTAGTGCATGTGCCTGGCACCCGTAGCTATTCAGGTGCATGTGGCATGTGGCTCTTCCACAATATTGATAGTGTGAGCGAAAGACGTGGCAAATGAGGGAAACTTACAGATGGGCCTGATGCTCCAGATTATCAGCACATTGTGTGGTTGCTAAATTAAATACTTTCCAACTGTTCTCCCACCGCTTCTGTGACACAGCTGAAGAAAAGCATGTTTTGGAGGGGTCCCCTTGTAATGCAGTTTGGAATAGCACTGCTCTGTCCTTTTCACAGGTAAAATAAAACTCATAGGTGGCTGCATACCAGTAATATTAATGTACATAATATTGTTTTTAATTTTTTCATTTCCTACTTTCTAATGGGGGTTTCTGGGAACAAAGTATAATTTTTACCTTCAATACACTTGCAATGCCAAGTATGACTTAGTAGAAGTTTATTATTATTATTATTGAAAATAGATCCTTCCCTCAGACCATACATCCCCACCACAGTTTTCCATCCCCTTGCTACTCGCAGCACTGCACCCACCTCCACACTTTCCCAGATCCATTCCCTTCATTTTTTGTCATAAAAGAAGCAGGCCTCCAAGAGACAACAGCCAAAATGGGCAAAACAAGATACGAGACAAGGCAGAAGCCCTCAACACTGAGGTTGAACAAGGCAAGCCAATTGGCAGAAAAGAGTCCCAAGAGCGGGCAAAAGAGTCAGAGACACACTGGCTTCTGTTATCATGAGTCCTACAAACCCACGCAGCTAACAGCCACAGCATATACGCGGAGGACCTTGTGCAGACTCATGCAGACCCTGTGCTTGTCACTTCAGGTTCTGTAAGCCCATATGAGCCCTGCTTAGTTGACTAGATGTGCTATGTTCTTAGTAATTTCATAGTAATTTCAAAGAAGTTGCAGATTTCTCTTCATGTATGTATAAAATAATGTGGTGTTTTGCTGGCCTCCGTCTTTTGCCAAAAAGCAGGAATCACTAAGTTGCGTAGTGGCTTCATGTGGAAAAGTCCCGACCGACAGAGCAGCTGCCCTCAGCTCTTCTGAGGCCTCCTAACAATCATAATGGGTGTTGTTTTCTTGGCAAGAATGAGAGAAGAGCATGGATCTTAAAGTAGTGGTGGTGGTAGCAGTAGTGGTAGTAGTAATAGTAGTAGTAGTAGTAGTAGTAGTAATAATAATAATAATAATAATAATAATAATAATAATAAATTTTATTTTCCCTTCATATTTTAACTTCTAAAATGCATAGAAATCAGAAATGTAGCCAGAAATCCCTATCTTTTATTGTTGGGGAAAAACCCTTATGAAACATGCACATTACCTTACAACATTGCCTCCTCAGGCCAGTGGGTACGGAATATAGAAGGTTTACCTTTCAGCTCTGGGTATGACTTGAAAACTTGTATTGTTTAAGTTACTACTGAGAAAATACTGGAAACTATATGGCAGTAGACATTGAGATATACATACATAAATACCTACCTACCTACATACATACATACATACATATGGTGTGTGTATTTGTGTTTGTGTATATGCATATACATGTATATATGTATTAAACTTGCAAATAAATTATTTGTTACAATTTAAGTTATATGTCTGTTTACCTCTGAGTTGTATATTATTTATACTTCAGAGTAAGAATTTGTCTTCAAATAGCCTTGCATCTCAAACCCTACCCAATGATCTGCCTGCCTGAGGATTACATCATCCTTTCCCTAATTTTGGCGAGTAAGGGGAGGGGGTAACATTTTTCTTTTATAGGATATTTTCTCTCCAACGTTTATTTCAGAAAACCCTTATAATACAGTTTCTGCAGCTTGAATTTGAATGCAAATGTGCTTAAACACATAATGCAGGTGTCCCCAAACATATTAGAAACAAACATAGCACTTTCATATTCACAAACACAAATCATACTTGTATATATTTCCAGTCTTTCTGGCTGCTTCAATGACTCTAGCTTGAAAAAAGAAAAGAACTTAGGAAATGGAGAACTGTGACACATTTATGTTTTATCTCTTCAAAAAGTTCATTTTGGGGGCAAGTATCATTTGGATGGGGATTAACTTAATCAGAGATTTTGAATCTTCTTTTTAACTTTAATTTCAATCTGTTTTTTTTAAAAGTCTGAACCTCTAAAAGACATAAACCTATAGTTTTGAACTACATACAAAGCACTGTGTTTAAAAAGAAAAAAAGAGAGAGAGAGAGATAGAAAAGAAAAAAGAAAGACAGAAAGAAAAAAAAGGGGGGGGGTGGAGTTTAAAGCAGCCGGCGGCGGCTGTAAGAGAGATAGCGAAGGCAGCAGATTTGTGACAGAGCGGAGCATGAAACCCATCAGCTGATGAGTGAAAATCCCTGGTTTCTAATTAATCGAGGTACACAGGCCAAGGGATGAAGAGGATCAGGGAAATGAAATCAGGAAGAAGATAAAATCAGTCATTTCTGCGGCCCATTGTCATACTTCAGAATCTGCTGTAATGAATCACTCAGGCATTCCACAGATACATTCAAATGGTGGAGAGAATTCATTGTCCGGTGAAGAGTGCCCGATAAGGATCTCTCTCCCCCCACTCTTTCTCAGAAGCCTCCGATCAGAAAAGGAAATCCAGACAGCACAACAGGTGTGCTCTTTGCAAGCCTGCTGAAATCTGCAAATGAACCAAGTATGGAAGAATTTTTGTACTATTTTTTTCCCTTCCCAAATGTATTTGGGGAAGGGAGGGGACGCTGTATCTATCCATGGAAGGGAAGCCTTCTTAACACAAGGGATTGCAAGGGGGAAAGTGTGAGCTGAGGAGGGCAGTAAGTCCCTTCTATGGTAGAAAAATTCATGTTGCTTTAAAATCTTAAATTGAGATATATAGAACACCAACAAGACATGTGTGGCTAGCTCAACTAATTAAATGTATGAAGGCACATACTTCCTTCAAGGAATTACCAGTTCAAAAAGAAAGTGCCATGTATGGTAGCTCTGCTCTGAAGACAGAAACTTCATCCTCAGAGTTGGGTAGCTGTTCTTGGGCTGCCAGGTGTGTCCTAGAGGAAGCCACCCAGACTCAAAGATGAAGGCACACTTCGGTATGAAAATTGTAGGCAAAAGTTCTCCAGCTCCGGCCACATTTCCTGCTTGGTTGTAGCTGACTTCTGTAGCAGTCCTGTGTCTTAATAGAGAAACAGTCATCAAGACTTGCTATCTGTAACACTGACTCAACAGCAACTTGACCCAGAACAATCTGGGAGAAGGTCCAAGTGTTATCTACCACCGGGAGACATGCAAAAATAATTGTTTTCAAATAACCAGGTACCATACTGAGATGTATAAGGATGTCACATCCATTTTAAATTTAATTACTATAATATAGGGTTTCCCTGTCTATATTATCAATCACCAAGGCACTTTGGAGTTGATAATATTAAAATTGCAACACTAATGAGAATTCTACTTCATGATGAAAATAATTTTAATCATGGGTAGATTACAAATCCATTTACAGTTACAGTTACTGAGAATTCTATTATCTCTTTTCTCTTGTGGAAGATGTTAAGACATGTTTTCAGGAACTATAAAAGATTACAAAGGTATGCTGTGTCTATAGCATCCCGAGCCCAGGCTTTGCGAAAACCTTTAGAGAGCGTATACATTGTTAAGATTTAGGAAATGGAATGACAGGCAGGGAAAGCAGCTGTGGTTACAGGTGGCCATAAAGCCTTTTGTCTCCTTAGCTCCTGTTCACTTTACCCTTTCAGGCAGAGAAAGTATTTTCAGGTGCTTTCTTCCTCTGTGTGTTAACTATCGTGGCCAGCTAGCAGAGCATGTGTGCTTCCAGCTCTACAGTCTGGACATCACTGAGGACTCCCATACTCTTAAGAAGACCTGGAGCCTTAAGTAGATTTGAACTTGATTGATTGGGGGTGGATCAATGAATATGCTTAGAAAGATCAGTCTTCAACTTGGCATGTGTGTTGAAAATTCACCTTTTCCATTTCTACCTCCATCTACATTTTTACATCTTTTCATCTATCTATCTATCTATCTATCTATCTATCTATCTATCTACCATCTATTTATCTACCTATCTTTCATCTATTACCTATCTCTCCATTCATATGCATGAATAATACATACATAATACATACCGACATTCAAACACACATATGTACATACATACATATAAACATACATACATATAGTTTTAGGAGAAAGTATGTCCTTTCATAAATTAAATTAGCCATGCATGTCCCACTGATATTCTTTATAGGCCAATTTGTGATTTTATAGGAACATGCAGGATATATAATTTTTGCTGGAGTGTTGTCTAGGATAGACCTCAGGTATAAGTAGTGTTGAAATATCCAATGATATTTCTACTGTGCAGTCAGTGTTAAGAACCTTGATGTCATTCAATATGGCTGCCTAAAGAGCCAGTGTTCTGGGTAGTAACTGGGAAGATCCCAAGCTCTTCCAGCAAACCAAGGAAATTTATTTGAAGTAGCTGATTCATTTGTACTAGCTTTAGACAATTTCAATTAAAGAAGACTAACCATTTCCCAAGATGGAAAAAGTTTCACAATATTGCAAGAAATATACACCTTCATATAATACCTCATGATTACTTTTTTCTATATTTCACCCTATTTCTCCAACTATTATCAATATATTAGCAGATACTTTATAATAATTGGGTCAAGCAGGACCCAATTGCTGCTCATTAGTTGTTGAATATCTTGTATCTAGAAGCCTATAACTGGGTAGATTTTATTACACTAACAATTCATTTACCAAATATAAACATACAGTTATTGATTATCATTTGAAATGAATGTAAAGTCTGGGATGTGGAAATGTGAGAGTGTGGAATTGATTTAAATCAGCATGCACTATCCATCACGTATTGGTAATTATGACGATGGTATATGAACACTTGGGAGCCAACCATACCATGCATTTACCTTCATACATATTTTAAGAGTTGTTAGTAGTATAAAGGCTTAAAAACAAATAGACATACCTGTGGCTTTAAGGAGACACTGATTGAAAAGATACCGAAAGTATTAGAGGGGAAAAAAGATGGGAGAAAGGCGGTAGAAATCCAATGGTAATGAGTTGTCCAAGTATTGCCATTGCACGTCTGTAGTTGGTGTGTTTGTACCACAGTTCCTGGTCAGTTAGATTCTGCTCTGTGTCACGAGACTCTTAGTGCAGGGACATATACTGGCTCTGCTTTCTTTACAGTTTTTGCTATGTGCGTATTTAATTCACATATACTTTGTGCATCACAATACAAGCACAAATAGAAATGAGCAGTTTCGTCTGCCACCACTGTAACTTTCTCTGCGTTCCTCGTGTTATTCTCTCTTTTTGGTGTTTTCTTTCTATCTGGGATCGTCCCTTGTAACCCTTGCGTGTACCTTTCCTTGTTATATTTTCCCTCCCACTATGGCATCTCGTAGTTAGCAATCACGAGTACCTCCAAACATTTACTCGCCCCATGTACTCTCTCTGTCTCTCTCTCTTTGTTTTCTATAGTATTCATATGTCTTGCATATGTGTATCTGTGCCATATGAACAGATACGGAAGTAATTAGTTTTAAAACCCAGTCTATTACTGTCACTTAAAAACATGTTCACAAGTGTGGAAATTGCGCCCCACACTGGTTCCCCGTCTTGGCGGAACTCTGAATAAATTATATTTCTAGAGCATGCCAGTTTTCTGACTCCAGTTTACTGCACTTTGGAGCAACAGCTTTCTTTCCGATGCTGCACGTTTATAATTTTTGTTTCTGTGGGTTTACTTTTATCGTTCTGTTCACATAGCTTGACAATGACTTTGCAAAAAGGAGTGTCCACTGTTGTGTCCAGAGCTTCTTGAGACTTATGTCCTTAATTAGGTCAAATGATTTTTGGGTCAAAAATGCAACAGGGAACCCAGCTCAATCTCTTTCACTCTTAAAGCATCATTATTTAACATGCCTGTTAGTGTGCTAAATTGAGAAACGCCTGGGCATACATGTAAGCTTAAACACGATTTTGTTTAAAGCAATAAACTCAGCTTATTGTAGTGTCTTTTGGCATTTAGAGACATAGGAATCTTTGAAACATAATACTTCACAGTGACAATACAGAATTCTGACTTACGACTTGGAATCACAGAGACTAACATCTTTACCGGCACATACTGGAGTGTATAAAATCAGTTGGCAAAGTGGTTAGAAAAGAGTTGAAAATAAGTAACACCATCAGAGGACAGAGCATGATCATTGCACAGCTCACCGTTTTAATCCACTCACTTTGCAAAACGAAGGATATTTGAACACGTTTCATCGGGAAAAAAGAAGAAAGACACTGACCAGATACTCTGCAGGTGATCGGTTCCAAGGATTTCTCCAGAGTCAGCCCTGCAAATATTTATCATATATGTATGTATATTTGGGTGAATCATGATAAGTTACCGATTTGGGATTTCTGGAAACTGAACTTGAGTGTCATCGGAGACATCGCCTGATTGGACTGTGCTCAGAAGCAAAGTGCCTTGAGAGGCCAACAGAGAAAGAGGGTGAACAGGCAAGGCTGGACAGCCAGTGGTGCCAGCTCTAATATCCAGTGCAATTATTTTGTGGACATGCACTCCTTGCCTGCACAGGAGATAGGGCTATAAGTGTATGTTATTTTTTAATTACAAGGGGGGGGTAGAAAAAATCCTGATGATGGGCTGGAAGGTGCCATTGCATTGTTATTTTTTTCCTCTCCCTTCGTTTGCTGATTATGTGAGCTGGGCTCCTTTGCTAGCCGATGATAAGCAGAATTTCCATGTTCTCTGCATAATTAATCCATCTCTGCCTCTCTTCTTGCCAAGTCGCCCGTTATCGCCGGCACATGCCTGAATTGCAAAAGAATCCGCTCTTCAATTGGAACTTATTGATATTCTAAGAAAAAAAAAGAGAGAGAGAGAGAGAGAAGGGGAGAAAAACTGAAAATCCTTAAGTTTAAGCCGCAGATTTTTAAATGGATTAATTTCGCTGCAATCGCAGCCATCTAAGGCGGGAAGGCAGGCAGAGAAAATTGAAAGCGTCTCCATGTTTGCAGAATTGGGTCCAGAACGCTGAAATGTACTGGCATGGCTCTCTTTTAAAGTCAGAAAATTACCATTCATTTACATCACATGAAATACTTTTTTATGCTAGAAATATTCAAGAGCCGTTCTTTAAATGCCTGCTAATGCTTGATAACATTTCTAACTTTCAACGTTTTGCTAGACTTTGATATGACATGATAGGAAAGCCTTCCAGTAGAGAATATTATATCTGTCTTTATCACATATTAGATTGCATCATTCTTTTCTAAACTGTTCCCAAGTAGTCTTTAAACAATGAACTCTGTCATTGGCTAAGTAGGATTTTGTATCCCGATGGGCTTCAAGGTTAGTCATTTATTTTAAAATCTCTCTACAAATGAAATATTTGTTTTTGTCTGATTTTTCTCATTCAAATAGTGTTCATGTAATGGCAATAGCAATATAATAATTATAAGTTTTCAGTAGTCATCATCTTGGCTGTAGTCTCAGTCTTACAATGAAGTTTTACTGTTAGAGCGACTCACTTACTTTCCATTTTATCTTATGAATCATTACACTTTGAGATCCTCCTGTGACTTAGGAAAGGGCCAGTAGTTGGAGTCATTTTACAAAGTGCTCAGTTGAGAATCACAAATACAGAAACTTCTGAGTCCAGGTGCCCCGCGATTTTCCACATGAGATGTATAACTGTTGCTTAGATGTTAATGTTTATGTTTCATCCTGAAATAAAGTGTATGCTGATGTCCTGGGTCTCGGAAGGGAGACTTGCCAAGACTGAGTCTCCTTGATGCCTGTCTTGTGCTTGAGCGATGCTTTCGTCCTGAGGACAGAAGCTCACCAGCCTGCAACGAAAGCTGGTCTGTACAGCGAAGCTGACATGTTCTCTGATCAGGAGAAAGACATGCTAGGAGAGAAATGGTGAATTTGAATATTCAAAATACAGTCACCAGTAAATACTAGCTGCACATTTTAAATCAGGTAGACTGTCAGAGGGCAAACACAGTAAATGTTAAAATATTACCAGTTTAGCTGAGACGTACAGAGAGAGAGAGAGAGAGAGAGAGAGAGAGAGAGAGAGAGAGAGAGAGAGAGGAGACTGAGCAGTGGTACCCTGTGGAGACATTTGTTTCAATTACAAAGCCATCATAAGAGAAATACTGACATCAGGGTATGAAGGTCTGTAGTATCAGAAAGTGATTTAAAATTTTAACTTGTATTTCTTTTCTTTTCTCAGAAGTAACCCAAAACTTATAAAGGGATAGGAGAAATATTTATGATAATTATGCTTTTATACTAAGAAAAATAATTGATAGTTACTACAAATAATTAAATGGTACAGTTGTAAGTTAATATTATGTCTATGAAATCATACACCAGTCTACATGCAGCTTGAAGGCAGAGTAGACTGAGCTGCCCACTCAGTCATTTCGTACAGTCAGTTAAACACTTTAAAGCCATTTTAAATATGGACTGAAAGATGACTCTTCTTAAAACAGATGTAGCAAAGCCATTTCAATCATAAACAAAAATATCACTGACCTTGTAAATGCTATCCATAGTTTGAAGGCATGGATTAAGAGGATTTACAACTAAAGAAGAGGAAACGTCGGAGAATTCTGAGCTGAAAAGAGAAAAAGAAATGCAAATTTGGAACGCAAACACATGCTATAGGATGCAGCAAAGCTCATATTTGGCTATTCTATATAAAATAGTTAAATTCATGTGGACTTTATATGTGCTTATAAAATTAATTCTATGTCACTGTGCTGCGATCATTATAGTTTTTCCACATATAAGCAATTTTTATAACCCACTTCAAGCAATTCAACACAATTTTTCTTGTGGTATATGAGTTTTGCTGGTATTTCTCGCATATCCTAAATTCACTGGGTATATTAAATGAACTTGAGGAATTGCATTCCTAATTATTACCACCAATGCAGAGCAGAGCATGCAAAGTGATGCAAATGGTTTAGAGGCGTCCTGTGTCGGGTGACAGGCTGAATCAAACAGCAGAGATTCACTGTGACGTGGTGACTGCAATTACGATATGAATTAGCTCTTTCACTGCAAAACCTAAGACACTGACATGGACTCGTAAATGACGAACTGACTTATAATAGAAACAATTGAGTGGGAGTATTTTTCTCTCTTTTAAATTTAAGGATGAGTAGAAGAGTAAAAAAGGGCTGTTACAAATGGTTTCCTTGGTGTCAGAAATTAATAAATAGTTCTCCTTCTTGGTCATTAGGAAGATGAGTGACGGGCCCTCACTTGTATTGTGTGTGATGGATGGGCTCTCTTACCATCTCTTCTCCTCTTGTCCTCATACTTATATTAGACTGAAATATTTACAACCTTGAAGTTGGCTTTTGCCCATCACCCTACTCTAACTTCTAAGACTTTAGCCTCTTCTACGCTTGTTCCTATGGTCACACGTACCAGTGATATCGTCCCCACAGATACACATTTACCGTATATATCCTCAGGCATGAAACGGTCAAAATTATTTTTTACTGTAACTCCAAGGATTTTACTTAAGGAGAAAATGCAACATTCCCAAACATGGTTCCATTCTCTTTTCAGTCCTCCACCAGGGTCAGGTGGTTCTTAGGGTAAGATTCAAACAGCTTTTTATCATCTGAGTCTGGAGTCTGTCCTCAGACTCTCCAACATAATTTCTCCCCAGATGAGCTCCCTTCCAAGATATCATTGCAGGCCACCCAATATTGGCATCCATTTATTGGAAGGAAGTACCCAAGAAGCTTCTGTTTATCTTCAGCTTGCCCCGGTCACTAAAGGGACATGGAATTTTTGTGTTCTGATGTCAAAATATATGAAGTGGTCTTTCCTATACATAGGTTTGCTGTCAGACTTCAAGAGTTTGGTTAGCCCTAGGAAAATACATTTTTTTTAGCTCCTCATTAATCTTTAATATGAATCTAGGTTTTGCTTCTATAAATTGAACAGGTGTTTTCCTGTTGGTGACTATGTGGAACTGAGCCATATCATTACGTGTTGTTGGGTAGCTAGGATTATGCATGTGCTGCAGGCACAAGTTTATAGTTAGTTGAATTACAGGCCTTAAAGGGTCAAACAAGAGAAAGGACCCTTCCCACTTATTCCCTCAGTGGGGAATGATGCTTAAACTGACATGGTTCTTCATCACAAATGTCTCCCTTGGCAGCAATCTTCAGCTTTCTAGACAGTAACCATAGTCTTTTTTAATCAAAAGAAGTTTAGGTGTTTTCTTCAAAACTATCAAGGAAGCAAATCAAGACAAAGTCTGCTGCTGCCCTAACTCTGACTGATCACGTATACTTGTTATGGCGTTAATAATGGAATCTTAGTTTCCTTATCATTATAATTTGGAACATAATACCTATTTCAAAGTATTATCACAGTCTAAGACACATGCAAGTATTCAGCATAATCCAGTAATATAGGTGCCAGTAAGAAGTTAGCATCCTTGAATCATTTGATATAAGCAGATGCCAGAAGAAGAGAGTTGAGTGATGGAGAGGGATTAAGGTATGTGTGTGTATGTGTGTGTGTGTGGTTTTTGCATGTCTTCGATATTTCTAATTCAAACATTAGAAATGAAACATCAAATGAAAATTGTGTTTATAATCTAAGTACTTAAATAACCATTGTAATCTTCTAAATCAATCACTCCATACCTTCTGTACATATTTTATTTTTACATATTTTTATTTTTTAAAACAATGTTTTTCTGCGTGTCTCTGGCTGTCTTGGAACTCGCTATATAGACCCGGCTGGCC
This sequence comes from Acomys minous, assembly GCF_964271855.1. Lineage (NCBI taxonomy): Eukaryota > Metazoa > Chordata > Mammalia > Rodentia > Muridae > Acomys > Acomys minous. Next base: position 57,080,158 of record NC_140493.1, on the reverse strand, counting down.
TCAAACTCAGAGATTCACTTTCCTCTGCCTCCTGAGTGCTAGGATTAAAGGCGTACACCACTATAATTCTTATTATACTTAAGAAAAAGATTTGAAAGGGTAATAATTTATCTATTGTTGTTTTACGTAATAAAATGTTCAGCATTCTGAGATGTCTGCCTGTCTACTTTCTGAGTTTTCATTTGTAAACCCAAAGCAGTAGGATGTTGTTAGGATGAGAAATTGTGGTTTAGGAGGCTAATCACCCCTCAGTATTCTCTGGAGATTAGTCTGCTTACCTTAAGATTGCAAAATTTGGGGAGACATAGTATGGACCTGTGCACACCCTTTTTCACATTTTAAACCATCTCTAGGTGCCACACCATATATAAAAAGTGCAAATGCCATGTCATTGCTTGGCATATTATATTCTTTAATGGAATGAAAAAAGTTTGTACATAGTACTTCACCATCTTTATATGTCATCAATCTACAGTTGGTTGATCAAAGACTGAGAATCCAGGGTTCTTAATAAATATCATGAATACTGAAAGGGACCCATTGCTTTGAAAAGTAAGACTTTAAATATACATGAAAACATTGTAATTCATGAAATACCAGTTTACGTTTACTTCAGAAAAGTTCAATTTAAGTTCCAAATGCATAATTTCATTACAAGTAAAAGTACGATTACATTTCCTTTTTAAAATTTATTTAACTAATTTATTCAGATTACAACTCAGTTGTTAATCCCATCCCTTGTATCCTCCCGTTCCTCCCTCGCTCTCACTTTCACCCTATTCCCCTCCCCTATGTCTGTGACCAAGGGGGACCTCCTCCCCCACTATGTGGTCATAGGCTATCAAGTCTCATCTTGGTAGCCTGCTTATTCTTTCTCTGAGTGCCACCAGGCCTCCCCACACAGGGAAGGTGGACAAATATGGGACACCAGAGTTCATGCCTGAGTCAGTCCTTAAAAAATTGTATAAACTTGTGGTACGTGCCGTGATATGTTGATAAGTATATGTTTGAAATGGCTAAGACAACACTTAAAATATTCAAGTACACACTATGTTATTATTAACTGAAGTCACCATGAAATACAATAAACCTCTTGAACTTATCACTTTTGCCTTACTTAAATTTTATACTTTTTAACTAACTTTTCCCACTGTAACTGCTACATGTCCCTGGGACCCATACTTCTATTTGATTTCATCATTAAATATTTTTTTCTCAAGTGGATGTTGTTTATTTGATGCTGTATATTTTTAAATGTGTATTTTGGGCTGGAGAGATGGCTCAGCGGTTAAGAGCACTGACTGCTCTTCCAGAGGTCCTGAGTTCAATTCCCAGCAACCACATGGTGGCTCACAGCCATCTATAATGAGATCTGGCGCCCTCTTCTGTCATGCAGATGTACATGCAGGCAGAATACTGTATACATAATTAAAAAAATAAAAAAATTAAAATGTGTATTTTAATAACATTATATATAACAGATTTTTTACATTGAACATACATCAGCTTGCGATGAATGGTTTAACTGTGTCCGACTAGCAGACTGACAGCAATCTTATGTACTAATGGGCTGATATTCATAAATGATAAGCTATTGGGGATCTGGAATTGCTTGAATCAAATAATCATTAAGTTTTTAAAACATGCTGTAAATACATGAACTCACAGAGCATTTGTCTTTTTATTCCTTAATTATTTCATGGAACATAATATCCCCACAATCATGTGCATTGAAGTTATCACAAAAAGATGTCATTTACTCTTTTTTTTAATATATAGAAAGCTGAGTACTGTTCTACTGTGTGTATAACTACAATTCCTTTTAAACACGTTTTAATTGTAAAGATATGATTCACACTTAATAAATATCTTATTAGATAATTATCTGTTTAAGCCTGTGGAGACAGATTAGCTGCTAAAGTTTTACTAGCACTGCAATCAGAGTTTGATCCCCAGACTCAAGTGTTTGGGAAAAAAAAAAGAGTAGGTATGGTGGCCTGTGTATAGTATGCAAAACAGCGCTGGGGAAGTGGAGACAGGAACACACTGGGACTTGCTAGTCAGCCACCTAGCACAATCGGCAAGTCCTATCATCCAATGAGAGATGCTGTTTCAATAGACAAGGTGCTTGGCTCCTAAGTAATTACATCTGAACTTGACCTATGACCTCTAAAAATATGCACAGCCAGGCTCATTTGTGAACACCACCCCCACATATACAGGTGTGCTCCTACGTGTGTGCACACAAAACCACACTCAGAGAGAGAGAGAGAGAGAGGGAGAGACAGAGACAGAGACAGAGACAGAGACAGAGAGACAGAGACAGAGACAGAGAGACAGAGACAGAGACAGAGACAGAGGGACAGACAGACAGAGAGACAAAGACAGAGACAGAGAGAGACAGAGAGGCAGGGTGAGGAAGAGCGGGCTCTACTGAGATTCTTCTCAGTTCTTGTATTATGGTCTTATTTTATGACTGATCATATCTCTTACTACTATTACGCTTTTATTGCTTCAGTTTATTATAAACATTGATTCCTTTCACAGAAACCTCCTGGTCTTATGACCTTATCTAAAACTATTATTATCTTAAGAAACATAAAACCACCACAAGATAGATTCTCAATTTAAAATGTTTATTATAATAAAATAATTATAATACAAATAAACTTATTTAATGAGTGCCTACCATGTGTAAATCCCTGCGTAGATAATATAAAATTTGTAATATAATTACAGTGGGGACAATGTGGTTATTTTTCAGTGGCATGAGAATAGAAATCCTAACTTTGCAATGTTGGCTGATCTTAAATGTTGTAGAGTTTGTATCCTTCTGTTATTTCATTCCAACCTTCTATAATTTTGTTGAATCTTACTGAAAAAAGTGGGAAATTAGCTGACATTTGGATGTGTCTCTTGTATATCCAAAATAGTTACTGTGAACATAACATTTGAAGAACGCAGACAAACAGAAGCGTCCACTCTGTGTTGAGAGAACTAAAAACAGGGCCGTGGCTACCAGAAACTGTGTAGTGAATACTTCCAAGAAAGACCCACTTTAACTTATACAAAGAAGAGCGGGCCACATCGTGGACTCACAGAGTAAGTCAGAGTCTCAAGAGAGAAGGCAGATGTAGGAATGCGAGTCCTCAATTGCTGATACAGAACTTCAGCCATATGCTGGAAACCTGGGTAAGGGCGAAAGGGAACAAGTGTAAACAAACACTTAGGGGGAAAAATAGAAGAAAGAAAGAAAAGGGGAGTGACTTGGAGGTCTGGAGACACGATTTTCACATTGCTTATAGAGTGGAATACAGATAGGGGCTGTGTGAAGGTTGTCAAAGGGTCTGCACACAGGGAGGAAGGAAATTCTGTACCTTAACCACAGGCCATCGTGTGCTGAAAGGTGCCACAGTTGAGTGGGAACATGAGACCGTGGACATGCTTGTCCTTAAAGGAAACACTAATCTAATACATACAATTTAAAGCTAAGTGAGTATAGTTTAAGCTGTATATCTTTCAGACATTATGGAAGTAAACATCCACAACCCCGTTTTATTGATACAAAAGAATCTTGTTTGTGCCACTTATTTATATACTGCAAAGTTGCATAAACTTGTCAGGGCATAAGACAGACTCTTAGGATACAGTCTTAGAGCATAGCGCTTTCTTTATGGAAAAATGCATTATATGGTGGGTTTTTCTTTATATGAAATGTTTTATACAGACATCCATATGCTTTGGAATGCTGAATCTGAAAATTCATTTTACAAACTTATGTCAGCTCTTTCCGCCATTACCTTCAATTTCCCCCACATATGCATTATTCCTTGCAGCAGTTGATTTCTGTGTTCTGATTATTGGTCTTACACTGAAGTTCGGGTCTAGTGACACGCAGTCCAGTACTGGGCTGCTGGGTCCTCCTCATAAACAGGCACTCAACCGTAGCATGTAGCCACCACATGTGGTAGCAAAATTGTTTTGCTCCCCGCACTTTGGTCTTCTGGTCTGTGCAGTAGGCACGATAACACAGCATTCCTTCTGAAAAGTGCAGTCCAGCTCTGGCGCCCATAGCTGGCCTGATGTCAGGCAATTTCAAGAGAAATTTGCATCTCTGGCTCTATGTATCAGTTTCCTATGCTCATTTGCATATTGATTGATATTCGCCTTTATGTTCACTGTTGTTTTGTTTTGTTTCATTCTATTTGAGAGCAGCCCAGGCTGGTCTCAAAGTCATGATCCTCCTGCCTCAGCCACTTGAGTGCTATATGCCCTATCACTCCTTGCCGTGTCTACAGTTAATCAACTAAATTCCTTATGCTGCCTACCACGTTGGAAATCTTCACCTATTCTAACACGCCATTCATTCTGCTTTTTCATTTTCTCCAGTCATCAGAGGAATTCAAAAACGAAGAAACAGATGAACAACTGTTCTGTTGATGCAGTTTTAAAAATTCACACATTTCTGAAGAAGCAAATGAAACCGGTAGTGCAGTCACCATGGATTAGCGAGAGGAATTCGCATTGGTTTACCAAATGTTCCCCAAAGTGTATGGCGACTCTGAGGTGAGAGCTTATTGCTTTGTCCTGTGTGTTCTCTTATTTAACTGGGGGATTAAGTGCCTGGAACTTTTCACCCTGTAGACCTGGCATTTCTCATCTGTGACTTCAGTTACTCCACGGCGCATGAGGAAAACCATGGGAAGCCACACAGAGCACTTGTGACATAGTCAATAGGAGCATCCCGCTACTGATGCAGTAATAAACGTAGTGACATTCTGCTTCGTACAAGTTTGTATGAAGAGTTTCGTATTGTGTGTTCAATAGCCTGTGTATATTGCTATATCTGTGTACACCCATCATGTAATGAGGAAGTCAAGGAGTTGAAATACAGCTTTGTCTCCTTCCTGTGATATTTACATGTGAACAAATTCCTTTGTTGGGACAGAATTTAAGGTTGGTGAGCCTCCAGCTGGCTTTGAATGCGCTCCCCCACCTCCAGCTGGCAGGGTCTCACTACATATCCATGGCTATCCTGGAATACCCTAGTGTAGTCCAGGTTGGCTTCTAACTTAGAGAGGCCCACCTGCTTCTGCCTCCTAGGAGCTGAGATTAAAGCCATGTGCCATAGCTCTCATATTGCTTTCTTCACTAGAAGATTTTGAACTAATTTATTACTAAATTCTGGAATACTAAATCCAGAATACAAATAAAAACCCAAGTTGCTAGTGTCTAATTTTATAGCTTGAAATTTAAAAAAATACACTTATTTTATTACACATGTAGAAAACAAACTACATACAGCAGGGAGAACCATGTGACAATCAGGAGAATCATGAGTTCTATAAATGTTACATTCATAGTAGTTTCGCTATTTGTATTTGTCCAGCTTGAAGTAAACGTCTTTCCTGTCTTGTTGGGTCTAAATTTCCAAATGAGATTCAATATCTATCCTATCTCAACTCTAATAACTTAACTTCCTTATCTTGATCTAGAATGATCTTATTCCCTAACAACTTTATTGTAAAACTATTCTATCTAGCCTTCAATGCCCCTCAGAGACTTGAGAAGGAATAAAACTTTAATTCCTGAGTGAACCAGTAGTGCGGGTTAGCAGCTTCCAAAATGTACAAATTGACTTAGACAGTTTACTGCCTGAACAGCACCCAGCACTCTCTATAATGTTGGAGCCTCATCTTTGGTTTTCTGGCCCAGTGTCTTTTCCAGACTTATTAGCAGGGCAGGAACTATTGAGGACTTGCTTACCCTGTCTTGGCAGAGGGCAGCCATCCACTCTGCCTGCATCTAAGCTGCCCATTTTTAGGCAGATTCTGTTTGTGGCAGGAATGAGGACATTTTGCCCAGTGGCTGGTTCGCCACATTTGAAGCCATCTCCATAAGGAGGCTTTTTGATGCTCATCATCTTCTTTGAGGCCGGCTGGATGTTGTCAGGAGTTAACTTGTCTTGTTGTCAAAGATATTTAGGATTATAAAAACAACTTTAAATACCATATTCTGTGTGTCTCTGAGGCTTTTGAAGACCTTGTTCAACTATTTTATCTCATATATCGATAGAGTCATATCTATCTGCTAGACTTAGGATATATATTCTTGTGCTAAAATCTGACAAGTATTTGACATGCCCATGCTTTGTATCAATATACTAAATTTTATAGCAATGACTTAGACATAACTTTCATTATGGGTAACAATTAAGGCCTTGAGTTAAGGGGTAGTCAGTCATCTAGCTTTTGTTCTGTCCTCCCTCTATGTTCCTATATCTCCCTTTTTTTTTTTCAGATACTCTCTCCTCACCAACTTATGCAAGATAAAGAAAAAGAGAGACGTCCCTGCATTTCACCTACTTTTTTCTCTGTGTAAGACCAATAATGACTTATGGTCACCTCCCAATAAGAATAAGCATTGAAATTTTTAAGCAGGATTTTACAGGATTTGTTGCTATGGCTGTTGTCATTGTTTTGTGTTTTTGTCAGTTTGCTGGTGCTGGTGATCCACTGGGCCTCACGCATGTCAGGTACACAGCGTATTATGGGGTTCCATTCCAATCTCCTGTAGTGTTGGAAAACTTCTGGCATCACTGCTGTTGTAGATTCCACAGAGATGATTAGCGCTGGAGTTCATTTGTTCTCTGGACCAATAGCTACAACTTGGCTTCACAGCATCTTCCTGTACCTTAACCTCCAGTTTCCGCAATCCTTTGACTTTCACTGGTTTGAAAACTGACCTCAGAGATGATCAAACTCCAACGTGATAGGACTAACTTCTTATCACCTGCACGATCTATAGTTTCTGTTTTGTGACATGGACTGACCCACTCCTTGTCATGGAGTTACCCTGGGGACCATGGCCAGCCTCTCGTTCCTACAGTCACTAGGATCAACCTTCGTACCTTTGAAAGTCTCTGAACCTGGATTATAGTTTTCTGAGGCAATCTTTAGTCACTCATCAAACTTTTTGGGTAGACTCCTCTTGTTTTAGCTTCAGTACAAAACATTCTTTTAACTCCAGAATCCATTTATCATTGAACTATCTGTGAGGAGAAACGTGGTATGGTCTGTCTCTCACTGTCTAGGGTTTAACATCTTTATTTCCTTTAAAATATTATTTTGCAGTGTATTTTTTTTACATTTGAGCAATGTAGAGAAATGAAACTATCATGTTATAGCAAGACAGATGGCAATGTGTTTAGTATTAGGGAAGAAAGGCTGTTTCCCTTCATTAAAAAAAAAATATGGCTTCGCTTCTCTTGGGCTTTTGTGCTTGTGATTTATAAGTTAACATTTCTCTTGTTCGGTTTTTTTCCCTAGCACTGTCCTGTGATCTCCCAGTTTAGATGCTGGCTCTGGGATAACTATGGTCTGTCTCCACATATTTTTGACCTTTGAAACACTTGGCAAGAGTCTTTTCAGAGTTGTCCACAGGTTACTTCTCAAGACGACTCTTATTGACCGAACACTTTCTATTAAGACCCTTTTCAGTTTGTTGCTTAAAAGTAACTAAAATCTTAGGGGGGGGGAAAAAGGAATATTTAACTGTCTAACTGGGGAAAAGGTCAGATGGGGTTCGCAACAGGCATGAATGGCTCTGTAGTCCGATGTACCATCTTTCTGGACTTGGCTTCTTTTTGGTGTCCTGTCTCTACTTTGCTACCCAGTTTCTATTCTCTAACAATATTTTTCAAGATAGCATGGGGAAAGCCTACTCGTAGCCTTAGGGACTAGCACAAAGGACCAGTTGATCAGAGAAGTTCCCTTTCTCCACACTAGGAAAGACTCTGACTAACTCAGGTTGGGTGAATTTCTCATCCTCGGGCCAGCTGTTATACTATGGTGGTGGGAGAGCTTCACTCTTAGTCACAGCAACCCATGCAGCAGGGCAACCAAGGACCATTTGTGACAGGTCGAGCCAAAGTACTTAGATGGTTGCATAAAGAATAAGTGTGCAAAAAATAATTAGAAAAGAAATGATCATTGAACAGTAGTACCCAAAATGGAGACAGAGAGCTATGGGTGCTCACAAATAGCTATCTGTTAACTCTCCTGGCTCTTTGTTCTTCTAAGTGGAACACAGCAGATGAAAGTGTCTCTACTTTTCAGCATATGACTTCCACGTCAAATAAATTCCATTCCAGGCATCATTAGGTAAGCAGCCAAAACAATGGCTTACACAATATACAAGTTCTCTTTTAATTTTTTAAAAATTTTTTATTAATTTATTCTTGTTACATCTCAATGGTGATCCCATCCCTTGTATCCTCCCATTCTTCCCTCCTTCCCATTTTCCCCTTATTTCCCTCCCCTGTGACTGTTCCTGAGGGGGATTTCCTCCCCCTGTATATGCTCATAGGGTATCAAGTCTCTTCTTGGTAGCCTGCTGTCCTTCCTCTGAGTGTTATAAATTGCACAGTCAGGTCATGGCATTATCATTAGGAATGCCATAGCCCTCTTGACAAGTCTAACATCTCTTATGGTTGTCTTAGTTACTTATTACCATGTAACAAACTCGAAACTTAATGGCTAAAAATGATGGTCCTGAACTAGCCGACATCTCTGTCACTTGTGGGAAGATATATGAAAGCGTTTCGTAACCACAGTACTCGGCCTCATTGGAAAGGTAGTGAGCAAGGTCATCTGAAGACTTACGCCTCGTTCATGTTTCATAGCTCATACTACATATTTGTTCACACTTTAGCTGTTATTTTACTTGGAGTAGTGACATGTGGCCTTACCACAGGACCTGGTCTTCCTCACGACGTGGGTAATGGGCTTCATTACTAAACACCTTGGCAAGAGTCCAGTAGCTCTGTTCATTGAAGTACATATGCGGAATCTCTTACTGATGAAGGAAAAGGGAGAACATGGAACAATATTGATTGGTAATAGAGACTGGAAGAAGTAGAGATACAGCATGAAAGAAAGGCGAAGCACACAAGGACAGCACGGGACTGCAGCAGCATCGTGCCTGTGGTTAACACATCCTCTCCTTCCTGGATTCTGAGAAAGGGAAAGACTTGAGATTAGATACACTTATTACTTTTTAATTTCTTTTAGAATTTTTTTTTCAGTGCATCCATGTATTGTGTGTGCACATGCGTGCCACTGTGGCATGTGGGTGGAGATCAGAGGACAAATTTTCAGAAGTTAGTTCTTTGTTTCTACCCTGTGACTAAGTTCAGGTGGTGAGACTTGGCAACAAATGCCTTTACCTCCTGAGCCATCTCATTAACTCTGATCCTGGACCTGTTTCTGTAGCCGTTTTCGACAATACAGTCCTATACAGAGGAGTACTTGTTAATGACAAGCTACTTTGCTTTGTCTTCTGTGCGTCTTAATCTTCTTTTAAGAACAATTTTCTGCCCTCCACTACTACTTTCTGTATTATGCTTTAACTTTCATTAGTAAATATGAAGCACGTGTTTACTATTATCTTATATAAGGAGCATGGAAGTGTGAAGAAGGCTAGCTCATGTCAGGAAGCTTACATATACCTAGTCTCTTAGCTTAAAGAATAAGGGGTCCATTATAGTGATCTCATCATTAGAAAGAATGTTGTCTAATATTTTTTGCCATATTTACATATAGCCATTTACATTTATTTAGTAAATACACCTGGTGCATTGAAATATAAGGTTTTGAACACAAATGACTTGTTTATAGTATTTCTGCCATATTTTTCCTTACTACTGACCCAGCCCTGCATCATATCTGCTGTTTATGGTTAAGAAGTCACACTCCTACTGTAATCATTCAAGATGAATTATTCTTAATAGTAAGTCTTTCTTATTGTTTCTTTGTACATACTCATAATCAACTTAGTCTAAAAATAGACTGTGAGTATTTACCTAAGACAGCACTTATCTATCTTTCTATCATCATATTTAAATGCTCATTAACATAAAGTATGAATAACGAACAGTTCAGGTTTCCCTGTTCACTCCATAGTGAGAACTGCAGGGGATGAAAATACCACTATTGAGACTCAGAACTTCAGATTACCACTATGTACCAACTGCCATAACCCATACCAAGGTTATGGCTTGAGTACCCCAATAATTGCATATGCATGTTCACCAGATATGTTAATAGACACCTGAACATTAAATAGATTCTGTAGCAAGTTGTTTTTAAAGACATTTTTCTTTCAGTGGGTAGTACAGTGCAATGTTTTGTAGATCATGTACAGCTTCTCCTTTGCAGAACCTGCCCCAGGTTTTTCTTTCTTTGAAGGTACCACATGGTTAGGAACCTGCTCACGTGTTTCTGGAGCTGACAAGAGAGCTCAGTAGGTAGAAGCACTTGTTGTTCTGGCCGAAGACTTGGGTTTGATTCCCAGCACCCACATAGTGACTCACAACCAATCTGTAACTCCAGTTCCAAGAAATTCTATGTCTCTCCTGAGGTCCATGGGTACAGGCACACTGACAGTTCACATAAAACACTCACACACATAAAATAAAAGATTCTAAAAATAAAATACTTATTTTTTTTTTACATCTTTACAGAAGTATATGTTGCGCATTGGACACATCTCTTCATACCTCAGTGACTTCTTTTTTCTCACCTTTCCTCTCCCACTAGTCCTCTTTGTCCCCCTAGATAGCTTCACCTCTACTTTCATGTAACATGTAATATACGTGTATTTGTATATGTATAATATATATATATATATATAAAGATTTTATGTATCTATATTTTTTTCAAGGTTCATAATAGAAGTTGCAAGAAGGTTATGAAAATACCTTTAGCTTGGGAGCCTGTAATTTTAAAGAAAATTTAGGAAAATGATGACTGTTACTTCCAGGCTAGTAGGTACATCACCACCATCATCATCACCATCATCACTATCATCATCATCACCATCATCACCATCATTATTATCATCATTATCCTGCTGAGACTAACACCACCTGGTCTTGGACTTGCTATTTGAGCATGTGACCACAGATCTACATCTCTGGTCCTCCTCTTACTGCTTTAAAGATAGCTTGGGGTGGAGCTGCTAGCCCTCACTACCCTAGCATCCCAGACAGAGGCAACTTCCGTGCCTTTCTGGGTCTCCCTGCATTAGTAGGACCAAGGCAGTTCCATTCACCACTCACTGTAGGCAAGGATGCTGCAGCCTCTCTCGTCCTTAAGAATGATAGAACCAGGAAGGGTGGTATATGCCTTTAATCCTAGCACCAGGGAGGCTGAGGCAGGTGCATTGCTGTTGAATCCAATGATCTACAATGTGAGGCCAGCCTGGTTTACAAAGTAAGTCCAGGACAGCCAAGGCTACACAGAGAAACTATGTCTAATAAACAAAACAAAACAAAACAATGATAGCCTGAGAAATGGTTTCTTCCTGAATCTCAAGCCAGCACAATGTACAAACATATTACCTTAAAAAACCAAAACAATAGAGCCAGGCGGTGGTGGCTCACGCCTTTAATCCCAGCACTCAGGAGGCAGAGGCAGGTGGATCCCTGTGAGTTTGAGGCCAGCCTGGTCTACAATGCAAGTCCAGGACAGCCAAGGCTACACAGAGAAACCCTGTCTTGAACCCCCTCCCCCCAAAAAAACCCCCAAACCAAACCAAACAATGAAAACACCAAGAGAGAAAATGCAGCCAGAGTTCAGCCTTCTAGGTCTAGGGCTTGGTGAATTCTAATTGGTCAGGGTATCCTTTAGAGAACGGAGAATACAAACCTGCTTTTTGGGAGGAAAGGTTTCTCTACGGAGCAGAAAGTGTGTGAGAAACAAGAGAGAGAAATATACTTCCAATTGGCCTAAGCCACAAAATGAGTTGATTTTCACTAGCTTGGGAGAAACCTAAAGGGCAGTTTGGTTGTTCTATGTCCTTGTGAGCAAAATCTGAGTACCTCTAATGTGTTAAATGAGCAGATTAGTACATTGGAGGATGCAAAGTCAGCTCCTTATGAAGCTGCACAGGGAATGATTCTGTATGTTCGGAAAGGTGGTGAGGTAGGAGCTATTCTGCCAACAAATTAACATTATATCTTATGTGTTGTTGGTTTAGAAAGGGCCTAATTCTCTGGTAGTGAATCCCCTTTGTTTTTATTTGTTTGACTTTAAAATTAATCACATATAGTATGTTCAAGTATTACAAATTCAGAAAAATGAAGTAGTGTCAACTTCCATAGTTTGAGTTGTAAAACATTGTTATAAACATAATTAGTTTAGTTCAGTGCCAGACCGTGAAGAATTAAATATTTCTTAATTTAGTTTGAGACTACAAGACCTCTGACATTATATTTGCACACATCATAACATATACTGTTTGAATATTTATCATATTTTACACACTTATTTAGTTTTCTATTTGTTGCTTCACTTATTTATGTAACTGAGCTTATAGATATTACCTCCAACTTCAAATCATCAAAAATTTTTGATTTAAAATTTCTATACAATATATTTAGCTCAAGATTTCCCCTCTTCAAACTTTTCCAGACCCTCCCCACTTCCTACCTCAGCCAATTTTATGCTTACTCTCTCTCCCCCAGAAATAAAAAAGCAAAGCAAAAAAAAAAAAAGAAAAAGAAAAGAAAAGAAAAGAAAATCAAAACAAATGACCAAGAACAATAAAACAACAGTAATAAATGATTGTCAAAATAAAACCAAAAAGTCCAAAAATAAAATGGAGTTCATTTTCTGTTGGTCAACTGCTCCTGGGCGTGGAGTCTGTCCTGGAGATTGATAGATATGCCCAGTGGCATTCCTTCCCTTAAAGAAAATGATTTTCTCTTTGCCAGTGGGTATCAGTCACAAATAGCTTCTTAGTTAGGCTGGGACTTTGTGTTTACTTTCGCCTGTCAATGCAGGGTCCTCATCTTGCTTGAACCTGTGTGGATCTTGTGCTCCATCCCAGAGGTCCGGATGAACCTTACTGAATGTATGAAGTTTGCCCAGATCACTCATCTAGCAAATGAATCTCAATTGCACTGGGTTTCTTTTGGCATCAAACCCCACACTTTTTGCCCCCAAATAGAGTCCCTTACAGCATTGGCAGCCTTTAGTACTGGCCCACACACATTGATCTTAATTTTTTTTTTCAGTTTTACTCAATTTAAATAATGCAGAGGTCCAATTACCTACTGATATGTAGCTAGTTATTGAGGATTTTGAACTCAGTAGGATATAAAATGGTTTGATTCTTTTTTTTTTTAAATTAATTTATTCATATTACATCTTGATTGTTAGCCCTTCCCCTGTTTCCTCCCATTCCTCCCTCCCTCCCACTTCCCCCCTTCTCCCCTCCCCTATGTCTGTGATTGAGGGAGACTTCTTCCCCCTATGTATGCTCTAAGATTATTGAGTCTCTTCTTGGTAACTTGCTATCCTTCTTCTGAGTGCCACCAGGCCTCCCCATCCAGGGGACATGGTCAGAAAAGGGGCACCAGAGTTCACGTGAGAATCAGATCTCACTCTCCACTCAACAGTGGAGAATATCGTGTTCGTCGGCTAGGTCTTGGTAGGGGTTCGAAGTTTACTGCCTATTTCTCCTTGGCTGGTGCCTTAGTTTGAGGAGGACCCCAGGACCCAGATCTGCCTGTCATAAAGTTCTTCTTGTAGGTTTCCAGGACCCTGTGGGTCCTGTTATTTCCCCATTCTTCCATGCTACTCTCGCCTCATTTACACTATGGAGTATTACTCAGCTATTAAAAACGAGGAATTCCCGAAATTTGTGGACAAATGGATTGACCTAGAAATTATCATAATGAGTGAGTTCACCCAGAAGCAAAAAGAGACAAACGGTATATACTCACTTATATCAAAACACTAGTCCAAGGGATACGTCCCATGAAAAACCTTACTTACCAAGAAAGTGGGTCAGAGGAGAGGACATCCTATTGGTTTGATTCTTTTAAATAACTGCTTTCACACGTGCTCTGTGGAATTGCCTGGTTCTGTGTCTTTAATGAAATCTCAGGGTTCACAACTTTCTGGTTATTCCTGGGTATTAAAACTTCGTTCAGGTCCACTTTATAAATTTCCAATTCAGAGTTCTCTTCCCCACGCCTATGATGATCAAATGTTCTAAGAGAATGGGAGACAATCCTCTTGGCTCCCGCCTTCCTGTTCTCCAGTTGCTCCACCACTTCCCGTCAGTTCTGTTTCGAGTGACCACACAGATGAAGATAGACTGAATTAGTTATTTGGAAGTTTCTCCCTCTCTGCCCTTGGAATTTTACTTAGAGTTGGTGTGATGCTCATTATTTAAAAGTTTGTCCAGCCCCTGCCACCATTTAAGACTCTCTCAGAAAGAGCTGCCCCGCTCTACTATTGGACCATGGCATCTATTTCATCTGGATGCCTCTTCTGTCAAAGGAGGTGGTAGCGCCTGTCGTACTGGATCCCTGTCCCCTCTACCTGCCACAAAGAGCTACTTCTCCTTGCTGCGCTGTTCTTTCTCTGTGACAGTAGAACATTAATACATCTGTCACCTTTAAGCCTGGGGTGACTAACGAGTATCTCAGGTGTCTCTGATATGTTCACCTTGGAGTGAACAATAGTGGGGAAGGCTTGGCACAGCCCTATAGAGTTCTTTAGTTCAGTTAGCCTCTGTGGAAGAGAAGTGCAACACTGAAGGGGAGGGGAAGACAGACGGGGAGGATCAGAGGAGAAAGAGAAAAGGAAGAGCAGAGGGATACGGAAGAAGAAAAGAAGATAGCAGTGAGATGGAGAGAGTAAGGAAGAGAGGGGAGGGGAGGGGAGAGAGGTAAGAGGAGAGCAGAGGAGGTGGTGGGGAAGGAGCAGAAGAAGAGAGGAAGGGGATGAGAGGAGGGAAAAGGACAAGAGAGGAGGGGGAGGGGAGAGGAAGGGAGGGGAGAGCAAAGGAGAAGAGGAGGTACCTGAGAGGTGGAAGGTGAGGACAGGAAGTTTGACTGAATAAATGGGCTGGTTCTTCTGCTTCCATCTGTGAGCTATGTATAAGGTTCCTATTTTCAGTAGCTTGGTGACAGTTTCCAAAATATGTGTGACTTGATTCTTCTTCTTCTTCTTTTTTTTCCTACTTAGCTTTGGGGCAATTCAATTTTGAGGCAACCATATAATTTCAAAGAGCAGAAAAAAATTGCATTTAATGTTGCTTGCAAAGGTAGAAAAAGTAATTTAGACTAATTGTTCTATCAAGTGATGCTTTTGTTTTCCTTAATAAATATCTCATGTATCAAAAAAAATGAAACATGGGAATGGAGTGGTGGATCAGTGGTTAAGAGATCTTGAAGATGTTGTGGAGAAACTGAATATGACTGGGAACACGTCCATCAAACACACATGTCAGATGTCTTACACCACCTAACTCCACCTCCAGGGCATCCTGCACCCTCTCCTGATCTCTAAAGGCACCTATGCTCTTGTGTCCACACCCACACACAGACATACATTTGGCTAAACAAATAAAATGAGTATTGTAGAAAATAAAAATGTAAAATTATCCGTGGTAAATAAAATTGATTACTGTTGTATGATTCATGTTCATATTTTTTTTTACACTTGTGAGTACCAATGATCCATTTTTATTTTGCAGATGTGAGCACTGAGGAATAGATTGACAAAGGACTATTTTTCTAGAAAACTATTCTTTCTGTCAGTGTTAGATATCTTACTTAAAGCATCACTCCAATTTTATGAATTTGTCATGAATTGTACAAGTATCTGAGATACTGGCCATAGGAACTTCTGAAGTTACTCATGCTGGAAAATTTCTATACAGGATTAAGGAACCTCAAATAGGTGAGGGGAAGAAGTCATTAAGTTATGAACTACAGTGGCTCAGAAGCGCCATGTGAGTTGTACAGGGCTGGTGCTCTGCTCTCCTGTATAGCACACAGTGGGACTTCTGTGAGCCCAGTCAGTCTGTGGCTCATCGTTCTCCAGAGGGATGGTGTAAGAGTGAGGACAATGCTTGCACAAGGCCAACACAACCGGTCATAGTAATATTACACTGCCTCAAGCTGTGAGAGCCCTTAACAGAAACAGGTACTGCAGCTAAGCATACAACCGAGCTGGGGGTCTTAGGAAAAAAAATAAAAATGTCGAAAGAAATGGCAGAACTGTTATATTATTCTGTGGCTGAATACAAAGTTTTAATTTAGAGGAAGTCATTATCTAGATGTAAACAATCTGACCATTAAAAATCGGCCATTTCTTGGAAGGACTTTTTGAAACAAGTCACTCTGATCATAACAGATTTGTGGAAGGCAAATTCCGTTCCATCGTTTTCTCTTCTAACTTAGGTTAAGGAGAGATCAAACGCAAAGCAAGGTGCCATGGTTTTTAATATAAAATCTTTTGTGAAAAGGCAAGATGGGGTCAGTGAGGAAAAATTACATGACAAGTATGAATAATAATTTATAATGCTGGATTTGAACAGAAGTCACACATTTACTGGCAGGGAATTCTGACTAGGCAAGGAAAAGGCTATCTGATCCACCTTTGATTTCACAGTTTGCATACTTCCGTAAATTACTATATTCTATCACCCATCTTCTCCCTCCTTTCATCTTCTCTCTTCCTCCCTCTCTTTCCTTCCCTCTTGTCATTTGTCCACCATTCTGCACCACTTAATTAGCCTGCATTCTGCCATGCAGAACGCATGTCCTACAATTGGAGTTTGTAAGGTACCTCCCTGCTATGAGAGACACTTATCCCCCGGGGGAAGCATAAGCCAAAATAAATGCTTTCTTCCATAGGCTGCTTTTGGCTGTAGTATTTTATCATGGCAAAAGAAAGCACCTAAGATGCTGGCCGGTATCAGAGAATTGGGTTGCTGCTGTGAAGTACCTCGTTTTTGATAGTTTTTGGAAGGCTGTGAAAAAGTTTGGACTAGAAAGCTGGTTGAATGCAGAGTTTATGGACCATTCTAAAAGGAATATAGGCATCAGTAGTACAAAACTAAGGATAGACATCCGGCTCAAGACGTTTCAGAGGTGAACAAAGACTGGACAGGCAACTAGGCTAGAAACCATTGGTGCAATATTTTTTGACACAGAATTTTCCTGCCTTCTTTTGGTGTCATAAAACACCCTTGAAGCTAAATTAAGGTATAATGGCCCAGTTTTTCATCAGAGGAAGTTACGGCATAGTATAACATTGTGTCTACGATACGGTTATTACTGATTCCCCTTATGCAGGGTTACAGTGAAAAGAAGCAATGGGGCAGGAAGAAATGCAGAATAGAACGTTTGGGAAGAAAAAGAATACTATGAAACTTAACTTTATAACCAAGGCACGCGCTTAAAGAGAAGATGACCATGTTATGGAGATTAATATCATTAAGGAGAAACCTCCTACTCTGTACTGGGACGCTGTGAAGAATGACTTGTATCCTACCCAGATAAGCTTCCAACTTGTAAGTGGAGAAAACTGCCTTTTTGTTTCTTTTTTCTTTTTCTTTTACTTTCCTTTTTTTTGGGGGGAGGGTTTGTTGTTTTTTTTTTTCAAGAAAGGGCTTCTCTGTGGAGCCTTGGCTGTCCTGGACTCAACTCTGTAGACCAGGCTGGCCTCAAACTCACAGTAATCCACCCGCCTCTGCTTAACTTGTAAATGGAGAAAATTGCCTTTTCTTTTTCCTTTTTTTTTTTTTGGTTTTTCAAGACAAGGTTTCTCTGTATAGCTTTGGTTGTCCTGGACTCATTCTGTAGATCAGGCTGGCCCTGAACTCACAGTGATCCGCCTGCCTCTGCCTCCTGAGTGCTGGGATTAAAGGCGTGCGCCACCATGCCCGGACATGCCCGGATGAAAAAACTTTCTTGCTCCTAGGAGTTTCTTGCTCCTAGAAAGCAGTTGCTTCAACAAACAAAAGCTCCTGCTAATATGAATCAAGAGGGGCATGGTGTCTCAAGTTGGCAGTTGACATTGGCAGTGTTGTAGCCATGGTATTGGTTTCAGAGGCATAATACGGTTTTACGGTTCCATGGTCTCAGGGAGCCACTGATACCAGGCAAAGTGTGGAAGGGAAGGCTTTTTGAGGCTTTGCGTGGAACTGTTAAAGTTAAGCTGGGGCTGCAGTAGAGATGCCAAGATTTTGGAGATTTCAGAGTTCTGAGATATATGTAAGAGGAAGAAAGAGAGAGGGAGAGAGGGGAGAGAGAGAGAGAGAGAGAGAGAGAGAGAGAGAGAGAGAGAGAGAGAGAGAGAGAGAGGGAGGGAGGGAGGGAGGGAGGGAGGGAGGGAGGGAGAGGCAGAGAGAGAGAGAGAGAGAGAGAGAGAGAGAGAGAGAGAGAGAGAGAGATGCATACTGCACACAGAAATGCATGCTAAAGCCCATGAAACCAAAATGCCAGTCATCAAATATGGACCTAGAGGACTTAGTATTTATCAGCTGGATCTTGGTCTTGATTTGGCCCAGTATGTTTGCATTCTGCCTCCTGTCCTCCCTTTTGGAATGGGAACATACAGTCTGTACCAATGTGTCTTGGAAGTATATAATTTACTGTTTGATATTTTTCCCACAGGGGGTAATGGTTAAAAGATTTTGGTCTAGAATTAATGAATAGTGTTATGACTGTTAAAAACTATGGGAAAATTTGAAGTTGATCTAAATAAGGCAACGGAGAAGAGGACTGTGGGCGATTGATTGAGAAATGTCCCCCATGGTCTCAGGAATTAACACTCTGGGTCTCAGGTATGTCTTACTGTATTAGGATGCAGAGCCTTGGTGGGGAAGGGTATCGCCAGGACAGGCTCTGAGGTGGTCCATCCTCAACCTGCTTCCAGTTCCAACTGTCTGTTTCCTGTGTGTAGGTGAAGATGGGAACTTCAGCCTTGTGTTCCAGCTGCCATGCCTCCCCGGCCACTGTGGACTGTCACTCTGGAACCCTAAATGTAAAACAAATCCTTTCTTTTATTATGGTCTTTTATTATACCATCAGAAAAGTAATTAATACAATATCAGAAGCTGAAAATATTCTTAAATGAAAATTTAATTAGAAGAACAGTACTTATAAATTTAAATTTTTACTTCAGCTCAAGATTTACCCTTATTGTAGGATTTATGTCACTTTATTTCCTTGATTTGATAGACTTTTTTTTTTACAACATTAAATATGACTAACAAGTATAAGGTTTTTTAAATTGGCAGTAATAGTCTTTTATTAATTTATAAGTGAAATTGGTATTCAACACTCATATGTAAAGTAAAAAGTTAGGAAATTTTTTAATAAATATCTCTTAACATTACATTTTTAATCTTCAAAGAAAGGTCCACATTTCATGAAGGATGTTTGTTAATTTTGAAACCATTTATTTCTGCCCTAAGTGTTCTAAAGTTGATGCACAATTTGAATATTAAAGTTCTTACCCAGACATTTCACATATATTTAGTTGACTTATATCAGAATATTTAAGGAACTAATAATATTTGCCTTTTTTTCCAAAAGAAAGAAAGCCAGGGACCCTGTTTAGTAATAATGAAAAAGACCAAAACACCAGGGCAAGAATATTTATTATTGTGAATTTTACAATCCTGATTTTCTTAGACCATTCATACACTGCAGCCTGTACAGGAATTTAGTTTGAAAATGAAAGTAAAGTTAGATTCTCTTCCTGATGACCATAAAATGAATATGTTAAGGAAAAAGGACTGAAAGCCCTCAGGGTAGCCAAGCCCAGCACGAATACGGAATCTTCAATCAATTGTCTGGGAACACAGAGATGGAGTTGTGTTTTACTCTTGACTTACAGAACTCCATCGCAGTCTGGGAATTCAAGAGCCAAGATGCAGATAGGAGATTCTTTGATTTTAAGTGAAAATGTGGTGTTTCACCTTGCTCAGTACATTTTGTGTCCTTAGATCTATAACTTGCCAAGCATTGGATTTAGTCTATGGTAAACTGGTACCATGGCTTCTCAGAGGGGGCGGGAAATGTGTGTTAGGTTCCCTCACATTAGACTACAGGATGGAAGTAGAGAGGATTGGATTCAGGATGACAACGCTCAGTATCACAAGTCTCTCCAAAGGAGTTCTTGGGACACTCAAGGCTTTCACTGAATCTTGTTTGTTCTTCAAGTGGATAAATTTAGCAAGAACAAGGGCCAGTGGAGGAAAAAAATAAGGATGGCACATTCAAAGCTTGGGAGGGTCTCCCAGGGACTCTGAGCAGTCTTCTCAGAAGGAAAAGCCTGGGAACAAATGGTGCCTTTTACTCAACTTGACGTCTCCTTGTTTGGATGCTTCCCTTATGAATGAAACGTTCTCTGTGAAGTAATTTACAGTTTTGAGAACCGAGTATATTTAAACAGCATTTTTGTGGATGTTAGAAATAAGGAATAAGTAAAATCCTTCAAAATGAAAACCACGGTGTTTCCTTTTGATCTGCGTGAAAAGCATTGGAGAAGTTTCCAAGTATTGATTTTCTCCTTCCAATGCCTCCGTAGGAGGTGCTAGATCAACCCAGGTGCACTCCCAAGGAGTGGGTGGGAGGCTTCTGTTGAGTGTCTTACCCAGATGGATGCCATGGGACTGCTCTTCTTCCTCATGAGATAAGTCAGCTTACTGAGGATTTATTCGAAGTGGGGGACTCAGTTATAAAGAGTCAGGTTTAAAATGCTTTTGTAAGATTATGTGCTCACGTAGTCTGGTTGTTGAGATTCCCTGGCATTTCTGGAACGATAAAAAGTACATCTCTTGGCCACCTAGGAGAGACACTTCCCTTCAGAAAGACTTTTTAAAGGAGCTATAGTATATTATTTTTCAATACCTTTAATCATCTAGACTCTTCCTGTATCTTGAAATTGATATTATTCTCAGAAGCCAGATGGCCTGCAACAGATTTGTTACACTTCTATGATCCATTATGCAGTTAACATTTTTGTGAGTGTGCCCCACTGTCTGTCTTATGAAATTTATTAACTTTAGTAATACATTGACCATAGAGAATATTATGTATTTTGCATATATCAAACATATTATCACTAATAAATATATAAACCAATACATCATATAATTGGATAGAATAATATAGCAGTTTATTTTATATTATGTGAATTTTGTCGACAGGAAATCCCCCTGATGAAAAAATAGCATAATATTAATTACTGGCACCATCTGTGGAAAACAATAGGAAAAACCAATATTTTAATACAATGACTTCATGCATGTCAGTTATCTTAAACATTAAATGCTGCAGTTTTGTTGATGCCATTTACCTGTCTATTAATTTAAATAACGGTTGTACTTACAGAGGTTAAAACTATGAATAAATGAATTAAAATTAAATATAATGAAATATTTAAATAGGTGTAACATGAATCTGATTCATTCTCTGACAACATATCCTGTATGCATGCATGGATATACAAATTACTGTGCCATCTGCTAGGTTTTTACAGGTTGAGTAAGAATTTTCTTTACACATGAAAGATACAGTGTAGATTCTTTGTAGCGAAAAGATTTCTGCAGTTGAAAAGGCTGAGACAAATGGTCTACCTAACGCCTGCCAATGGTCAGACTCCGAGCGTCTTCAAAAGACAGGGGCAGGGATCATCCCAAGGAAGATAATTTTCTATTTAAATCTTGGGCTCCCAAGCTAACATTGTGCTAATTATGACAATGGAGGCTGCTCCTAGCACCAAAGGACCACCCCTTTCACCCGTCCTTTGAAACTACTATAACCTGCCACCTGGTGTGTTCTTTTTATATCCACTATAAGCTATGGCTTCAATAAATATTTATTGGGTAAACTAAAAAAATTCTGTTATGGAGAAGAGGCCTGTGGGGGGAAAAAAGGTTTCTTTGCTGTCAGTATTGCCCTAGCTTTTGTTCAGGGAGCTCGAGCCTTCTTCATGCCTCCCCCCGCATGGCCATGTCCACTTACTGAATTCAGAGCTTTGGGGGAGTTTGGATGTGGCTGATAATTCTTTTTGCTAGATAAGGATATGTGCAGCTAGTAAAATTTGTATTTCGGGGATCCTTTGCAAAAAATAATTAATTTAGCTCCTGTGACTATTACCAAGTTTTCCAAACCATGTTCTGCTGCAGTTGGGCTAGGAAGATACTCAGAGGTACATTGGCCCCACCACTTCCAAGGACAATACAGATCTGTGTTGGGGAGGGAGAAACGAGATTATCTTGAGATCAAGAGAATTTGGTCTTTATCTAAACGCCTATTTTTAAGAGTTATGTTCTGCCTATTTATTTAGAAAGTGTGGTATCTGTTTTATGGGTGACTTCAGAATACATGGCCATGATCATGGGCTGCTCAAATCCCTTTGATTTGTGAACTTCAGAGCTACACGACCTTGGACATGGTTCTTAAGTTACTAACTTTCCTTTTCCAAGGCAGAGCATGCCATTATAAGATGCTAGTGGTATTATTGCTTACCTCTCACCAACTGTATGCCAGCCTATGCAATGTCAGTGCATCAGCCTTCAGTGTGCAGTACAATGTCACCGTCACCATAAATTATTACATATTACCCACCCATCCAGATTAAGAAAGTAGAGGGTTTTAAATGGATGTTAGTCTTTCAAAGAGAGCATCAGGAAGCAACAGCAGAGCAAACATAAATACATGTAAAAATGAAAGACTCCTCAATGTCATTAGACATGAGGCAAAGCAAAATTAACTGACAGGAAAGATTCTTTCTCCTCAAACTATCATATATGAAATAGTCCAACATATGAGGCAATATGTGTACTGTCAGTAAGAAAGCACAAAGGAACATCTTATTTGAGGGAGAAATTCAAAGTGTAAATCTACTTGCCTTTTGAACCAGAAATCTTACTTTTGCAAACCTACCCTAAGGTGATTTATAGCCATATGTCAACCATACTATATGTATTTCCTTTATGATCTCCACCTTCTCAGAAACAGATGAGGAAATATGCTAATAAAAAACTAATAAATACCCAGCAAAGTTTTTTTTTGAAAAATACAAGAACAAGCACATGAAGTTAACAAATTATGTTTCTATAAATTAGGGAAATTTAAAAACTCTAGTCTGGGAACTGAGAAAATAAATGTTGGCATACTTTTAACCAAAGATTTTGTTTTTGTTTCCTTAAATCTCTTTCTCCCTACTCCACCCCAATCCCTTCCAACACCCCAACAATACGTAGGGGAGAAAGAAGGTTAGTGAGGAGAGGGAGTGTAGTTTTCCTTAGCTGTTTCCTGCTGTTTAGGGTCAAACGGGTTCCTTGGGGCAAGACCAATCTTCATTTCAAGATAGCTCTGACTTCTTCTATTCACACTGCATCAACAGCAACCAGGAGCAGCAGGGGGAAGCACCAGTAGCTTTCTTCTTTCTTGGAGCCTCCAATCTTTCTTTGGGGCTGGCTTTTATCCCCACTGATCAAGACCACACCCTCACACAAGGTGGTTCAGAGCTGAACAAACATCACTTGCCCTCTCAGGAGGCTGTGTATAAGCTGTGAACAAACTGGAGCAGCCCCCATAGCCCACACCTCGGATTAAAACCAAAACATGTTTACATTTAACCCAAAACTTCCACAATAAATAAATGTAGGTTTTGATCTAGAACATAATAGTTATCTGTAATTAAATGTTGCCAAGAGATGAAATAAAGATTTGTCTCTAAAATGTCCACTCCGCACTTACCCCAAATTTTTTTCCAGGAAAAAAATATTTTCTAGTATCCTTTCCAAATCTTTAGGGAGTTTTCTGACAAGTTGTAGCAGATAGAGATGTCCACTCTCAGGGTTTACACTGTAAAACCTTTTAGTCGTTTGTATTTAGTGAATTGAACAGCCTTTGAAACTTAAAATATTTTTTTTATTTTAAATTCCACCTATGTAATGAATATGACTTTTATACAATTGGTACAAATTTTGTATCTTCTTTGTAGGGAAAAATAATAGTAAAACTGAGAGTTCAGTTTTTTAAAGGTTTAAATTTTAACTCTATTTGAAATCCAAATAAGACAAGACAAAGATATTGTTAAAGGATGTTGCCACTAAAAGTAGCACAATGAAAAGTAGGAAAATGCCTGCTGTTGTTACTTTTCCCACCAGCAGTACCAACCTACCTTGGGGTGCAGACAATGGCTTTCCCAAAAAGCATGCGTGCCATAACGACCCCATGTTCCTTGGTGACAGCAATACCATCAGTCCCAATGTTTGACCTTGGCCTTCATTCTATCTGGTCTGTTTGTGAAAGCAAACACTCTTGGCAGTCATTCTTTTCCCACTTAAACAGTGTTTCAAATCTCAATTTTAGCTAAGCTCTGCCTTCTGTGTTGTTTAGTAGAAAGTGTGTGTGTGTGTGTGTGTGTGTGTGTGTGTGTATGTGTGTGTGTGCACGTGCACATGTGTGTGTGTGTGTGCACGTGCACGTGTGTGTATGTGTGTGTGTGTGCACATGTGTGTGTGTGTGTGTGTGTGTGTGTGTGTGTGTATTTGAGGTGGGAACCTCAGTGGAATACTAGAATAATGTCTAGAGACAGCTAAAGAGAAGATTATTCCACAATTTCGTTTTTGATTCTGAAAGTCAGTTGAAATTTGTCTCTAGTTCTTAGAGACTTACACATAAAACACATCTTTATTATCTCAACCAATAAAGTATTAGAAAACAAAGAAGCTGACTGAGAGTAGCCAAGCTCAGTGGCCTGAGGGAGCTCCATGGGGTCGCAGCATTTGGACCTCAGGCTGGCATCAGGCTTGGCATGAAGAGTATACTTCTGGGAACTAAGTATCATCAGAATCCAGAGCACGATGAGCAAAAGTCCTTCCCACAGTTCCTGTTTTTACCTTTATAA
Organism: Acomys minous; assembly: GCF_964271855.1. Taxonomy (NCBI): domain Eukaryota; kingdom Metazoa; phylum Chordata; class Mammalia; order Rodentia; family Muridae; genus Acomys; species Acomys minous. Next base: position 57,055,418 of record NC_140493.1, on the reverse strand, counting down.
AGACACTAAAGTGGGATGTTGTAGATAATGTGTTATGAAGGAATATTATAGAGAAAACAGAACATAAAAACAGAGAATGTTAGCCCATAGGAAACCACTGCTGCTGCTGCTGCTGCTGCTGCTTGCTACATATGGAAATGTTCATATTTAAGTTTAATAGCATTCAATAGCATTTATTTAAGTAAAGTTATTTAAATAATAATAATAATATCAAAAAGAATAAAATTATTTAAATAAAATTAAAATGTATTTAAATAAAATTTTGAGATATCTGTATTTTCCCAATGAGCTAGGGATTGGGAATCCCAATCACCTGGTGGGTGATTTCCTCTAAAAAGAAAATCTATATCCTGTGTTTATCTCTTATATTTAGGATGCTTTCATAGTACCATAGGCTGGAGAATATCCTTCTTGAAAATGTGGTCTTTTTAAAATCCACTTGATCATTTCTTTATTTCTACTTATTTATTCTTCTCCCATACGTTACATCTGTACTTCACTTTCTCCTCCCTCTCCACTCCTGTCAGTTCCCACCCACCCTCCACCCTTCCCCAGATACATTCCTCCTCTACTTCTCCCACAGCGCACCAACCTCCTACAAATATCAACCAAACACTGCCATAACGGGGGACACTAAGACTAAGCACAAACCCTCGTATCAAGCCTGGACAAAGCAACCCAGAAGGAGGAGAAAGGTCCAAAGAGCAGGCACAGGAGTCAGAGACAACTCCCATTTCTTCTATTAGGAGTCCCACAAAAATACCACACTACCCAACCAAAAGGTATACATGGAGGAGCTAGGTCTTGCCCATACAGCCTCCTCAATTGTTGCTTCAGCCTCTTGAGCCACTATGAATCCTGGTGAGTTGATTCTGTGGCTTGTGTTCTTGTGGTGCCCTTGATCCCTCAGGTTCCTACCACTTGCTCCCCCTCTTTTGTGGGGTTCCCTAGGCTAGCTCTGGGCTAGAGACATAGATCAGCCATTAAAGGCTAGGCTCACAACCAAAAATATAAAATTCACTTGATCTTAACTGGGTATGTTGATCCCTCACCTTGCTGCTGTACTTCATTATGTTGCATGGCTGGAAAAGAATGAAACATTGATTAACATTTTCAGGTGTTGTAATGGATTCTTTTGGCAGCTGTTTTCAGTGATTAATACATTTACTTGCATTCACATAGCCCATTATATTTGATTAAGATATTGATCACTAAAATGGGGGAAGGACAAAAAGTAAAAAATAAAAATAGAGTTCAATTAATTGGATTAAAAATGTTTGATCTATAGAAATCTAATATTGTATCATTTTGAAGAGTACATATTTCTAAGAGGCACATCTGTAATACACTGGGGAAATATAAGTAAAAAGACATAAAAATATATTGGTAAATGACTGAAAGACGAGGCACTCTTCAGAGCTGATAGCAGTTACACTGTGCTTTATAGACTTCTGGTATCAGTGGCAACAGGAAGGAACTCCTGGAAACCCAAGGAAACAGAAACTCCTGTGGAAATCAGGGATTAGGAAATGCTGCAGGACACAACAGGAACAGTACAGACAGTATGTTGTCACAGCTGCCACTGTTGTCATCGCCTCTGCTGCAGCTGTAGGATTCCGCCCTCACAAGGCCTTGATTTCTTGACTTACTCACTTTTAGTTCAGAGTCCTAAGAGCACTGATCTGGCTTAGCTGAGCTTATATCTCATGGTAAAAAAAAAAAAGACCCAGAAAAGAATATGGGTCTCAGAGGGCCTAGATTTTGTGTCAGAATTGAATACAGGAAATTCTCTCATCAAAAAGCAATAGTGTAAGGAAATGATTCACAAAAAGTAAATTGAGGAGGCTTTCTGAGGAATAGTGTATATGAATTTAAAATATGTCTGGAAAGATACAAGACATTAGGGGCAGTTGCCAGTGTTGAAGGTCTAGGCTATATTAAGGAAGGGCTAAAATATTCTGAAAGCTTATATACATTTTTGCATATTTTACAATGACACTATAGTCCTATAAGTCTTATGTACCTTTAAAAGTAAGTCTTGGAATTATATTTTAAAAAGAACATTTGCCTTTAAGAGAGAATTATATACCCACAGCACTTTTATGCTTTCATGGGAATAATTGATGAAAACCTTGTTCAGCAAAATTCAAGCAAGAAAAAAAAAACCTTCCTGGGACTGCAGAGATTTCACCGTTGGCTAATCTACTTTTTCCCCCCTTGAAATGAGTTGGCTTCATCTACCTTTAGAAGTTCCTTCTGCTGAAAACTCTGGATGATTTTTCCCCTCTGAAGCCTGCCAGATACTTTGTAGTCAAATAAATTGTCAGAAAAAGTGCTGTATCTAGAGATTTTTGCTGTAATAAAAATGTGGCCACTGCTTTCTCTGAGTTTTTCACCATTTAAGATTATATATAAAATCTCTGAAAAGTAGATGCTGAATTACATCATTTTTAATTGAGCATCCAGAAAACTTTAGTTTTATATGAACAGACAGACATACAGACAAGCAGACAGACAGACAGACAGACAGACAGACACACACACACACACACACACACAGAGAGAGAGAGAGAGAGAGAGAGAGAGAGAGAGAGAGAGAGAGAGAGAGAGAGAGAGAGACAGACAGACAGACAGACAGACAGACAGACAGACAGACAGACTAGGGGCACAGAGACAGACACAGAGACAGTCAGAGGGAACAAATCAGAGACAGGCCACATCCACCTAAGTCTGTAACACTAGCACAGTTACATATCTCCCAATATCTTGGAGCCTAAAACTGATGAAAATCCTAACCTTTATTCATCTAAATGCAACTAAAATTGTCTGCTACAAACTTCAAATGGGTCACATTTAGAAGTTTGGTTTGTGGTACATGCATATGCATTTGCTTTCACTTAAGTCATTCATTCATTCCTTTATCACACCTGTATTACATAACTTTTAAAGCCATTTTCATGCTGGACAGTGATGACTGAAAGTGAATCATCTACAAAACAGGAAGGCAGCACACAGCTAACCAGGAAATTTGTATAACACAGTGTGATTTGTGCTGGGACATCTCACCTGCTTTGGGAGGTCTGAAATGGATGGTTGCTACCAGCTCGAAGAGTTAGTGGAGCAGTGTCTTGAAATATGCATGAGTGTTTTCCATTACTCAAATTCTTTTTTTTATTTTAATTTTTTATTAATTTATTCTTGTTACATCTCAATGGTTATCCCATCCCTTGTATCCTCCCATTCTTCCCTCCCTCCCATTTTCCCCTTATCCCCCCTCATGACTATTCCTGAGGGGGATTTGCTCCCCCTGTATATGCTCATAGGGTATCAAGTCTCTTCTTCGTGGCCTGCTATCCTTCCTCTGAGTGCCACCAGGTCTCCCCCTCCAAGGGACATGGTCAAATATGAGGCACCAGAGTTTGTGTGAAGGTCATACCCCACTCTCCACTCAACTGTCTTGTAGTAATCAAACTAGAAAGAGGAAAACTTTTGTTTGTTTGTTTGTTTCCACAGTTTTGGTGTTTCTGGACTGTGATCAGTTGGTTGGCTTTATTGCTGTTGGGTTTATGATGAGACAACGTGTCACAGGTGAGGAATGTGTTGGGGGAAGGCCCGCCACTTCCTCAGCATTTCGTCATGACCAGAAAGCAAATGGCTGGAGCCTCACTAAGGCTCCATGCCCTTGGGGCACTAAAGATTTCCCACTAGAGCCCCACCTCTTAAAGTTCTCTCACTTGCTCAGAACAGCACTCTGGATATCAAACATTTAATACTTGAGTGTCACTAGGAGACACTGTGGATTCAAGAAATAAAACATGAAACAGAATTCACTGGATGGCAGGAAGAATAGTTTGAATTGATAAGGTGAAGGTTCGTGGAGATTTTGAGGTATCAAAGCAGAGTACTTTAGAAATATCATTGTTTTTCAAGGATGATAAATTACTTCATGCCTTGTGTGTGCCTCTGAACTGATAAGAAGGCACTAGCTATTTGATGTTTACATCCATGACATCTCTGGCTATATCTCTGACACAGCACAGGACCCTGGAACAGAGCCTTGTGTCTATTCCTATAAACCACACTCATTGTTCAAGATTTTGGCATGTGACCCTAACCAAACTAAAGCAAAGATTATTTTGTAATTTCCAGTAGAAAGATGCCCAGTCATTTCTGTATGCCCTGAAATTTGAGAGCGTGCTGTGGTTTGAGCTCTGGGCAACCTCTTGCTACCATGTGACGTTGGAAATTAAAGCCAATATGACAGAAGGCAGAGTAAAGAGATGGAGAGAAACCAAGTCCTAATTATATTTTCTGGGCCTTGAATCCAGTCTTGTCATTTTATGAGAGCCAATAAATTCCCTTTTTTGTCCAACTGCATTTCGTTGTATTTTCTTTCAGTTGTGACCAAAGTCCAACTAATGCAGCCCTGAAAGAATGCAGTGAGGAAGAGAAGAGAGTATGCTAATGTTTAATAAGCAGCTATTTTCTCAACTTATGAGAGCTAAGTACTGCTATTCTTTATGTTTTGTTTTAAATAAAGGTCAAAATAACCCAGAAAAGGAATGAGTAACCTGTATTAACTCAAGGGTCCACCTACTTTTAACTCCTACTCTTTTTCCCATCATGCTTTGTGTTTAGTTTGAAGTTGACAGTAAGCCAGCAATTCCAAATCTCTTCCAGGCAACACCAGTTATTCTGTGAGATGCTAGGAAGTGTTGCACGAGAACAAAGTTCTCTTTTTTTGTTCTAGAAACTCTTAGTTTGTATAAAAAGGTGAATCTACTTGCATCATGACCTAATTTTATGTCCTAAGTGGTGTTCAAGGGTTCCGGTGAGATAGACACAATGTTAACTCAAGATTTTTAGTATTTATGTATTAGGTCGTGCACAACACTTTTTAAAAATTTATTCAATGCATTGACTTGTTTTTTTATACTTGAGGATTTAAATTTTCACTGCCAGTTTGATTGGAGATGTTATGTCACAGACTCCTGTGAGAGGTTGCTCCTAACATGTCTGTGTGGTGTGAGCAATAGTGGAAGTTTAAAATAAAAAATAGATTCTAAGAGTCTACCTTTTAGTGAAAATCAGAATGATATGGACTAGTTGTCGTTCATCACAACTGTAAGTTGTCAGACATAGCTTTTGGGGAAAATGTTCAAGGTTAAATAATTATCTACTGTAGAAAACAATAAACTCTGCTCTACTTTTTAATAAATTCATTTTTAAATGAAGAGGCTTATATAATAGTAAAACTGTACTTGAAATGAAGACCTGACACAGAAATATCATTTTGTTTAATAGTTCTATGTAAAAAGACATGGAAATATGGTTTTTGGACAAAGTGGATCAATTTTATTATATTATCAATAGGTGTGTGTGTGTGTGTGTGTGTGTGTGTGTGTGTGTGTGTGTGTGGTGGTCAAGTATGTATGTGTGTGTGTGTGTGTCTATGTATATATGTATGTGTGTTGAGTGGTGGTCTAGTATGTAAATATGTGTGTGTGTGTCTATGTATGTATGTATGTATGTTGAGTGGTGGTCTAGTATGTATATATGTGTGTGTGTGTCTATGTATGTATGTGTGTGTGTGAGTGGTGGTTGAGTATGTGTGCCATGGCATGTATGAAGGGGTTAGAGGAAATGTTTTCTGGGGTCTGGGAGTAAACTGAATTGCTGGGTTACCATTTTCACTTTGAGTGTAACCTTATTTTCTTTTTATTCTTAAATTTTACAAATATGCTTTTGCTCAGTTATAAGATGTTAATGGCATATGAATAACTTTAAATTTCATACAGATACCATTCTGCTTGAGTTTATTTAATGTAGCTTAGAAGCTTACAAGTTCCAATGAAAGCGTTCCAATCTGCAATCACATTACAGTAGAGGTCACATGTGTGGAAAAGCTTAGACCACTGAAACAGGAAGTTAGAGAGATTACCTTTCCTTATTCTATGACCAAAGGTGTGCCCCAGTCACATAAGCACATTGCCTTAGGCCGATCTCCGAAACCTACCACAGCCAGTCAAGCACCAATCTTAGGACCACATGTTCCATCACCACGAACACTAAGGGGACATCCAGACAAGGCCCAAACCAGAGCAGATCGGCTGACCAGAGATCTTCAGTGACATTTGAGTGATGAACAGAATAGAAAGAAATGGATCCCCTTGAGATATGGTAGACAGCTTGCACAAAAGTCCTGAAAGGAGAGTGTTCCTGGAAGAGTGAGCTGGCAAATGTATATGTGCCCCGTTCTGTTTTCACATTTGACAGGCATTGTGTACTTCTTTGCAGACTCAGGGTACATTTTGACTAACCAGGCGTCCAGTTGGTATTTTATCTAGCACCAGCACTTGGTCACACATGAGATAACTCAGTCTAAAAGTCAGAACTTATAACGAAAAAGTGGTTGACCTAATTTGGGTCATGTGACCAATTCTGACCTAGGCATTTTTTATTTTTGAAATTAAGATCAATACATCTTTCCATATTTAGGAGGCAGGGGCATGGCTCAGTGGGTAAATCAATTGCTGTGTAAGCATGATGATTGGACCCCAATTCCACAGCTTCAAGAGAGAGAGAGAGAGAGAGAGCCAGGTGTGAGAGCATGTCCCTAATCGTGGTGCCCCCTAAGTCTGTAGACAGGAGAATTCCAAACACAAGGCAGGAGGATCTTTGGAATCATCAAGGCAAGGAGAATCCAACTACCCTGAGGCACCCATGTCAAGCAGACACAATTTGATGCTGTCTGCTAACCATGCAGCACGCACACCTACACTCACACATGAGCTCCCTATCTCAGATACATCCTTATTTCTTTTTTCCTAAAATGGATCCTGAGAGTTTTTAGCTTTCTCTCTAATAATTGTATACTTTATGTTGTGTTGATTATAGTATAAGGGAGTTTAGAACCTCCTATATAATTTTGGAGTTTATGCCCAAAATTATAGAGAATTGTATTTCAGTTTGATTTGTTCATTTTTACATTGACACAAAAATTAAGTCATTTTTATCTTTCTGATTGGACTTCATAATGAATTCCATCTGTCAATCAAATTTCTAGCTTGGATGAGCACATTCAGTGACTTGATAGATTTTTCATTTTGCTTCAGTCGTATGTGCTTGAAAGCAAAAATTTGGTGAACTATAGACATCATAATGCAGTATATGTATATAGCTGTACTTTAGCTGGAGGTCAAATGACTGTGTTGTCATTTTTGTTGGATTACTTAATAACCCCTATAAAAGCTAGGAAAAATTAACATTTGTCAAATGAAATAATGCACCTTATTAAAGTTTTTAAGTGAAAATAATCCATCCAGTTACTCTTGAAAAAAATATATTTTCAGTAGTTTTTAAAGATTTATTTTATTTATGTGTATAATCTTTTGTTTCTATGTATGTGTGTATTACCATTTGTAAGGATCCCTGTAGAGGCCAGAAAATGGAGTCAGATCAGCTGTAACTAGTGAAAAGGGGATGATAAGCCTCTCTCTCCCTCACATATGGGTGCGTGGAACTGAACTCTGGTCCTTTACAAGAGCAGCAAGTGCTCCTTTCCACTGAGTCATCTCTTTACCCCGCAAGTATTTATTACATTTACTAAAACATTATAAATATCTTCATACTGAAGAACGATGGCCAACAGTCCAGTTTCTTTCTGATAAGTTCCTATTTCCCTTTTATTGAGTATCAAATTTAGTGTTTTTAAATAACAGCTGAAATTAATTAATCTTCAACTATATCTAAGAACACTCAGCTTCCTGTATTAATATGAGTGTTCCTTAGTAGTAATTTATGCTTGCTTGTGCTTTCTAGAACATATATAATATAAAACCATTAATTTTATATTGCTAATGTTGAAGAGTAGAGGTAGTATTTGGTAAATCAACAGACATTTTTGAAAAGCATTTTGTTGAATCTATGTCTAATTTTTATAAATCTTCATTTTAAATATATAATTACCCTTTAAGATTCATTTCATAGCAAGTTTTTTCTTTGCCATTATCATCCATGCTTTAACATGATATACCATGTTTCTTGGTATTTCATGTCCAGTATTGCTTGATGTTGGTTGAAAATTAACATATGTAACAAATAAGATATGCAATATTGCATAGTTTCCTGTTGATTAGGAATTTAGAGATAGCTTAACTACTTCTTCTCTCTCAGGGTCTCTTATAAGCTGACTAGAAGAGTCAGCTAGAAGTTTAATATAATCTTCAGTTCTTGATGAAAGTACACCTGCTTCTAAGCTCATCACGGGGCTGGTGAAAAGATCCAGACACTCGTGTACTTCTGGGTCTCAGTACACTGGCTGTTGGCCCAGGGCCTTTCTCAGCACTTTGTTACACTCATTAGAAACTCGTAATACTGCAGCTGGGCTATAGGTGACCTAGGGATCTGAGAGGCAGAAAGGATGCCGTGGAAAGTGGGGGAAGAGGGAGAGGTAGAGCAAGAGAAGAGAAGAGAAGAAGAAGAAGAAGAAGAAGAAGAAGAAGAAGAAGAAGAAGAAGGAGAGAGAGAATGAGAATACCAGAGTCTTCTTGAATTTATTAACAGTAGTGACATTTCATCATATTCCATGATGTTTTCTATATCATAGTCATTAGAGTCAATCAAGAAGGTCAGATTATGTTCATACACAGGAACTATAGGCCACAGGTAACCAGAGACAAGCCTCACAGTGGGTCACTTGAGAGGCTGCATACTCTAATAATCATGATAAAACCTATAAGCTAACTATTACAAGAGAAATAGGAGTTTTTTTTTGGGGGGGGGCAGGCTTTAATTGACATGCACATGATCAAGAGCACAACTGACCTAGTAGAGTTTTGCTATACAAATCAGAATCCCTGAATTCTCAAAATATCTCTGTTCCCTTTGACTCGGATGATTTGTGGCTTATGATGCTCCTAGTCTGTATGATGACCTGCATACATGTTCCATGATGCCCTGCTGTTCGGAGGAGTGAAGTGCAGTTGCCAAGACACACACAGTGTGAGCTAGAAGGGATCTGACTGATGATCACCAAGTCTCGAGCAATGGAAGGAGCTACGAGTCACGAATCAGCCACACGAGTGGGTTTATGGAGGCAAAGGGATGGTTGCACATTGGAAGATGTTAAGATGTTATGGAGCCTGAGGAAGAAGCTATCCATTGTTAGGAGCTAACTGCTTTGGAAAATGTCTCTGCTCAATCTGCACCTTTTTGTTCTCATGTAGTAAATGAGGAAGGAGCAGGCAATGTCTTCTACCCGCATCTTACAAACCTCGGTGAACCACATGTAAAGAAATAAATCCATTACAAAGAGTAGGGAAATACATCAGTTTAATAGAGAAGGCTACATCTTATACCTAACTGTAGCTGCGCAGAAATGGGAAATGAAATAGAAGCCTGCTGAGGGCAAGCTCCTTGGCATACCATGACATCCCTAGTGATGAAGCAGAGGAAAGAATTCATTTGAGCAAAGGGAAATAAAATTAAAGTGGATAGCCAATGACACAATCCTTACAATATTCCCACACTTTGTTTTTCTATTTTTCATCCCTCTCAAGGAAATCTTCTAGACAAATAAACAAACAAACAAACAAACCATGTTTTTTAAAAAAGACACAGAAGAGAGCACAAAGTTCCAGCCTTAGCCACACTGCTATTCGCAATTGCTAGCTGCTGGGAGAGAGAACATTAGTTTTCTTCAATGGAGTATCAACTGCCTGGAAGCATAGACTCCATTTTTGTTTGTTTGTTTGTTTGTTTAAGTGGGTTGGGTGACAGGTTAGTTTTGTTTTTGTATGTGTCTACTTTTTGTGCAATTTTTGTTTCATTTTGTTTGAAGAGAGAAACAGTACAATGTCTGGTAGATAAGGAGTGGAGGAGCTCTGGAGGAAAAGGATATGACTGAAATACATTGTATAAAACTGTAAAATAATAGAAACCCACTCCCTGCCAATCCCCTGCCTCCTGAGCTGGGTACTGTCACCTGAGATCCACTGCTGTGCTGATAGCTCTGTCTGCATTCCTGAAGAGGGCTGCTGCCAAAAAAACCCTCTCAGGGTAGACTCCCAAGTCCCTGCCCAAGTTCTCCCCTTGGGGCACAGCAAGCATCATTGAGCTGAACTCTGTCCCCTGAGGTCCATTGTCTGGCCCATAGCTCTGCCAGCCTTCTTAAGGTGGCCTGTTGGGCACCAGGGAACATCCAGGTTAGACACCTCCCCATCAGTCACCTGCATGCCTGGTCCCCATGGGGATGCCCAGCAGTGATGAGTTGCATGAGTTCCATTATCTGGTCCTCTTCTCTGCCTGACTTCCTGAGGAGTCTGGGAGGCCCTGGGAACATTAAAATTAGACCCCTTCTTGCCAATCTTCTACTGCTGAATTCCCCTAAAGCACACCAAGAAGTAGTGGTAAACTGCACCCAATACTCTGTGCTCTATTTTCCAGACCACAAATTTTTCCTGCTGGCCTCAGGAACAACAAGATGGCGAGAGGCCAGAATAAGAATCAACAGGAACCAGGGCAACATGGCACCAACAGAGCTCAGATATCCTACTACAGGAAGCCCTGGAAATCCTAACACAGCTGAAACATAAGAAATTGACCTTATGAAGATGATAGAGGTCTTTAAAGAGGAAATGAATAAATCCCTTAAAGAAACACAGGAAAATACAATCAAGTAGGTGAAGGACATGAATAAAACAGTTCAAGATCTGAAACTAGAAATAGAAGCAATAAAGAAAATACACACTGAGGGAATCCAGGAGATTAAAAACAAAACAAAACAAAACAAAATGAAATAAAAAAAACCAGGGAAGAGAACAGGAGCCACAGACATAAGCATCACCACAGAATACAAGAGATGGAAGAGAGAATCTCAGGCATGGGATATACACTTGAAGAAATCATCAGCCAAAGAAAATGTTAAGCTAATATCTCAAAATATATAAAGAGCTCAAGAAATAAAACATCAACAAACCTAATAATCCAATTAAAAATGGGGTACAGAGCTAAGCAGAGAATTCTCAGAAGAGGAATCACTAATGGCCAAGAAGCATTTTAAGTAATGCTCAACATCATTAATCATCAGGGGAAATAGAAATGACTCTTAGATTCTATTTAACACCTGTCAGAATACCTAAGATCAAAAACACAAGTGACAGCACATGCTGGCAAAGATGTGGAGAAAGCAACACTGCTCCATTGCTGGTGAGAATGCAAACCTGTACAACTACTTTGAAAATCAATCTGGCCGTTACTTAGAAAATTGGGAATAATTCTACCTCAAGATCCAGTTATACAGCTCCTTGGCATATACACAAAAGATGCTCCATCATACAACAAGGGCCTTGCTCATGAATGTTCATAACAGCTTTATATGTAATACCCAAAGACTGCAAGCTATCCAGATATCCCTAAACCAAAAATATTAAAGACAAAAGAATCAAGAAACTTGAAGACAAACAGAAGGAACTAGAAAAGACCATCCTGAGCAAAGTAACCCAGACCCAGAAAGACACACATGGCATATACTCACTTATGAGTGGATATTAGCCATATAGTACAGGATAACCATGCTACAATCCACAGACCCAAAGAAGCTAAGTAGCACAAAGGATACAACAGAGGATGCTTGAATCTTACTGAGAAGGGGAAAGAGAATAGGCAGAGGAAGTGCTTGAAGAGAAAGAACAGTATAGGAGAGGGAGTGCTGAGAAAAATGAGGATGGCGACCAGATGAGACCTACTACAGGATAGGATTCTGAGAGCATATTGGGGTGAGATTGGCTTAGACCCCTAGTAGTGGGCAATATAAAGACTGAAAAGGCTACCCTCTAACCAGACAGGATTCCTAGTGGAGAGAGGAGAATTTACCTTGCCTACAAAATGTTCAGGGATAAGGAAAGAGCAGAAATTGAAGGAAGGTCCAACCAATCTTTGACCACACAGTGAGAGAGAACCAACCCCTGGAAATATTAAAGACACTGTGCTATGTTTGCAGAAAGTAGCTTAACATAGCTGTCCTCTGAGAAACTCTATCCAGCAACAGACTGAAACAGATGCTGCAACTCACAGAAAAATGCTGGGAAGAGCATAGGGAGCCTTGTGGAAGAGTGGAGGGAAGGATAGTAGGACCTGGAAGGAACAGGAGCTTCACAAGAAGACCAGCATAGCCTACTAACCTGGGACCCAGAGGAGCTTGCAGATAAGCAACAACCAAGGGCTATGTTTGTACTGGACCTAGCCCCTGTCCCCCACATGCACATGATGGACAGCTTGGTCTTCATGTGGGCCCCCTAGTAAGGGCATCTGGGCTGTCTCTGACAAGGATTCGGCTTCATGCTTTTAGTCACTGCCCTCTGGTGGGCTGCCTTGCTAGGTCACCATGGTAGAGAATGTGCTAAGTCCTGATGTGATTTGAAGGGCTGGAAGGGGTAGGTGGGATGATTCCCTTTTCTGAGGGGTAGGGGAATGAGACAGGGAGGGTGGGGACTGGAGGAGAAGAGGGAGCAGCTAAAATTGGGATGTAAAGTGAATGAATAAATAAATAAGTAATCCAAAAAATCTGAGACATTATGAAAAGACCAAACCTAAGAATAATAGGATAGAAGAAAGAGAAGCTCCAAAATCCAGAAAGTATTTTCATCAAAATTACAGAAGAAAAATCTCCCAGCCTAAATAAAGAGATGCCTATAAACATATAAGAACTTACAGAACAGCAAATAGATTGCACAAGGAAAGAAAATTCTCCCACCACTTAATAATGAAAACACTAAACGTACAGGAAAAATAAAGAACACGAAAAGCTGCAATTAAAAAAGACCAAGTAACATATAAAGGCAGTCCTAACAGAATTACACCCAACATCTCAACACCCCACTCTCACCAATGGATAGGTCATTGAGACAATGATAAACAGAGCAATAATGAAACAAACGTTATGAATCAAATAATCCTAAGAGATATTTTCAGAACATTTTATTGAAACATAAAAGAATATACCTTGTTCTCAGCACCTCAAAAAACCTTCTCCAAAATTGATGAAATTCTGGGTCACAAAGCAAGCCTCAACACATACAGGAAAATTGAAATATCCCCTCATCTCTTATCAGACCATCATAGATTAAAGCTGGATTTCAACAACAACACAAACAATAGAAAGCCTACAAAGTCATAGAAACTGGACAACTGTCTACTCAATGACCACTGGGTCAGGGAAGAGATAAAGAAAGAAATTAAAGACTTTTTAGAATTCAATGAAAATTAAGGCAAGACATAGCAAAAATTATGCGACACAATGAAAGCAGTGCTAAGAGGAAACTGGAGAGATCTCATACTAGCAACTTAACAATACACCTGAACTAAAACAACAACAAAAATCAAGCACTCTCAATAGGGGTAAATGGCAGGAAAAAATGAAATTTAGGGCTGAAACTAATAAATTAGAAACAAAAAGAACAATAAAAGGAATCAAGGAAACCAAAAGTTGATTCCTTGAGATAATCAGCTAGCTAGATAAACTCTTAAACTTACTAAAAGAGAGAGCCAATATCCAAAATCAGAAATGAAAAGGGGAACATAGCAACAAATAGTGACGAAATCCAAAAGATCATTAGGTCTTATTTCAAAAGTCTGTACTCCACAAAATTGGAAAATTTAAACAAATTTTAGACAATTTTCCTGATAAATACCTCTTACCAAATTTAAATCAAAATCTGGTAAACAAAGAAGAGGTAATATCAATACTCCTCAAACAATTCCACAAAATAAAAATAGAAGGTACATTACCAAACTCATTTTATGAGGTCACAGTCACCCTGATATCTAAACCATGAAAAGACCCTTTAAAAGCTAAAGAATTTCAGACCAATTTCCCTATGAATATTGATTCAAAAATACTCACAAACCGAATGCAAGCACACATCAAATACATCATCCACCATGATAAAGTGGATTTCATCCCAGGGATGCAGAGATGGTTTAATATATAAAAATCCATCAATATATTCCATCATATAAACAAACTGAAGGAAAACCCCTACATGATCTTTTCATTAGATGCAGAAGAAGCCTTTGACAAACTCCATGACCTCTTCATGCTAAAAGTCTTAGAAAGATCAGAGGAATACAAGGAGCATACTCAAAAATAATAAAGGCAATATACAACAAGCCGATAGCTAACATAACATTAAATGGGGAGAAACTGAAGGCAGTTCCACTAAAATCAGGGACAAGACAAGGCTGACCACTCTTACCATGTCTGTTCAATATAGAATTTGAAGGTTTATCCAGAGCAATAAAACAACTAATGTAGATTGAGGTGGATAAAAATTGGAAGGGAAGTCAAAGTATCTCTATTCACAAGTGGCATCATAGTATACACAAGTAACCAGGAAAATTCTACTAGAGAATACATACAGCTGATAAAAACACCTTCAGTAAAATGGCTAGACACAAAATTATCTCAAGACAACCATAAGCTATCCCTTAGACAAACAATAAACAGGTTGAGAAAGAAATTAGGGAAGCTACACCTTTCACCATAGCTACATATATTATCAAACATCTTCGTGTAACTCTAACCAGGCAAGTGAAAAATATGTATAACAAAAATTTCAAGTTTCCAAAGAAAGAAATTGAAGAAGGGACCAGAAGATGGAAAGATCTCCTATGCTCATGAATTGGAAGGATTTACATAGTAAAAAATGGCCATATTACTGAAAGGAATCTATAGATTCAATACAATTCCCACCGAAACTCAATTATTTACAGTTCATGACATAGCAATTCTAAACTTCATATGAAAAAGCATAAAACAGAATATCTAAAACAATCCTATACAATAAAAGAACTTCTGAAGGTATTACCATCCCAGATTTCAAGATTACTACAAAGCAGTAGTAATACCTAAGGATACTTGATTTTCAACAAAGAAGCCAAAACATGCAATGGAAAAAAGAAGCCATTTTCAGCAAATGCTGCTGGTCTAACTGGATACCTGCATGTAGAGGATAGATCCATATTTATCATCCTGCACAAAACTCAAGTCCAAGTGGATCAAAGACTGTAACATAAAACTGGATACATTAAATCTAATAGAAGAGAAAGGGAGGAATAGGCTTGAATGCATTGATACAGAAGACAACTTCCTGGACAGAACATCAATAGCTCAGGCACTAAGATCAACAATTAATAAATGGGACCTCATGAAACTGAAAAGCTTCTGTAAGGCAAAGGTCGCTGCCAATAAAACAAAACAGGAGCTTATAGAATGGGAAAAGTCTTCACAACCTTACATCTGACATAGGGCTAATATTCAAAATATTTAATGAACTTGAGAAATTAGACATGAACCAAATAATCCAATTAAAAATTGGCAAGGCTCTACACAGAGAATTCTCAATATAGGAGTCTCTAATGGCCAAGAAGCACTTAGAGAAATATTCAGTGTCCTTAGCCATCAGGGAAATACAAATCAAAACAAATCTGAGATTCCAACTATAGCCATCACAAGTGATAGAACATGCTGGTGAGTATGTGGAGAAAGGGGAACAGTCCTCCATTGCTGGTGGGAATGCAAACTTACAAATACTTTGGAATCAATCTGGTAGTTATTCCAAAAATTAGGAATAGTTCTACCTCCAGACCCAGCTATACCACTCCTGCGCATATACACAAAAGGATACTTACTCAACTCGATCAAAGAATGGATAAAGAAACTGGTAAATTCACATAATGGATTACTACTCAGCTGTTAAAACCAAGGACATCATGAAATTTGCAGGGAAATGGATGGAACTAGAAAAGATCATTCTGAGTGAGGTAACCCAGGCCCAGAAAGATACACACGGTATGTACTCATTTATAAGTGGATATAGCCATAAAGTATAGGATAACCATACTACAATTCACAGATCCAAAGAAGTTAAGTAACAAGGATGTCCCAAGGGAAGATGGTTGAATCTCACCCAGAAGGGGACCTAAAATAGACAATGGAGGTGGACGGAGGGGGCAAGTGGCTGGGAGAGGGGCTTGGTGAGAGGGTATGGTGAGATAGGTATGGGACATACGTGGGATGAGACTGAGGACTGGGAGAGAGAGGCTCCAGGGAGTCTATTTTGGGATGATCTTAATGAAGAGTCCTGTGGTGTCTGTGTGTGTGTGTGTGTGTGTGTGTGTGTGTGTGTGTGTGTGTGTGTGTGTGTGTGTGCCTGTATCTGGAACCCAAAGTGGCCACCTCCTCTAACCAGGTGGGACTTCCAGTAGAGGGATAGGGACCCCCAACCCACCAAAAAAAAACCTTTGACCCAAAATTTGTCATGTCTGCACGATATGAAGGTATAAAGATGTAGCAGAGATTGAAGGAATGGCCAACCAACGACTAGCCCACGGGAGAAAGCCAACCTCTAACACTATTATTTATACCCTGCTATACTTACAGACAGAAGCCTAGCATTACTGTCCTCTGAAAAGCTTCATCCAGCAACTGGTGGAGACAGATGCACAGGCCCACAGCCAAACATTAGGTGGAGCTTGCAGAGTCTTCTGGAAGAGTAAGGGAAAGGATTGAGGAAGCAGGAGCATCAAGGACACTATAACAAGACTTATAGGGTCAACTAACCTAGGCCCATGGTGGTTCTCAGACACTGAACCACCAACCAAAGAGCATGCATGGGTTGGAACTAGACTCCTTACACATACGCAGCAGACATGCAGCTTGCTCTGCATGTGGGTACCCTAACAATTAGAGTAGGGTCCCCCTTCTGACTCTTTTACCTGCCTTTGGATCCCTTTCTCATAACTGGGCTCCCTTGTCTTGCCTCAGTGGAAGAGGATGTACCTAGTTCTTGTGTGACTTGATGTGCCAAGGTGGGTTGGTACCCATAGGATGAAGGGAAGCTCCCCTTCTCCCCAGAGAAGGGGAGGTAGAAATAGAAGGAGAAGATGTGAAGGTAGGACGGTGTGAAGAAGAAGGTGTTGTAAGTATTATTTTTTTTTTATAAAATTGTGTTTGTTTCTCAGTTTCTTAACCAGGCTATCGCCCAAATAATTGAGGCTCTGTTATTTTATTTTAACAAGCTTCATAGCACAATACCTAAGCAATTATTGCTCTATTCTCAACCCTCTAAACTAATCTGGCTTTTTCCCAGCTTCCATCCCTGAGATACTTACAGTTGGCTTCCTGCCCCAGCTCTTCTCTTCAGATGTCTTCTGGACCTCTGCCTGTGGTTGAATTCCCTACTTCTTCTTCTAACTCCATCTCCCATGGCTGGCAGGAAGTCCAGTCCTATTCTCTTTCCTGCTCAGTGATTGGCTGTAAGCTGCTTTTTTGGCATATCAGGGGACAATTGGCAAGCAGTATTTACATAACATCGAGACAAGAGATTCTCAACAAAGCTTGCAACCAGATGTGTGTGTGGTGGTGGTGGTTGTGGTGGTATAAAACCAGCATTTGAATTACACATTAACTTTATGCCTGCAAATGGCATGTAAAGTGGATAAATAAGTAAAATTTTAAAGTAAAAAAATACATTAAAATAAAGTTTCTGAATATTTCTGAAAACATAATTATGGTGAATGAACCTTAAAACTAGCATATAACATAAATTCCAAGAAAGAAAAAAGTAGAAGAGAAAAATTAATGTAAAAGAATGACTTTTCCAAAACCAAAGTGAAACCACAGGAAGAAAGCAAAAGGTGCAAAAAGAAAGAACGCTAGTACATTAAATAACAAGACAATGAAGAAATGATGGTAGACTTCCACTAGGATCTGAATCTACCTGGAGACTGAAATTTTTCCAGCAACATGGGTTGATCAGAAAATAAGATTATAAATTTAAAGTTCATCAGGCAAATCTGTTTAGGATGTAGAATACTCAGCAATATTAATCAAGAGTAGAGAAAAAAAAAGCTTTCCAAGGGAAAAAGAACAGTGAGATGTACAGATGACATACAGGACTTTTGGGAGCTACCATAAGTTTTAGCCTATGTTCTGCCTAAAGCTACGATTTTGCAGGAAAATAAGACTGCTGAAAGCAAAAGGAACAGTTGGAAATACTCTCCGAACAGTCCCTAGACCTCACGCAGTGCAGAATGCCCGGGATAATAAAAGAAAGCAAAAAGAGAACAAAGTGTCTTCCTGTAGAGACATGGGACTGTGTTCTGTATCAAACTCTCTGGTTTCTCAAATGATTGTGTCTTGGACTTTTCCTAAATGTCTGGCTATGCTAACAACAAGTGTGTGTTCAGCAGTGTACATCTCTTATGATAATCGTAGGTTAGTGAAGATCAGCAGTCATTCTGAAGGAGAGATAGAAAAGTGGGGCATGTGTCCAAACACTCAATTTTACTAGGGTGGGGCTCGAAGGGCAGGCTTCCTGGTGGCTTGCTTGTCTCAGCATGCTAAGAGCCTCTAAGATGCCCCAGAGGCTAAGAGGCTACTGGAAACCAAAGATTTCAGGGCAGCTGGTGGCAGCTACAGAGAACCTTAGTGGTTCAGCTAGATACAAGGAATTAAGATCTCATGACAATCACATCCCTATGAACAAGCCCTAAGAACACATGTTCACAGAGCAGGCTGAAGAGAGTCCAGCTCTTCAGCTTTCATTGTACAAAGCCATACCGTAACTGAGAAAGTCTATTGTCTAAGATGTGTGGATCCTAACACAGTTGCAAGACACACAAAGAAATGGGGCAAGAAGGTGTAGCAAGCAAGGAAAAAGAATTAATCTCCAGAAAATGATGTCAAAGAAGCAAACGTATATGACTCATCCTGCAAGGAACTCAAAGTAACTTTTGTAAAATATTCAGTAAATTATTAATAAACAAGGGAACAGAAAAATAATTTTAAAGATTTTAGTGGGAAAATTGAAGCCAAACAAGAAAACTTTATGGCACAGAACTGTCTCTCAGGAATGAAGAGAAAAAAAAAAAAAAGAAAAGAAAAGAAAAGAAAAAGAAAACCTTCTCTAGATAAACTGAAGCTGAAGGAGTTCATTGTTTGTAGATGTTTCTACAGAAGTGCTGAGGAGACTTGCTCAGATTGAAATATATAAGCAACAGAACCAAGGCGGGAAGGCACAAAGGTTGGCAGTGAAGCCGACTCAGAACAAGGCTGTGCTGGCACTGAGAACACATACATTCTTCTCAAGTTGTGGAAATTAGAGTAACAGAAAAAAAAAATTAAGTCTTGACATAGAGTTCGGGGATATATTAAACAGCAAAGTTCTTGATGAACCTGTGAGTGGCCCTGGGTTCCTTACCCGGTACTAAGAAAAAAAATGTATAAAAACCTAAAAATAGGTAATAGACAAACATAAAGAGGATTTTCTTTTGGCATTGATAAATGGATGCGGCTAAATCATATGGCTGTGAGTATGATTAGCTATAATTGACAATCAGCTTAAACTAAATTGTTATATGCTCACCCTAAAGGAAATAGAATTAAAAGATACATAAGGAATCCCTGACATCATCAGTGACACTCTGCTCTGCTCGTTGACAGTAGTCTAGCATAGCTGTCCTCTGAGAGGCTCCACCCAGCAAAGGATTGAAACAGATGCTGAGACTCAATTGGGCAGAGCATAGAGAGTCTTGTGGAAAAGTTGGGGGAAGGCTAGAAGGACCTGGAAGGGACAGGAGCTCCACAAGAAGGCCAACAAAGGCAACTTACCAGAGCCTAGAGGGGCTTGCGGATGTGAAGCACCAACCCAGGACCTTGCGTGGATCAGACCTAGGCCCCTTACACAGGTATACCAGATGGACAGATCATGCTTCCTGTAGGGCCCTAGTAACAGAAGCTAGGCCTGTCTCTTACACGGTCTCTGTTGCCTGCTTTTTGATCACTTGCCCCTGGCTGGGCTTCCTCACCAGGTGACAGGGGAGAGGATGTCTTGGTCCTGATGTGACTTGATGTGCTGGGGTGGGTTGGTAGGAGGGAAGCTCTCCTTCTCTGAGAAGTAGGATGGGGAAGAGGAAGGGTGGGGGAAGCCAGGAGGAAAGGAGGGAGGTGGCAGTGATCAGGATGGAAAGTGAATAAATAAACGAAATAATTAAAACAGAAGGCAATTTTAAAAAGACTTTAAAAAGGATATTTAAAATTAAAATAAAAAAATAAAGAATTAGGAAAAGATGGAAATTAAAAAAGAAGATAATGAGAATGGGGTCAGAACGTAACATCAACCATACTTAGGTGACATGTAAACACAGGCAAAGCAACAGGAAAAGAGGGTGGAAAACACTTACACAATAGAGAAGTTTTAAAAAGTAGCAATATATTCTTTCTTATCAGTAGTTACTTTCCATTACAATTATTTTATTATTTTATATTCTTTTGTTGTATACATGTATTAGTTGGCAATTGTCTTTTCACATTTTGGGTAACAGATAAAAGCTGGAGGCAGCTTGAACATACTGTCCAAAGGAGATAAAATCAAGTGCATCTTGGGAAAAACACAGCTCCTTGTAGGTAAGGAGGCGCACACCTTTAATCCCAGCACTCCGGAGGCAGAGGCAGGCAGATCTCTGTGAGTTTGAGGCCAGTCTGGTCTTCAAAGCGAGTGTAGGTCAGCCAGGGCTACACAGAGAAATCCTGTCTCGAAACACCAAATAAATAAATTAATTAAACTAATAAAAATAAAAATAAATAAGATAAGACATCTATGCTTATTTCAAGAAAGTGTGTGTCAGGATAGACAGTGTACTAAGAGAACAATTTAATGGGAAATAAGGAAGGAAAAAAACTAAAAGCTTTATCTCAAATATAATTAAAACATGACAGAACCAATGGGACCAGAGAAGCAGAGAAGCCACTCACCTGAATGAAGTGAGTTTTATGCTCTGGTTATACAGTCCGTACCAAATCTGATGACTGGTGAAAAGCCGAGAAAGCGCGCAGGCTCAGTGCTAGTTCACGCAGCAATGGACTGTTGGCTACTGACTTGCTAAGCCCGCTTTGAGGTTTGCTTGCCTTTGAGGCTAGCATGGTTCCGGGAAGAGACCAGTAGCAAAAATAATCATGCCCTTGGCGGGTTAAAAAGATTTAAAAGCCAAAAAAACTAACGTTGTTCAGAGTATTTACATATAAAGATAATGCTGCTTTGAATACTTTAAAAGAAACTTTTAAAGGAAATAGGATTGTGACTTCATCATGGGTTAATTCTTGCTTTCAGCATAAGGCTAAGACAGATTCTACAAGTGGATAGTCACTATAGACATTTCAGCAATAGGTTTCAACGTCAGTCTCTGTAAGAAGGCAGCGGCTTCTCTGCTTGGGATTCACGGTAGGCAGGCCTGTGAGTGTGGAGGTTTTTGATCCTTTCAATGTCTCCTAGATGAGATCATGGTTTCTCTAGAGTGTTCAACAACTACTTTTTATTTTTTGAGGAATAAATAATTTTATTATAAAAAAGCAGAAGAATTTATTATGCTTCCAGTATATTTATGCAAGTTGGAAAGTTCAAAGATTTGTTACTGAGTAGAATATTTAAGCAAAATTGCTTTAAAATAAAGATCATTAAAGGTAAAGAAACCAGTCAGTTGACTACTCTAAATAAAACATGTCAAGGAACCAGTTCTTCCTAATTAGACGTTATTCTTTTTGTCACTTTTAAGAAGCCTTAGAGAGTAGACAGAATACACTAAATGAAAATATAAGTGTAGGAAATCCTACCATGTTGACTAACAGGTGCCTTTGCCATGTTGAACAAAAATACAGCTGGAAGCAGTGAAACACTTACCAACCTTCTGTTTTCATCAACTCAGTCTGGTGTATTAGAACATCTTTCATCTGCCCATGGATCCACTGTAATAACAGGTGCAATAGCTCATTCTAGAGAAAAATTCATCTTTGTGAAAACTGTAAAATTAATTTGTTACAGATGTGTATACATCTTTTTTCTTTTTTCTTATTTATTTATTTTATTAATTCATTCATTTTACATCTCAATAGTTATCCCATCCCTTGTATCCTCCCATTCCTCCCTCCTTCCTGCTTTCCCCCTACTCCCTTTCCCTATGACTGTGGCCTGGTGGCTCTCAGAGGAAGGATAGCAGGCTACCAAGAAACTAGCACTTTTTTCAGTACTATTTTCCTTTTGGAATTGACAATCTCAAGATCTGATTTCTTTTTCTGACGTTGGTCTGTTCCTTTCTACAAATGGCCTCCTCCCATCTCCAGGCAGCACCCACTGCTGGGTTCCTACCTATACCTCGAACACATACCTCTCCCTGTGGTCTTTTCTGATTCAGCGCTCAAACATGGGCACTGATGGCATTTCATGGGAAGGGATCGTTTTCTTTAGCGTTGAAGATTTCATCTACTTTTATCGTATTCCTTCATATTTTTGTTCTCACTTGATTAGAATCTAGCATGCCTCTCTTATATGCTGTATTGCACTATGTAAAGTAAAGACCTTTCCCACAACAACATTTGCTTCAAGGTAAGTTGCACAAAAATCATACAGCTGCCAACAGAATATACAGCACTTTGGTTTTTTTTTTTATTAATTTATCCTTGTTACATCTCAATGGTTATCCCATCCCTTATATCCTCCCATTCTTCCCTCCCTCCCATTTCCCCCTTATTCCCCTCACCTATGACTGTTCCTGAGGGGGACTTCCTCCCCCTGTATATGCTCATAGGGTATCAAGTCTCTTCTTGGTAACCTGCTATCCTTCCTCTGAGTGCCACCAGGCCTCCCCCTCCAGGGGACGTGGTCAAATATGAGGCACCATGGATCCTGCTCAAACTAAGGCACCAGCCAAGGACAATACAGGCAGTAAACTTTAAACCCTACCCAGATCTAGCCAATGGGCAGAACATTCTCCACAGTTGAGTGGAGAATGGGGTATGACTTTAGCACTTTGGTTTTTTAATGAGAATAATTTTGGAGAAAACTAACTCAAAAGATGTTGAATCAAAACTTCAACTTAAACTATGGCTTAAATATACTAATATTATGAGTTTTACCACATACTTGTGTGATGTGAACTACTTTGGGGAATATTTGTTTAAGGGACAAAAATTCATCTTTCTTATGTTAGGGATAATATAGTATTAACATAATATATTTAAGGAATTTAATTATATATTTAATATATATTCAAAGACATGCTTAGATATATCTTAAAACTTTGTTTAATGATAACTATGAACACTAATATCTACTCAAATGGCTGGTTTATTCTATATTTGATTTTGAACTATGAACTAACTTTTTAGTTTAATATTCTAATTTACTAATATTCTAATTTACTTTAATATTCTAATTCTTCTGTCTGAGATTTAGCTAAAGAAAGATTTGTGGCAATATTTCAAAATTTATACAATTTTACAATTTATACAAGTTACGTACGGATACAAATTTCACAATTTATACTTATACAATATATACTAATTCTTCTGTCTGAGATTTGGGTAAAGAAAGATGTATGGCAAGATTGGGTTATTCCCCATAAATTTAATTTTGAGAGCCAGGGAAGGGGTCTACTAAATTTACAGAGCAGTAAACATGCATGCCTGTCTCCAACTCTTCCTCATTGTGACTACAAGAAGGCCAAAATCCAAAATTCCCAAAGATGAGGACTGAACATGAGAGATGAGGAACGCAACTGATATGGTGGACCATAAACATCTGAGCGTGACGTGCCTTGCTAAGAAAGAAGCCGATTAGTAGTGAGGGAATTGGACAAAAAGTGAGGAAATTGGGTGCAAGTGGTCTTAGAAAGATGATGGGTGTGGGGAGAGCTTGCAGTTGAAGAAGTTTAAAATGTGCACTGTCACTGTTCACATTGTATCCCCCACCTCAGTAGTTTACTCTCTCAAGCCAAGACCTTTCTGTAGGAGGCTGGCGGAGAATAACTGGGTGTAACAGCTGCAGTCACAGTGGAGAAGAGCAGAGCCATTCGAACAACAGGTGCGTTAAACAGATGTCTATGTAATAATTCAAGATGTTGCAAGTTCCCTCTACCCACTGAACCTAAGTATTCTAGAAGCCATGTTTAGACATAAAGAGCCCTGTGAATTCTCAGAGGAAATACCCTATTCTGAAGAAGACCAGTAAATATTAATATTGAGGGCTCACATGTTCATCTGGCTAGAGGTTCGTTTGCTAAGTCCCACTTCCCAACCTGAGGTTTAGTCATAATTTTTTGACACTGATTATGTTAAAATAAATTCTGCTATATGACCACATCTTCTAGATATCTAGTAATCTACACCCATAAAATCTCAAAAATATGAGCATGTAAACAAGTTGACATGCCAACATGGATGGGGGAAATCTCACGGATGTCTATTCCTAGAAAACGAGCTATAGGTGATTAATACTTGTTCAAAGAGGGAGAATTAGTCTTCCCTAGGCACAAGTCCCCTAAATGGCTGTCTAATACCAACTGATCAGCCCTAAAAGCAAGAGTAAATGTACTTAGTATGTTGTGTGTGTATAATATATACAGTAGATTATAAATTATATTTATATGATGCAATAATAATTAAGAGGCCATGAATTCAAGGAGCAGGCTGAATAGGTGTGGAAGGGGCTGAAGAGAGGAAAAGAGGCATGATCTAAACTGTATTATACTTAAATAAAAGTTAACATATTAAATTATATATGAAAAATATTCAAATATCCCTAGAAAGGGTAATTAGAAAGCTTCCTAGCATCCATTGCTGAATTCACTACACCACTAGAGAGCAAATGTCTATTAAGTACTAGAAAATTATAGGCTCTTGAGATACACAAGGGAATAAGATATATACAAATCTGGTATTTACAAAGCTTAAATTCTTTTAGAGAAAGATCTGGCAAATGTTTGTTATACAATAATATATTATATCCACACAATAATTTTAGTGGACTAATAAAAATGCTAGTGAGGATAAAGAAAAAGAATAAAGAAAAAGAAAAACATGTTTAAAACATTACAGAAAAAGCAAGACAATGATAATATGCCAAAAGAACAGATATTGCAAATACAGAAGAGATTACTATCCATAAGACAAGGAGACACTAAAATTAACAATGGAATAGCAGAAACAGGAAATCAATGAAAATGGAACTGGGTAGGGGATGAAACAAGGCAATGGTTCAACAGGAAAACAATAACAAAAATATAGTGAGAGAAGAAAGCAAATGTGGAAAAAGTAATTCAGGGACTATCTAAAAATTCAAGCATTGAAAGAATAAGAACCAGAAAGAAAGAACAGGGAAAATGGAAACTATGAGGAAACCTGTACAAGAAACTTTCTCAGAATTGATAGAACTTTAGCGACTTGTAAGATAATTTTATGTTTTATTTACAACTTGTTACAGGTCATTAACTTGTTTATGGTTTAGTAAGTTATTTATTAATTGCATCTGAATTTTTATAGTCATAGAAAATTGTCTAGTAACTACAGGGTTTTCATGTCTGAACCTTCTTTATAAGCACAACCTCCACCACAAACAATAGCTCACAGCAGAAACCATATGTTTGCGGTGATGAATCATCATTATTACTTGAAGTATTGCTCATATTACATTTTTGATGTAATATAAGCTAAGCGTGTTGGCATGTGTAGACAGCTGCCCACCAGTATAGCATACCATGTGATATTTTTACTATCCTAAAATTCCTCTACTTTCCTCCAGCTCATAGCTTCACTTGCTCTAACTCCTGCTAATAATAGATGTTTTTGTCCCACAGTTTTGCCTTCTGTAGAATGCTGAGTATTGGAATCACCCAGCTTGTAGCCTTTTCCGGTTGCTTTTCGAAGTCTGAATTTTTTTAAATTGAAGACTGGGTTAAAAGTAAAATAATCAAAATGTTTACATGTGGTTTAAAAAAATCAAAATTAAAATATGTTGTCTGAGATTTCAAATACACATAATTAAACCATTGGGAAGACAGAAGAAATTGAGACAAAAGTCAAGCTGAGTTCGTGTCCAGGTGAAGAAAGAAGGTACAATTTAGTAAAGGAGACATAGGATGTTGAAAGCAATGGCATTTTCATATTTCATAAGGCTACTGAGTGAATTTGTATTTCTTTAGTTATTATGTTAAACATAATAATATATATTCTTGTATAAGAACAGCACATTTCAACTCTTAAAAAAATCACAAATGAAAGGGATTGAACACATCTGATTTATCACCACAGAAGAACAGAATCTACTTATTTGAAAGGAAAACGGGAAAAAAGATTCTAAGTCTTACCTTGGATGATATTTCATTGATTACAAAAGAAAATTCTGAATAGAAGTGTAGAGGGGTTTGGGTATTGTAAATTTTAATTGTCAAGGTGCTAGATTGTAGCCTCAAAAGATATAATTAAGTTCCAGAGTCAGACTAGACAAGTCAGAAATAGATACGTTGGCTCATTAATTGCTGATATCTGGCAATGAAGGCAAGGAAAACTGATGGCAAGTTTGGACCTTATTGAAAAACTAGTTTGAAATATGATTCCAAAACTCTTTCCTCAGACAATTCACTAATACAAAGTAATTTAAGGATATCTCAAGGTGAAAACATGTTTTAAATTCAAGAAACTGGAAATGAATGTGACCAAATGGGATTCTTTTTTACCATTTTCTGCACAGCATGATAAAGAAATAACTTGTGAGATTAATTTTGTGCATATACATTTTGGTAAAAATATAGAAAACAACCCAGAATATGTGTTATGTCTGGTACACACTCATAGTACCAGCGCCCAGAAGACTACAACACCAGGATTTGAAGTTGGACACCAGTGTGTCCAGAGGAGACTTTAATGAAACAAGTCAAATGGAATTTTTAAAAAATGATCTGGGAAGGTAGCCAACAAATATTTCATCTTCCATGAAAATATCATTTTCTGATCAGGGCATGGTGGCACACACCTTTAATCTCAGCACTCAGGAGGCAGAGGCGGGTGGATCGCTGTGAGTTCAAGGCAGGTCTGGTCTACAAAGTGAGTCTAGGACAGCCAAGGCTATGCAGAGAAACCCTGTCTTGAAAAACTAAACAAAAAATTATTTTCTACATGTTGAACTTCAATTATCTTCTACCTACTAATGTGGGAGTTCAGGGAGGCAGCCACATACCCGCAGTACAGTCTATGAAAAGTTGTGATGACAGGGTACAGGGTCTGTCACATAAGGTCACACATACAAAGACACTAGAACCACGTATACAGAGAGGTGTTCAACATTATGAATTTGTAACACCTAAGCAGCTGCAATGAATATTCTATATGGAAAAAGCATCAATAAACTTACTCTAAAGACTGCTGCTATCATGTTTTCTAAAGTTATTTAATAATATTGTGGCAAGTTTGATAAATACATTTCTAATTAGTGATCAAGTAATAATAAGCTCTTTAAGAGTTTCTCCAGATGGTAGAGGAACCAAATATTTTCTAGACATGTGGAAAAATCTTACAGGACAATGATATTAATCATCAACCTCTTTATAACAACTATCTGATAAGAGAATCAATCCAAATATCCAGTAATATCAATCCAATAAAATGGTGAAGCGTACTCTGTTGATAAGGTATTATTTTAAAAGGAGAATGATCATTAAAATGCCATGTAAAGATACAAAGCTTTGAGTGTTGCATGTCTAGTGATTAAGGATATATATGGAATATATAAATTTGTACTTATATGCACACACACACATACACACACACACATATATACACACATGTGCTGATAAAGAGACACATTGCATCATGTAAATTACTGGCAGGAAGCACACCCACATGTTAATGATGACTACAACATGGTGATTAATGTTGCACATCTTTTCTGCCTTTCAATAATTTTCTTCCTGGGTTTTTGGTGCTATCAACAATTGATTATCTAAGTTTCGGTGTGCTGAACTTATGTGAATAGCTCTCTGCACAGACTACTTTCTTGTAAATGTAAGAAATAAATCTTCCTGAGGCATTAGCATTTTCTGAATAACCTTGAACTGACAAATGTAAAAATACTTAAAAAAAAAAAATAGAGACTGCCCATGATAACCTATTTGAACGTACCCCTAAATCTTTGGTGTCAAATGATCGCATTTAATGATCATCAAAAGACATTTTGTAGGAGCCTGTAAGAAACAAAATCATGCAATAAATGTCCCAGAAAGACAACTTTGTAGCAGCTTTTATGAACTGCCACAGACACGGAGAAAGCATTCTGTGGGGAAAGCACTTGGAATTGATGGGAATATTTTTAAGGTTGTTTCCCAGGCTGATCTGGATCCTTGTAACATTAAACTGTAAGTGATTTAAGTTTATGTCCCCCAAAGATGTTGGAGGAAGGAGGCGGGGCACACTGCAGTAACATAAAAGCTTCCAAATCTCCACATGACAGATTATTGACATTACTGTGTTTGCCGGGCCAGGCTCATGTCAGTAATAACAGCCCCCCACCCCCATCTGTATCCCTGAGGAGCCTATCCCAACCTCACACCCCATCCACACTGCAGAAGGGCTGAGATTTGTTCCAGAGCCTAGTGCTTCTTTCTATGTTGTCTGAAGAAGGGAAGTCCTGAAATCTTCTAAAATAACTTCTTTGCAGGAATATTTGTACATGAGGTTATTTCAAAACGAAAAAGGTCTTTGCTGTCTGCACTGAGGATTAGCTTCAACATTTTTTCCTAATAAGTAGAATTGAATACGCAGCAGACTCCCTTGTACCTCGTCCAACAATTTTTGAATAAAAATAACTGGAAGGTATGTAAAACTAGACTATGGAGAATGTCTCTTTAAAAATTTCATGATATTTAATAAAGGTTTCAGACTGTATACATACATTTATTTAATATTCTTATTCATAATTCCTGTTTCATATTCATCATAAGTTACATTCACATGTGCATTTATATGAATGTAAAAACAGCAGGCAAACAGACATCTAAATCATTCACGCTTAAGAGTGGTCCCTGATTCGTAGGCTGTAATTTATGAAAGATCTAGTGTGTACATGAGGGATGTAATAATACATTGAAATCATTGCCATTATAGGCCTTACGTGTGAGCAAAAGTGAGAGAACAGTTTTATGTATATTAAAAACTATATAAATACAAGTTTATATATCACAACAGATGATATGAAAGAAAATGAACAGTATCTGAATAGAGAAAAACAATATGGTCAGAGAAGAGCTATCTGGTTTGGTGATATTTGACCAGAGATCTGACTGATGTAATATAGAAAGAACATTCTAGGTAGAATGAAGAGACAAATTCGGGGTCCCTGAGATGAGAAGCGAACCAGCATGTCATAGTTCAAATGGGACAAAACTTACCAGGACATAAGCACAAAAGAAGTGTATGGCTATGGATCAATGAGATAATACATTTTCAATGTAACTAAAAATTTAAATATTGTGTCATCAGTTACCATATGAAAAAATAAAAGCAACAGAAAAAGTAAAATGTGATGGTGTTGAGTCTCTTCAAAGGTGAATAAACATATAAGTAATGGATATTTGGTTTCTATTATGGTCAGCTATTACCAAAATAATTTGTGAAATATGTGAGTTTTAAGTGCACACACTTCACATACACTGGATCTTAAAAAGTTTTCCTGGATAAAAAAAAAATAGAAATCAAGAATGACCCTACATGTATCCCTATGTTTTTGAAATGGAGCTATTTTTGTAATAGTTGGAAATTCACAGACAATAGTATTAAAATAATCAGGTACATAATTTTAAGATTTTTATCATCATTTTAGTCACATAGTTACTCAGCAGAGTTTTGAATCATAATAAACAATGTTTTCTGGGTTCACTTGGAAAATCTGGCATGTCCCTCTCTGATGATAAACTGGTAACTGTTTGTGTTTGGACATTTAACTATATTATTTTGTCTGCAAGCATGACAGGTCAGGGAAAGAAGAGAAAAATTTTAATATGGTGTTTCTCTAATATAGGGAGCCAGCGATATGGTAAGTCTACACTTTCTTCTAAACCATGTGTCAAATACATCGCAAACAAGAAGAAAAGCAAAATTTCATGACATGTACATATAAATTTTACATACATGTGTAAATTTTTTAGACATCTAGTTTATACATCTGCTATAGTAGTAGTACACTAGCATCTCTTGCCATGTGGCATCTTCCACTGTTCTGTTGGAAGACTATGATGTTCCTAAAGTTGTTACAATGCTGAAAGAACATTATCTGTTTTTGTTAAAATGCCCTGAGATACAGCATAATAAGAGTATCACAAAATACATTAGGCAACCTGTTCGTTCACACTTCTCTATTACAAAAAAAGCAAGATGTAATTCATATACCATACCACTGATTTAGCAAACTTGAAATTGAAAATCATCCTTGCCTTTGTATAGCCTAAAATTAGTGGTGGCACAACCTGCGGTGATAACATGGGACTTACTAGAAAATTTCACCTTAAGCTACAGAAGTGGTGTAGACATTTACTTCTGAAGCAAACATCCATTAAACATTAAAAGAACAAATCCAAATATCACAAATTACATTTCTACACAAACATAATTTTGTCAACAATAAAATTAATAATTCAAATACCATGCAGTCTCTAATTTTGTACTTGTTTGCTATGTTTCCTGCTGTCATGGCATTAACTACTTAATAAATCTATTTGCCACCCAAACCACTTCTTTCATTTTACATATGCCAGTGTAATATCTGTGAACACTGAATAGAGCCTAAGAGACTCAAAATACAGTAAATTAGAGTGGTCTGAGAAAGTGTGGACTTTGAAGAGATGTGAATTATTTTACTCCATATTGTTTCCCTAATAAGCTTAAAACATCCTAAAGCCTTATCCACTTTGTCCTCACAGATTTCCTGAGAAGGTCTTAGAAATGCATTAGTATCTCCACTTGAGTAAGGAGGAAATTCAATGTGACACTTACCGGTATTTTATTTTAAATTAACTATTATTAGAAGAGGTTGAAATGAATTTGACGTATTTCAAAATGGAAAGCATTAAAACCCATGACTATTTCTCCTATAGAGATAAAAATAAAACAAGGAGTTAAAATGTAAAAACCTGGTGAAGGAAGCTACTTGAAAGAGGTGAGCTTATTAATTTTTTTCTTTCCATATGCTTGGTGTATCTTATTATGCCTTTTATTTAAATTCGGCTTCCTTTCTTGTCTTCAAGAAAAAGACCTTCAGGCTCCCCTTAAAAAAAAAAAGGTTTCAGACAAAATTTAAGGAAGGATTTGAGAGAGGAGATGGTTTTAAATAATGGGCATGAAATAGAAGAATGTTTTTTTAGAGTTAAGTACAATATGAGAAATTTCAATCTTAAAAGTTTGAGTAGGAAATTATATACTGCATGCTTAAATCCTTCCTCCAAGGAGAATAGTTTTAAATTTTAATGTGATTTCCCCCCACTCCCCACTTTCTAGGGACATGACCTTCATTCTTTTGGCCAAAGGCATCTATCTCTGGGTTTGTGGCTGAGGAATGACATGGTTGGGGAGGAAATGTTGGGAGTATCTTATGAGGCATTCAAAGTGAAAGACAAAAACAAGATGAGTCCAGCTTTTGAAAGTAAGAATAGAATTAAGAGGGTACGGATGACTCTTATCTGGAAAAGCAACTCCCTGGATTTATTTCTTTTGTTATCGCTACCAGCCAGGGCATCATGGCTCCTGTGCATAAGAGTTCGCCAACAGAGAGGAGATGCTGCTGGCCACCACTACAGTTGAGTTTTAATTTGGAAAAAAGTGGATAAACAGAAAAATCTACCTCTTCGAACTTTGAGCTTGGTGGAAAGAAAGAGAAGATAGAAGAGATTACAAATGAGCATATTTAGTAAGTATCATTGACATTTACCTTTTTGGTCCTGTGTACAAAACTGTGAGAGATGCTTTCAGGGGAAAGGACCATTCCTCCCAAACTCATGTTTCTTAGTTGTGAGTCTAGGAGGAGGACCTTTTAAAGTCTGTCTTCTATCAAGCTGATTATGATTTGGCTGGGAGCCTTGGTCAGGCAAAGAGAAACCCTGAAGTGTTGACCTCCTGACGCACTCTTGTTTCCAGAATTAGCTATGAGCCATCTTGCCAGATATGAAAGTGGAGCTGGGACTAGAGTATCTCGCTAACAAAGCTCAAGACTTGGAACCAGTGTGGTTTCAGTTGTGTTGCATTCTAGAGAGTTCCTTAGTGTCATTAAAAACTGGGAAACTTAAACCACCCAGGAAGACTACTGAGTCCAAGAATGTAGGAACCAGGCCCAATTGGGCTGCCTGCCTTGCTGTTTCATGTCCTGTTTCTAGCAGCTTCTACGTCTGTGTTTATCTTGGTTAGCTAGTCATGTTTACTGCTCTGAGAACTCGCCCCTCCCTTCCTCAAGACTTTTCCTCCTGTGTGCGATTACCTCTTGAGGGATTTCACCTGGGAGGAGGATTTCTGTTTTGCTGCCTATAAGAAGGCTCTTTGGAACTTTGGGACAAGAGCTGCTCTCTTAGCACGAAGGACCCTCTGTGTTTGTGTGTGTGTGTGTGTGTGTGTGTGTGTGTGTGTGTGTGTGTGTGTGTGTGTGTGTGTGTGTGCATGAATTAAATCCACAGTCCCTCGCCCTCGACTCGGTACCGCGGTGGAGTGGGCGCCACAAGTGGAGGTCTCACTCACCGAAATCAGTGAAAGAAGGGAGCAAGCTGAAGGATCGCCCAGGGAAGCTGGCCAGCGCATCAGGGAGGTAGGAAATGGGCGTATTGGGAATAGGTGATGCAGGTTCGTCCACGGTTTTGGTGGACTAGTGATTAAGACACCGGGAAAATGGGTGCCGCAGGTTCATCCACGGTTCTGGTGGATCAAGTATTGAGATTGTTAGAGGATCAAGGCACCGGGATTAAGTATGAGAGTGTTAAAGATTTTATAAAAACAACAGGTTTGAGTAGTCCTTGGTTTATGGTATCGGGAGAGCTAAATATCCAAGATTGGGATCAGGTGAAGTCTGATCTCCAGAGGACTTTATGAAATGAAGGGTCCAACAGTGTTCCTATTACTACCTTTTCATTATGGCGTCTTGTTAGAGTTGCGCTTAGGAGCAAGGATGAGAAAATAAGAGAGCAGCTAAGAAGTTTGGAACTTGCCCTAAATGAAGTGCAGGAGGAGCAACCTGTAAAATCTTTGGCCCCGTCTGAGATTGCCTCTGATATATCTTCTTCTTTTTTTTCCATTTTTATTAATTTATTCATATTACATCTCAGTTGTTAGCCCATCCCTTGTATCCTCCCATTCCTCCCTCCCTCCTACTTCCCTCCCTATTCCCTTCCCCTATGTCTGTGACTGAGGGGGACCTCCTCCCCCTGTATATGCTCATAGGCTATCGAGTCTCTTCTTGGTGACTCTGAGTGCCACCAGGCGTCCCCATCCAAGGGACATGGTCAAATATGG
Source organism: Acomys minous (assembly GCF_964271855.1). Classification (NCBI taxonomy): domain Eukaryota; kingdom Metazoa; phylum Chordata; class Mammalia; order Rodentia; family Muridae; genus Acomys; species Acomys minous. Next base: position 57,022,051 of record NC_140493.1, on the reverse strand, counting down.
GGCACCAGAGTTTGTGTGAAAGTCAGATCTCCTTCTCTACTTATCGGTGGAGAATGTCCTGTCCATCGGCTAGTCTGGGTAGGGGTTCGAAGTTTACTGCCTATATTTTCCTTGGCTGGTGCCATAGTTTGAGGAGGACCCTGCCTGTTGTTTTCCAGGACCCTCTGGATCCTTCTATTTCCTCATTCTCCCAGCCCAGAAGCAAAAAGAGTTAAATGGTATATATTCACTTATATCAAGACACTAGTCCAAGGGGTACATCTCCGTGACAAACTTTACCTACCAGGAAAGTGGGTCAGATATATCTTCTTCTAATTCTGAGAAGGAAGAGGCAACTTTAACCTCTGAGATACGGGCCCTAAAGAAGTTGTTGAGGGAGTGTAAGATTGAAGGAAAAGAAACTAGAGGAGAGCAGCCCCCAGCATATAACCCAGATTATCAAAGTCAATTATCTTTGGCAAAGCCTTCTGCTCCCTCTCGGGGAGTAGTCTTCCAGTAGTTGAAGTGCCTCACCCAACTAACCCAGGGCAAATGCAGAGACAGCATGAAGCCCTCCGGTTTAAAGACATAAAGCAGCTTAAGGAGGCAGTTATGGCCTATGGTCCACATGCCCCTTTTACGATTGCCATTTTTGAATCCTTCACAGGACAATTCTTAACACCTAGTGATTGGCAACAAATGTGTAGAGCAGTCCTCAGTGGGGGTGATTATTTGCTTTGGCACAGTGATTATCAAGAACAGTGTATTCAGACCGCCATGTGTAATGCAGCAGCTGGGGTTCCACAGAGAAACGTGGATATGCTAGCAGGCATGGGTTTGTATACTGAACTTAGTGCCCAGATACAATATGACCCAGCTGTGTATGCACAGATTGCAACTTGCACCATGAGGGCTTGGAAGTCCTTGCCTAATAAGGGGGGCAGGAGAACAGCTGTCTGAAGTGGTCCAGGGACCCTCGGAGCCCTTCCAGGAGTTTGTAGATCGCCTTATGCAATTGGCAGGAAGGATTTTTGGAGATGTGGAAGGAGCCATGCCTATTATTAAACAATTGGCCTTTGAAAATGTTAATAAGTATTGTCAGGAAGCCCTTCAGCCTTATAAATATAAAAGTATGAATGACTATCTGAAAATTTGCCGGCGCCACACAAGAAGAACCAAGTGGCCAGGTCACCTGTTCCATCAGAGACCCAACATATTATATTAAGGAGAAAAAAAGCAAAAGGACATAATATGGGAGATATGGGAGGCTCTTTATTCTTTGATGTGATACATTTCGCACAATATATTTTGATGATATTCATCTTCTTCCTAAATCCCCTATGTCCCTACAAACCCAACTTCTCCTCTCCCTCTCCCTCTCTCTCCCTCTCTCTCTCTCTCTCTCTCTCTCTCTCTCTCTCTCTCTCTCATTCTCATTCTTGCTCTCCTATACTCCCCTCACTCTCCCTCCCATTGAGTTATTAGTGTTAGCTGACAACTCCTGGCATGGGAGTCTGACCTGGGGCATGGATAAACTACCTGGGATCACACCATTAAAGAAAATTGACTCTTTCTCTCTCCCATCAGCTATCAAATGTCAGTAGCTCCTCAGCTAGGAGTAGAGATTTGTGCTTATTTCCCTTCTTCATCGAGTTTTCATTTGTTTTGGTTTTGGCTTGAGCTTGGGCAGGTGTGTGCATAGTGTCACAATCTCTGTGAGTCCATATATGAATCTACTTTTTGTGTCTAGAAAACAGTGGTTTTCCTCCTTCTCTGACACAATCTTTCTGCATCCTCTTTTGCATAAATCTCTTTGTGACAAAGACATCCATTTAGGGCAAAAACACTCTTAGGCCTCTTACTCTCTGCAAGTTGACTGGTTGTGGGTCTCTGTATTTATTACAAGAAATTTTTCTGATGAAAATGATCTATAGATTTAGAAATTAATCATTAAAAGTCATTTTATGGCTATGTCTATTTAGCAGAATAATTGTAGTATTTTTCCCTTAGATCCCATGGCTCATGTAGCCACATGTTTTTAACCTCATTTACCAGCCTTTCTAGTCTTATCCAATCAGACAGTATGTATAATTTAAAGTGGTTGTTTACACTACTCAAAGTGATATGTTGCTGATTCTATTTCTGATTAATCTGTGAAGAAGTGGCCCTTTGCTAAGCAGTTTAGTTACAGAGAAATAAACCATGCTTCCTATGCAAATCAAAATTATGGTGATGACCCAGATGTGGGAACAGGACACACATGTTTACACAGCCATTTCATGTTTACTTAGTCACTTCATGTTTGCACAGCCACACTAACGAGCTTACATCTCAACACTAATAGGAATTTTCCATTTTGTTTTCAACTTTTCTAAAAATTTGTATAAATGATTTTACTTACATTTCAAACTACATTTGAATAAAAGGTGGGTATGTTAAAGAAAACACCATTCTCATATTTCTTAGGGATACAGTAGACCACCAACAGGTCAGCTGATCCACAGGTTTCCATTTTGCACTTTAATGGCTTATACAGCCTCATCAAATGATCAGAGCATAGATTTTGGAGAAGACAAAATATTCTGATGCTGTCATCTAGACTATGATAATGTAAGGTGAGAGCTTTGATAGGAAGTCCCTGCTAGGAAAATATATAGAGACTAACTGCTTTGTGGGCTTCTGCTACATTAATAATAATAATAATAATAATAATAATAATAATAATAATAATAAAAATTAAAAAATGTAATCATTGGCATGAGATAAAATAGGGTGATGTGGATTGGTAATATTTGTAATCACACAAGACGTGGCAAAGTGATGAAGACCAGGCAGCAAAGTCAATGGCAAGAGGTCCACCCACTGAGAGTCGGCTTTAGTGATTTGTGAATGAATTGCTAGGATCTCAATTATAAAACGGAATTGAAAAATGTCAGGAATATGTATGTTGAAGAGAACACTAGTGGAATAATCATGATATTGGTTAATCAGATGAACACAAGAGTACAACAAGAATCACAATATTGAATCTGGATAAGAAGAGAAATAATAGCCATGGTAGATGATTGCTTGAGGCTGATGAATTTAGCTCTTATGAAATCATTGTTTAAAACAAACGTCCAAACGTAGATTTATCACAGTCATTCCCTTTTAACATTTGACCTAAAGAAAGAAGAATACTCAGTCCACTGTTCATCTTGAGAGTTCCATCTTTCTATTCTGTTTGCTGCTCCTCTAATAGGACCCTTTTTATTTGAGTTTCCTAAGGGAAGAACAAATTGTATTAATGTCATGCATTATGCAAATGTGTCATTCTCATTTCTTTCATTGCTAATCAGCATGGTGTCTAGATCACATTTTATGATGCAGAAAGCCAAAAATGTGCATATAGTAATGGTACTTGAAATCATAGTATTTTTATTTTCAAGAATAATCATGTCCCCTTCACTCATCAAATCTTGGCCATATATATATATATATATATATATATATATATATATATGGCCATATATATATATATATACTGCAGAGTCCATTTAGTGTGGCTTATATGGACATGAATTATGACTTCAGGTATTTGGTACTTGGCATTTGATAAGTAATTAAAGGCTTTATCCCTGAGGAAGACTTTCTCCAGCTCTGAGCATTCCTTAGTTGCCTAGTTGTTTGTCTAGGACTGGGGCTCTATGAGACTTTCCCCTTCCATGTTACCATGCCTACTGGTGTTCCCTTTTCAATTCTTGGAGAACCTGAAGACTTTTTCCACAGTGTCTGCAGTTATTTACATTCCCATCAAAGTGTGCTAAGAGGTTATCCCACTGTCCTCAATATATATATATCAGCATTTGGATTGATCTGTTTTTTTCTATATGGAAAAAATTATGTAAATTTTACTGTTTTATTTTATTTTACGTGTGTGTGTGTGTATAAACATTCATTTGTACCTGTGTGTACTTAGACACAGAAGAGTGAGCCCTATCTTTCACTATACGTAGGGCTAGTGGGTTTAGGTGTTTTGGTTGTTTGGTTGTTTGTTTGGGGTTTTTGTTGTTGCTGTTTTTATTGATATTGTTTGTTCATTTGTTTTCTTGGCTCGCAGTCAGCAATCTGAAGCAATACTCCTTTGTTGTCCTCAGTACTGGGGTTACAGGTGTTTTTAGGATCATGCTTGTCTTTCTTACAGCAACTGGGATCTGAGTTCTGGTCCTTGTGTTTATGCAAAAAGCATCTCAGTCACTGAGCATCTCTGCAGGCCCTCAGCAAACAGTTTTCTTGGGATGAGATGGAGTCTAGTGGTGGATTTGACTTGCTTGTTGAAGAAACCATCTTTCCTGTAGCAGATGTCTTTGAAATTTTTATGAAAAATAAGTTGGCAGTGGCTATGTGGGTTAATTTCTACTTCCATATATATATTTGATTTCCATATATATGGAAATGGAAATTTAATTTCTACTTCTGTTTGGGACAAAAAATACACTTATTTATAATGTTTATTAGCAATTATCATTATTATTTTTGTTTTGTTTTGAAGACTATTTAGTTCTGAAGCCCATTTTAAATTGGGTTGTGAGTTTTTCTGAGGTTTCATATTTTGAGTTTTCTGTATATTAGCAATTCACTCCATATTTTTGTACTTTAATATTTTAATGTTAATTTTGTATTTAAAATGAATATTTCACATTTTTTCATCAAAATAAGTTGAAATTCATTCACTCAATAGACATAAGTCTGTACCTAGACAAACCTTATGCAATATGCTAAGACCTGAACATACAGTGGATTTAGCAAAGAAATTAGTGAGGTCTGGGGAAAGTGAAGTGTCTAACAAGTTTCCAAATATTTTCTTCCTTCTCTGCCTCTGTCTGGAAATTCTCATTAATAAAAACAAATCTATTTCTGATATACAGTGTAAAATGGATGCACCTTAAGAATATCATGTTAAATAAAATAAGACACACATCAAAGAACACTTTTTTAAATTCTATAAGCAGAGAGTAGATGAAATGTTATCAGGAGCTAGAAGCAAAACATGGGGAGTCACTGTTTCTGTTTTAGTGTGAAAATACTTTGGATAAAGCAGTGACTATTTTGAGTGTAATAAATGCCATTGAATGTATAGTTAATATACAAATGCCTCAAGTTTGTTCAGAGAGACATTTTAACACAGTATGAATAGAATAAACCTTAATTTCAGGAAAAATTATGCTAAAGAGAGTCAGCTAGATTATCAAAAATTAAAATTAAACTACATTGGCATCACTAGAAAGTACAGGAGACACAATTCCACAGTAGGTATATGGGTGGAGTAAACAGGCAGGGCTAGCTAGAGGGCAGAGAAGCTGGAAGGACAATCTAGGTAGAGAAAATAGAAAGTGCAAAGGGTTCTAGAAAATGTGGCTACTGGGCTCTATATGTGGGAAGACAAGGGAGTACTGATTACTTAACTAGAAATGAATTTTTACCTTACCAGTTTCCAGTTATTTCCTTCCTTCTCTCCTTGCACAATGTGTTAAAAAAACAAAAAACAAACAAAAAACAAAACAAAACAAACAAATAAAAACCAAGAAAAAACCCAAAACTCCCAAACAAAACAAAACAAAAAACCCAAACCAAACAAACAAACGAACAAACTACAGTTATTTTTTCAGAGTTTATTTCAACTAGAAAGTATATGATTTAGTAATCGTGATAATGTTGGAAAAGCTCTTTGCAAGTAATTTACTTTTCTGGACAGAATGTTCAAGCGTAGATACCCATTTCCTGTATGTTTTATTCTACCCTTCACTAATAAAAGATTAAGATATAAATACACACATCTGTGGACATCTTATTTTTGACAAAGAAGCCAGAATTAAACAATGGAAAAAAAGGAAGCATCTTCAACCAAAAGAACAACACAAATAGATCCATATGAATCACCCTGAACAAAACTCAAGTCCAAGGGGATCAGAGACTTCAAAATAAAACCAGATATACTGAGTCTGATAGAAGAGAAAGTGAACAATGACCTTGAATGCACTGGCACATGAGACAACTTCTTGAACAAAACGTCAACAGCTCAGGCACTAAGATCAGCAATTAATAAATAGAACCTCATGAAACTGAAAAGCGCATGTAAGGCAAAAGACACCATCAACAGGACAAAATGGCAGCCTACATAATGAGAAAGGATTTCAATAACTTTACATCTGATAGAAGGCTAATTTCCAAAATGCATAAAGAACTCAGGAAACTAGACACTAACAGATCAAATAATCCAATTTAAAGTAGATCTAAACAGATTTCTCAACAGGAAACTCTCAAATGGCAAGAAGCACTTAAAGAAATGTTGAATGTCCTTAGCCATCAGGGAAATGCAAATCAAAATGACTCCGAGATTCTATCTAACACCTGTTAGAATAGCTAATAGTGACCACAAGTGACAGCTCATGCTGATGAGGATGTGGAGAAAGAGCAAAGCTCCTCCACTGCTGGTGAGAATGTAAACTTGAATAGCCATGTTAGAAGGCGATATGGTGATTTATCAGACAATTGGTAATTGTTCTAACTCAAGATACAGGTATATCACTCCTGGAATATATACCAAGGATATTCCATGCTACCACATGGACATTTGCTCAACCATGTTCATAGCAGTTTCATTCCCGAAACTGGAAACAACCTAGATATTCCTCAACTGATGAATGAATAAAGAAAATGTAGTACATTTATACAGTGGAGTATTAGTCAGCTGTTAAAGAAAATATAATCTTGAAATTTGAAAGCTAATGGATGGACCCAGAAAAAAAATCTTCCTGATTGAGTTAATCTAGACCCAGAAAGACAACCATGGTATGCACTCATTTATAAGTGGATATTAGTTATGAAATAAAAGATAATCATACTACAATTCTTAGACTCAGACAGGCTATATAACAAGGCAGGCTCAAGAAGTGATACCCTGGGAAGGTGAAATAGAGTAGATGGGGACAGGAGGTATCAGACTGGGGGAAGAATGGAGGGAGAGAGAACTGATTTAGAGGTATTTCTAGTGCAGTGGAAACACGCAAGGATCTAAAGTGTGTCTCTGGCTAAGACTCCTAGCAAGGAGGGATATGCAGCCTGAACCAGCCATCTCCTTTAACCAGGGAAGACCTCCGTTGGAGGGGTTGGGACAGAAATTCAGCACAAAACCCTTGACCTATAATTTATCCTGCCTGCGAGATCTGCTGGGGTAAATGTGGCACAGAAATTGTGGAAGTGGCTGACCGATGACTGGTCCAGCTTGAGGCCCATGCCATGAGAAGAAGCCTACCAGTGACACTGTCTAGAAGGCCAAGACCCACATGCTAAATATCCTAGAGATAGAACCAGATGCTAGATAGCACCAACAAGGAAAAAAGAAATGATTTATATATTCTTCTATACCCACAGGCAGAAGGCTAGCAAAGTCATCATCAGAGAGGCTTTAATGTAGCAGTTGATGGAGACAGATGCCAAGACACACAGCTGAACATTAAATAGAGCTCACAGAACCCTTCAGAAGAAGATTATAAGAGTCAGAGGCATCAAGGGCACCATAAAAAAATGCATGGAATCAACTAATCTGGCCTCATAGTGGCCCAGAGCCTGAATCAACAATTAGAGAGCCTCCTGGGTCTAATCTAAGCCATCTGCATATACGTTATGCTTGTGTATCTTGGTCTTCTTGTGGGAGCTCTAACAGTGAAAGCATTGCTGTCTCTGATTCTTTTGTCTGATTTTGAGACCCTCTTCCTCCTACTGAGGTGCATAGTCCAACCTTAATATGACGGAGGTGCTTGCATCTTGATTTATCATGTTTGGTTCCTATATCTGAGAGGCTTGCTCTTTTCTGAAGAAGAAAAAGGGAAGAGTAGGGGGCCAGGAATAGAGGATGGAGGGGCAACTGTGCTTGGGATGTAATATATGAAACGATATTTTTTAAAAAAGATTATTAAAAAGATGGAACTAAGCTAATGATGGACAAAGCAAATGGGTACAGACATAGATGGTAGCTCACATGAAAAGATTAATGTCGGAAATGAATGAAGGAGGTCCGAAACTATTAAGAAATTTATACTACGTAATAGGATCTGGTGGTTAGAGAAACAGGAAGCATGCCATTTCTAAGATTCTGGGAAGGAATACAAGATTGAGTGATCGAGTAGGGGATGGGAGAGTCAGAGCTTGGAGGATGATTGATTTAATGTGGGAATCTGAGATTGAGATCCTAGAAGAACACCAAAGTACTTCGAGGGCTTAAGCCTGAAGAGACACCTCATCTGGAAAGGTCCATTTGAGAACCACCAGGAGAAATGAGAACATAATTCTATGGGGTGGGTAAGATGAGAGCAAGAAAATCCAATCAAAAATAATTTGGAAAGCAGCAATATTTATGGGGAGGAAGAGAAGTGATGCTTTGGATGAAAACTCAAAAAGAATGGGACAAAAGAGTCTTTTTTTTTTTTTTGAAAAGAGGGAAAGGAGAAGGGATTACAAATGTCAAGAAATGAGAATGTAAAGAAAGAATGGGTCAAATGCTGCTGTTAAGTAAGAGTTAAAAGTTATGAAAGATAAGAAGAGGAGTTGAATTTAGTAACTAAGAGATTCTAGGTGACCTTGGTGGCAACATTTTCAGGGGAGTGTTGGAAGGCAAAAGGAACAGACTTCAGTGGGTTAAAGCTTTAATATGCAGCCAGGAAGTGTGAAAGTAAAAGTAGATCTTGGTCTTACATGGCTTGCCTGAGAGCAGAGGGAGAAGGAGAAACTAACCGGGGGTAGTACACAATTTAAAGGAAGGCTTCGGCAAATGTGTAGGTTGTAGGTTAAAAGCTATTAGAGAAAAGAAATTAAAACTACCCAGAGATAGTGGATAATTGATAGAGTGAAGCTCTCAAGAAGACAGGAAGGGTTAGGATCCAGCATTGCTGGGGAGATTAACTCTGGAGGGGACGTATATTATTTTTTTTTTGTTGTGATACCTGGGAAAAGGAGAAATTTATAGCTTTTTGGAAATGTTTCATTGGTATTCAAAAATGTGAGTCATTGGGATCATTAGATGGAGAAGAGACAAATTTTCTCTCATATTAACATGACTGACTGGAATTGCTCTACTAATTTGAATCTTGGGCATTTCAAGTGATTCCTTCACTCTCCGCACAATGAGTGACCTTTGCTCCTTGTCACTGCTAGCATATATCACTGTAATTTGTATGTTAGTTATTCTTAGACATGTATAACAATATATAATTATATTTTAATGTGCATTTATTTCATAGTTAATGGTGCTGAATGTCTTTTGTTATATTTACCTATATCAATGAAATATCCACTTGTACTTTTAAACAATTCCCTAACAATGCTTTTTTGTAATTCAAGCATGAATATACATTACATGTTCATGCATTCTTGAAAAGTGTGAGAGTAGAGCCTAATTCAAAGAATTAGGCCACTGTTCCATATCTCTGAAGTGTATACCTGGTCCTCACTGCTTTGGACCAGACCTGCAGAAGGAATTGGAAGAATTTGTAAAACAGGTTGCACAAGCTCTAAAACAGAGTGTCAGAGCTTGGTAGGCAATTTTGATGGAAGTAGAAGACTAGCGTACCTACAGGGGTGTGAGCAGTGAAGGTCAGGCTCTCGAGGTTTCAGAAGGCAATAGAGACTGTATCAGAAACTGAAGTAGAGGCCGTTCATGTTGCATTATGAAAGAAGTCTGTCTATATAATGTCCATCTACTTAGATTTTGACTGAGCCTGATTGATTTAAACGTAACTACTAGCCAGGTATGGTGTTCATGCCTGTAAGCTCAAACCCAAGTGGTAGAAACAGTGGAAGTGAAAAAATCAAACAAGATATAGGCACATTACATTTTTGATAAGCTGTTTTCTGAGAGAGAGAGAGAGAGAGAGAGAGAGAGAGAGAGAGAGAGAGAGAGAGAGAGAGAATGAGAATGTCAAGAGTTAGCCTTTAGGCTTTGGCATGGATACTACTGGTTGCTTTTAGTCTAGTTTACAATGAGAACTGAGAGCAAGAGCAGAGTAGAAATGTATTTGGGAAAAGGCAGCTTGCCTAGAAAAGGGGTGTTTAAAGTAACAGAAATGGAGAAACATCAAAATTAAACATACTGCTTTACTCAGAGCCACTGAAGGGTTGAACATCTTGGAGGTCATCTCGGGAACTGGATAGACTGTGTGCACTGCTGGCTGAATGGTATAAGAGAGTAAACTTTCCCATGAGAAGAAAGAATCCATGGGGCACATTAATAACAAAAGGCAGCCCAGGAACGTTGTTTCCCCATGATTCATTTCACTGTTCCTGGCCAGTCAAGAATTCAGATGTCACTAAAGCCACCATTCCAGGGGTGTTTGGCTCTATTTGGTGGGAGACCTTGGCATCACCCTCATAATGCTGGCTCTTCAGGCATACAGGATTGCTATGGTCATAGATGTACCCACCTAGATTTCAAAGGAAGTGTCCTGTGAAATCAGACAGCATTACAAAGGAAGGCATATGAAACCAGAACTGTTCCAAGTGGCTCATAACAGAATGTCATATGGGGCTGCAAGAGTGCCCTGGAGCATCCTGGGATTTCAGGAGTGCTAGGAATGTAGACCATCTACTAGGGAACACAACAAACAGTAAGTAGAGGCAGAAAGACTATGTGGGCTGCAATGGCAATTCCATGGGGACAGAGCTGCCCAAATCTTATAGAATTCAGATTACATGCCCACACTGTGCCCCAGATCCTGATCATAGAGCTACAAAATGTAATGTTTCCACGGCTGGATTTCAGTATTGCTTTGACGCTATCTCTGTTTTCTGTGTCTCTTTCTTCACTTCCAGAATGAAATGTTTAGACATTGTATACTGAAAGTAGTTTTTTTTCTCACATAATATATCCTCTCAGCTTCGCCTGACCTCACCTCTCATGCTGATCCACTCCCTTTCTGACCTTCATTAGGAACCAGATAGATTTCTATGGAATAATAATAAAATAAAACATAGTAAGATGAAAAACCCAAATACATTGGAATTCTACAAAAGAAACAGAAAAAAAGAGCATAAGAGAAAGGACAAAGAACAGAGACCCACTTATTTGCACACTCGAGAATCCCATAATTATACTAAATGGAAAGCCATAATATATGCACAAAATACCTACAGGGTAAAAAGAGAGAGGAAAACATATAGATTTAGGAAGAGTCCTGACACAACATTATGAGACGGGAACCCTGCAATGATCCTGTTGAGTTTACTTCCTGTTGACTATCTCCTGCTGGGCATGCAGCCTACCCATTTGCTTCTCCAGTGAGACAGCCTTGGAGGAAAGTACATTTTTATTTGAAAATGGTTGTCAACTGTAGATTGCTTCTTGCTAAGGGATCGGGGCATGTGTCTACTTCTCCTTTAAGCTCTAGGACTCCAACTGGTGCAACCTTGTGCAGGTCTCTGAGTTCATGTGCTCATTGATCATATTGATTTAGGGGGGCCTTGTTTCCTTGGTGTCCTTCAAAGTTTCTGTTTTTCAATGTCTTTCCTCCTCTTCTTCTGCAAGGTTCCCTGAGCCCAAGGGAAAGGATTTGATGAAACATTCCATTTAGGGATGAGTGTTCCAAGATCTCTCTGTCTATATCTGTCTCTCTGTCTCTGTCTCTGTGTCTTTGTGTGTGTCTCTCTCTGTCTCTGTCTCTCTCTGACTCTGTCTCTCTTTGTCTATCTGTCTGTGTCTGTCTGTCTGTCTGTCTGTCTGTCTGTCTGTCTGTCTGTCTCTCTCTCTCTCTCTCTCTCTCTCTCTCTCTCTCTCTCTCTCTCTCTCTCTCTCTCTCTGTGTGTGTGTGTGTGTGTGTGTGTGTGTGTGTGTGTGTGTATGTGCATGCACACACATCTGTACTTGTGTATGTGGGGCCAGAAATTGCTATCAGGCTTTTCCTCTGTTGTGTTTCATTTGTTCTGAGACAGAATTTTTACTGGCCAACAAATCCCTAAGATCTACCTATCTTGCTCCTCCAGTGCCAGAGTTACAGAGGTGTGCTTCCACTGCAGGCTTTGCTTGTGTGAGAGGTAATAATTACAAATTCAGGTCCCCTGCTTTCATGACAAGCACCTAGCCACTGCCATCTCTCATGCTTTATGTTTGAAGGCTCTGGAAACATTAGGAGGTTTCATTAGTTTTAAAGACTTTACTTAGCTCCCAATCCTCTTTTTCTTTTTCTTACTTACCATCAGGAGAACTGTCTCTTTCTTTGCATGACCCCATGATGCTCACTCTGATTGACATGTGGGAAAAAACCATAGATGGAACATTCTGAAAACATGAGCCACATACATCTTTGTTCATAAAAGATGTTTGTGTTCCTGGTTTTGGCCATAGCTACACAAAAGTTACTGGTATACTGCTTGCAGATTCACTATTGAGCTTTGAGGATTCTTTCTGTATTTCACTCCATTACATTGCTATTGTATAGTTCCCTGTTGTATTATTGTCTCCAAGTTTGTACCTTGCCTTCTCACTCCTATGGCAGAACCTTTCATAAAGTTAATTATTTTTTTTTTTTAGAGAGATTGAATTTATCAAATGTATTTTTCAGGTCATATGCTTTTGATACTAAATCCAATGCATCTTTGGCTATCTTTTAATCTCAATTTTTTTATTGTGTTTTTTGAAAGTTTGATGGATTCCTATTCTGTATTACATCATAATTAACTTTGAGTTAATTTTATGTGATATAAAATTTAAATCAAGTGCTTCTTTGGGCTAGATTTTTTTCAAAATGTCAAGAGCATTTTTTCATCTTATTTTTTATTTTATTAATTTATTCATATTACATCTCAGTTGTTATCCCATCCCTTGTATCCTCCCATTCCTTCCTCCCTCCCATTTTCCCCTTACTCCCCTCCCCTATGACTGTGACTGAAGGGGACTTCCTCCCCCTGTATATGCTCATAGGGTATCAAGTCTCTTCTTGGTAGCCTGCTGTCCTTCCTCTGAGTGCCACCAGGCCTCCCCATCCAGGGGACTCGATTTTATTTACTATTTAAGCACACTTGTTTGAAAAGACTGTTTGTCTCTTATTTCCTTTTTTATCATTGTCAAAATAATTTAGGGAAAATCTAATATTCTTACACTTCCTGAGTCTCCGCTCTTTACTACTTTTCTTAATCTATATGTCTATTTTTACCAATAATATTGTCTAGGTTTTGTTGCTAAATAGTAAGCGGAAATAATTGAATGGTTTTTGTCCTCTCATTTCTTCATTATTTTCTAGATTGTTTTAGAAAATCTTATGTTCTGCTACTAATGTAGACATAGACTATTTCTAAAAACATTTCTTGGGAATTTGACAAATAAATATTAAAGTTATGAATTCAGAGAAGATTGGTGTCTTGGCTCTTAGCCGTTCAGCTCATGAAACACATCTTCAAAACTTTAAAAAATGTTTAATCACATTTCTTGTTACTGTTACCATATAGATCTTTAACAAGAAGTTTAACTATTTTACTTAGCTTTGGTGGCATTTTTACATGTGTTGTAATGTTTCAATATTTGGGCTCCACATACTTCCTTTTTTTAATTTTTATTTTTTTTATTAATTTATTTTTGTTACATCTCAATGGTTATCCCATCCCTTGTATCCTCCCATTCTTCCCTCCCTCCCATTTTCCCCTTATTCCCCTCCCCTATGACTGTTCCTGAGGGGGATTACCTCCCCCTGTATATGCTCATAGGGTATCAAGTCTCTTCTTGGTAGCCTGCTATCCTTCCTCTGAGTGCCACCAGGTCTCCCCCTCCAGGGGACGTGGTCAAATGTGAGGCACCAGAGTTCATGTGAAAGTCATACCCAACTCTCCACTCAACTGTGGAGAATGTTCTGTCCACTGGCTAGATCTGGGTAGGGGTTTAAAGTTTACGGCCTGTATTGTCCTTGGCTGGTGCCTTAGTTTGAGCGGGACCCCTGGGCCCAAATCTGCATATCATAATGTTCTATTTGTAGGTCTCTAGGACCCTCTGGATCCTTCTACTTTGCTATTCTCCCATGTTTCTCTCATCTAGAGTCCCAATAGGATGTCCTCCCCTCTGTCCCAGTTTCCTGGTAAGTGAAGGCTTTCGTGGGACATGCCCCTTGGGCTAGTATGCAGATATAAGTGAGTATATACCATTTGAGTCTTTCTGCTTCTGGGTTAACTCACACATTATGATCATTTCTAGCTCAATCCATTTGTCCACAAATTATGGCAATTCCTTGTTTTTAATAGCTGAGTAGTATTCCATAGTGTATATGTACCACAGTTTCTTTATCCATTCTTCTACTGAGGGACACTTAGGCTGTTTCCATGTTCTGGCTATTATGAATAAGGCTGCTATTAGCATGGTTGAGCAAATTTTCTTGTTGTGTGCTGGAGCATCTTCTGGGTATATTCCAAGGAGTGGAATAGCTGGGTCTTGAGGAAGCCCTATTCCTAGTTTTCTGAGATAGCACCAGATAGATTTCCAAAGTGGCTGTACTAGTTTGCATTCCCACCAGCAATGAAGGAGTGTGAAGGAGTGTTCCTCTCTCCCCACCTCCTCGCCAGCATGTGGTGTCGCTTGAATTTTTGATCTTAGCCATTCTGATGGGTGTAAGATGGAATCTCAGAGTCATTTTGATTTGCATTTCCCTTATGACTAAGGAGGTTGAGCATTTCTTTAAGTGTTTATCAGACATTGGATATTCCTCTCTTGAGAATTCTCTGTTTAGTTCCAAACCCCATTTCTCAATTGGGTTATTTGGTTTGGTGGTGTTTAATTTCTTGAGTTCTTTATATATTTTGGATATTAGACCTTTGTCAGATGTAGGATTGGTGAAGATCTTTTCCCAGTCTGTAGGCTGTCGCTTTGTTCTCTTGACAGTGTCTCCTGTCTTACAGAAGCTTCTCAGCCTCATGAGGTCCCATTTATTAATTGTTGACATTAGGGCCTGGGCTGTCACATACTTCTTCTTAATGTATAGAAACTGTTTATTACATATTTACTTCATACTTTCCTACCTTGTTGTACTCTTACACTTTCTTTTTCTTTTTCTTTCTAACTTGGATTTTTCTATTTCAAAAATAACATCACCCCCCAAAAAAGTATCACTGTTTTCATTTTTCTGCCACTTCATTTTTTATTACCTTCCTTCAGATACTAGTTCATTCAGTATTATATTGAATGAAACTGATGACAACACACGGGGTTGTCTTTCATCCACTCTTAGGGGCAAAACATTCAATCTTTTACCCCCAGGTGCAATGTTTTGTTTTCACTTTACGTCTCAATCTTAGTCCCCTCCCTTTCTCACCCTTCCTCCAACCCCCCTCCCTTACTCCTCAGCAAAGGAGAGCCCTCTCCTCTCCAACCCATCCCAGAACATCATGTCTTATCAGCACTGAGCACACACTCTTCCACTGAGGCCAGACAGCACAGCCCCACCAGGGGAAAGTGGGCAATCAACAGGCAACAGAGTCCATGTCAGAGACAGCTCCTGCTCCTGCTCCAGCTCCCACATGAAGCCTGAGCTGCCCATCTGCTACATCTGTATAGGGGGTCTAGTTTCAGTCTATGCATGGTCCTTGGTTGGTCTACAAGCCCCTCTATGCCCTGGTTAGTTGGCTATGTTGGTCTTCTTGTGGAGCTCATGTCACCTCAGGTACTTCTATCCATCCCTTTTCCACAAGACTCCCTAGGCTTTGCCAGTCTCAGCAGCTGTTTTGATCTGCTGCTTGGTAAAGCCTCTCAGGGCAGAGCTATGCTAGTCTCCCTTCTGTAAGCATAGCAGAGTATCCTTAATAGTGTCAGGGGTTGGCTCTTTCCCGTGGAGTGAGTCTCAGGTTGGGCCAGACATTGGCTGGACATTCCCTCCATTTTTGTTCTATCTTTATTCTTGCATATCTTGTAAGCAGGATAAGTTTTGGGTACCAAAGTTGTTGTGGGAAAGTTGGTGTTCTCCTCCCTCAACTAAAAGTCCTGTCTGGCTAGAAGATAGACTCTTCAATCTCCATGACCTGCCTGACTAGTAATCTTAGCTAGAGTCATCCCCCCCCCATATCTTCCCAGTAGCCTGTGGTACCATAGAGGTCTTCAGCTTGTCTCACATATGCCCCCTGTACTTGGTTTCTCTTCTATGTCTAAGCCCTCTGGCCTCCCTCCCTCTCCCCACATCTGATCCCCCACTTTCATTTTCTTCCCCACTCCCTCTCCTACCCTGTTGCCTCTCTTCATCCACTTCCACTGTCCATTCTGAGTGAGACTCAAGCATCCTACATTAGGCCCTCCTTTGCTTTTTTGGGTCTGTGGATTGTAGCATGGTAATCCTGTACTTTATGGCTAATATTCACTTATAAGTGAGTATAAACCATGACTGTCATTTTGAGTTTGAGTTACCTCCCTCTGGATGATATTTTCTAGTTGCATCCCCTTTGCGAACAAAAGCTTCAAGACTTCTTTGTTTTGAAGCTGGGTAGTATTCCATTGTGTAAATGTACCAAAGTTTCTTTATCCATTCTCCAGTTGAGGGACATCTAGGTTGTTTCCAGATTCTGGCTATTACAAATAAGGCTGCTGTGAACATAGTTGAATAAGTGTCCTTGTTGTATGGTGGAGCATCTTTTGGGTATATGTCTAAGAGTGGTATAGCTGGGTCTTCAGGTAGACTTATTCTCAATATTCTGGAAAACCTCCAGATTGATTTCCATAGTGGTTGTGCAAATTTGCATTCCCACCAGGTATAGAGGAGTGTTCCCCTGCCACACATCCTCACCAGCATGAACTTTCATCTGTGTTTTTGATCTTAGCTATTCTGACAGGTGTTAGATAGAATCACAGAATTGTTTTGATTTGCATTTCCCTGATGGATAAGGATGTTGAACATTTCTTTAAGTGTTTCTTGGCCATTGGAGATTTTTCTGCTGAGAATTATCTGTTTAGCTTTGTACCCCATTTTAAAATTAGTATTTCACATGTTGGTGTCTAATTTCTTGAGTCCTTTATATTTTGGATATTATCTCTCTGTCAGATGTAGGGTTGGCGAATAACTTTTCCCATTCTATTGGCTGATATTTTGTCCTACTGACAGTGTACTTTGCCTTAAAGTACAGCTTCATGAGATCCCATTAATTAATTGTTGATTTTAGTGCCTGAGCAGTTGGTATTCTGTTTAGGAAGTTGTCTCCTGTGTTTAAAGCTATTGTCCACATTTTCTTCTATTAGATTTATTTTATCCAGTTGAAGTCTTTGATCCAATTTGACTTTAGTTTTGTTCAGGGTGATAAATATGGATCTATTTGCATTCTTTTACATACAGACATTCAGTTATACCAGTGTCATTTGTTGAAGATGCTTTCTTTTTTCCACTGTTTGATTTTGGCTTCTTTGTCAAAACTCAGGTGTCTATAGCTATGTGGATTTATTTCTGGGTCATTGATTCAATTCCACTGACTAATCTAACTGTTTCTATGCCAATACCATGCAGTTTTTATTACAATTGCTCTGTAGTACAGCTTGAAACCAAGGATGGTGAGACCTCCAGATGTTATTTTATTGTTCAGGATAGTTTTAGCTAACCTGGTTTTTTTCTTTTTTTCAACATGAAGTTCAGCATTGTTCTTTCGAGGTCTCTGAAGAATTGTGTTAATGTTTTGATGGGAATTACATTGACTCTATAGGTTGCTTTTGGCAAGATGGCCAATTTTTACTGTGTTAATCCTACCAATCCATGAGCATGAGAGATCTTTTCATCTTCTAAATCTTCAATTTCTTTCCTCAGAGACTTGAAGTTCTTGTCATACAGGTCTCTTGTTTGGTTAGAGTGAGTTACAAGTTATTTTGTATTATTTGTGGCTACTGTGAAGGGTATTGTTTCCTTAATTTCTTTCTTGGTCTGCTTATTGTTTGTATACAGAATGGCTACTGTTTTTTTTAGTTGATTTTGTATCCAGCTACATCGCTGAAACTGTTTATCAGAATTCTACTAGAACAATATTACAGTATACATATCACCTGTGAATAGTGATACTTTGACTTCTTCCTTTCCAATTTTTGTATCCTCTTGATCTCTCAGGGGAGAGAACCAGTCCTGGACACTGTTAATGTTACTCTGCCATGCTTATAGACAGGACCCTAGCATACCTCCTCTGAGAGGCTTTACCCATAAGCTGATGGAAACAGATGCAGAGACCCACAGCCAAACATTAGACAGAGCTCAGGGAGTCCTTTGAAGAGTTGGGGGAATTACTGAAGGAGCCAGAGTCATCAAGGATGGAATAAAAAACTTACAGAGTCAAATAACCTGGGCCCATGGGGACTTACCTCACAGAAACTGAACCACCAACCAAAGAGCATGCGTGGACTGGTCCTAAAACCACTAAACATATAGAGATGTGCAGCTTGGCCTTCATGTGCATCCCCCAACAACTGGAGTGGAGGCCCTTTCTGACTTTAATACCTGCTTTTGGTTCCCAGTTTCCTAACTGGGCTACCTTGTCTGGCCTCAGCAGGAGAGGATGCACTTAGTCCTGCAATGACTTAATGTGCCAAGGCTGATTGGTACCCATGGAGGCACTCCCAGTTCTCTGAGGAGAAGGAGAAAGGAGAATAGGGGGAAGGGTTGGGAGGTGGGAAGAGAGGGGGGCTGCAATCAGGATATAAAGTAAATAAGTACACACTGGAGAACAAAAAGACAATTTTTTAAAAATTATGCAACCTAATGATCACTGCTTTAAAGTCCTTATCAAGTGCTTTAAGATCTGAATTGTATTTGTGCTGGCATCTGCTCATGTGACTTTGGCTTCCTGCTGGTCCTGGAAGTTGGCACTTGGGGCCTCTACAGTTTCTTGTTTAAGACATATAGCACACAATACAGAAATGGAGGGATTCATGGGCATACTGTTGCTCAGTTCTTATGGTCTTTAGAAGCCTACATTCTTTCTGCAATTTAAGGACTTCCTATAATTCTTTCTTTAGTCACATTCAGTCATACTCCATCTTCATGCAATTGTAAGTCTCCACATTGTAATTTTATAAATATTGCCATTCTGTCTAATAAAAGAACAGATTGTGCAAATAACTTTTAAAGTGTATACTTCGAGAAAACCGAGGACACATATTTAAAATATAGTATTCTATCAGAAAAATTAAGTAGCACAGTGCAAGGCAACATAATCTTTAAGATTATAAAGCCTGGGATTTGATAGTTGTCTATATCTTTTCTGTACACTCATTATTAAGCATTGCTGCACACACTGGGTGATTATGGAGGTGGGAGTGGAAAGGAAGATGTTAAAGCATTGGTTTGGTTTAAATTAGAATGCTCCGATTGCCTTATATGTTGCCATCCTTGCCCCAAGTTAGTGGTATTCTTTAGGAAATATTGGGAGGTACGGCCATATTGGAGGCTGTGTGCCAGTGGAGACAGGCTTTGAGATATGCCTCCTGTGGATGACTACAAGAACTCTGTGTCGCCTCACCAGCCACCTGCCACCATGCCTTCACTCTGCCATCGTGGGCATGAATCCTCTGAAACTGCAACCCTAATTCAACACTTTCTTTTATAAGTCACCTTGGCCATTGTACTTTATCACAGCAATAAGAACATAACTTAAAAAGCACATCACCAGTTGTTTTGCTTAGACAGTTTCCATGCCACAAGCAGCTATATGTTATGTAGGGCCCTTAATGTAGAATACTCATTACTGTTGACTTATTTTCATCCTTCGAACAATAAACCATACAAAGAAAATATATTTTGTTATAGTTGGAGCACAGGAATCTTAACCAGTTTTAGGAAACTTTCAGTGTTACGTGAGAGTTACAATTTAACAAACCCTCAAGATGACATTATATATATATATATATATATATATATATATATATATATATATATATATATTTCCAACATGCTTCATGACATTTTAATCAAGGAGATCATTTAAACACATTTATCATATCATATTTATACAGTTCTTCAGAGCCCTTACATCATAATTTTTCTCAAAACACTTTCAACGGACTTACATTTTAGAATTCATATCCTCTGTTAACTTGTCATAAGCTTTCATTTTCTGAAAGGCTTCAAGACTCTTTTCCCTACAACATAGCCAAGAGTACCTTGAATTGTTCAAAAAAGGACTACATTAGTCTTTCAAGTAGCCTTATTTTTGTTACTGTGACCTTCAGTTGATCAGGTGCTATCATTCACTATGTGAAAATGCCCATGGAGAAAGCATGAGGCTATCAGACAAGAGGACCTTGTGTTTTCTGTTTGAGAATTCTCTTGTGGCAAGGAGAGATGGCTTGGCAGTTAAGAATATGTTCTGCTCTTCCAGAGTACACAGTTTGATTCCTAGCAATCGTGGTGGACAGTCTGCAACCAACTGTAACTCCAGCTTCTGACTGCCTCAAGGGCCTGCACTTAAGTACACAATCCTCACTCAGTCACTGATAACATACAGGTGGGTTTCAAAATAAGTATACAAATAAACAATTTTTAGAGACTTCCTTTAGTCAATGGTCAAGAAATAATATATATATATATATATATATATATATATATATTTTTTTTTTTTTTTTTTTTTTTTTACACTTCCACTCCCAAATGAGAAAGTGACTTCTTGCCACAGGTAACATAACCGGAAGGTTTAGCAGGTTCAACTTGAAAGCAAGCCTTGCTATCACCTCACCCACGCCATAGACTGTAGACACTGGTCTCTTGGGAATTCCCAACCAACTATGGCTGTATCTCAGAAGATAGTTACCAGTGACCTTGAGGGAGAAGGCAGGAGAGAAATGCATCTGCATCTCTGTTCCTGCACCCTTATCAGTAATTAATGCTGAAATCGTAGTGAGCTGTTATGGCCACCCAAGCTTTCCTCGTCTTATCTGTTCTTTGCTCGTATGTAATTTGACTGTTGTCAAGCACACTTCCAACAAGCACTCCGTATACATAGTCCTCAAACGTATCAGTCCTGACCCATTTTAGAGACAGATCTACTTTACGAATAGACTTAAGTGTCAGGCATAGACACACTCCAGCTGGCAGCAGACAGCACCCTGTGCTCCCTCTTCTTGTTTTGACAGAATGCTGCCCTTAGGCAGTCGAAGGTGGAAGCTTTGTAGATAACGGAAAGCAAGAATCAGCCAAGAGGAGGCAGCGATTACATAATCCTCCCAAACACCAAGGAGCTACAGGTTTCCCCCTACAACTATATATATATATATATATATATATGTATGTATGTATGTATGTATGTATGTATGTATGTATATCAGGGAACTAAATGGGATATGGGTGGGGAAAATTGGAGTTCCTATTTCCATGTGAGTGTCTACTTGGCCTGAGATGTTCAACTCATGACTTTATGTTGATCATGAAATGTTTTAGCATTCTAGTAAACTTTTTTTTTGGAAGTTTCAATAGTTTATTTTAAAATTGTTCTATTTTATTTTTACTTATTATTTATCTTTTTAAAAATTATTTATCACTTGTGTGTTTTTTTAAATCATGTATTCAGATTATATCCCAGTTGTTATCCCTTCACCTGCATCTTCCCATTCCCCCTCCATTTTTCACCCTATTTTCCTCCCCTGGACCTGTGACAGAAGGCGACCTCCTCTCCCAACATACGATTACAATCTATCAGGTGTTATCTAGATAACCTGCTTTCCCTTCCTCTGAGTGCCACCAGCCTTCTTCACCAAGGGGAAGTGGTCAAATATGGGACACCAGAGTTCATGTTAGAGGCAGTTCCCACTCTTCCCACAACCGTAGAGAACGAGCTGTCCATTGGCTAGATCTGAATAGGGAGTCTAGTTTTACTACATACATTGTCCTTGGTTGGTATAGCAGTTTGTGCAGCCACCTGCCTGGGTCCAGATCCATCAGCTTTGATGGTCTTCTTGTGGGATTCCTGGACCTTCTGGGTCCTTCCATCTCTCCATTCTTCCATACCACTCTCATCTAGAGTCCAATAGTGAGTCCCAGCATCTGTCCCAATACCCTGCTGAGTGAAGTCTCTCAGGGAACACCCCTGTTGGACTGATATCCACTTATAAGTAAGTATATACCATGTGTGTCTTTCTGGGTCTGGCTTATCTCACTCAGGATGATCATTTATTTACACTATGGAATACTATTCAGCTATTAAAAATAAGGAAATCTAGAAATTTGTAGGCAAATGATTGGAACCAGCAATCTTATATAATGACCCAATGCACTTCTGAACCAGACATCATATACTGCAATTGTGCAGTTAAGCAAGCAAACTGCAGAAATTTCAGGACTGATCCTTATTTCTAACATACACTTTGGACTGATACACAGGTTCTGTCTATTGGCCCTTAGGATGTCTACTTCTTTGCCACAGGCTGAGAACCATTAGCTTAAAAAACAAGCATTACCAAACTCACAATTGTATACAAACATATTGAGCTCTCGATAGTCCAATAATACATTTTAGTCCTGTAGAGCCTGGCTGCTTTGTTTGCTTCACAAAGCCACCAAGAAGCATCTTCTAGCCACAGACAGACAAATTCTTGGGACATGGACACCTCAAGCTATTACTTATTTGTACCATTGAGAAATAACTCCTATACATGTAAACCCATTTCACCCCCTCTGCCATGGAGCTTCTCTTGACATTCTCCTTTCTATGCCAGCTCCCTTACCATACTAAGTTGTAGTATGCCATAAAGGGTTTTTTCCCACAAGTATGTCTACCCAACTATTATCCTGAGAATGTTTGGTTTGGTTTGCTGTCACTTCACTGCCATGTTTTTCCATGGCCAGATATCAATGGCCTTACTTAAATGCCAAGCTATTCTTTGTTTTTTTAAACCTCAGAATATATGAAACACTGGGACCTGGTCACTCTTGGAACTGGTTACATGTTACGTCCTGTCTGTGTATACTCATAAGTGTCTAAGTGGGAGAAGGCATGGAAAATTCCATGTGGGTATCATCTGAGATCTGCCACTTCTGTTCCTAGAAAAAAATCTCATTATTATACCTGTAACATATGAGGATTTTAATAGAATCCATGTCAAGGTCTCTTTAAACAATAGCAGATTTAACTTCTAATAAAGCATGAATGAATTCAATACTAAAAGTCAGGATCTATACATTATCAAGTGATACAGGTCAAGAATTTTAAGACACTGAACACACAGAAACCATATTCCACTTGGCAAGACTCAGAATTAAAGTGGCTTTCAAAGAATATTAGAGAATCTTGATGAAATATTTATATTTTAGATTTTATCAGTTCTAAAAATTACTTTTTCCAATAGACAAGTTCTTCTCAATATGGCATAACAAATCCCTCATGTAGACAGTGAACTAACAAAAAAGATATTTGTGACCAGTTTTTGAATTGATTCATAATTTTTATCATAGGCTTTCTGTTTAACTTAATGTGATAGACCTTTGGAGAAAGCAGATTTCGAGTTGGCATTTTCTTCAACACTTATCTACATCATGGTGTACTGTATCGTTACATATATGGCTGGTATTCCATGAATTCTGATCAAAATGTAGCTCTCAAGAAGTACACATAGGCAGGGCAGTGGTGGCTCATGCCTTCAATCCCAGCACTTGGGAGGCAGAGGCCAGCGGATCGCTGTGAGTTCGAGGCCAGCCTGGTCTACAAAGTGAGTCCAGGACAGCCAAGGCTACACAGAGAAACACTATCTCAAAAAACCAAAACCAATAAATAAATAAATAAAGTACACATAGGACACAATTTTTTTAAAAAGCTGCATAATGGTTATTCAGTGAGAAACATGAAATATCCTCAACCCCAGTTCCCACATATGTTTATGTCATTTACCAATAACAGGTCATAACCTATTGATTATAATCTGCACATCCCTGTGTTCATTCATGTAAGATGTTAACATGGAAGTGTGTGTGCGTGTGTGTGTGTGTGTGTGTGTGTGTGTGTGATAATATTTCTTGCTCCAAAACATTTTCATGTTTGTGATTCATACCAAAGACTTTTATGGAAAAGGCTATATGTTCATCAACCTTTCTTCTCAGTAATCAGTTAACCTGAGTCTTACAGAGACATGCATGAATACCATCTTTGTGCTCAATTGCATCGATTTCCGATCACCAGGGGTCATCAAACAATGACATTAGGTGAGTAGCTATCTACCAACACCCAGTGCAAATCACAGCTAAGGCTTCATTTGCATGTAGACCATTCACGAGCCATGAATGGTGGGTTCACCACACTCTACCTCGTCTATTACAGAGTTTGCAGCAATTATTCCTCGTTATAAAATAGATTTATAATTTCTTAGTTTATTTTCCTTTGAATAAAACTTTCCCACTCACATTATATATGAACACTCACATAGCTTTATCAATTAATGGGTCTTTCATATTAACATTGTTCCTGATCAAAGAACTTACTGTACATCATAAACATGACTTCAGTCTGGGTTCCTGTGAAATTGATGAGCCTACCACCATTCAAGCACCTAGACCCAACTGGCTTTAAAATGACAGGAGACTGTTTTTGAAGACTTAGCTATGGTGCCAGGTACACACAACCACTGAAGTTATTTCTAAAATATCCATAAGTATTCTCCAGGGCACTGACAAATATCAGATGTCATGTTTTGCACATGATATGCAGGTCCTTAAATATAGAGTAGAACATGAAATATCTGCTCTCTGTATTGACTCTGATGTCTATACCTAGGAAATGTGGGACTTTTCCCTAGGACTGTTAAAATCATAGCCCTTTAAGGTGGGTTGAAGCAGTGGGAGACGGTCCTGTCCTCAGGAATGACATCACTGCCTTATAAAAGAGGCCTGAACAAGCTCGTTCTGCTTTTATTCTATGTGATGAACAAGAACCAATTAGACCTTTATCATGTGTCTAATTCTCTAGCATCTTGATCTCATACTTCCTGGCATCCAAACCTATGAGATACACATTTCCTTTGCTTATAAGTTAACCAATGCATGGCACAATGATACAGCAATTTAAGAAGATACGGGTGTGTGTAGCTATCTCTATGTCAACTTGACACAAGCTAAAGCCATCTGAGATTGGAACTTCAACTGAGAAAATGCCTCCTCTTAAGATCTGGCTGGAGGCAAGCCAGAAGAGCCCCTTCCTAACTGGTGTTTGATGTGGGAGAGCCCCACTCCCCTCCATGGCCTCTCTATCAGATAGTGCCACCAGGTTCCTGCCCTGCTTGAGTTCTTATCCCGAGTCTCTACAATGAAGAGCAGTGATCTAGATGTGTAAGCAAATAAACTCTTTCCTCCCCAAGTTGCTTTGGTCATGGTGTTTCATTAAAGCGATATTTATCCTAAGTAGGACAATGTGTATTATGTGCACATAGATGTTTTTTCAATTTCTTGTTTGCAGTCATGATTTTTACTAAGAGATATGTTTATGGCTATTTTTCTCATAGCATAATCCTCAACGCATAGCGAAAGGAGAAACTGAACTTTTCAGCATACGCATATGCTTAAAATATGTAGAGTATGAGATAGGAAAAAAACATCACCCAGAGACAGATTGAGAGGGCCTGACTTGGCATCCATTTGTTGTTGAGAGATAGAATATGTGACTTTACTTGTACAAAAGGTACTCTCATCACACTATGTAAAGGCACAACTTTTGTCTCTATGAGCTAGAACTCTGACTACTTTATGGATGTTGATTTTCCAACTGAATGGATAGTGCCAACTGATGTCTCTCTTAAGTTTTTTCCTATGTTATACGAGCAGAGTGTTTGGAAACTGTATGTCTGATAGTACATTCCCAGCAAAGATTAAGTTTACATTCTTCTAAAAAGAGACTCTTTCATAAGATATGGAAGATGAAAGGGAAGCTAAGCCCTTGTTAGTCCTGACACTGGCAGGCAGACAGGCCCTGGAGCTTCTGCAGAAAGCAGACGTGAGCTCTGCAGTGATTGCCAGAGCTCTGGAGAACATCCACTCGGGTACTTTGGCAGCTGACATCACTGGTGTTGCTATCTTAAGATTTCTTCAACAGCCTATCTTCCCAAGGATATGGGCAGCTTTCTCTAGTGTCGCAGGCAGAACTGTAAGTCTCCTGAGCTAATATGTTGAGACAGTAACACTCAGTGTCTAGATGAGCCAATATATGGAGTGACTTATTTTAAGTTCCAATCATGCTGTGGCATAGACTGCTTTCAATATGAGAAGGAAAGATTGGAAAATGCAGGAAAGGACTGGAGACCTATACACAGAGAGAAAAGACCATATGAAGATGCAGAGAGATGCTAATCATTTGCATGCTGAGGGGACAGGCCCCAGAAGAAACCAGTCCTGCTGCCATCTTTTCTCTAGAAGCCTCCAAAGTCATTCATATCGTGAGATGACCCAATCAATAGTGTTTCATGATGACAAACCCTATAAGATGAAAACAACCTCCACCTTTTCCAAAACTTTTGCTAGTTCCTCTCTCTCTCTCTCTCTCTCCCTCCCTCCCTCCCTCCCTTCATTTTTCCCTCCCTTTTCATTACTTGTTCTAGAAATATCATATTTTTAAAAATAGAGTTTTTTCCTTTGACCCTAACCATAGTGATATAAAATTCTACTATGAAAGATCCAAACAAATAATGAATCACTAGAAATGATTAAATAACATGAAAACAAAGGTATTTCACAGTATTTTACACTACAGGGATATTAGCTGAAGTAATTGGACAAACACCATGTGTGAGACATGGCAGCTTCTAAATTCCTACTGTTCATTGGGTCATGTCCTATGTATCTGAGGAATTATTCAATAAACTACATTTTGTCCTTTTGAGATTTGTATGAATAAAATGTAACATCTTTCTCTCTTGCCAACTGCCAAACACTGAAAAACAGTTGTCATGCTGGGGAGAGAACAAGGTGAAAAGTGTCTCTATCATCCCTTGGCCTCTTCTTCAGCCTCTGACATTTTCCCTGTTTCTGACAGCAAGTAGTACAACCTATCCAGCTATTAAGATAAGTTAGTATCCAGGGCTTACAGTCTGCAGATTAATATTCATTTTCTTAATTTTATTTTTAAAATATACTGATAATAGCAAAAACACTGCTCCCAAATGTTTGTTGGAGGATTGAGACAGGTGCACTGAGTGGTTGGGATGTGTTTGCATTATGTGAAGCTGACACCTACGATTGTCAGCATCTGGTCATCTAGTGATCTGCTGGCGGAGCTGAGATCAAGTTTAACAAGAAACTCTAACCAGGTAATGGACATGTTTTTCCCTCACTAACCCTTCTAATTTGTAGTGTTTTATTCTCTTTGATGCTGTAATGGAAGTGCTTTCTTTAATTTTTGGGTTTAGTTTGCATTTCTAGCATACAAGAATAGAGTCATGCACTCTGCAGCTTTGATGAGCTTAGTAGCCATAATGGTTTTTATTTCTGGAAAGCTCAAAAAAATTTTCATTTAGTGTGTGTGTGTACTCATGTGTGTTTGTGTCTGTTGTGTGTGTATGTATATGTGTTTACATATGTATGTATGTATGTATGCATGCATGTGTACATGTGTGTTTGTGTGCATGTATGTGTGTTTGTATGTGGAAGCCAAAGTTGACTTTCATTAGGTGTCTTCTTCAAACGCTCTCTACCTTAATTTTTAAGACAGACCCTCACTGGCCCTCACTAATTCCACTGGACTGACTGGCCAACAAGTGTCAGAGATTCCATTGCCTTCAACTCCTTAATACTGGGATAACAGGCAG
Organism: Acomys minous; assembly: GCF_964271855.1. Classification (NCBI taxonomy): domain Eukaryota; kingdom Metazoa; phylum Chordata; class Mammalia; order Rodentia; family Muridae; genus Acomys; species Acomys minous. Next base: position 56,994,336 of record NC_140493.1, on the reverse strand, counting down.
GTACAGCCTCATGGATGCTGAGGATGAAATCACATCATCATGTGTAGGGCAAGCTCTTTACCAGTTAGACCTACTCCCCGACACTGTCTTAAGACTTTCTAGATACAGATCCTGTAATCAGCAGAAAAATAGCTCTGTTTCTTTCTCTCCAGCCTGAATGACACTTATATACTTTTCCTTTGTCAGTGCTCTGACGATAAAATGCACAGGGATGGTGCATGAAAGCAGCAAACACAGACGTCATTGCCGTGGTTACTAGCTGTGCAGAGGCGTCTCAGTCTTTGCCTGTCTTCACACTTATTTCCACAGATACTCTTTATCATCTGAGGAATCGCTACTCTCTTCCAGTCCTAGTGTTTTCAAGATAAAATGGTGTTGGTTTTTGTTAATACTTCTCTTTTTATTTTGAGGTGATTGTATAATTTGGCTTTTATCCTATTGCTATGATATCATACATTAAGTCATTTGGAATGCTAAATTAAATTAACATTCTTGATGATAATCTCACTTTCACATGATATCAAATATTTTCTACATTCTCCTGGATTTGGCTTTAGGGCATATTGTTCAGCAATATTTTCCTATAAGTGTGAGATATGGGTATATATTTTTCTTATTTTTGTTGTGCCTTGAGGATCAGATTCATATGAGTTTCTTGGAATTAACTGAACTCATACTATCTTCAAAATTTTGTAGCGTTTAACCACAGGAGGAAAATTACACAACTAGTCAATTCTTCTAAACCTTGCTCCTTGAATCTCTGTGTCTCCAGGAATGTGTCCATTTTGTTTGGCTGGAATGTGGTTGTTCAGGATTCCCTTCATAGTTTTTCTTTTGTTTTTTTGGTTTGTTTTTTTTTTTTGAGAATAAATTCTTCTCTCATACAACACAGTCTAACCACAGTTTCCCCTCCTTCCATTCTTCCAAGCTCTCCACTATATCCTCGCTCCCCATATCTTGTTCCCTCTCCCATTTACCCTTCAGAAAAGAGTAGGCCACCAAGAGACAACAACCAAACCCAACAAAACAAGATACACTAAGACAAAGGAAAACCTCTCATACCGAGGGTGGATAAAGGCAACCCAAGAGGAGAAAAAATGTCCTAAGAGCAGGCAAAAGAGTCAGAGACACACCTGCTCCCACTCTTAGGAGTCCAATGGGAACACCAAGATAGCAGACATAACATGTACACAGAAGACCTGGTGTACACCCATGGCCCACTGAATCAACTAAGCAGGGTCATGTGGCCTCACAGAGACTGAAGTTTCATAACTGATTTTATTCCTCTGCTTTGCAGCTACATAGTTCTTCTTTTTTTTTTTTTTTTATGATTTTACTAACGTGAGTCAGTGGTTTCTTTTTAGTAGGATGTGAATGCTTCCTAGGGCAACAGTTTAATTATTTTATGACTTTTTTTAGCTTTTTAATTTTAAATTATTTACTTTTAAAGAAGTTTATATATGAATGCTATTTTATCTTATTCCCCCTTTCTTCCCATTCAACTCCTTCCAACCTTGAGTCCAAATCCATGACTTTTTCTTTAATTATTATAGTTCCACATATGTGTGTGTGTGCGTGTGTGTGCGTGTGTGTGTGTTTATATAGATATAGATCCACATCCTAGTGAGTCACTGTGTACCTGTGCTTTGGCCTGAACGTTTGCAGCTGGATAATGTTTCCAGGAGCTTAGACCTGAAAAATACTGATTCACCTCCTGGTAGCCATTAAATGCTGTGGCTCTTTATCTAGGTGCAAGGAATTTTCTTCCACTCATGTTGGTACATCAGCTGGTGTTGTCATTATGCAGATGGTGTAAGGTAAGCATTTGCTGTAATTTCATGGATGTACTTTCCCTGCCATTCTTAGAAAACACTGGCTCTCAGCAGGCACCGCTACAGTCTTTCCACCCACTCCTATGGCAATTTTCTCTGAGCTTTAGGTAGAAGGATGGCATTGTAGATGTGTCAGTTGGGATTGGCACTCCACACTCACTTCTTCATTATTTTTAAAAGTTACTTTTCAGCTGGGCGTGGTGGAGCACGCCTATAAGCCCAACACTCAGAGGACAGAGGCAAGTAGATCTCTATGAGTTCGAGGCCAGCCTGGTCTATAGAGCAAGTCCAGGAGAGCCAAGGCTACACAGAGATATCCTACCTTGAAATAAAACAAAAATCTGAAAGTTATTATTTTATTTTTTGTTCAGTGATTATGACCGTAATTTTACTTTGTCACAGGTCTGCTTCAGTCCTGTACTGTCTTGTTTGTAGAGGGATATAGGAATATGTTTATGTATAATTATGTCTTCTACCCGTTTGCCAGCTGGTATTGTTTATGTACTATGTGCATATATGTTATGCATCAGGCATATATAAAAAGAAAAGTGTTAACAAAAGCCAAGCCCATTTTATTTTGCAAACGCTGACTGGAAAAGAATGGAAGTACCTCAGATTATAAAAGGCATCTGTGAAAACAAGGCATAGGTGAAGACTGAGAATCTCTCCTTAGCTGGCAAGCCAGGCAACAATGTCTGGCTTTGCTGCTTTTTAAAAACTATTTTACAGTACTTATGTTTTCTTTCTAAAAGCTGAAGTTTATTTATAGCTTGTTATATTTGTCTTCTTAAATTGCTATTTCTGATTCTCCCTGTTTACTCCTGGATTTGAGTTATTATGTAATAATTTATTCATCTTAACACAACTTTATTCTCATTTTATTTCTTTTGGTTATTGTCATCTATATTACATTCCAATATCTTATGGGGACAATAGTCCAATTACATCCACTTTGTGTTATAAAATTAATTTTTAATACAGTTAAGAAAACTTACTGTGGGAATGAGGCGTATTTTGTTGTGTCGACACGTGTACAAGTAACTTGATGAGTGTTCATTTGTTTTTGTTTTTGGTGTGTGTGTGTGTGTGTGTGTGTGTGTGTGTGTGTGTGTGTGTGTGTGTAAACATTCACGTGCATGCGCTAACACTTGTTTTTTAGCCTGAAGAATGTCTTCTATTGCTTCTTGGTAAGCATATTCATACCAACATTTTTATTAGTTTTTCTTTAATGTGAGTGACTTGATTTTTGATTTTTGAAAGATTTTTTTCTAGATAACTGATTTGTGATTTATAGCGCATTTTTTACAAATCTTGAATATGCCGTCACATTTCTTCTGAATTCTGTGAGCTTTTAGTGTAAATTTGGTCAATAATCTTATGTAAGCTTTCTTGTGTCCTGTGAACACATTCTCTCTGATTTCCAGATTTTCTGTGTTTTTGACAGTTGGCAGTGCATATATGTCTGTAGCATCCTTAAGTTTGTGATACTAGGTGTTAGTTGAGCTTCTTGGATGAGTGGATTTATGCTTTGCATCAAATGTGGGGAGTTTTTGATGGTTGTTTTTTTTTTTTCACTTTCGGCCTTGCCTCTACCCTTTGGCATTTCACCAACCCTTTATGTTTTGTTCAAGTGCTTAGCAAGCCTTCACACTTCCTGAAATCTTACCAGCTTCCCTTCACTCCCCTTTCTTTAGATTGCATGATCTCTCTCAGAGTAGCTTCAAGTATGTTGATTCTTTTTTTTTTTTTCCTGTAAATTCTCATTGCTGTTGAGCTTCTGTAGGGAAATTATTTATTGTGATTTCCACACCAAGATAGTGATGTGGCTTCTTCTAATAACTTGTCTCTCTGTACTGACGAGACAAAGTTAGTATGCCTTCATTTACCTGTTAAGCATTGTTTCCTTTAGCCTTTGAAATTTGTGCATAATGGCTGCCTTGAAGTCGTTATGTGTCCATTATGACACCTGGGCCCCTATACGGGCAGCTTCTACTGTCTACTTCTTATATGTCTCGATCTCACTTTCTTGCCCTGTCTGTTTATTTTATAGAAACTTGGCATTTTAGATACTTTCTCTGGCCCTGGGCTATTGCTATTTAGTTTGTTTAGTTATTTGTCTGGACCACATCAATGATATCTCCTTTTTCCACAGTCTCTGATGGTCTTCTGAGCATTTGGCCTTGGGCACTTGAACAGTTCCCTGTAATGACAGCAGTTTTAGAAGGGCCCTTTTTATCTGCCCTTTTTCATTCCTTGTTCTTAACTATTAGGCTTGTAGATAGTTTGTATCTATTATTATCAAACAAATTTTGACTCCACTAATTGCTGGTTCATTTCTCTTTTGTTTCAAAAATGCCTGGGGAAATAAATTGCTTCATAGACTAATCCAATTAAATTTAGGGCCCCCGGTAGACGTGGTGTTTAAAGCTAATTTCTGTATCTTGTTCTGACCTCAGAAGTGTGTCTAGCTGACTCTATTTCTCCATACTAAACCTTTACCTTGACTACAGTTGGTTTTGGTGGCATAGTAGTACCAGGTTTTTTAATTCTTTGACATAAAATATCTATTGCTTTGAAAGCATTCCTTACACTTCAGTTCTCTGCTTTCTGTTCAAATAAAATTAATTCTTCTAAAGAATGCTGCCCTTCTAACAGTAATTTCTTGTGGATAAAACTTTTTACTCTACTGTTTGAAAACTGGAGAAGGAGTAACTCCCAGTCCACTTAAGGTAGCATCTCTGTTTTGCTAGACAAAAACATTATTCACTGACTTTCTCCAGTCACCTCTTGTGACCCCAAACTCAGCTTGCGTAGAGATGATTGAGCATTTAGCATCCTTGGTCTACCTTAAGTACGTTTTCTCCTACACAACTGAATACAATTTCTATACATCCCACGAACATCTCATCCCTCACCTGGAGGAGAACACCTCTGCGTATGTGTGAGATGCTGGCCTCACGCATCTATCCCTCACTTCTCCAGGCTAGCATCTAAAGGACGTGGAGAACCTTGAGTTTCAGTAACATCTTCCAAGAACAGACATATTCTTTTCCCTACACTGGAGATTTATTTGGAGGATGTACTGGTGTTTATATATGCCAAATGTTCTCGATCTTTTAAGACTTTATTAAATTTTCCTGGAGCGAATAGTTTTCTATCTCCTGTGTGCCCTTGAAATGATCTTTAGAGATTTTAAGGAGAAATCCATACACATACATCATTTGTATTGGTTCTTGTTGCACCTGGTGAGAAATCTCACTACGATCTTCATCTTATCACTCAAAGCCACCTCCTCAGCCTTATTGTGCATCACAGCAGCTCGAGGTGAAACAATAGAGGGAGAATTATCCTTTTTGTTCAAAGCCAAAGCACACAGAAATAGAGAAATATGATGCCTTGGTCTTTATCTCTAGCAAGACAGGAATAGTTTCTATTTTATACCAGCGAAAGAGGGTTTTGCTTTGTTTTGTTTGTTTGTTTGTTTGCTCCTTAATAGAAGAACTCGGAGAAGACCCTTAACTCCATCACAAATGACTAAGTGAAGAACTAAGATGAGAAATGTGTATGCCTTTAAGTAGAGTGTAAATACTGGAGGTTCAGTATAGGGTGAAATCCCTCAAATGTGCTTCTATGGTACAGGAAGATGATCTTTAGCAGAATATCAGACTTCTTGGATACTTAATCTGAAATATTTCACGTTTTTCCAGTCAAGTAGACTGGAATCCCTACTGGTGGTTGAAATCTTGTTTAGCCACAGTATTTCACAAACAGAGCATGGCAAGGTGAGACAGGGATGAAATCTTAAGGCTGATATGTCTTCTCATATGCCAGGTTATAAGGATGTGGCTGGGCCTACTGAAGTGAAGTTCTTCTTTCAAAAGTGCCGTATTTACAAGAAAAAAGGAAAAATGCAAATGGGAAAAAGACTTCACGCAGCATGAACAAATGTCATGTTTCTTGTTGTGGAGAACCATAACGATCTCCTTAAGTTATATAACAAGGTGATGCATTTAATTTTTGCTAGAGTCCTTGGGACCACCTTGTGGGAGAGGGCTTATAAAATGTTCTGAGGCCTCTCACACAGCCTCACACCCATGAGAAAGTCCTGCAGTCATGGCTTTGGAGCTCTTAGGAGGGTGAAGTGGATTAGCAGAAGGATAAGGATTCCCAGAAGTGAAATAGAAGCTGGGACAGCTGGGTGGCAACAGTACACTGATCTCTTAACAACTGCAGAGAGTAGGCGACTTCAGTGTAGGAGGGATTTTAAGAAGTTTCCTATAAAAATTCATTGCAGAGAACACTGGGCATGCCTGAAGTAGTCAACACTCAATCATGGCTAGAAACTTGTTACTTGTTTTATCAAAAATAAATTACGTAAGAAATTAAAGGCTACATACTGTTCAGCTGTAAAGAGTTGGCAAAGTGAAATGAAAACCCTTGAGCACCCAGAGTGTAGAAGGCAGCTGCTATTCCTAAGCGTGCTCATGCAGCAAGGGCGGCTGGACCACCAGAATCCAGAAGACTAAAGGAACAACCTCGGCAATCTGAACAGAGGACCCAGATCTCTGAGAGGGTGGCCGGGATTCTGCGTCAGAGACTAGTGATGCAGATTCTGAGAGTCCCAGAAGAAGCTGAAAATTGTAGCAAGCAATATTTGTGAATGAACTGAGCTGGACAGGAGGGAGCGTGGCCTAGTTATTGCCCTGTGAGAATGATAATTACTTTGCACATCTTTTTTTTTTCTTCTGGAATCATATGTATGTGGTTTCAGGGTGTGGTAGCCGTCCAACAGGCCTCAAGTCATTTATCCGTTAGAAAGTTTAGGAGCTGGTTAATGGCCCTATAGGCTGCAGTTTTACATTGCTGAAGCATGTTCAAAAGTCCTCAATATAGTATATTTTACACAATGATTCCAGATATCACCATTTCCTCTCACTGCTCCTATATCCTTTCTTACCCGAAGAACACAAAACGAAATCCAATGCTGTTGCCTCCTCTTAGCAGGAGAATCCTCTCACAACATTGACACTTCCATGAAACAAAACAACAAAACAAACAAACAAACAAACAAAACCCACCAAAACCAAAAAACAACAACAAAACAAACAAACAAAAACAAACAAAAAACTAGATCAAGGCATGATGGACTGAATATAAGGGTCGCAATGGTGCCATTCTCTCCTAAACCCTTACGGTGTGAACCTGAACATCTATGACAAACTACATGCTAACTGAGGCGTTTTATCTACCCCAGATGGCCAAGGTAAGATACCTCTGGTGGCTTCTAGGAGTACTTTCGGTGGTGACAAAATGATATTTCAAGTCATTCCTGGAGTTTGATTGGAGCCACAGAAAGTATAGTCTGGCCTCAGGAGAATGAGCCCCTTGCTTGTTTCTTCACTGTCTGCTTTCTTTCCGTGTTTTTCTCAAGCTGGGCTCTCTGCCTTCTCCTAGGCTGCTCCCTGCCTCTCTTTTCTCATCTCGGCAATCCCTTCGTAAGCCGCTTTAGCTCCCTGTGTCTGAATTTGGCCTGTCAATTGCTCATGCGTCTTTTGTTTCACCCATTAGTAAACCTAATGCATACTTTGCTCTTTGCCATTTCTCTAAGTTCACCAGACTCCATGGGAGGCTGCCCGACTTCAGCCTCTGGTTCCGAAAGGTCTCCTCAGCTGGGACGCAGTATCTTTCCATTCATCTCAGTCAGTAGTGTCTAATCTCCCTTGTTTTTCTTGTTAAATTTGCATTTTCTTGTTTCATCCAGAGGTGGATTAGACACTCTGGAAGCCGAAACAGGATTTCATTGAGTTTGTAGATAACTCTGGCTGCAAAGAAACCACCAGTCCAGCAGGACTAAACTCAGACAAAATGAAACCATCAAATCACAACCAAACAAAATTAGAGAAGTCAGCACACTAGGAAAAAGGAAGAAACAAGAGAGGTTGATAGAGAATTTAGATTCAACTACCCCAAAATTTTACTTCAGAGAATGTAAGATTATATCTACATTCTCTAGATCAAAAATTACTTTTCAGCATAGACCTATTTAGTCATTTTATAAATTTCCAGGCATTTACAACTATTGACATTAAGCTATGTTTTCTGGTCATCATTACTTTTTAACGTCTTGCATTATAAGATTTTGGTTCTTAAATTTTGTGGCTTTGGGTGTTGTTTAGTCTTACCTGGAGCCCTTCAATCAAATCTTGGTGATTATTTCATAACTTAATTTTCAACAATTTCCTTCAACTTCACAGGTAACTATGACTTGATTGGCCTCGCCTTTTCCCACATTACTTACAAACATTATGTCACTATTTTCCAGCTTCAAATATGACAGATGAGAAACCTGCTGACAATGGAATTTGTTTGATTTGTAGATAAATCACTGTCTCCAGTCTTTCTTTCTTGGACTTCTGTCTAGGATATGCATGCCTCTCTTTTCCAATAATGTGCCAATACAATATGTTCTTTTTTCCTTTGGATTTTGATATTAATATTCCTTTTAATCTCAAAGTTATCAACTTGTCAGCCAACAGTGACCGTACAGCTCTCCAATTTATTTAAGAGAGCTATATTGAGAAATCAGTATTTTATTTTATTTTATTTTATTAATTTATTCATATTACATCTCAGTGATTAGCCCATCCCTTGTATCCTCCCATTCCTCCCTGCCTCCCATTTTCCCCTTACTTCCCTCCCCTATGACTGTGACTGAGGGAGACTTCCTCCTCCTGCTCATAGGGTATCAAGCCTCTTCTAGATAGCCTGCTATCCTTCCTCTGAGTGCCACAAGACCTCCCCATCCAGGGTCAAATATGAGGCACTAGAAATCAGTATTTTTAAGGTTGCTTAAATCTAAGTGTTCTTACAATTTTCCAGTTCCAATGGCTATTGGTTCTCTTCCCACTCATATTTTATTATGGCCATTTGCCTTCTCAGTTAGGTTATCTTTCTTTGTTGTTGTCAGCGAATCTCTTTATTTTGGTTTTTGATGACTTGGTACCAGCCATCTCTTAAAGGATATAGAAAGTTGACTTACTGTCTACCATTGTTTTTAAATAACTTAGAATCTCTGGATGTTACTCCTCGACCTAAGTATTTGAATCATATTTCTAAATTCTGTCGGACAATACTTAGCTCTTCTATTCTCCCCCTCTTGGGCCTTTGGAGGACAAGGATACTAGATAAAATTAGGACATAGATTTCCTCCAGCACCACAAATGATTATATATTTTGTTCTTTCCAGAAGTATGTTGCATGACAGTGTTCAGTCACTATTAGACACCTATCTGGAATTTAGAATGCAGCATCAACTGACAGCTTTCAACAACAGATATTAAATTACTATACCTCTTTGTTGAGCAGGAATCTGGAAGGGGGTCCTTTATGAGAATAACCAAGGTAACCATCAAAGCTAGTTTTCTATCAGGCTTCAACTGCTAAAGTGTCTACTTCAAAGTAGATTGCCTCATTAAAGCCAGTGAGTAATGGAAATAGCTCCATTTGAGACAGGCATTGCAATCTGTATAATATTGCCATATTTTGCTTAAAAGCAACAACTGCATTTAGACCAACTAACCCAAATAAAAGGCAGTGATCAAAAGCAGATGGATTAGCTAAACAAAAATCAAAGGAAAAGCTGAAGAATCGTGAAACAAGTGATTGCCGGTATGCTAGCCATGGTAGAGCTAAAATGCAGATGTGGGTGAAGTCTGGGAGACATGTATAAGAATCAGTGGTGATTTTTAATTTTGCTTCGTTCCAGTCACAATCTAAATTCACACAAATGTACCCTGTTAAGTTAAGACACATCTGAGGCCAGCAGAGGCATTGGTTGTTGTTGTTGTATTTATGCTTTCAAAAATGTAGGCACAAATGAAACACACAAGAACAAGTGGCCCCATGAAATATAAATATCAGGATCCATGGCATTTGAAATTATTCAATACATATTAGTGCAAAGATTAGTAGTTTTTAGCAGACTACAATTTAGTGGAATGAGCCAAAGAGATGCAAAGAGAAACCTAGAAAGTGGTAGCAGGATATTTTTGTACAATTTATATATCATCAAAATCAGACATCACATTTTTCTGAGATATTCATTTCTAACATAGGCAGTAAGGCAATTACAGAATCAACATGAAGTAAAAATTGTATGGTTTTACATCTTAACTTTAGCATTTAACAACAGCACAATATTGGGAAATCACTAGCATTTGTGGCGAGCTTGTCCTTACCTTCCAACAATCCTAACAAGAGTGCTGTTCTCATAAGATCATTGTGAAGACAAAAATGTGTTATAACAAATAAACAACCTTCAGAAAGACATGCTACATACTAAGGTCTTTATGATTCTTGTAGTCAGACATTTCTCTATATATGCCCACAAGGTTGTGCATCATTGTATCTCATATCTAAGTTAAAGAATTCTGGAGTTTGTAAAAGTGCACACACGAACCATAATTAAGCTAATTTCAAGAGTTAAATTTGAATCCACGAGAGGACACTCAGGTAAGCAGCTCGGCTGACAGGTACTGCCTGGGTGACTTCTATTTGTCTAAATATTATGGTATCAAAGAATTATATCAATAGATGGTTCAGAGAGCAGTTGACCCCATAATAATGCTGATACTAGAACATTCTGTTGTCTTACTATCACAATGAAAAAAGGCTGACACATCTTAAAGCAACATTTACTGCTTTCTATGCCACAATCCTCAGAATACATTAGTTTTCTAGATGTGATCAACCAATGCTAGACTACAAGAGTTTGGCTGTGAGTCACAGGATCTGCTTGGGTACCCCGCTGGGTGGAGTCTTTCAGAGGACCTCTATGGTAGGCTCCAGTCCTGTTCCTTCTCTTCAACTGCTTCCAGTGTCTACAGTGTCTATTTTATTTGTTCTTCTGAATGAAAATTAAGCCTTTTCCCTGGGGGTCCTCCTTGTTATTTAGTTTCTTTAGGTCTGTGTATTTTTAATAAATGGGACCTCATGAAATGGAAAAGATCTGTAAGGCAAAGTACACTGTTAACAGAACAAAATGACAGCCTACAGACTGGGAAAAGATTTTCACCAACCTTACATCTGACCAAGGGCTAATATCCAAAATAGATAACTCAAGAAATAAAATAGTACCAAATCAAATAACCCAATTAAAAATGGGGTATGTAACTAAACAGAATTCTCAACAGAGGAATATCAAATGGCCAAGAAACACTTAAAAAATGCTCAACATGCCTAATCATCAGGGAAATGCAAATCAAAAGAACTCTGAGATTGGCTAAGATAAAGAACTCAAGTGACAGCACACGCTGGCAAGGATGTGGAGGAGGAGGAATATTCCTTCACTGCTGATGGGAGTGCAAACTTGTAAAACCACTTTGCAAATCAGTCTGGACCTTTCTCAAAAAATTGGGAATAGTTTTACTTCAAGACCCAGCTATACCACTCTTGAGCCTATACCCAAAAGATGTTTCACCATACAACAAGGAAATTTGCTCAACTATGTTCATAACAGCTTTATTCATAATAGCCAAAATCTGGAAACAGCCCATATGTCCCTCAATCAAAGAATGGATAAAGAAACGGTGGTATATTTGCACAATGGAATACTACTTAGCTATTAAAAACAAAGAAATCTTGAAAATTTCAGGCAAATGGATGGAACTAGAAATGATCATTTTGAGTGAAGTAACCCAGGCCAGGGAGACACACATGGTATATATTCACTTATAATGGACATTAACCACATAATAAGGATAACCACACTACAATACACAGATCTTAAAACATTTTATTAATTTGTTAAACACAATTAACTGTGTAAAACTATAGGAAACTGGCTCCAGAGCACCCCGTCCTTACAGTTGTCAATAACTGGTGACACTCAATTTCCTTATATATAAAGTAGCATATTTGCATACAAGCAACTCATGTACGTTGTAATCATTTATATCAACACAATCGTTATAATCAGCAATGTACAACATTTCTAGATTAATTTGAACACATAATACAATGTAAGTGCCATATAAAGAGTTGTTGCACTGTATTATTAAGAGAATGAATAGAAAGGGGAACAGTCTGATTAAAGGTCAGTAAACACACGCTTGCTGTTCCAGCTTGAACCGGTTTTTATCCATGATTAGTCTAAATCACAGAATTAGAGATTCTCTTCCTAAAGGGACAACTATATTTATGCAATCAATATTATGTGCCTTTGAGTTTCTCAATTTAGAAGAATGAGACATCACTTTAAAAAGTCACAAAGAGGTATGAGCACTGTATATCAACGTATGTTTCTATATCGTTTTACTTTTTATGTCAGAAAACTTTTGTCAACTAGAATCAGAAATGGCGCCACAGGCCTGTAACAACAACAACAACCGCAACAACAGCAACAACAACAACAACAACAACAACAGCACTGCTCTACTGCAGCTGGAGCACAGACTCCCTGGTGTCTGGCTCTTTTCTCTTCTGCTTGGTCTTCCACGCTTCTCCATTCAGTATATGTGTGTTTTGAACATATATCTTACTGTGGCACACTCTGGATCAGAGAGGGACAGGACTTAAGATCAGCAGAACTGCTGCGTAAAAATGGACAGCACTAAAATCTAACTCTCCCCTAAAAAAATGATTCTTATAATTTTAACGGTGTTATAACAATGAGATTTTTAAAGGCTAGAAGGAATAGAAAATTTATAAGAACTTTAAAACAACAAAGGAAGTTCTGCAAGTAAGTGGTAAGGGGATGCGTTCTGAAAATTCAGAAAAGAAGAGTCTTATTGAGGACTATATTTGGAAATAAACTTTAGGTTCTCCAGCCAGGGAAGCATGTAGGTCAACTTCAGATCTTCATCTATCCCCAACTCTTGGAAGTCCAGTGCCCCAGACTTATCCTCAGCTTTGTCAGACCACCTGCTGCACCCCCCTTTCTCTCTTATTTCCAAGGAGTCACACAGATCTACCTCCATACTTCCTTCCCACAACACATGGCTTTATCCCAGGCCCCAGCTCCAAGGGCCATTCTCTAAGAACCCACAGGACAATGAAGCCACCTAAACAGGCAGGCTAACTGCAGATCTTCACCTCTCAGTCCCTCCATGTTCAGTCCTCCAATCTCATCCCAAGCTCTTTAGCAGAACCTGCAGTAGCCTCCCCTCTTTCTCTGCACCTATTCTCAGGGAACCAAGTAGATTCCTGTAGAACAGTCTACTTTTGTCACTCTTGTGGACCCGTAGAATCCACCACCCACCTAGTCCAGCCATATTTCTAAGTGTCAGCTCCCAATACCTAGAAACACATTTCACATGGAACCCCCCAGTGACCACACCTATCCTTAAATCCCAGAAGAATTTCTTATCAGGCAACACAAAGCCATCACAGTCTCTTAAGTACCAAATAGGGCAACAGAAACCAAGGGAAAAAGCGTCCACCTAACAAAGACAAGACCAGATATCAGAACCTAGAATTACAACCTTCCCAAATCCAAATGCCTGGATGCCAGTGTTAAAACACATTCAATGACAACCAGGACACTATGTCTCCACTGGAACCCAGCACTCAGCCACAGAAGACCCGTAGTATTGCAGCATAGATGAAATAGGAGGAAAAGACCTTAAAGCAGCCTTTGTGAATATGCTACAACAGGTCTTTAAGAAGGGTATGATTAAATCCTTTAAAGAAAACTATGAAAGCAGAACATTGGAAGGAAATAAATTTAAAAAAATAGTTTAAGACCTAAAAGTGGAAATAGAATCAACAAAGAAAACCATATTGATAGAAATCTGAAATAAAAAAAATTCAGGAATTTGAATAAGAATCTCAGAGGCAAGCTTCACTAACAGAATAAGAGAGACAAAAGAGAAATGGATGTCTCTGTCAAAAAAAAAATTCGAAATCTAAAAAATAGCCTGACAGAATACATAATGGGAAATCTGGGGCACAATGTAAAGACTAAATGTAAGAAAAATGGAAGTAGAGAAAAGAGAAGAAATCCAGTCAAATCACATAAAATATTTTCAACAAGATTGTAGAAGAAAAATTCCAAATATAAAGGAAGTGCCTAACAAGGTACAAGAACCATACAGAATAGCAAATAGAATGAACCAGAGAAGAAAGTCTCATTGGCACATAATAATCAAAACACTAAATGCCCCAAACAAATGCTATCAGGGCTGAAAGGGAGAAAGACCAAGTAACACATAAGGACAATCTATCACAATAATACCTGACTTCTCAATGGCCAGTCTAAAAAGCGAAAGAAACTGAATAGATGTTCTATAGACGCTAAAAGACCATAGATGACAGCCCAGACTACTATGCCAAGCAAAATTTTCATTCACAGAAAATGAAGAAAATAAGACATCCTGCGACACTATCTATCTACAAATCTAACTATATGTAAGGCACTAGAAGGAAAACATTCACCCAATACATAGGCTGCATTCAAGAAAACACAAAGAATGAATACTTCCAGACCAGCAAAACAAATGAGGACACACACACACACACACACACACACACACACACACACACACACACAATGCAGACAGGCACATCACAACAGAATAACCAAAAGCGATAAACATTGGTCATTGATATTTGTCAACGTTAATGCCTCAAATCCACAGTAAATAGACACAGACTACTAGTTTGAGTGAGAAGTCAGGATCCATCCTTCTGCTGTGTGTTAACGTGAAGGATACACATCACATCAGGGTAACAGGCTGGGGGAAAAAAAAAAGAAATTCTAAACAAAAGTACCTAAGAAGAAAGCTGATATAGTTATTTTAACTGACAAAATAGACTCCATAATCAAAAATAACCTGAAGAGATAGGGACGGGAGCTATATACTGACCAAAGACAAATCCACCAAGAAGACATTAAAATATGCACCAAATGCAAGGGCACCTCAGTGCAGAGAAGAAACACTACTGCAGCTTAAACCACATATTGATCTTCACACACTTATAGTAGGTAACTTCAATACCCTACTCTCATCAATAGTTAGATCATCCAGACAAAACATAACAGAAATGCTAGAGCTGACTGGCACTATAAGCCAAGTGGACCTAACAGATATTTAGAAAGTACATTCTTTTACATGCAGCCATCCCATTGGACCAACACCATTTGTTGAAGATGTTGTTGTTGTTTTTTTCAGTATATATTTCTGGCTTCTTAATATGAAAATCAGGTGTTCGTGGGTATGTGAATTTGTCTGAGTCTTCAGTTCAACACTATTTAGTCAGCATTTCTGTTTTTTTGTGGCAATATGTTATTTTTATTACTATAGCTCTGTAGTACAATTTGAAATCAGGGATGGTAAAAGCTCTTTCCGTTCTTTTATTATTCAGGATTCTTCCACACATACATCATATCATATACAAATAAAGAAACTGTGACTTCTTCCTTTCCAACTTCTAAACCTTTGATCTCCTCCAGTTGTTTTATTGCTCTTGCTAAGACTTCAAGAACTATATTGAATAGGCATGGAGAGAGTGGGCAACCTTGCTTGTTCCTCATTGTAGTGGGAACCATTACTGACATTAACTTAGTAGTATAAATATATCAACATATTTATGAATCTTACAAACTAGTGCTCTTTTCCATATTATAGTTCTGAATGTTTGTATGATTAAGGATTATGTTTGTCTCTTAGACATTAATATTTAAGTGCTTTTTAATTAACTATTCATTTACTCTTCTGTGTCTTAAAATTTTACATATATTGGGAAATATTTTTTTAAACAATATAGTATCCATATGCAAAATTCATCTAAAGCTCATTTTCATGACATTGATATTTCTTTAAATATTGTTTATGATATGATTAAAATATAATTAATTTAAAGCTGTATCATATCAATTAATCTATGAATCCACTTTTTATCTATTTATTAAAGCAGTTTTTGTCCTAATATTACAATGTGTTCAGTACAAATTTTATTTAATGTATTTTGGTGTTTATCTTATGTTGCCATACATTTTATTTATGTTTTTAGTATGTATGGATCCTAGCTGGTTATTGTTATTGGATAAAAACCCTATGCCCATGCATGAATCATTTTACCATTTATTTATGTATTATCTCATCTAATTCTTAAAACAATACAATTAAGCATGTACTTTTATTTTAATATGCTATATTTTAGTCTTATCCAAAAATAGGATTAATATTACAGCCACTAATTCAACAGTAGCCTATGAAACAATACCTCAGACTCTGAATCTGTGTCTTGGTATCTTTTGTCTAGGTATTTACAG
Organism: Acomys minous; assembly: GCF_964271855.1. Taxonomy (NCBI): domain Eukaryota; kingdom Metazoa; phylum Chordata; class Mammalia; order Rodentia; family Muridae; genus Acomys; species Acomys minous. Next base: position 56,978,232 of record NC_140493.1, on the reverse strand, counting down.
TTAACCATTCTTTTTAATTTGATTATTCCCATGCACAATTATAGATATTAATAACATCAAATGGAGCCACAAAATATATAACATTGCTTATAATTTTTAAATGAATATGGAAATCCCATCATACTGTGTATATTAATGGCACACATATCAAACACTGAGGTTTGGTTGGTTGGTTTTCATACCACTTGCTAACTCTATGTGTGCCTCTACTTCTGGCCTTTTTCATTTATTTTATTAACTTTTTATTATCTTTGTTAAAAATCAATTAAAGAGAATATCTTGAAAATAGCAAGAAAAAAATGACACATTACATAGACAAGAAAATCAATTAAAATGATTTTTCCTCTCCCTTACATATGTGAGAGAGCTGAAGACCAGCACATTAAAATGTTAAATACATAGAAAGTGGTTGATCTAGAATCATTTGACCAGTAAATACTGTTTTCTCCCTGTAAGAAGAAATAAAAAGCATTTGTAAAAATAAAACAAACCCACAAAAATTTCTATCTAGCTCACCTGTGGTGTAAGGAAGGCTAAGGAATTTGTTCATCTTAAACAGATTAGTGTAAGAAGAAACCCTGATAATGGGAGGGAATGAGGAGCCACAAAATTGATAACTATCTGGAAAAATGCACAGGGCATTTATTTTCCATTTAGTTTATGTGGAAATACATGATACTGCTTCAAACCAAGCAGACAACACTGTGGATTACAATGTAGACAGATACTATAATGCAGCAATTTTAACATAATGAAGTTGTCTTCATCAGTGTCCTATAGCTGTGAAGAGACACAGTCAATGACCATGACAACAAATAAATAAACAAATCAATGAAAGCATTTAATTGGGGGCTTGCTTACAATTTAGAGGTTTAGTCCATTTTTATGGTGGTGGGAAACATGGCAGCGTGCAGTGGACATGGTGCTACAGAAGGAGCTGAGAGTTTGGCATCAGGATCCACAGGCAGCAGGAAGAGAGAGCACCTCTAGACCTGGGCTGGGTTATTGAAACCTCACAGCCCATCCCGAGGGACAGGCTTTCTTCCACAAGGCCACACCTCCCAATCCCTCTCAAGTAGTGCCACTCCCTAATGACTAAACATTCAAACGAATGAGCCTGTGTGGATCATTTGTATTCAAACCATCACAGATGTGAAATGTAACACAAATGATGTGAGTTTTCACAGGTTCATGCAAATCCAAGATTTCTGTGTATAAACTACCACAAGTAAGAACTTTAGGTAGGCAGTGAACAAATTATAGCCTGTATTTTATAGTCAAAGCAAACAGCAGATGCTAAAATTTCAATAAAAGAGTTTTATTTGCTTTTCCTGTTGCTGTGATAAAATACTCACTCCAGCCTACACCACGAGCGTGCACACACACACACACACACAGACACACACACACACACACACACACACACACACACACATTCATGCACACACCCACACAGAGGCATATAATCATGTATTATTCCCACAAGCACATACAACACACATACACATAGCCACAAACACAACACTTAAAGTTGACAAAGTAATTTGTTGAAAATATTGATTTTTGTCAAGTTAAATGATATATTCTGTTACATTTTTTAAAAAGTATTACTACAGTTTTCTACTAATTTAGAACCCATACTATATGTTGTGCATCCATGAGTGCTATGGATACATCCATGAATAAGAGAAAAAAATAAAGTGAATGTGGACAAAAAAAGAATGTTTCCATAGAGTAAAGGAAAGAATACTAGAAAGATGTATAGTTGGATAAGTTATACGCAGGTTACATCAAGTGGATAAAGAGTAGAGGCAAACATTTGCAAGAGTGACAGGAATGCATATTCACTATGCAGGAAGCAACCCAGCTGAGCAAACAAAAAACCAAAAAACCAAAAACAAAAACAAAAAACAGGTTTGTGGTGTAAATGAAGCCTAAGAAGTTAAGATCAAGGACTTGGGTGACAGTGTTCACACTGCCAAGGAAGTTGAGTGTCTGGGGCATAATCAGATCTTCAGTTTAAATTCAGCTTCATAGAATCACATTAATGATACATTTGGTAGAAAACAGATGCTGAAAAAAGTAAGCTAACCCAGACACTTTAGTTCAAGTCTAAAGTAGACAAGAATCCTTAATTATGAACACCAGTAGGAAGTATATTTAAGAAATTCTTCTTAGGTGAATTAAACATCTAAATATGAAAAAGGGGGATGCAAAAATACTATTCATGATTTGGAGTTACTTTGTATGGGAAATGAGGTGCACAGTATTGCTGTTGGTCTCAATAAGAAAGAAAAAGGGGATTTAAGTTGGGGGATGGGCTAACAGGAAGATGAGTTTCCATTGTCTACATGATGTATGTAAGATATTCACCAGATACACAGATTGCTAAATGTGTGAGATACAAAGAAATGGAAACTTCACAGAGAGGCCAGAAGGAGATGTGAATTGACAGTCCTTCCCAGGTGGGTCCTATTAGAAGGTTACAAAGCACAAGATGTAAAATCTCACTCAGAACAGGAGATAAAATAGACATCTGAAGTAGATGGAAGGACAAAACCACATGGGAGATGTAGTGGGGAGGATAATGGGGTGAAGATCAGGTTTTGGGACAGCGGGGATAGAGGTGAAGGAATGCAAGAGAGAAAGGAAATAGGTGCAGGGGGGCATCTCTGAGACAGGGAAGGTTCCCCAGAGTCTGCGGGGGTGGGGGGGTGACCCTAGCTGAGACTCCTAATGGGTGGTGTGGGATAAGGAGCCTCAAATGGCCAACTCCTATAGCCAGATGAGACTTCCAGTGGAAGAAAGGAGACACCAATCCACACATAAAACCTTACACTGAAAATTTGTCTTATTCACAAAAAGCATAGATGTTGCCTGTCAGTAGATCCCTTCCCATTGGCTGGGCTGCCTTGTCAGGCCCTAGCAGGAGAGGATGAGGATGCGCTTAGCTCTGCTAAGACTTGAGGTGTCTGGGTGGGTTGATACATACTCCCCTTCTCTGAAAGAAAGGAGAGGGGGAGTCATATGAGTGGGCAGGACTTGGAGGAAAGGAGAGAGGGCCTGGGATTAGAATTTAAAGAGATTAGGAGATCCAAGATGGCGGCGAGCAGTGTGGACCGTGTTTGAAAGCTCCAGCGAACAATTCAGGGAATTGCACAGATTTCTGAGCCAGGAACACCAAGGTCCCCACACCACGGCAGCAGAAGTGCTCCACGGTTCGGAGGGACCAGGGTGCGGAGGACCTGCCTGCCCCTGCACACGGGAGGAGCGAGGACTTTCTTGGATCAGAGCGGCAGCGGTGAGGACAGCAGTGCCATCAGTGGCTCCGGCAGCGCCAGCGGCTCCAGCGGCGCCAGCGGCGGTGGCTGAGGTTTGCAGCTCAGAGCCTTCCAGTGGAGGCGATTAGTGTGGTGGACGGTGGGAGTTGCTGCGGGAGAGGGGACTCTGGACAGGATTTGGGTCGCGTGGTGCCTTGAGACCCAGGCTGGACTCAGCGGATGGTTCGGCCCGGAGTCCTGGGTGTGCTCAGTGAGCTGTGCTGTGGAGAGGCTGGCTCGGCTCGGCGGGCTATTCTGCCCGAAGCGCAGCTCCCCTGCTGTGATGCAGGCTAGGCGGAGTGCGGGCTTCTACCCTGGGCGCCGGCTCAGCGCAGACGCAGTTTTCCTGCTGTGACTCGAGCAGGGCAGAGCGCTCAGTTATACTCCGGGTGCTCGCCCAGCGCAGACGCAGTTTTCCTGCTGTGACTCGAACAGGGCAGAACGCTCAGTTATACTCCGGGTGCTTGCCCAGTGCAGACGCAGTTTTCCTGCTGTGACGAGAGCGGGGCGGAGCACTCAGTTATACTCCGGGTGCTTGCCCAGCGCAGACGCAGTTTTCCTGCTGTGACGCGAGCGGGGCGGAGCGCTCAGTTATACTACGGGTGCTTGCCCAGCGCAGACACAGTTTTCCTGCTGTGACTCGAGCGGGGCGGAGCACTCAGGTATAATCCAGGTGCTTGCCCAGCGCAGACGCAGATTTCCTGCTGTGACTTGAGCGGGGCGGAGCGCTCAGTTATACCCCGGGTGCTTGCCCAGCGCAGACGCAGTTTTCCTGCTGTGACTCGAGTGGGGCAGAGCACTCAGTTATACTCCGGGTGCTTGCCCAGCGCAGACGCAGTTTTCCTGCTGTGACTCGAGCGGGGCGGAGCGCTCAGTTATACTCTGGGTGCTTGCCCAGCGCAGACGCAGTTTTCCTGCTGTGACTTGAGCGGGGCAGAGCGCTCAGTTATACTCCGGGAGCTTGCCCAGCGCAGACGCAGTTTTCCTGCTGTGACGCGAGCAGCACGGAGCGCTCAGTTATACTCTGGGTGCTTGCCCAGCGCAGCCTTGGTTTTCCTGTTGTGACGCAAGTTGGGCGGAGCACTCGCTTCTACCCTGGGTGCTTGCTCAGCGCGGTCTCAGTTTCCCTGCTGTGACGCAAGCCTGGCGAAGTGCTCACTTCTACCCTAGGTGCTTGCTCAGCACTGCCGCAATTTTCCTGCTGTGACGCGGGCTGGGCGGAGCGCTCAGTTATACCCTGGGTGCTTGCTCAGCGCAGCCTTGGTTTTCCTGCGGTGACACAAGCTGGGCAGAGCGCTCACTTCTACCAGGTGCTTGCTCAGTGCGGTCGCAGCTCTCCTGCTGTGGCAGACGGTTCAGGCCCTGAGAAACTAGCTGAGCTCGACACGTGGCTCGGGCCCAGTATCCCTGGCTGGACTTGGCAGGGGACCCAAAAGGTTGGGGATACCTTGGCCTGACCCAACGATCATTCAGAGACCCAGAACGATTGCAGGACCCACAGCAAAGGGGAGCTGAGGATCACTGGTGGTGAGAGCCCAAAACTACAGGGATAACCTCCTGCCATCCACACCAGTGAAGTATCAGGGCTTCCAGCCTAAGGAAATCGTGAGAAAACAAGTGAATCTATCATCAGACTCCCTCCACTCAACTCTGGAAGTTACCCAACAAAAACAGAGACGGCAAGATGCCTAAGGGACAGCATAAAAGCATTCGCAAAAACCCCCAAAACAACATGACGTCTCCAGTTCCCAGCTATCCCAAAGAAAACAACCCGGAGAACTCACATACAAAGGAAGCAGAAGAAAATGACCTCAGATCCTTGGTAATGAGGATGTTAACGGAGGAAACAAATAAAATTCGAAATCAGATGCAGGAAGAAGCAGCGAAGCAGGTGCAAGACATAAAAGAAGCACATAGAGTGGAAATGGAAAATTTTCAGGAAAATATAAACAACCAGATGAAAGAAATTAAAAAATCTGTTCAAGATATGAAAATGAAAATGGATTCAATGATAAACACACAGACAGAAGAAAAACGAGAACGTGAGGCCTCAGAGAAGAAGGCGAATGACACAGTGCTGAGCTTTTCTAACAGAATCCAAGAGATGGAAGAACAAATCTCAAGTCTAGAAGATACAATAACAGATCTTGAAGCAACCAATAAAGAAAATGCCAAATCTGGAAAATTCCTGACACAAAACATCCAGGAAATTAAGGACACCATGAAAAGAAGAAATCTGAGGATAATAGGCATTGAAGAAAGAGAAGATATCAGGCTCCAAGGCCCAGAAACTCTTCTCAGCAAAATCATAGAAGAAAATTTCCCCAATCTAAAGAAAGAGATGCCTATAAACATACAAGAGGCATACAGAACACCAAATAGAATTGACCAGAAAAGAAAAACTGCCCGTCACATAATAATCAAAACACAAAACATACAGAACAAAGAAAAAATATTAAAAGCTGCAAGGGAAAAGGGCCAAATAACATTTAATGGCAAACCTATCAGAATTACACCCGACTTCTCAGCAGAGACCATCAAAGCCAGAAGGGCCTGGACAGAGATCCTGCAAACCCTAAGAGACCACAGATGCCAGGCCAGACTACTTTACCCAGCAAAACTATCAATAAACATTGATGGAGAAAACAAAATATTCCATGACAAAACTAAATTCAAACAGTACCTATCCACAAATCCAGCTTTACAGAAGGTACTAGAAGGAAAACTCCATCCCAAAGGGTCAAGCTACAATCAAAACTACTCAGGAAATAGATAACTATACCATGGCAAAAACACAACTACACAAACGCTCAACTGGAACCAACATCAACATTAAGACTCTTAATAGTAACTGGTCATTAATATCTCTCAACATCAATGGTCTCACTTCTCCAATAAAAAGACACAGACTAACTGAATGGGTGCATAAACAGGATCCAACATTCTTCTGCATTCAAGAAACACATCTCACTCATAATGATAGGCATTACCTCAGGATAAAAGGTTGGAAAAAAATATTCCAAGCAAATGGTCACAAGAAGCAAGCAGGCGTAGCCATTTTAATATCAAACAAAATAGATTTTCATCCAAGATTAATCAAAAGGGATGAAGATGGACACTTCTTACTCATCAAAGGTAAAGTCAACCAAGATGACATCACAATTCTGAACATCTATGCTCCCAATACAAGGGCACCCACATTTGTAAAAGATCTGCTAAAAAGGCTTAAACCACACATCGATCCCCACACAATAATAGTGGGAGACTTCAACACCCCACTCTCACTGAAGGACAAGTCATCGAAACAGAAACTAAGCCGAGAAATAACATCATTAACCAATGCCATGGGTCAAATGGATCTAACATATCTATAGAACCTTTCACCCAAACAAGAAAGAATATACCTTCTTCTCTGCACCCCATGGAACCTTCTCCAAAATTGATCACATTGTAGTTCACAAAGAAAGCCTCAACAGATACAAGAGGATTGAAATAATACCTTGTATCCTATCAGATCATCATGGGCTTAGGCTGCAATTCAACAACAACAGAAATAACAAAAAGCCTACACGTATGTGGAAACTAAACAATTCTCTGCTAAATGACACCTGGGTCAGGGACGAAATAAAGAAAGAAATCAAGGAGTTTCTGAAATTCAATGAAAATGAAGGAACAACATACCCAAATTTGTGGGATACATTGAAAGCAGTGCTAAGAGGAAAATTCATAGCACTAAGTGCCTTTAAAAAGAAATTGGAAGCATCGCACATAAACACCTTAACGACACAACTGGAAGCCCTAGAAAAAAAAGAAGCAGAAACACCCAAAAGGAGTAGACGTCTGGAAATAATCAAACTCAGGGGTGAAATTAACAAATTAGAAACTAAGAAAACAGTCCAAAGAATCAACAAAACCAAGAGCTGGTTCTTTGAGAAAGTCAACAAGATAGACAGACCATTAGCCAAACTAACTAAAAGGCAGAGAGACAGTATTGAAATCAACAAAATCAGCAATGAAAAGGGAGACATAACAACAGACACGGAAGAAATACAAAGAATCATAAGATCCTACTTTGAAGGCATATATGCCACAAAATTTGAAAATCTAAGGGAAATGGATGATTTTCTTGATCAATTTCACTTGCCAAAGTTGAGTGAAGAGCAGATAAACAAGCTAAATAGTCCCATTTCCCCTACAGAAATTGAAGTAATCATTGATAGTCTCCCAACCAAAAAAAGCCCAGGGCCAGATGGCTTCAGTGCAGAATTCTACCAGACCTTCAAGGGCGAGCTAATACCGATACTCTTCAAGCTACTCCAAAAGATAGAAAGGGATGAAACATTACCAAACTCATTCTATGAGGCCATAGTCTCATTGATACCTAAACCTAACAAAGACTCAACAAAGAAAGAGAATTTCAGACAAATTTCTCTGATGAACATCGATGCAAAAATACTAAATAAAATACTTGCAAAACGAATACAAGAGCACATCAGAGATATCATTCATCATGACCAAGTAGGCTTCATTCCAGGCATGCAGGGATGGTTTGATATACGGAAATCCATCAATGTAATCCACCACATAAACAAAATGAAAATTAAAAACCACATGATCATCTCTTTGGATGCAGAGAAAGCATTTGATAAAATCCAACACCCATTCATGTTTAAAGTTTTAGAGAGATCGGGAATACAAGGCACTTTCCTCAACATAATAAAGGCTATATATAGGAAGCCAATAGCCAAAATCAAAGTAAATGGTGAGATACTTAAGGAAATTCCTCTAAAATCAGGAACAAGGCAAGGCTGCCCACTCTCTCCATATCTCTTCAATATAGTACTCGAAGTTCTAGCCAGAGCAATAAGACAACATAAGGAGATCAAGGGTATTCAAATGGGAAAGGAGGAAGTCAAATTATCCCTATTTGCAGATGATATGATAGTCTACATAAGCGACCCTCAAAATTCCACCAGAGAACTCCTACAGCTGATAAACACCTTCAGCAAATTGGCTGGATACAAAATTAACTCAAAAAAGTGTGTAGCCTTCCTATACCCAAATGATAAGCTTGCAGAGGAAGAAATTAGGAAAACTACACCCTTCACATTAGCCACAAGCAATATAAAGTACTTAGGAGTTACTCTTACTAAGCAAGTGAAGGACCTGTTTGAAAAAAATTTCAAAACCCTAAAGAAAGAGATTGAAGATGACATGAGAAGATGGAAGGATCTACCTTGCTCATGGATAGGGAGAATTAACATAATAAAAATGGCCATCCTACCAAAAGCAATCTACAGATTCAATGCAATCCCTATCAAAATACCTACACAATTTTTTAAAGACATTGAAAGTTCAATTCTGAACTTCATATGGAAAAACAAAAAACCCAGAATAGCTAAAACAATCTTGTACAATAAAAGGTGCTCTGGAGGAGTCTCCATACCTGATCTCAAACTGTACTATAAAGCAATAGTAATTAAAACAGCATGGTACTGGCACAGCAACAGGCCGGTTGATCAGTGGAATCGAATCAAAGACCCAGATATGAATCCACACACATATGGTCATTTGATTTTTGACAAAGAAGCCAAGTCCATTCAATGGAAAAGGGATAGCATCTTCAACAAATGGTGCTGGTCTAACTGGATGTCTATGTGTAAAAAAATGCAACTGGACCCATATTTGTCACCTTGTACAAAACTCAAATCAAAGTGGATTAAAGACCTCAACATAAAACCAGAGACACTAAATCACTTAGAAGAAAAAGTGGGGAAGAGCCTGGAACATATTGGCACAGGAGACAACTTCCTGAACAGAACACCAACAGCCCAGGCATTAATGTCAACAATTAATAAATGGGACCTCATGAGGCTGAGAAGCTTCTGTAAGGCAGGTGACATGGTAAAGAGAACAAAGCGACAGCCTACAGACTGGGAAAAGATCTTCACCAACCCCACATCTGACAAAGGTCTAATATCCAAAATATATAAAGAACTCAAGAAATTAAATACCACCAAACCAAATAACCCAATCGAGAAATGGGGCTTGGAACTAAACAGAGAATTCTCAACAGAGGAATATCAAATGGCTGAGAAACACTTAAAGAAATGCTCAACCTCCTTAATCATCAGGGAAATGCAAATCAAAACAACGCTGAGATTCCATCTTACACCCATCAGGATGGCTAAGATCAAAAATTCAAGCGACACCACATGCTGGCGAGGATGTGGGGAGAGAGGAACACTCCTTCATTGCTGGTGGGAATGCAAACTAGTACAGCCACTTTGGAAATCTATCTGGTGCTATCTCAGAAAAATGGGAATAGGGCTTCCTCAAGACCCAGCTATTCCACTCCTTGGAATATACCCAGAAGATGCTCCAGCACACAGCAAGAAAATTGGCTCAACCATGTTCATAGCAGCCTTATTCATAATAGCCAGAACATGGAAACAGCCTAAGTGTCCCTCAATAGAAGAATGGATAAAGAAACTGTGGTACATATACACTATGGAATACTACTCAGCTATTAAAAACAAGGAATTCCCGAAATTTGTGGATAAATGGATTGAGCTAGAAATGATCATAATGAGTGAGTTAACCCAGAAGCAGAAAGACTCAAATGGTATATACTCACTTATATCTGCATATTAGCCCAAGGGGCATGTCCCACGAAAGCCTTCACGTACCAGGAAACTGAGACAGAGGAGAGGACATTCTAGTGGGACTCTAGATGAGAGAATCATGGGAGAAAGGCAAAGTAGAAGGACCCAGAGGGTCCTAGAAGCCTACAAGTAGAACATTATGATAGGCAGATTTGGGCCCAGGGGTCCCGCTCAAACTAAGGCATCAGCCAAGGACAATACAGGCGGTAAACCTTAAGCCCCTACCCAGATCTAGCCAATGGACAGAACACTCCCCACAGTAGAGTGGAGAGTGGGATATTACTTTCTCACATACTCTGGTGCCTCACCTTTGACCATGTCCCCTGGACGGGGAGACCTGGTGGCAATCAGAGGAAGGACAGCAAGTTACCAAGAAGAGACTTGATACCCTATGATCATATAGAGGGGGAGGTAATCCCCCTCAGGAACAGTCATAGGGGAGGGGAATAAGGGGAAATTGGAAGGGAGGGAAGAATGGGAGGATACAAGGGATGGGATAACCATTGAGATGTAACAAGAATAAATTAATAAAGGAGGAAAAAAAGAATTTAAAGAGATTAAATTAATTAATACATGAAAAAGCAAAAGAAAGTAATTCTGCCTAATCTTTTAGTATAAAGGTTAAGTCTACAGAAAAAAATTAAATTAGCTACACAAACAATTGATATGTTTCGTATTCTCAAAATAGAGATTATGCCTTTACCGTATAAACGTGGTATCTTTGCTACACAAACATAAAGATGGTATATTTAACACATAACATCATAACACAGTAACAAAAGAAAAAATGGTGATACATATGAAAAAGCATGCCACACGTAAACAGTGTAAAAAGCAATCTAGAAAAACAGAAACAAAGACTATTTGGGAGCATAGGTAGGAATAGGAGCGAACTTTGCGCCACACACTTATCTCCAGTTTTAGCTTTGGCATGCTTTTAACTCTTCTTTTTACCTTTCATGGGCAGTAGAAAATTCTATGGAAAAATAAAACAAAATTTATGTCAAATGAGTAGAAAAGAAGGGTGTGCATTTCTTTAGGTGGTTTTGTCTTTTTGATGTCTGTACCTCGATCCCATGCAGCATGTGGGAAGAAAAACAGACAACTGATGGTCTGATAAGACTGATCCTAAGAAAGAAGACAGCTTGTGGAAAGCAAGAAGTCGGATGTACAGCAACGTCAGAGAGATCTAAGTATGTGATCTCAAATTCCTCTGTTTATAGCATAAAAGCTCTGTTAAAGTCCACCAGTGCTTACCATAGACATTATGGTCTTTTCCTGTCTGATCTTTTCAGAAAAAGTTATCTCTGGTATGTAGAGAAACTACACGCTGATCCTGTCACTACTCTGGGAAATTTTGGAGTTGGCACATTTGTTGCAATTCAAATCAGGGTGATGTTTTGTATTGACCTGCCCTAAACTTTGTCCATGACTGCGAACTGTTCTGGGCATGTGCAGTAGAAACTGGTCTGTCATGGACTGTACTATTCTCAGAAAATAATTCAGGCAAGAAAAGCTTGGCTAGGATGCAGTAACAAATACACTTCAGCATCTCTGTGCTGTTTACTCATGAGAAAGACCAGAGAGCTTTGCCAACGCTATCTCTCAACAAGTGACTCAGGGAGCAGACATACTTTTATCTTTCCAAGGACCAGTTCATTCCCCTCCCTTCCTCCACCCATTAACTCCAAGTAACTGAGGCTCAAAGGCATCTCACTCCAGAGGACCACATCCCTGTAATAAATACTTCTTTCTAAAAGTAAAAAGAATGATGTGTAAAAATCAACAAGAAAGAGGGTGCAAGGACTGGGTCTAAAAGTTCCCTTCATTATGCCTTCTCACTTGTGTCACACTTGTGATGGCCAACCTAACTTCAAGGAAGAATGGGATGTGCAAGTTTCTTAGGTTACTGTGAAGGAAACATACTTTTAAAGACATGTAGTATGTTTCTAGCCACAGTTCACACTCTGGTTAACAATCGAGATGTCTCCTTTCTCTCGGGTATCAAATAGACTCATGCCTTCATGCTCCCTAAGGTAGAAGAATTCAATCCATCTCCATTGACAGTGTGTATGTTGAGATCCAGTGTTTGTCTGTTCTACTAGGCATCTCTGGTTTTTTAGTGGGCAGGTGTCCTGAAAAACCACACTGATATATTACAACCCATCTTATCAGGAAATAACGGCAGTGTGTGGTAAATAGTCTGAATCATGGAAGGAAGTAATAAATATATAATGGGAAAAATTCTTTAGTGATTTTGATCTATTCTTACACAGATTTAGCAGAATCTCAGCCTTGAGGTGGAAGGTAGGACACAGGGAATAGCTTAGGAGACTATGGCTTGGCTTTAGCCTCTGGGAAGAGTCATGTGCTGTTTCTCCCCAGCATCCCTGGATGCTTTTCCTCAGAGCCCAGTCTTTGCCATCATATTTCTTGGAATGAGCTTAGAGACCATTCTCTTCATGGAAGCAGCGTTCAAGGGCTGCTCTTTAAGTGGAAGAATTCAATAATTGGTTTTAGTATTTGAATTTAAAAGAAAAAACTTCAGTCAAGAGTGGGTTGAGATTTCCTTGATAATAGAATTGCTCCAAAAACTTTTTTTAAAATCTATTTATTTCTGTCCATTCCATCTGTCCACTAGCCATACAAGAATTATTTGCTAAAAGTAATATTGAGTGTTTTGTACATGACTGTTACCTCATAAACTTGACTCTTTCTCCCTCAATTCACTAGTGTCCCCCCCGCCCCACGCCGTGACTTCTCCTAACAACTGGAGTTCAGCCATATGCTATCTCCTATCTTTGTCTTGAGTCACTGTGTTCACCCAAAAAGTTACTACCATGGCTTCTCACTCAGTGTTTTATTTCAGTCTTCTCATGACGTATAGATTTCCAGATCTTGAACTCTGAGCTCTCTTTAATGTCTTCTGGAAAGGCAATTCTTCCTTTAAGTCACTTCTCTGCAATAATTTGGTAATGACAACCAACATTCTATGTTGTCACGCTGTGGAGCATTTCAACCTTTAATAGGACACAAGTAGTTCCTCTGAGGACATCCATTCAAATTAGAGTTATCAGTGCTGTTTAGCAAAGAAACTGCCTATCCCCAGCCAAAGTAGAATATAGTCCTTATTCTATGCCATTTATCCTAAGGCTATAGTTCTGATGCTTTTATAAAAGCAATCCTCTTAAAGATAAAAATCTTCATGTTAATAAAACCGTAAATACATTAGCTTCTGTAATCCCTGAGTAATTTAGTAAAATACATTTAACATTTGTTATTAATACTTAATAAGATAATACAATTATTATTTCATGATGAAAAATCTTTCATTGTCCATTCATTCCATGAGATCAGAACGTAAGGTCAGAACTGACCAAAACAGATATTGGGCTGTAGTAACTACTCAAAAAAACAAAAACAACAACAACAACAAAAAACCAAATAAAAAAACCCTCATGTTCTTATCATTAATATTAAAAATCAGCTATATCAAAGTAGACAGAGCTTTCCATTGGACAAAACCAAAATTAATATGCAAATCTTATAGTCAGTTTACAAAGAGCCAGTGTGCTGGAAACCAGGAGTAGCAGGATTTAATCTTTTTCACGGCTGTGAGGAAAATCTACCCCATGCTCTTGCTAGCACCTTAGCATTTTGTGCTCTGAAAAAAGTCTTTGAATTTTCTGTCTTTCAAAAGCATCATCCGAACTCTGTTTTCACTTTCATCCTCATATAGTATTCTCTCTGTCTCTGTTTCTGTCTCTCTCTGTCTCTGTTTTTGTCTCTCTCTCTGTCTCTCTCTGTCTGTCTCTGTATCTGTCTCTGTCTGTGTGTGCGTGTGTGTTATCTCTGTGTCTCTGTCTTTCTTTGTTTGTCTTCAGATTTTCCCTTCTCAAAAGGGAGCCAGCCATACTAAAATAATGCCCATCCCAATGGCTTCACTTAAGTCTAATTATCTTTGTAAGGAGCCTATTTCCCAATAACCTTGCATGCTGAAATACTGAGGATTAAGATTACAACAATGAACTTGTTAGAAGCACAATTCAATGCACAATCCTGTTGTATTAATGATTAATGTTTTGTTAATATAGTTTTCATTCAAGTTACATATTTCTATTATAGGTGATAGTTCTTATCAATATTTTCTGGAATAAGAATGTTTATATCAAAAATCAAATGTGCATTCCTTATTCTTTGTGAGCATAATTATGCTTAATGTATATAGCATATTCTTCTTCAGTGTGTTCAAGAAATTTTTCAGTTGCCTCTTCTGTCCCAGAGTTCAAAATACCATCTGTTTTGGCTGTATCACAGTAAATAATTGGCGACAAAAGAACAAAGAATCAGATGCACACAGCTTACCTTTACAAAGGTTATCTCAAAAAAGAGGTACCTCTGCTTTAACTATGCAAAACTACTGTTTTACCCTAAATCATCTACTGGGAAATTGTTTCATATTGTTATAAAAACAACTCATTGGGCTTATATAAGTGTTGAAAGAATAAGAGCCAGAAAAAAAATCATTGAGGCATTCATTTAATTAAAATCAATATCTTCCTCGTTTTGGTGGTTACTGACATGGTCTATTATTCACTTGAGTTGGTGAAACTTCCTCATAATTTACAAGGTGGTGAACTGGAAACGTGAGCTGTGGTACACAGACATCATTTCAGGTCACAGAGATTGCCCAACAAGTAGAGTCAGTTGCATTTATGGAAACTGTAAAAATAATATTTGAGAATAAAAGGTTGATAGGCAAAGAACTGTTTGGTTTCTCTTTAGCTGCCCTGGTTTTGCTTCCCCGACTAGAGTGCACTATCTAGGAAGACAAGGTTGGCCTGAAAGTAATCCTCTAAGGGATAAAACGTCACCACCACCACCGCCATCCACTCAGAATGCTGTACGTTTCACCTCTTGCTAATGTACTTGTCCCAGATTGCATTATTAAATATTGTCATCTTACTTCTAGCCGTAACTTATGGTTTTACTGCTGACCCTTTTAAGACAAAGAAATTAGTGCGTTATAGATATTCATAAAGAACACTTAATTTAATAAACAAATGAAAATCAGAGGTTCTACATTTTAACTCAATCAGCATTTTCTTTTACTTTGAATTAAAACGCTCAAATTATTTATCCTTTTCTATTTCCTAACTTTTTTCAGTGCTTATGTTATAGTGTATTGTCAAAATATAAAGTTGTAATTTCAAATTTTAACATAACAGTATAAATTATTGACCTCGACAGAGCTGTTTTAATTTAATTAAGTCTTCATTCTATTCTGTAGTATTTCAATCAAGGTAGGAAGATACTATTAGATTGTAACCAGGTCTGTGTCTTGGGTAAATATTATGTAGCAAAATAAATATTAGAAGGATTGATCAGGTACAGAGTTAATATACAATATAGATCTATTTACTAACAGGGAAGGAAGTTGATCATTCAAATTCTGGGACAGCGCCTTTTGCATGGCAGTCTAGGTTTTGTTATATTTCACTGGTAAGGGTATTTCTTTTTTTGCTTCACCAGTAAAACAATACAAAATTCTCCAAATACTCATAATGGCGTCATTCAAATAATGATTGTTTGCAGGGTCAGGCTTTGAACAAAGAAGATGATCAAAGAGAAGTGGTTTTCTGTTTTAATTGCCATCCATGAATAATTTTGTTGCCAGCCTGGAGGAATGGGGACAGGATGTGTGCCAGTGTGACACAGGAAAAGCAGACTTAAGAGTTAAGCAAATACAAGCACAAGGCTTAGAGTGGGGAAACCAAACCAAATATAGCATCGGGCATATCTACTGTGGTCCTAAGTCCTTCAAATGTTACCATGCACGAAGTGAGAAGTAAGTGAGATTCGGTAGGCATATGCACAGAAGTAAATAGGCATCCGCTAACCTTCTTGCTAAATCTGTATATAATGCAGCCTCCTGCCGTATATTCTAATGAGAATATAACTAGATGAGAAAAATCTAAAAACAGGTGTCCATGGTATATTAAATGCCAACAACGTTTCCCACAACTGCCAATAGCATGATCAATGGTCAAGGTGTGTTTGTGTGCGTGTGTGTGTGCGTGCGTGTGCGTGCGTGTGCTTGCACGTTTCTTCTTCTTCTTCTTCTTCTTCTTCTTCTTCTTCTTCTTCTTCTTCTTCCTCTTCCTCTTCCTCTTCCTCTTCCTCTTCCTCTTCCTCTTCTAGATAAGTGGATAGAGAAAGCTCAAGACATCTTGTTTTTGACTTTTTGGTCTTCTTTATATAGGGTCCTTCAACATATAGACAATAAAAGAGAATAAAGAGAATACTGTTCAACATCTGACAAACTGTGAACATTTTCAAGAGCGTTTTACAGGTGTGTCTAGGCAAGGAAGCAAAACACAATAGTATATTTCAACAAAACTGCCCCTTCTTAGAAATCTGCAGTCTAAAATGTAGTCTTTAAAGTAATATTTATTTTTTTTAATTTTTATTAATTTATTCTTGTTACATCTCAATGGTTATCCCATCCCTTGTATCCTCCATTCTTCCCTCCCTCCCATTTCCCCCTTATTTCCCTCCCCTATGACTGTTCCTGAGGTAAAGTAATATTTAGATCTACAAATTTACTTGTTTTAAACTCTAGAAACTCAAAGGACTGCAATCTGAACAAGGGAAAAAAAAAAAAAAAAAGGACCAATGGAGTTCTCCACAGGGTGGTATCCAAACAGAAGTGCGGGTTTCTGATTACATTTCCAGACACTGTATGTTTCATTGTTGAAGAAGCTTAAGTGATAAAAAGAAAGCATCATTGGATGTCTGCAAAGTAGAGGTACAGGGATGGAGTCCCTGTTTCTCCAGCTACAGTATAGACTTAGGGAGCACCTACTCTTAACTCTTATTCTGAACTTTTATTTCATCACTGAAAAAAATTCTTTGCACAAATGTAAGCTTGTTGGACCAAAGAAAGTATTAGCCAACAGAATCATTGTATTTAGCCTTTATTTCCAGTGTGGGGCAGTTTTGTTATTGGGGTGAGGCTGTGGTCTTACAGGAAGGCAGAATAGAAACAGGAACTGGGTACCGGGTGTGTCAGTGGAGTTCTGATGCGTTTGCAATCCCCAGAGACATTGCTGTAGTGTATCTTCTCCCACAGATGTTAATTCATCACGTTATAAGGGATGAAACTCAGATCGATCATTTTTACACACAGTTAGATTTCTTTGAAAGCTGCTCACACAGAGGGGTTATTTATTTGTTTGTTCATTAATTCACTTATTGCCTTAGATGTGTGGCATGTTTGATTGTGTACATGGGTGTTCACACATGTGTGGACACATGCATATGGGGAGATATGGTTGTCAGAGGTTGAAACTGGTATTTTTTTTTATTTCTCTCTACTTTACACATTAAAGCTTGGTCTCTTTTTAAACCCAGAGCTTGCCCACTCAGCTACTTTGGGTATGTGATTTCATCCAGGGATCCCCTTTCTGTGTTCATGAGTGCTGGTGCTTCAGTTGTTCCACTGTGCCCCATGGCACTTATTTGGATTTTACTAGGAATCTGCATTCCAATCCTGAAACTTGCTTGCCCATGGAGCCTTTTCCTCAGTCCCTCTGGCAGAGAGGTTCTAACTTATTTTCTCTATTGAGAGTAAAACTTGAATTAATTTAGCATTAGCTAAAACAAAACAAGCAGACAAACAAAAATAGCTATCCTATCATTATCTTATTTATTTTCTTATTTCAGTGATCAAATACCTTGGCAAAAGTAGCCCAATTTAGTGGCAAGATATGGTGACAAGACCTTGAGACGGCTGTTCACACTGCATCTGAAATCAAGGAGCAGAAATGATGAATGCTTTTGCTCAGCTAGCCAGCTTCTGCCTTTTTTATTTAAGCCATGACCTAAATCCTCAGCATTGTGCTGCCCATCTTTAGAGTGGGTCTTCCCTCACAGCTATGCCCAGAGACTTTCCTAGACTCTCTCTCATAAGTGTGGCTGGAGGCCTTTCTCCTAGGCCAGGTCAGACCTTGAGAACTCAACAATCAATGTATTGGCCATCACAAGAGTAAGACTATTAAGAAAAAAGAGTAAGCATAATTCATTTACCTAAGGATATTTTAAATTTTATGTTCTTAATTTCATGTTGCTTTGTTGATCCTGAAGGTAGTTTGGTGAAGATACACCTGGATTTTCAGTAAATATATGCATACACTCACATCTCTATGTGTAATAAAATCAAAGCCACAGTTTCCAAGCTTTAAGCCTGAATTCACATTAGGTTTTGTATTGGCTGCTGTGACAAATACCTGAGGAAGATCAACTGAGTGGGCACGTTTGTTGTGCCTCATGGTTCCAGTCCTCGCTCGCTAATTTTTAACATCACGGTAGAGAGCATGTCACTCATGGTGGAAGGTGGAGGGAAGCAGACACCTCACGGGATTCTGAGAGGTGGAAGAGAGATGGGGTGGGGAGAAGAAGGAGGAGGAAGAAAAAGAGGAGGAGGAAGGAAAAATGAGCATACCTCTACCTTCAACCAAGCCTCACTACCTATCAACTCCCAATGTGTTATCTCAATGTGAACCCATCTCTGAGATAATAGGTGATGAGGCCGTAGCTCCCATAATCTCACCATTTCCCAAAGCCCATTAGCTGCCAACTAAGCCTTTAACACATGGACAAAAGACAGCAGATCTAAAGGTTCACCTTTAGATGGCGTAGGACTTTATTTTATTTTAATTGTGTGTGAATGACTTCAGCAGACAACTTCTTTGGAAGATTTCTGGGTAGAACTTAAGACATCCATATTCTATTTGGATATATGTATCAGAAATCCAAATATAGTGTCTCGATGATCATAACAGATATGGTATCCCCTACTCCTACTAGAATTAGCTCAAAGCTGAAGTATGGGCAGCTAAAGTCCTTTCAGAGGTTCCCTTTTCAACTACCATCCTAAGTATATAGAGTTTGTGGTTACGGCAGCCAGAAGGACTTTAAAAATTATCCAAGGATAGCAGCAATAGGAAGACCATGAGGCCTCAACTCTATACAAAGAAATGTAGGCAACTAAGGAGTGCTGAGACTGGAAAATAGATTTTTCCAAGAAGGAGCACACAAGTTGATAATCTAATACCTGATGACCAACCTTAAAAACAATATTGTAAGTAATATTATAAAGACTTAACAGGTTATATTACAGTATTTAAGAATATATGTTTACATATATATGTAATATATTTAATATTGTATATTTTATATAAATTAGTTATATAAGTATCTTTGTAAAACATATATTACATATAAATATATAACATATATACATATATAAAATATTACATAGAATACAACATATGTATATAGTATATGTATGATTAATATTAATTATAATATCATTTATATTGTAATTATAATATAGATTAATATAATTATATATAATATACAACAGTTATATATATGCAAAATGGTATATGTTAATTATATATTATTAGTAAACATAATATTTTATTTAATTAAATTAAGATATAATATTCTATTTAAATATAATGCAAATTTTCTTTATATTTATATCAAATATAATATTTTATATTATATATGTTACATATACATGCAATTGTTATATATAATAACAGGTAATGAAAATGAGACCATGAATTTGAAACAGATCAAAAAATGGTATATGGGAGTGCTTGGAAAGAGGAAAGAGAAGTGGGAAACGATGTAATTATAATTCCTCCAAGATAAAATAAACCATTTGAGTGATGATATAAGATGGTTTAGTAATCTATATATTGTTTCAAGAAATGTTAAATACATAAAGTCACTAAGTGTAATTATTAAATTATTCAAAGGATAGAAAGCCTCCAAGCACCATGTTCCATCCAGGTAAAATTGTAGAGACAGAAGGCACAAAGGAAGGTGTTTCCCGGCTTTTGACCATAGGTATTTCAGGCTTCCGTGAAGCTTGTCCAGTATTTCTGTTCTCCTTGTGTTCTTCTATTGTAATACAACTGCATCACATGGACTAACTAAGTGGGAAGATCTCAAAAAACTAGGATTATTTAGAGCTGAGTCATATCTTTAGTAAGATTAGTTTAAGTAGATGAAAAAGGAAGTGGAGAAAAGGTTTAGAATAATTAGTTAATGGCAAATAATACTTCATGCCTGCTGAGATGCTTACATGTATGAACAGGTCCAATATGTTGTCCACTATGTCTAAGTAAGCTAAGGCACACAACTTTTTCTTTTTCTTTTTTTTTTCTTTTTTCTTTTATTTTTTTATTTTTCCTCCTTTATTACAACTTTTTCATAGTATAAAAAAATTAATTGCCTGCGAATGGACAACCATGGACACAAACCCAAGCACTGGTTCTAGACATATTAGTAATGTTATATTGCACATATGTCACATGTGAAAAATGCACAGTTTAAAAATGACAAGTCTAAGCAGGGTAGAAGTAACAGATTCAGCAGAGTAAAGATCCAAACTGCTCGCCCCTTTTGTGCCCACGTGACTGAGAAATGAAAATTGAAGGGTTTGTCTTCCTACAACTGAGTATCAGCCAAGATACTTTCAGCTTTGAGTAACAAAAAACCCAGCAGAAACTGTCCCAAACATGTCTAAATCTTACCAGGAAGGAAGTCCAAATGCTTAGCATATACAAAGTCTAGTGTAAGTATGCTTTGATTTTATTTGCATAGGATTCTCTTTGCTTTATACGTCTCTATGGTTGTGACAAATAGATAACTTAAAGAACTATGAACTCACTACAGGATGAAATCAAGGAAACCTCTGGGGTAATGGTGGAAAGATTTTGACGGCAGAGAACTATCAATTTATAGGGAAGCAGAAGAATGATGAATCGAAGAACACCTTCGCGAGACAAAACAGACCCACCAGCTATAGTTAGGTGGTTTCTCTAAAATATTCCTGGCATATTTGAGTGCATCGTATTAATCAGGGGAGTGAAATAACATGGCTCAAAATAATTATGATCTTTAGAAAAAAAAAACAAAGCATAAAAGAATTAGACCACATTAGAATATTCTACGGGAGTTGAGCAAGGTGGTGCAAGCCTTTCATGCCAGAACTCAGGGAGGCAGAGGCAGGCAGATCTTTGTGAATTCTAGGCGAGCCTGATCTACAAAGTGAGTCCAGGACAGCCAAGGCTACACAGAGAAACCTTGTCTTGAACAATTCAAAAAACAAAACAAAACAAATAACAGCAACAAAGCAATCCAAGAATATTTGTGTGTCAGTTGTTAAATAGTATTCAGTGTTCAGAAATCTTCAGCTCTCCCTAAATTCATTTCCAAGGAGTTCTTTTAATGCAATTTGGTAAGTAGATATCAGGAGAGAAGACATGATTCTATCTGTACATACAGCAGGTATTCCAAAAATCTGTTTAAATTTTTGCTTTTCATTCAGTAATTTATGGAAAAAGTTTTATGTGCTAGAATATAAAATTCACCACACAAGTATAAACATTATTGCCATGAATTATAACAACATCCATAAAATTTATGTGCAAAGTAATCTATCAGACTTTTATTCAAATGTGGAAAAGCAAAGCAGAAAGTAAGACGAAACATCTGGCCCCAGAATCTACTTAGTCAAGAAGGTTGCGGATCTGCATGTCAACTACCATGATGGCCTTGAGGAGGTCTGGCTTGGACACTACAGATATCGCCCCCCCTTAGTCTAAAATCAGCAATAGACACATGTGTAGTTTATGGTGAGTCTTAGTTTACGTTGCAGCCTTAGTCACTTAATGTTCTCAAGGCTTGTTTGCTCCCTAGCAGAAAAAAAAAATACTATCTTAGATAATTTTTCTGAAAGAAAGTAGAACATTTAAGATACTTTGATGCTTCTAACTTTGAATATTTACTTAAGCATCAATTTCTCAGATGGCTCAATTTTGCCTTAGTTTAGTCTTTTGGGGTTGAATATTACAGGAATTAACTTGTATGAATTTAGCCCAAAAAAACTGCCAAAAAAGAAAGCCTGTGGAAATTTCCATCATAAGGGGATGGTGGCATCTCAGTGCCTTCCATGTCAGAAGTGCAGCTGCAGCACCAGAGGCCTGGAGCAGGAAATGGAATAGCGCCCTCTGGGGTCTTCCCAACTGCTAAGGAGACCTTTGTTTGGCTTGTTTGTTCTCTCTACCATCCCTGTAGTAGTTAAATTTCCTGCTATGGTGTCAGAATAACCTGAAGGAACAGTTTAGGGGAGGAAGGATTTACTGTGCCTTACTGGTCAGGAGCTACACCAGGCAAAGACACATGGCAACTAGAGCTTAAAGCTCGACCTTGGTTAATCACATCCAGGCTCAGAGGCGGTGTTGCCCATAAGACCACCCTACCCATAATATTCTACTTCCTGTAACTCGGTCCCACCTCCTAACAACGTCAGCCTTCCAAACACGATAGCCTGTGGGGTTCATTTCACAAATAAACCACCACGCCCCAGGGCTAGTTTTACCTCTTCACTCAACGGACCAGCTCATGTGGTGATTTCAACTCTTTACAATAATTCTGGATTACTAAAGGAACTTTTGCCTTGTCATATTTAAGACTCTTTGGAGGCCATGCTCTATAAGAATATGAAGAAATCTTATATAAATGTAGCTGCCATTGCATGTACTCAGTATTCTGCTGATGAGGCTTGGGGAAAAAAATCAGTCTCTAAATGAAACAGGATCTGTCTGAACTTAACTTTTTACTTCAATGATTTTGCTAGGATGTTCTATATGACCATCGGTGGAGGCACCCTGAAAAATCAGAAAGATTCCTATACAACTGAGTTTTTACTAAGATGGCCTTAGTGAAACTAGGCTTTACACAGAACAGAGTTCTCAATGTATAGCGATGGAATAGGTGTTGTGGTGGACATGCATCTTATGTCAGTGCCCAGTGCCTCAGAAGGGGCGTCTCACTGACACTTGGAAGGATAACAATGTCTTCCCCTAAAAGTGCCCACTCTAAGATGGCAGCGCTGTATAGAAGTAAGCCTGACCAAGCAGATCAAAACGAAGTGCAAGTACAATCCAAGTGAGCAGGACTCAGGCACTAACATACACACAGATAATGCCGAGGGGTCTAAAACAAGGCATGGAATGCTCATGTGTGTTTTGACTTGAGTTCTGCAACAATGCAAGACTGAAGAATGATGTGTTGACATTGGAATTTTTCCATAAAAATGACCACTGGCAATTTCTCACATGGCATTTTCTCAGTGAAGAAACTGTAAGAGGGGAGGAGTAAGTCCTCTTTATCTGGAGTTTCAGGGAAAACTCTCAAGGCTGACTGTCATAGAAACGATGTAGAATATTAAGATAATCAAACCAGACAGACACATGGAATGTTTTGATTGGTTGGAGATTCAGAAGGGCCATACTTGCAAACTATATCTAACTAACAAGATGGAGGAGGAAGAGAGAGAAGAGAGAGGCAAGAGGAGGAAGAGAAGGAGGTGGTGTTTATTAAAAGATACAATAATATTATTACCATATCAGAATGTAAAGTTAACGGGTGTCTGTTAAATTTGGGCCAGGGGCTCCTTTAACATTTTCTGTACTCCTTTTATTTTTCATTGTTCCATCTTAGGAACAAAGCTGTCTCTGTTTTAAAGGAGTAACTTCACAATTCTTTTCTATCAGAAAAGTGATTTGAATGCAAAGGATGGGCACAATGAGTGAAATCTTAAATCACACTCATTATAGGTTCCTGGCTTTCACAAGCACTTTGAAATTGCGAGAACCAAGTTTCTAAAGCCATAGTGATGCAGAGATATTTTCCATGTCTATTTGGTAATCTGCTAAACTAAGCGGGCACACTTAGATAAGTATTGGTGCCTGCAAACTCCTGCTAGACATCGCCAGGCTCGTGAAGTTCAGTGACTGAATGATTTCAGGGCCCTCTTTGCAAGAAGCAAATAATCATTTTTGTATCTTTGATACACGAATGCCACTTAGGTAAATTTGTTGACCTCTATGTTTAAACTGCTTAAGTTATTTTAAAAATCCAGAATGATAAACACCATTTTCATATTAAATTTTTGTTCAATTCATTGTCATAATCTCAAATTAAAGGCAGATAAAATGTGCTCAAGGGCAAACATCCCATCTTTTACTACACTTTCATAATAAAGAAGGAAGCTCTCTGTCTAATAAGATGTGGTCTGGGAAGTTGCTTTATAAATTTCTTGATCCTTTAGAGGAAAAAAAACGGCTCACTTTAAAAAATAAATCCCAGAATAAGATAGATATGAATGCAATCCACTTATTTCAAGAGTTGCATTTCTGTACCGTACTGAAAAAATTGAGAATTTTTGCAGGAAACTTTGCACCTTCTAGCTTGCCTTCTCTAAATATACATCAATCAAGAATTAAATATATTTATGACTACAGGAGATACTTCAGGGTTTTTTCTACCTTTTCTATAAACGTAAGTATCCATATATAAGAAAGTGCTAAAATTCTGCATTTGTAAGTTCTGCTGATAAAATACAAGATCTCCAGTTAAAATTGAATTTCAGAGAAGTTGCAAGTATGATTTAGAATAAATATGTACCAAACAGTGCTTGGAACATAGTTATCCTGAATAATTTATGTCCTGTCATTTGACACTAATGTTTAACTGGGCACTTGGTATATTAATATTAAAATTATAACACCTTATAAATCTGTAAATATTATTATCTCACCAATCTGTTAGTAAACATTAGATTTTTCATAACAACAGTTTTGGAACTGGCATTTTATTTGCTATTGGACATATGATTTCTAGGTAAGAGCAACTATTTGAGAATCTATACAACCATATTCTTATTGAATTTGTAATCAAGTTCTTTTCACCATTTCTCTCCTAATCAGTCTATGCTAAGATGCATTTTACTTGTGAGACTTTAGAGAGAAGAATAGGCAGGGGTAGGTGTGTTCATTTCAGATTGATTGCAGATCAGTCCTTTAAACATCTGAGAAGCTCCTACTTAGAGGTGCATGTTCTCTGCTTTTAAATTAACTATCGTTTTTATATGGGATTTGAAATGGTTTCTTATGAGAAGCAGAAACTTTCCTAAACAAACCGATATGTAGGCATTAAGTCAGTGAGTCTCAAAATGAATAATTCATTTTTAAGTAAATGAGAAATTATTTTGTGCGGTTACTTACACATTTGCACATGTATAGCTAATAGTCATTGGCGACACGGGGTATTAGTTGTGAATTGTGGTTTTCAATATTACAGAAACATTTGTTGCTGTGGTTTTGCTGTATATCGTTTCCTGATGCTATGCTCGACTGTGGTTTTCACAATCATTGTTTGGTAGCCATGTAGCTGTGGTTTGGAGCTGCTACATCCATTTGGACAGAGATAATTGCTTATAGGTTTTGCTGTCTTTTCATTTTTATAACCACGGTGAGTTAAACCAGAGAAAATAAAAATTGAACCTTAAATATAATTCATAGTCTCATTTAAAATGATGAGAAAATAGATGTAGGAGTATTCAGTTTATTTCATTCATATGTACTAGAATCGATAGACATTAATGCATTTACATAAACTAGTTACTATTTATAATAACATACTCTGGTTATTGTATCAGTCTTGCCTTAAATTTCCTGAGTTTTCTTCCTTTTAGCTTTTAGACTGAATATTTATATCCAATTTATTTGTTTCTCTTTTGCTTTGCATATTTAACCATTTCACATGCCAAAAGAAACAGTAACGGCAATGTTATTTTAATTCCAGTGGACATTCCTTTTGGGTGATATAAGTCAGACAATTCTGTCAAAGATCTACAAAAACTGTAATGTCCAATAAATCCAACTCTAAGGTTCTGAGCACGCTAATTTAACTGCAATGAATCGAGAATGAAGGATGTAAAAAGGATGTAGTCTCTGTTTGCTTATTCACCCCACAACACCAGTACAAACAACCTTGCATTTCATGGTACTTAGGATCTTAATCTGTTGGATCTTGTGGGCAAGGACTTGGTCATTTAGTGCATTTTTCCATTGCAAAGGACCATCTACTGTGCTGTTATAACCTCATATGGTTATAGAGCTAATGGTGATGTAAAACAAGGCACAATCGGTCTTCAGCCTTAGGCTGAAGGTATTGCTCGGCCATACCTTTCCTGAGGTAACTCTTTACACCTTTCAGAAGATGTCCTGATGGGGTAATAAATGACACTGCATAGAATGCTTCTTCCACTTCCACGCAGGGAGCATCCTGCATTATGCTCAATCAGCCCAGGCTTTATGCTGACCCCAGACAGACCCTTTTAGAGTATCGTTTGATGATGCTCACATGGATGTTAGTCAACCAAGCAAAGGGGACACAATTTCAAGTTAGATTGGGAACAGTGGCAGTATCTAGGGAATGCATGTTAACTACATAGCAACTTATTAGTAAATACTAATTACATAAAGTAGCTGATTCCACACAACCCCCATCCCTTTGGACACACCTGAACGAATGACATTTAGTACTCACTGTATACAGAGCCATGTAAAACTAAGCTCACCTCCCTTACCTTAACAACTAAAATAATGCTGTGCAATCACTTAAAAATAATGTTCTCTTGTGCCTTGCCATTTCTCAAACCTTAAACATACAGTGAATAAATATGAACGAAACAGAA
The DNA here is from genome assembly GCF_964271855.1 of Acomys minous. Taxonomy (NCBI): domain Eukaryota; kingdom Metazoa; phylum Chordata; class Mammalia; order Rodentia; family Muridae; genus Acomys; species Acomys minous. The sequence continues at coordinate 56,951,623 of NC_140493.1, read as the reverse complement.
CCCAGTAAACCAAAGAACCAGGAAATAGTTGTTGGGTCTTACCTGCTTGAAAAATTATGACAAGATCAAATCTTTTATTAGCTCCACGGTGCTTCCCTTTGGCAGAACTAAGAAAATGGAAGGTCATGAGGGCAGGGTGGAGCTGCCGAACTTCCATAGACTTCGTAAAAAGTTAGTGTTTCCTATTAGAGATGATAGTTCCTTTCCTAACTATAGCGAATCATCCAGCTGACCACAGTCCTTTTGGATGTGAGAAAAAAAAATATCTGCCTGACTTCCGATAACGGGGATTTTACTATTTCAAATGGAAACGCATAAGCAAGCTGCAGAAAAGCGCTTTGAGTACAGCTCAGCACCCCATTCTGGTGGGCCTAATAGGGGATGGTCCTCTGCAGCAGTCTCCAGGGGACTCTGACAGCAATGAAATGGTCTCCTGAGAGCCCGGGCAGATGAGAGGACTTAACGGGCCCCAAGACACACAGTTGGCATTTGTGATCAGCTGGCTTTCGCCCGGGGACTTTGCCAGTGGCCTAACCTTCCTGCCAAGAAACTGGAAAGGCGGAGGGCGGGGGCTGCAGGAGGGGAGCGGTAACTGGAAACACAAAGTTTATGGAAGGAGACTGAGATTTCTTTGTGCCCTGCTAGATGGACGAGGCATTAGGGAGGAGAGTTAGAGGGTCCTTTGGAAGAGCTGTTGGAAGAAGTTGCTGGGAGGGGAGCGGGGGAAGGGTGGCCTGGCAGCTGCCCAGCATTGACGCGGTGACAAATGCAGAAGGTGGCCCCCCTCCAAATCTCACGTCTCCCTCCACCCCCATCAACCCCTTCGACTCCCACCCACGCCGTGATCCCCTTGCGCTCCACGCGACCGAGGCCGGGCTGTGAGTTTGCATCCGGACTGGCTTTGGATGCAGCCAATCCTCCTTTCGCTGATGGCATAGTCTCCCCTCCCCACAGCCCGGGCGCGCCCCTCCCTCGCGCGCCTCGCCACCTCCCGCAGCAGTGCGAGTGCGGCGCGGCCCGGAGCGGCGGCGGTGGCGGCGGCGGCGGCGCCTGAGTCTCTCTGCCCCGCAGCTGGGGACACGGAGAGCGAGTGCGCGCCTCCTCCTGCACCCTCCGCCCCTCGCAGTCCGGGTCCCCTTGCGCGCTCTCCTTCCCCTCCCGTCTTCTCTTCCTTCTCTTACCCCCACCCCGCCACCCCCTTCTTCCCCTTTTCTCTCTGCCTGGCCGATCGCTCCAAGATTCTCATCCTCACCCCCCACCCCCTGCCACAGCCCCATCTCTCTCCCCGTAGCCCCCTCCCATCATCCCTGTCACACTCTCTCTGCCCCCTTCTCTGGGCTTCTCATTCGCTTGCTCATCTCCAAACGTGGATTCGCGGCTCCTGGAGAAGCCCAGCGCCGGGATCCCGCGCGCAGGAAGCACCTGGAGTGCGGCCGGCGGCTGCCCGAGCCTAGCCTGCAGCAGCAGCGGCGACAGCCCAGGCAACGGTAGCGGGGACCGCGGAAACCGCGGGATCCCCAGCGGCAGCGGCCGCGGCCGAGATGTCCCGGAGAAAGCAGAGCAAACCCAGGCAGATCAAACGTAAGTTTGCGCACGGGACCGGGAAAGGGGCGCACGTTGTGGGAAGGGTGGGAGACGCTCGGGGCGGTTGGTTCCTTGTCCTCAGGATTTGTCAAACTTTGCGAGCGAAGAGGGACAACCAGAGGGCCCCAGACAGACGCACGGCCAGCTGGAGCGCCGGACAGCCTCAGCCCAGTCTGCTCTTTCAGCCGTCGCGCTCCCTAGTAGTCTCTTGTTAATTTCAACTCCGGGTTTGCTGCCTTCGTCGCGGCTTTTTATCTTGGAGCTGTCAGGAGAATCCCCTCCCGCAGACGCTTCGTTTGATTGTTGTCATTGTTGTTGTCGTGACCGATGGCCTACCACTCTTGGGAGCTGCTCTTGGTAACCCTGGATCAAGTTCTCAGAGAAGCTAGTGAAGGCCACCGGCTAG